>NC_066313.1:7135988-7762263 GCF_022539315.1 Serinus canaria
CAAAACCACAATATAATCTTATGATTGAATTTTTGTGTGTGTGTCAAACAGAAGAAAGCCTGTTAGCAGAGATAATGTAATACACTTGTAAGCTTATAAGCAAAATACAAAGCACCAAGACCTCCTCTTCTCCCCCACCACCTTGTCCTGCCAAAAAAGCCTAACCCATGCTGTAATTTTCTTATCTTGTCTGTTTTTACTTGTCCCTGTTCTGCTTTGCATCCCCATCAGTTCAATACTTTCTCAACCACCATGCCACCCTGTTTTTCTCCCTGCCAGCTTGCCATTAAATCGGAACTAGTTGGCTTTTTAGCAGTTCTCACTTTGCCCTTTGTCTGAGAGCAGAGAACAAAAGAATTGAGGTACCCTACCTAAAGGCCTCTTGCCCCCCCTATCTTAGAGCCTTGTTTACAGTGAGCAACCAAAATAAATATGTTTAGATGTGAAAAACGTTCAGACAGCACCAGGAAGATCTGTAGGAATTTCAAATGAAACAGAGGAGTTCATGGAAGCAGAAGCCTTGAAAACTGTTGAGCACTGCAGAAAGGAAGGGAAAAAAAAAAAAGCAGAATATAAAGTGTTTCTTGCTTGAGCTCATGTGACACAGCCTGCTTTGGGATCATGGAGAACATACCTAGAGCTCTGAGCTACAAACTGCTCCTTGTTAGGGGAATTTGTCTTTCATGAAGGAGATTTAATTGCAGCCATCTTCAAACAAATTGGAAAATAACCAGGAGGTAAGTGAAAGATTCATTTAATAATCTTAACAAGACACAGCCTAGAGCATCTGAAGGCCTTTAACAAGTGCTAATGATTATACCTGAGAAAATATCTGGTTCTGACTCAGAATTATTAATTTAGGAGGGAGGATAAGAATTCATAACAATTTTAATGAAGGGACTGAAAAAATTTAAAAAGCAGAAAACTGAATAAAATTATGTTAAAAAAACTTACAGACCGAAATATTTACCAGTTCTTCAAGAGATGACTTACTTTGTCTTCAATGTATTTTTCAAGGTGGCTTTTCTATTGTCCTGTGTATTGTTGATTTACTGATACATTCCAACAAAGCCCAATAATTTCCCCAAAAGAGTTTTTATTTTTGGTCTTGAAAAACATATGTGCAGAGTCCTAGATCTCTGTAATGTCAGGGGAAAGGCCTAGATGATATCTGAATCAAATGCACTCCACAGTATTCAGTATAACCTAAAATCACAAGATATGGTCACTGTGATATAATCAGGATCCAGCCTAAAATCAACAACTTCAAACTACCAGAGAAGAGAAGCAATCTGGTTACACAAATTATTCAAACCATGGTTTGCTTGTGGTGGATCTGCCCTCAGTTTCTCAGGTCAGGGTCCTTGGATCATCCTGTTGTGTGGTACTTTGTGATCCTTTGCTGTAATTATGTCACTGCAGAAATACAACGAAAAATCATAAACTAATTTTTCTTTTTTTTTTTTTTTTTTTACTTTTAAAGAGGTCCAGTGTTCTTGAGTCTGAGAGCTGCAGTGCTGAAATCAGAAATGCTACAGCATCTTCGTTACATGAAGAGGGAAGCCTTGAACAGAACTAAAAATTCTGACTGTGATGCACTGAAATTTTTCACTCAGCTTCCAACAAACTACTGCTTTGAGACCTTCCAGTGTTACACTTCATCCCTAGTTTTCAGACTCTGTGAATATCTGTATTTTATATTATTTTCCTCAAACATATTAGTTTGTATTTTTCCCATTTGAAGCTCATTTTGTAATTTTCTGCCTGATTCCTTAATCTCACTTGGTCCCATTTGTATTATGCCTTTGTGCTCTCTGGTGTTCACCTCAAGTTCTAATTTATTCTCACCTGCATATTTCATTAATGTATTTTTACTCCCACATGCACATTATTAATAAAGACGTTAAACTGAATGACTCTCTACAGAATGCTATTAAATATTCTCCCCTACACTCCAAATCTAATACTTTGAGCCCTTTTTTGTACAGCCAGCTCTCAGCCCTTGTGACAATGCTCTCTGCAAGTCATTGGGAAATAATTTTCAGTAGAATTCTGCAAGTTATCATATCAAGCACCTCACTAGATTCCAGACATGGATAACATGGATATTGCATTCCCTTTATCCACTAAGTAGGTGATTGTGTCAAAAGAAAAAAAAAAAAAAAAGCAAATAGCAAAGTCTGTTTTTAGGAAATAGGTGTTGCATTCATTACTTGATGTTACTTGATGACTAGGTTTGAGATTGGGGAAAGAATTATCTGAATTGCTTTTCTGTACCCTTTGCACCATGATTTATAGAGCACTGTTTTCAGCTCTACCCAGGGTCTTTTCAATTCCCCTGGCACCAGGACCTGTTTCTGTTGCTTACAGTGTTTAGCACCAACCCCTTGTTCTCAGGATGGGTAGCAGGGCAAAGGCTCCTTCAGACCAAACCTTCTGCTCATCTGTGGTGAAGTTTTCAAGCTCTGCTGCCAGTGCTCCACCAGAGACAACAAAAAGTCACCTTTGAGTTGTCTGCAACTCTTTCATCCCACTCATACATGGCAGAAATGGCCCCAGCTCAAATTCCTGACCCCAGTGCCTGGGAAGGCAGCACGTCCTGCTGCTGTTCTGGTTTTGCTCTTTACTCAGTCTGCTTTTAATACACTTCCTATTCTGAGTTAAATTGTTTCCCTCCCTAGCAATTTTCTCTCAGCTCCTCATGCTCTCCTGTAATTACCAGGTGCAATTAGAATAATTCTATTGCTTTCTATGGATTCTGCAGTTCAGCAGTGGAATCAGACTGGGATCAAGTTCAGCTGTGTTTTTCTGTCTAGCAAAGCCTATGTGTGCTTCAGGAAGGTAAGTTGGATTCCTGGTGTGTATGTCCAACTGTTTAAAGCAATACTCAGCACCAAAACAACACTGAAACCATTCATTAGGAATTTATGCAGTGACTGGAAGGGAAAAATGATTTTTTCCATTCTTTATTTTAGATTTGTGCAAAGACTGCACCAAAGAGAGTTCAGCCACAGGATGAAATTTGGACTTGTCCCATAGATGCAACAGCTAGGAGAAAAAAACAGTTTTCTTTAGAATGACTGTTGGAATAGCTGCCTTTAAGCCTTACTAAACAATTCAGTTCCAAACAGTGTATTTTGACATCCAAGCCGTGTGCCCTGGTGTTTCAAACCATACACTAGATAAATTATTAAACCTATGTGGGCTGCTTATTTCCATTTCAAATAAAACACAAATCAAATATGACATTTAAAACTTTTCTATAATGTCTATAAAGAGTGCTAAGAACACAGGCTTGTAAAAGAGGCTTATTCAGTGCTTATAAGAGTGACTTATCAATAATGGAAGTCAGTAAAAATACAGGTTTTCCACAGAATGGTTTAGGAGAATATTTGTGGCTTAAAATGTTGAAATACTGACAGTAAAGGTAATGTCTGTCTGAGTTTCCCCTGGACTTCTTTCTTCAAATCCCTCTGGCCAGAGAAGTCACTCATGACTCTTCCTAAGAAACCATCTTTTCTAAGATGCTTAGTTTGATTACTTTAATGCTAAACTGTGTGGATTCTGGTTTGCTGAGTATTTTAATTATGTAAAGACAAGATGGGTTCTCTGCTTCTTTCTGTCAAAAAAAGGACCATGGCTGGTAGGAGTTCTGTCAGTGTTTTCAGGCTTTTAAAGCTAATGAAAGTTCATTTGCAATAAAGGAGTTCTGTTTATTGCAAACGAACTTTCTGGAGTTTCTCCGGTTTGAGATTCACCATGTTTATAAAAAAGATTGTACATAAGATATGGGTGTGATATTCTAAACACTGATGTTGGGCATATTTTCTATGCTTGTTATGATAATATATTTAGAAGTTGCAAAGAATTTCCAGAGCTCAGCAAGCACAGTAAGAGGTAAGATTCATTAGATCATCAGAGCAGCAAAAATAATGACTAAAGAGTAAATTCATGCTATGCTAACTTAGATATTCTGAATGCTCTCTGAGTAAAATTATTCTGGCACTAGAGTCAAGACAATCTGACATTTTGTTTAGACGAGTGGTTAAATATATATGGTTGTTTAAGTGTCATAAATTTTATTTTATAACACACATAAATGGAGTAATTTAACTTCACTGATGTTTTGAAACTTACGATTTTTAGGTACATGTGTAGAGCAAGCGCTATTTGTAGAATTTGGCAAAACAAAGCTATGACTTTAATTGTAATTAATGTTGAGATTTATGATGGATTTGGGGGTTCTAAGAGATTTATGACAGCTTTTTCAAAGTGATCAAATTTAGAAAGCCACAACAAGGGAGCTGGATATATGGAAGCTAGGACAAAATGTGTACCTGAAAGTTTTCTTCCTCGGTGTTCAGTTTGGTTGCCTCAGCTGGAATTTCTAAAGTTCAAATTTCCCATGTTTGAACACAAGCACTTTAACCATGTCCCTGAATGAGATATAAATCATTGCAGACCATGCAGCAGATGTGCCACTGCTTCCCCTGCGTGAAAAACTTGCTAAGCAGACAGCTGTAAATAGAGGCACAGCCTGAAACTTCCAAGACTCTCAAAGAATAGTTCTAATTGCTAAAGTTTTAGTAAGTGTTTCATGTAGGAACACAAAATACATGGTGAACCTAAGCTAAAGTTTATTGTTGTGTTGCTGGAGGAAAATGTAAAAAAATAATTCAGGGGCTGATGAAGATTGACAAGGACATTATCTTTTGAATCTTTGTAATGTCTGGTCAAAAATATTCTGTTGAAGGCAATTTCCAACAGAAAATAACTTCTTACTAAATTGTTGTTTTGCTGTCTTTCAATCAAAGTATTAGCATTAAAGAAATCCAAACCAAAAAACCTTGAACAAAATCTCCAAAAGACAATTTGTCTCCTCTCACTCCCTCCATTTTGCTTAGTAATATGCCAAGATGATAAACTCTTACTTGAGAAATGTTTGGCACATGTCAACATTTTTTTCCCTGTAGTTTTCTTTTTTGCTAAGTTTTAAATTTTATATTCAGACCAATTATTTTTTATAAATTCTGACTGATTACAGCTAAAAAAACAAGAAAAAGAAAACTTGTCTTCTGTCTTAACACATATTTACAACTCTTGTGGTATGGGAAATGGAAGGGAAAAAATTTGAAAAAATTTGCTCATCATGTCCATGAAGAATAAAATAAGAAAGTAATTAGATTAAACTCCATCACAAAGGAACATGGATCAGATACTATGAAGATTTTGAAGATAAAGATATAGAAAGGAACAGAATGAATTGCAGGAGAAAACTGAAGCTGCCATCATGGGACACTTTTATTAATAGGTTCGATAAACATCAGCCAGGAGTGACAGAGATAAAATTAACCTTGTGTGAGGCAAGGTGCCAAAGGAAGCTTCTCAAGGGACTTTACAGACTCACTTTTCCATGATTCTGTCCTGTAGGTGTGGATGTGTCATGAGCAGTTTCACAGCTGTCAGTGGGACATCTCAGAAATGCTAACCTCTTGTGAAAGACTCTCCATGGTCTGAATATTCAGAGTCTGACAGAAGCAAAAAGAAGAAAAAGCATATATTTTGGTAGCACTCTGTTTTCTACTTTTTGGGTTGTTTACCATCTGTTCTCTAGCATAAGTGGTTCAACATGTATTTTGTGATAAATGCTTCTTACAGGGTATGGGAAAAGGTCACACTAGCTATTCCTTGGAAAACTCCTTTTGTGTTCTAAAGCTGCACTTTTTCATAAAGGAATATTCAGCAGAAGGCAAGTGTAGACAACTACATTAACAACCATCACATAGTCTGTCTTGAAAATTTTTAATGGAAACTTGGAGACCTTTGAGGTTTCTCAGGCTTTCTGTGTTCCAGTTTCCTGTTAATTCTCTAGCCACTAGGGAGCTGAGAAACAAAATCCTTAGAGAAAACACAAGAGCTATCCAGCATTCCTGAAGCATGGGAGGCAGTTCTTCATCAGGAAATGCAGAAGCTTGAAGATTGTTACCTTATCTCCCCTAGAGAGCCCCCACTGCAGCTGGAATTGGAACTGCAGCTTGGAATTGTCTGAGCCACATTCTTGACTGATCTATTGCAATGCGAGTGGGCTGATGGAACATGACTGGTTTGCCTCTTGCCACAAGTTTGTTAAACCTGCTTTCACAATTTTCACAATTTCATATTTTTCAGTCAAAATCTGCTTATACTTGGACAACACACAGGCAGGTTTTTATTTAATGCTTTGAATGCAAATCTTCTAAAAGAAGTTTGTAAGGAAAAGCAAAGCTGAAACAAAAAAAAAAACAAATGACAAATCAAAAGCAAAATCTATTTGCCTACAAAATCAAACTTATTTTATATACTAGGCTTTTATAATTCTGCCAATTTTTATGGGCTTCTAGTTACATATTCCTGAGGATTTTCGTATTTTGCTCCTCTGTTGCTGTGTGGAAAATCTGTGCCAGCAACACATGAATTGACTAACAAACTGAGTGTATATTGGAAACAGTTACTTTGTCAATACACAGTGTACTGCCAAATGTAAAAATGTCAAACAAATGGGAAAAAATACTCAAGAATTATTGGTTTATCTCTTTTGGTTAGTATAGTTTCAGTTATTCCTTGCAACAGTTTCAAGCAAACTGTTTTCAGGCAGAAATTTTTTAATTGGCAAATTTTCTTCAATATTTCGTAAATTTTAACCCAATGAAAATTAAACAATTAGCTTCAAACTGCCAATGTGAATTCACTAAACACTGAATTTAGTAACTTTCTTCAGTCCTGATATTTTCTTCATACTTGATTTCTTGTTGCTATGATGTTTTCATTGTATTGTTAAAGAACAATTGGATGACATGAATATAAACTGCTTAAATATTTATGGCATGGTATTTGGCTTAGTTGCTACTATTGCATAAAAATAAGAATCTAGTCCACTGTATTCTGATAAAAGCAGAACCCTGCCTATGCTGAATAATGAAGAGATTTCTTGCTTGGGAGGCTATATGGAAACAAAGTGGAAGATATATTACCAACATTTAAAACAGAGGAAAGGAATCTGAAAAGCCTTTATCTGACTGTATTTTGACAATAAATAGAGTCTGACTTGCAGGTTTATTCAAGTTCTTACTTAACAGAAATCGTTCTTTTTTTCTTTGTTTACTCAGAGCAGGATCTTCATTTCCTTCTCTTCTTTCAGTCTGAAGCTTAATGACTGTGACTGCTAATTTTGACTACCTTGACACATTCCCATTGATTTTTTTTAATCAGCTTTAGCTGTTGTGGTACACCTGAGACATCAGATTTTAAACTCTACAAGTGCTGCAAGACCAGTTTAGTGTCAGCAAGTCAGGTTTTTCCTACATGCCAAAATTCACATCTGTTTTTACAGATGTTGGGGTGATTTTTAAAGAGTGGGTTCAGCTGGATTCCTAGTGAACTTGTCTGTCTCAAAATCCTTATAAAATGCATTGCATAATGCAGCCTTTCTGTTTCCTTATTCTCAGAGCACAAGTACTGTTCTCATGTATTGAGCATTCACGTGATGTTTCTCTTTTGTTCTACAGCTTGGTGTCCTAGCTAAAAAGTTTTGTTAGATTTTTCAGGTAATTCCCTCCTTAATTTCTCTTTCTCCTTAGTTATTTATGGTACTTATGTACTGATTTATTTTCTAATCATTGCTTTTTACAGACCTTCTCAAGGATTGTCTACTGTAATCTAGCTCTAATCCGGTATCTGATTTTTGACACACCCATTTATTTTTCATACCCAGCAGTTTGGGTTTTTTTTCCTGTGTCTTGATCCTAAACATTTGCTTGTTCAAATGGGGAAGGAAAGAGGGATGAAATAACTTTAAATGGTTCTTTAGAAGACACTAAATTTGTAGACAAGTATTCAACAAAATCCTTAATTTTTTTTAACTGCACAAATGCTGTAGGGTGAATATCTCCACTTTGATGTACAGGCCATAGTTCTAGAGACTTTCCACAGAAAGCACCCAAATCAAATGTGTCAGTTCACAAGCAGCAAGGTTGTGTCAAGGTGGGCACAGGTTTGCTACTGAATCTTTGCATTAAGACTTGGAGTGCCCGAGGTTGAATACACAGGTGAGTAAGGGCCAGAAGGAAAGAAGATTTTTCCTGAAATTTGTTTTTATTCATGATAGATGTAGACTTCTTCAAACCCTAGAACCCATTTTGTTGCTGGCTGATGGAAAACATGATATTTTATTTTACTGCTCCAAAAAGTGCTGAATAATGAAATTATCTTCAACATCAACTAGGGGGGATGACTTTAGGCTGAAGGAGGGTAGATCTTAGATAGATATTAGGAAAATATTGTTTACCATGAAGGTGGTGAGGCCCTGGCACAGGTTTCCAAGAGAAGCTGTGGCTGCCCCATCCCTGGAGGTGTTCAAGGCCAGGCTGGATGGGGCTCTGAGCAACCTGGTCTGGTGTTCTACCTTGCCCATGGTAGGGGGATTGAATGACCTTGAAGGCTTCTTCCAACTCAAACCATTCTGTCATTCTGTGATTAAGTAAATAAGCATTTGAATTTAGAGAAAATAAAACAAAGGATTTTTGTTTTTAATTCTTTTCTGCAGGTTGGAAAGTCTGCAGGAGTCCAACAGAAGGTAATAGATTTGGAAGATAGGTAGAGCATTATCTTTCTTATACCTGCTAAGCGTTCTAATTGTTTCATTATTGGGATAAACAATGTGCTATCTCTCTGGGAACACAGGCAGAATTTATGAAATATCCCTTCTTAAAGACATGCTGCACTAATAGCTATAAAATAACCACAGAGATGCATTTTTGGGAAGGAGACTGGCTTGGGTCACCACAGGAGATGCACTGATATTAGTCATTCAGCCAATGTTCACAACTGTGCTCAATTTATTGATTCTGTGCTGAAGGGGGAGAAAGGCCAATCTATCTGCTTTTCATGATGAAAATCAAAGAACAACATAAAAAAAACCCCTCACTTCTCTTTTCTTACTAGAACTGTGACATCCCTTTCTTCACTGGTACTTTTAATGATGAGAAACTCCAATGTGATTTGGCTGCTGTAAGCCAAGCTAATTACACGATCTGAGATCTTGGTTTCTGTGAGTCAGTATTCAGAACAACTTAGAATCTATTTGCCCAATGTAGACATAAAGGTCAAATTAAAATATTAATTCTTTCTAGCTAGTTCCAATATATTAAAATAAATTTTCCTCTGTGTTTGAAAAGTTTGAGCTTTCAAATGCAACCCAGATACTTTTGTCAATTATCCATTTACACCAAATGACCTAAGAAGCATCTTTGTACTGTGAACACTTTCTTGCAATTTAATGATGTGAATTTCTTTCTGTCAGACTTAAGAAATACCAAAAAGTGACTTCTCAGCAGCTTCTTTAAGTGGTGCTGAGTAATACATAATTTAGCTGTAAAAATATGTAGTCACTCAACATAGGTTTAATAAATAATATGCCTGAATACTTTCACAGTACATGGTAATATCTGCTCTTCATGCACAGGGTGATATTGTATATTGAGTTCTACATTTTGTGAGATTTATTTTTCCTTCTTTTCATAAAACTTTAGACACTTCTTTGTGGGTTAGGTGGTGGTAAATTCAAGTCTGTTATGGAATTAAATTCATTTTAAGATAGCAGATGATAACACATGTAAAAATTTCTGTAAATACCTTACACCAAATGTCATTTTTTCACCCACCTCTGAAGAATAATATCTTTATTCTTCTGTGTGTTCCTGTTCTGTTTGACTGCATGACTGAATTTCCTCAGGTTGTTTGTCAGGTTTAGTACAAAGTAAATGTTGCTTAGATGCTCCAAATTGATTATGTTCACCCTCAGGCAATTTCACAATAACCTATTGCAGATTAAAATCACAAAATGCTATGTCACCTCCAGTCCTTATTAAGATAATTGACCCTCCTACTGAATTAATAATCTACCTCCTGGTTGCTTAAATACTCTTGCTACTAAATAGTTCTCCTAAAGTCTAAACTGTAACATATTTTGATGAGCTAATTGAACTTGTTTGTCTTCTCATTCAGTTAAACATCCTGGACTGATAAGAGCAATAAAATTCATCAAAAAAACAAGTGGAAGGCCCAATATTTGCCAGGGATATTTTCCATAATTTCTAAGTTAATTTATTCATTATAATTCTGCTATTAAAAAGAAAAAAAAACAGGTGAAAATTTAAGTTATTCAAACTCAAAATTACCAAGTCATGTATAATTTGACATTATAAATGTATTGGCTTTGAAATAAAGCTTTTTCTCTGGTATTCTATATTTTCCCATATTATGGGTTTACTTGAATTTTCAAATTAGTAGGAAATTATTTAAATATGAATTAAAATGAAGCTGCTCTTGAATAATTTTTAATTTCTCATTGAGATAATGAGTTTCAGAAAGCTTTGAATTTCCATCACTGTGGAGACACAGGCACACATTTAGCGAGATGTATGGGAAATAGACTTACTTTGTTGGGGTTTTTTTATTGCCTACCCTTTGCTGTCTTCCCAGATGAATACAGATGAAATGAACAGACAGAAACACATGAGAACATTTTTTTCCTCATTCAGGCAACAATTATGCATCTGATTGTCAGTTTCTGTACCCCACTGCTGCCTCATCATATTCCCTTTCTGAACACATCCCTTTTATTAAGCTTCTGCTTGTTCTAGCTATTCAGGTAAGTATAGACTTCCTCCAGACAGGGCAGACAAATGGGCTGGCTCATGCAGCCTTGCTTGAAAATATGAATCCCTTCATATCTCAACTTTTTCTTTTCTCCTAATTAAATAGGGAGGGTTTTTTTTTTTTGTGTGGGGTGGGTGGCTTTTAGTTAAAGCAATAGCAAGCCATATCCATGACTGCTGGGTTCATAATTAAGGATATTGATCAAAAGGAATCCTGCTACCATGAGTAAACCCTGATCAAGTTCTTACCTGGGAAAGGAACCATAAAGGAGCTCTGTAAGAGAAAACATCTGCTGTTTTCACCCCTTAAGTACCCCTGTGCACTTCAGTGTCAGTGCACCTGCTCTTATACATTGAATCCAAGCAGTTTTGGGTATTGTGTGCTCCAGGCCTGACTCCACATGCTGTATTTCCATAAGTAGCCCATGGGGAGTCAGGTAAGCTACTGGCATGAGAAAAATGTTGCTGAAATTTGAACTTCAGCTTTTACATCCTCTATAAGGCAGAGAGAAAGTACTCTATAAAAATATATATCCAAACAGAAAAAGTTCAAAAGAAAATATCTTACATGTGGAAAGTTCTTCATTCTTGAGTTTGTTTTTTGCATTACTGATGCAGCATCATAATTTCTTTTCAGCTCAGAGGATGACAAAGCATACTTGGAATTGCATACACTGACCTATGGGATAACTGGGCAAATCAGTCAATGCTTACTGGGCAAATCAGTCAATTTTATTTCACTGCATCACACCTGGATCAAAACCCCTGGGGGGTTGTTCACCTCTGGTATTCAAGACCTACTTAGCAGTCCTGTCAACATACTTCTCTGAACTTCTTTTACAGTGGTACTGTATCTTGGTAACAGCTTCTTGCACCAGCCAGCTACACAGAGGACTAGTCAATAAAAAAACCTAATCAAAATACTATATAAAATATCCTCAAAATGGCCAAAAGCATTGAAAAGGCTGAAATTAATTCTCTCAGCAACCAGAGTGTGAGTGAGTCCAGTACACCAATAAAAATTCTTTATCCTTGCTGACTTTAAAGTGTCTAGCCTTTTTCAGGAGCAGCTCTGGAGAACAGGTTACTCTCTCAAGCTCCACCAGTGGCACTGCATTTAACCTTCTTCATTTGGTTTAAAAAAGAGTACAGAAAATGAAGAGCGACTATGAAATGCACAGGTAAATAGATCCATATTAATTTCCATATTTACCTCAGTGAAAGGTTTGCCCCTCCAACCCTGAAAAAGTCCCACATTAAAAAGAAGCATCATCCATATAAAGGAACAGTGTTCAGCTGTCTGAGATGTCTCCTGGGAACTTTCTGTCTGATTTTCTGAAGTCCAGTTTGCAGACATCACTATGTCTTGCAAGTGTAGAGAGCTTTTCAAATAGAATTTGGTTTTAAATCATAATTATTCTAGGTAACAGGTCAAAAATGTATTGTTCCATTATAATTGATAGCAAAGCTTCCCTTACTTCCCTCAAGCCCAAAATTGCCACAATTTGATTGCATTAAATGGATACTTTTCTATTTCCCCTGAGGTATTTCTTGCTCTTCCACATCCATGTATCTGATACAAGTCTTTCACCATAAAAGCAGCTCTATGTCTTTAGAGAGGATAAGGAACTACAATCTGTGTTATCCCTCATCACTTATACCTTTGGAAAGGTAAAACTTGGGCAAAGTGAACAGGTGAGTCTGCCAATCTCTTGGTTAGTTCTCACCAAAGTAGTGATATTTTTTTCTTGTTAATAATTGTTTCTCAGAGTGTTGTAAACTCATTCTTATACCTCTCGACATTCACTCTAATACATAAAAATGTATTTTTAATTTTTATATTTTTTAATTATTTTTCACTGTTAACTCTAATAAAATTTTCCAGGGTTCAGGAAGTTATTGTGGTTTTGATTAACAGTATTAAATTGTTTGCCATTCTCTATCTCACCAACCATCAAAGTTCTAGATGTTTCAGGACTGATCACATTCATAATTAAGCTATGACTGTCATTCCCTCCATGAAGTGCTTTATATAGCCAGAAAATGAGAAATTCCACTAGGTTAAAAAAAAAAAAAAAAAACAAAACAGAACAAAAATGACATCGGAAATAAATGTATTTTTTTCAGTATCTGTCCCTTTTTATTTGTTTTCCTTGGGGGATCCTCTTTTTATTATGTATCCACTGAACCTGCAACCTAAAAGGTTAAAAGTTTTTGCTGCAATGCAGGATTACTGCTCAAGGGGTAATTATCATTGAGCTTTTTTGGCTTATGGGCAAACAAAAAAGCATAAAACCCCAGAAGTTCACCTATTTAGTTCCTCTCCTGAGAGGTGCTAGAGTGGCATCACTTCCACACCAGAATGAGAGAGCTGCAGTCCAGATCCATGGCGTGCTTGCTGTATTACAGCTGTCAGCTTCTATTCCTATGGAATTATCTTCATTCCTCCTGATCCTAAAATAAATGGGTTTTTGCTAGAACAGTAACACTGAACTGCAGGAACAGAGTCCTGGCTATTCTTTCTCTTATTCAGCAGGCAAGTTACTTGTTAATAAAATAATGCCTAATTAGAATACCACTTGCAAGCAGCACTGACTAGAAAGGATATAAAATATCCATTGAAGAAAACACATCCCAGCCTTTTAGAAAGAGGAGAGCACTTGCTGGCTCTTGATCACTGGGTCTGCAGTCTGACCCAGTGAACTGGTGTACATGAGAAAACACATATCCATAGTTTGTTACCAGGTATGAGAAAGGAGATCTACTTATAAATTAACAAATCTAGGGCCTGCATTTGAAAATGCTCTGGTGCTGCTGCAGGAATCAATTACACCTGTAGAGTGTAAGCTTATTAGTAAGGAGCTGTATGAAAAAAAATAAAAAAAGCAACTCTTGATAGGAACATAATAAAATGGGGTATTTTCTCCCTTCAGATATAGTATCTGGGATCTAACAGTTCTGCCTCAGAATTTTTTGTTTGGCAAGAGAAATCCAAGTAGAATGAAATTGTGATTTGATGTTCTGTTGGTTCATGGAAGACTGACTGCATAATCTCCAGGAAAGGTGCTGTGCACACTTATCTTTGATTTATAACTCTGTAAATGCACAAAGCTCTGGTTCATCTAGGTATGCTCTGAGCTCAACATAAAAGATGTAAAAGCAAGTTGGCTGCCCCACATAAATATTTAATCCACTGTAATCAAGTTAGGGACACAGTGATAGCATGAACACAAGCCTTTGGTTTTGCATACCACATTAATGTGAGTCACTACAGTTGATTTGGTTTGAATATTTTTAAACACACACTTCTGCAAGAGAAATTGGTGTTAGGCTTTTCTTTCTTACACTATGTTGTAGATATTTATTAGGGAAGTACTTTATTCTCTGTGTGTGCACTACTATTGTTTCAAAATTCAGAAAACTTGAGTGTTTTTCCTCCCTAAAAAACCACATTTTTTCCTCCCTAAAAGCACTATTTATATTCCTTAGTTGGTTTTGGCCACAAAATAGTCTCTACATGATTTTCAGCGCTGTCTTGTAACTGCTTCTAAATGTTTTTTTCTTCCCACTATTTTTTAAAACTTTTTTATATAGCAATAAACTTTCATTTATTTTCTCACCTTGCTGTGTGTGAAGAGTGAAGGAAAAATCTTTAATTTTAGCACTGTTATTATGATGTGGTGTATGAAACTTAGTTTCATGTGTGGTTTGGTACACGAACTCACGGAGTTAAATTATTTCTACGAGTCAGGGGTAGTCAAAGTGTAATCAGCCATGAAGTTTTTGTTTCACAAAGCTGCTTACACTGAATAATTCAATATTTGAGCTTTAATGATATTTGAATAGGAATTTGTATGCAGACTGTACAGTGAATAGATGAAAGAAGGCAGACAAACTTTTGATTTCTGGCTGAATCATTAGGATGAGATCACTTTTCAGCCTGCTGTGGGATCAGCCCTCCCCGAGCCCCTCGTGTGCAGCTCTGCCTCCGAGGGCAGGTGACCTCCAGCATCTCCACAGGTTGTGCACAGCCCCTGGGGCTTGTCACAGCTTTTCCCTGGGGCCCTCTCATCATGAGAGTCAGGAGACAAACCCCAGGGAGGTCAGGGCTGGCACTGCTGGGGAACATTCCCATTCCAGCTCTGGCTGTGCCTAACGAGGGAAGCGTTCTGGGGAGCACAGCTTGTCTCTGGCTGGGGGAGGACAAACTGTACCCATCACTCCTTTTCAGTGCCAGGTGGGAGGGAAGGGGTGGGGAGGGAAGCCAAAACGAATCCAGAACTGTGGATACATCCTTCAGAAATGTCTGCATGGGGATTTTCTGCCTATACTAGAATATAGGATTTTCTGCCTCTACTAGTCTGGCCTGCTCTGCACAAAGTGTGATGGGGGCATGAGTGTCAGGGATAGGAAGAGGAAAAGCTTCTTTGTTGTGGTGCCTGAAGCATGGCTTTCCTGACCATAGACCCACTTGTATACTCTGGAGCCAGAGCTGAAGCTGTGCTGGGCCATGCATGGTGCAGGGGTGCTGCAGCCCCCTGTCCTGATGCATGACCCAAGCAGCCCTGCTGCAGGACTGCACCCTGCACTGCTGCTCTGGCAGAGGGTGGTGCCATGCTGGCCTGCCCTGGGGCTCTGAAGGGCTGCAGGATGGAGGCTCAGCAGACAGGGGCAAGGGCAAAAGTTCTGTGGATGTTCTGGTTGGCAATCATGTGCAATTTGAAGCCAAATGGGCTGGTTGACCTCAAACATTTCAACTTTGTGCTGATCTGCCACATGGTCAAGAAGATCCTGCAAAGGCCCTGGTGACAACAGCAGCTTTCATCCCAGGGAACATTGAGGGATTGTACTGGCATAACCAGTTCTTCTGAAAGAGCCCAGGCTCCTGTATTCAAGAAGGTCTACCTGAATTTGAGGAAGAACTTCTTCACTGTGCTGTGGCTGAGCATTGAAACAGATTTCCCAGAGAGGTGATGGAGTCTTCCTCACTGAAGATATTCAGGATCTGTCTGGACAATCCTAAGTCTGGGATGACCCTACTTGAGCATGGAGATTTGATCAAGGACTGCTGTAGTCCCTTCCAATCTTGTCCATTCTGTGATTCTGTAATTCTGTGACAAAGAGATGCAAATATCAGTATGGAAACGGTGCAAAAACCTTTTACACAAGTCAGACTTTGACAGTCAATTGGATCCTAAATAATAACTTACCTTTTGAGTATATTCTGTTTTCAAGCAGATAATAAATCCAAGTTACAGCTTGAAGAAGTATTATTCCTATAGATTTCTTCCTAAATAATTAATGTGCTTAAACATTTTCTGAAACAAACTTGAATCTGAAAAAATAAATATTTCTGATGAGCAGCCCTAGTTCCCATATTTATACTTTTCAGTATACTATATAATCTTAAACTTTTGATTTAGATGGTATTATGCTATCTCCAGGTTATGAAGAATTCAGGAAGAAATGAGAGGTACAGTCCAAACTCCTGTATTATCTCAAGAACACTGTACACTGAATTTCTAATGGAATTTCTCTCGAAGGGTCTTAATCTCAGGCTCTTTCTAGGGTAGTCTGAAAAGAACAAGATAGAATCTGCTTATCACCCTTTCCCCTTGAAAGCACAGGAAAGGTAAACAAGAAAGGCAACTTGTCAGTATTGAGACAATTACTTGTGTTTCTAAGATCACAGCCTAACACTGATAAGGGACTTTTATAAGGGATTTTTGTATCCAGATTAGAAGAAATCAGCAAGTGTGCATGGGCATTCTACTATCTAGATCTCATGTTGTTTCCTGTGTCCTTATGTATCGAAGGGCAAAGTTGTTTCACTTTAATTTCACTTTACTTGGTGTTAGAAAAATACCAAAACAAACAAAGACAACAAAAACAACAACAAGAACTAAAAAAGCCCATAACAGAATAACCCCCACAAAAAAAAAAAAAAAAAAAAAAAAACAAAAAAAAAAAAAAACCCAACAAAATCAACCCTATTGATTTATTCTGCAATCAATTATTTTATTTTGCCAGAGTAAACTATGAGAGAAGATGCAGTGGAAGATACACCAATAGAAAATACTTTTTCCACGTAGCTACAGGTGTGGTGCCCCATCCTTAAAGGGAAGGGAGCACCCAAGATTCATAGACACCTGTTGTGAAAAGGAAGCAACAAAAGCCAGAGGGTCCACAAAAAGTTTGATTTGTAAATTATATGCAGCATGGAAACTGGTATATTAGTTCCTCACCCTGGAGCTATTTTTTTTGTTTTCTAAGCAAATTAGTTATTATACACAGTCCATTCTTCCAGACCTTTCTGGAAATGGGTCAGAGGACTTGAGGGGTGGTTTTGTTCTCCCCTCCTGGGACATCCTTTGGTTGTCAGTCCATGCCCACTTCTCAACCTCATTCCTCTGCTTGTGCTCTTGCCGTGCTGTGCTTGTCTCCAGGAGCCAGAAAAAGGATGTTTGTCTCAGAAAAACGCTGCCCTACCTCCACATGTCCCCCTTCCCCAGCCACACCCTGCTCTTTCTCAGAGCCTGTTATTGCCAGCAGCCCTTGGCTGGCTCCATGCTATTCAACCTTTGCTGTTTGAGACATCAGCATTAGCCCCTGGTCCTCCAGGCTGCTACACAAGGTTCTGGCCACAGCCAGCCCTTTTTGTGGAAAGCACTTCTCTTCTTTTGTTGGTCCCACTCTGCAGGCAGGTGTGAAAAGGTGAGATAATGGACCTTTCACTCAGCAATCTTCCCCCAGAACAGAAATGTGTGCTCTCAGGAGAAAAGCCTGCTTTCTATGCTAGCAGAGGTAGAAGAGATAAAGCCATTAAACTTTTTCCCACAGAACAATCTTTTTGAAACCAGGAACAATTTTAACAATTATTTGTTCATTTTGAAAATTGCCGTTTTTTTCTCTGCAGATCATAACAATCTCCAAAGGATATTGCTCACCTAGCAGCTTAAATCCCAATGAAAGGTGATTTGAGTTCTTAACTTATTCAGCTTTTTTTCAACACTGGAGATTCCAGTTAAGCAAATGCCAAACTAACACAATTCCTGCTTTGCTTTTCATTTAAACCTTGGGTTTTTTGGGGAAAAACCCCATAGAAAATCCTTTTTTTTTTTTTTTTGTTTTCCTGAACTAATTATTAGGGCAAATTTCATTGGGACAGATCTCTTTACTCTAGCAAAGCTAACCTATTTTATTTTGGAATGTGAAACCACAAAAAACCATGTCATTGCTACTTGATCTTTGTCTCTGAACCAGGACAACTGGTCAAAATAACATGGTGTGACTGGGTGCCTTATCTTCCATGGCCTCACAATAAGGACCTTAAAAGTCCTCACTGAGCAAAAGACCAAATTAATAATGTATTTTAATCATTCATATGGAAAGAAACAAGGAAAAGAGAAGCTGACAGTAACACTTGGTAGTAAATAGTACTTCCAAGACAAAGTGCACCATTGAAAAATCAAGAATTAGTAAATAAATTCAACACCTTATTATGACTGTAATAAGGGTAGAATCACAAGCAACAAGCAGTTTATTTATTTTCCTAACCACCAAGAAAACCTTCCCACAGAATTTACCTACTTTTTTTTCTTTTTTTTTTTTAGATAACAGTGAAATCTTTCTATAGACTGCACAGATGGCACACTCAGTCAAATCAGGGGGAAAAGTTGGAACAAAACAAGGGCAGACTGAGATATATTTGATTCTTTTCATTAATGCTGTGATAGTCTTAACCACAAACTAAAATGTCTATCAACAGGTTAAATGCAACAAACCTGCAGTCATTTCTCAGCCCAAACCTTTGTCAATCTCAGTTCAGAGCCACAACTTGGGCAGAAGTGCAAAGTTTGGGTTTGTGAGATATCTGTCAATCCAATGACAATTTCCAAAATTTCACTTTAAAGGCAGCCCCATACGTAATCTGAGTTCAGATACAGTGTTACATTTCTCTTCAGAAAAATGCCCCATTTTTCAGATTTATTGCATCTGTTTAATTTTAGTGTAAATCTTTTATTAGTGTAAAAAGGAGTGTAGTATACTGTAACCAATACTGTGCAGTATGTGTACAGAGCATCAGCAATATAGTGTAAATAGGTTTTATTTAGTGTTACTGTATTTAAGGTGAAGGAAAAGTAGCAATTTAAAAACATTATTATGTTAATAGTATTTAAAATTAGTTTGTAAATATATTAATATTCAATATAATTATATAATGTGAATTTTAAAAGATACATGTATTATCCATTAAATACTAAAATGGATTTTTTAAAAATACCAAAATTCCAAAAATGGGAATTTTAAAAAATGTTGATAGTAACACAGAATAGTACCAGAAATTCAAACTATTATGTGTGAAGAAGAAAGGATTTACTCATATGTTTAAAGATGCATTGAAACTGGGACAGGGATAAGAAAATAAAACTGACACTTGTCAAACTAAATGCTGATTTTATATTTGATTTAGATGAATTCCTTTGATACAGACCAGATAAAACAATTGAGTTACTTCAAAGAAAATGGAAAATATAAACACTTAAATTTAAATCATTCTAAGAGAACAGCAGTGAGATAAAAACATTTGTATTATATTAAAATAATCAGCACTAGTCAATCTAGTTTTTATAAGCTTTGCAAACATTCATGTAAGCTATCTGTGTATGAGCTAAATGGATATTCTTTATTTTCCATGAGAAAGTACCTCTTATTTGAGCTGTAATTAGCCACTTTCTGTCTGTCTCTCACAAGAAATTGCTTCTTTTGAGCCTAATTCCATCCAGAATTTATGGAAAATCTGTGCATTCATGGAAAATAGTTGCATAAGGCTCAAGGTTCCCTTTAGTAAAAAGAATTCTAAAATGATTCTTCTAGGCAGTAAAGATTTTTTGCATTAAGTGACTGGCAGTCAGTACTTCTGAGAAATATATCACCTATTAAGATCTTTGAATTAGAAATGGATTTTTAAATGTCTCTAGTCCATGCTGGTGCTTTGGGATGTGAGACAAATTTCTATATATCTTTTGTGGGTATTTTGCTTCTTTGATTTAGGAGCTCAGTCTGCATTAGAATCAATTTGTATTTTGAAGTAATTTAGGCTTTATTCTGAACTTACAAAATGGGATTTTAAAACCAAAATGGCATTGGCATTTGAGCTGAATATGAGTGCTGGGCTTCCTTCAGGGGATTTTCAAAAGATGGCAGGTGTCTCAGAATGGGGAGTTTTCTGAGATAAGCAAAAGAATTCACTGAGGACATGGTCACATTTAAATCAGACCCTGATATTTCAGGGATGTTGGTGCCACATTATCATTACTAAGCAGGGGTTCTTCCTTTTTCAGGTGAGTTTTCCTGAAAGGAAACAGCTGCTCCTTCATTAATTAATTAAATCTCACTTCAGAAGGAGGAGCTTAGAGAGGATGTCCTGCTCATTTTCCCCCTTTTGCTGATGCAGCAGTGGTGAGAACAACCCTAAAGGTCTGAGTTTGGTGCCCCTGGGCAAATGGACAACTTTTCAAGTCTAGTCATCTGCAGGTATGTTGGAAGCTGTTTATTTTC
The DNA here is from genome assembly GCF_022539315.1 of Serinus canaria. Taxonomy (NCBI): domain Eukaryota; kingdom Metazoa; phylum Chordata; class Aves; order Passeriformes; family Fringillidae; genus Serinus; species Serinus canaria. The sequence continues at coordinate 7,156,244 of NC_066313.1, forward strand.
CATCTAATTCAGTGAGCCAGAGAGACATATAAAAATGTAGATTGAGTCTGTAGGGAAGTATTTGGGTCATCCAGCTGGAAGATGGAAATCCTGTGTTTCAGCTGTGCTTGGAGCACTCTTTGTTTGTTCTGCATTAAACAATCCCTGCATAAAATATTGAAATACTTGAAAGAGGACTCAAGCACGGGCTGTGTGGCAGACAGGAAAAGAAGTCAAAGGTGTGTTTCATTATTTCACATTAGTGGGAGTTAGATGTGAGAAATCCACTGAGCTGCTCAGCTCAGTCAAGTGGTGAGTGCTTCTGAACACACCAAAAAGATTACTCTGTTGCTTCAAGTATTGAAAGTAATGTGTGTTATTGTTTAATTATTTAAAAAATAATGTTATATGAACCTAGGAGTTAGATGTTGGAGTTTTGAAGATCTAAAGTCAGAGCAGAGATGGTCTGTTTTTCTGGGTTTGTTATTAATTATTTCTGGAAAATTCTATGTGTGAGCAGCATGGTTTGTGGTCTCCATTTGTAAAAACATTAGATGTTGTATCTTAATAGGAAACTTTATTTCCCATCTGAATGTCTGATGCTGCATGATGACTCATAGAAACATCCATAATTTACAAGTGCCATGTCTATTTCTACTCCAAAGATACTAAACCCCCAAGAATTCTGCTTACTTTTGGCCTTGGATTTTAGGCTTTTGTTGTTGCTGTTTGATTTTGTTGTATCAGTTTGCTTTGGCAAAAATATTTGGTGAAAATTATGGTTTATTGCAGCTTATCATTTCCTGGTAATGGTTTTTGATTGGCTTCTTTCAAAACTGTCATGTGAACATTGTCTCTCAAAAATTTAGAAATCATCAGATCTATGGTGATGTTGATATATGTCTGCTATGGTCAGCAATGTCATAGTTGTGCTTGAAGGAATTAAATAACAAACCTGAGAAGGTGCTTGTGCCAGGGTTTATGGGAGGCAGGAGTAAAAGTATGTAAAGGTGATTTTTCTTGACCACTGTAGAGTTGTTTCTTCATGTATTTGCTGGGAAAAACCAAAACAAAAAACCCCAGGGTATCACTGCTCCAAGTTCCAATTCACTTTGCTTAGACTACCATAGTCAAAATTTTAAAGAGAATATTTCACCAACACAGGGCATGAGATGTTGGATGGAGATGAGTACTGGCTACAAAGTATTTAATTTTCAAAAACTTTTATTCTGCTTTGGAGAAAAGAAGTATCATTAGGAGCAGGAGATAATTGAGAACTTCTGTTGATTCAGGAGTACCCACTTGCACCATTGCAGAAGATTTAGGTTCTGCATCTGTTCCAAATCAGATGCACAATGTATTCCAATTCCAAAATCATTAGTATTTTGACTCTAGAACCCCTCCTTACAGGACTCCTTATGAGAAGTATGATGAAAAAAAAAATTTAAAGTTGTTTTCCAAACAGAAAAACTTTCTTGAAATATTCCTCATCAGACCCATTGAGTTGACATTATGGGAGCACTTAAGAAATAGCACAAGCTGAGGACTAGAGAATAGTACTTGCCTTGTTTTCCTGAAGGCATTCAAGATGTGGGCCCTCAATATCTGAATTACTCTCATAGCTCTCTATGGCATGTCTCCAGCACCAGTAGCTTTCCCCCTCCAGCCCATTGGTATATCAAAATTCCTTTTCCTCTGGGAATAATATAAATTAAAACACTATTATATCACTTTAGCCCAGCTCAAGAGGTAATTTGTTCATGTATTGATGTGAAATTTTGCAGAACTAGTATCTCTGTAAATCTTATCACTCAGGGGTGCTGTTGGGCATTTACCATGGGGTGTTCCACTCACCTCAAGCAAGAAAAGGATTTGTCATAATAATCAAAAGTGTAAGAAAGATCTATTGGGCTAACTGAGAGCTCAGCTGGAATTGGAGTTTTCAAAATGGTAATTTATGCCTTTCTGCAATGAAAAAAGATAGCAAAAACACTTAAAGAGGCAGATAACTTTTAAAAGTTAACTTTTAACTTAAAAACTGTGGAGATGTGTGGAGTTGAAGGCTGATTGAAACACAAATTCTGAAACAAAAGCAAATATATATTTACTTTGTAAGACTACATTATTAACTTTGGATGTTGTGCTTGAGTACCTCCTGTACCTTTCATTTGTCATTAAACTGTAACGATGCACAGACAGACCTCGGAAAAGCCTTTTGAAAAAGAAAATCCACAACCTGAATTTCTAAATAAAAGTGAAGCTCAATTACTCTGGAGTACAATGTAATAGTAGCATTGCATTGAGACTGATGGTTCAATATCCTTCTGCGAGCCTCCACCCCCTCTATAATTTCAAAAGCAGCAGTCCATGTGCTTTGGCACTTATTCTGAGTGATGCTGTTTTAAAATAAACAAAATCTGAGAGCTGAAGGGAGCATTCAAGTGTATGGAGGAGTTCCCAACAAGTCTCCTGGAGGGACTTAGCTGTGCACATTCAGTTGTTCTGTAAGGTGTTCACTGGATCAAATGTATGAGCTTCTGAAAGAACTGAGCCTGCAAGAGTAGAAACAAACACAGCAGTACAAACTCCTCACAGGTTCTTATTATCTGATCAATTTCAAAGGAGTATCCAGAGAACTACTATTCACACCTCAGAGCAAATGCAGAAAAAAAGTCTTGAAATTGCCTGCTGTATTTCCCTGCCATCAGGGAAATACATCACCCATAGCTAGCTAAAAATAAAGCATGAAGAATGCAAAAGGCTTTCATATGCACTCAAATATTGTGATGTGTAAGATATGGAAAGCACCTCTTTTTTCCAGCTTAGTCATTCCAACTCTACTGTAGGGGAATTAGAAAAATTTAACAAACTAGTTAATTGCCACTGGAGAACATGGGGAACTAAAATACAAGAATCTTCTTGTTGCAAAGGGGTTTAAGAGAATAGAGATGTAACCAGAGCCTTATGTGATGTCAGCTACGGAGGAGTCTGGGTGCTTTAGTCAAATTTGATGGGGTAGTGAAGTTCACTAATGGCACCCTAATTCATGATAGCACAGTAGCAATGGGACTTTTGCTCATCACTGTGCAAGAACTGGCCCACACACTCTTGTTCAAACCTTTCTATGCAGCAACATTTACCAGTGCATTGAGAAACAGTGATAAAAAGGTCTGACCATTTTCACAAAGGAGAGTCCTTAATCAGAGCTGCTGGAGCTGCTTGCTTATCATTTGTTCTCTCTGAATGTTTGCACCTTCCCTGGGGCTTTGGTGAAGTGTTCTGCTGATCATTTTGGGCACTAGAGCCAGAATAAAGAAACCAGAGCTCCTAAATTAATCTCACCTGACATTACAACATATAGAGAAATTATGTGCATCAACAGGGGAACGTGGAACTTTGCAGAAAATCTTCTGTGAGTTTGCACAAGGCTTCCCAAAATACCAGTGCTTGAGGGACTCAGTTTAAAGACTCACAGATATTTCCAGGATTTCTTGAGGTAGCCTTAACACTCTTGGAGCTCCTGCAGAGAAATATTGATCATGGTGGTTCTGCTGTTCCTTTTGAGCCTTGGAGCACAACTGCCCTTCCTTTTTAAGTTCTGGAGTACATTATGCACAAAGTATCTGGCATAAGAGCTATGTGCACTGCAGTTCAATTAGGGTTCCTTTACAGGTCCTATGTTTTTAATAGGATTTTTTTCTTTAGGTTTTTAATAATTATATCTGCTCCTCACACAACTTACTGCCTTTGTGTAACATGCTTGGAAACATGCTTGTTTCTGTAATGGTTGAACAATAGCAGAGAGTCAGGAAAATTACTTTGGATCAATTGGGAAGTAATTTTATCTTCCCATTTTCTATGAAAGGTAATTTTTTTGTTTTTTTTTTTTTGAAAACTAAAGTATTTTCTTATTGAAAAAAACCAAAAAACCCCACACATTTTCAAGTAATTTTGAGCTCTATGAATGTGATATTCAGGCATAACTTGAACCAAAATGCCATCTGTGAATTATTTTTTTTCCCATTTTTTTAGTGTTCAAATTAAGTATTTTTTAATTTTCTCTTTTTATTTTCCTTTTAAGTAACTTGGTGTGACAAATAATTGTTTAAGTTTTCTGTGTGTTTGACTGCTCTTCTTGGGAGGTCTCAGTGGAGAGAATGAAAATGTAAAAAAAAAAGTTTCTGAGGAACCCTTGTCTGTTTCAGCTGCCTAGTTTCATAGTTTTTATCTGCAGATAAATTAATGCATCTCTTTCAAAGCACCTGTCTCAAGTCATCCATAGTGAGGGAAGAAAAATTTAGGATCTTCCTACCCACCAATAGATAGATTCACTAACAAAAACTCAAAGAATCCATCAATAATTCAAAGGAATTGCTGCTTTCACACACCTAATGCTGCCTTCTGTGCTATGGGTGAAAATCTGCCTTAGGCAGGTGATCAGTGCCAGGCCTGTGTTCTGTCTAAATCCCAAATCACGTTTTTTTATATATATATATATATATATATATATATATATATATTCATTATCAACTCCTTTTCCATCCCACAGCAGATAATGTAGCACAAGTGGGGATAACTGAGTCATTTTCTCATTATAAACTACTTTACAATTCAATGCAAAAAGGAAAAAAACCCACTCTGCATTAATATGTATAAGAATTTTTAAAGTTGAGAAATGTTTCACATAGAAGCCAAGTCAATCCTCTTCACATATGTACTATTTTATTACAGAATTATATTTACTGTTTGGTTTCATGCTTCTGAATGCTTCTACATGTTGATGCCATTTTAGAAATATTATGGAGGTAAATACCTTCAAATTTGGTAATTGGAGGTACAAAACTATTGTTGGGTTTCATTGCTATTGATATTTATGAAGCAGAGACAGCAAAACCAGGATTCAATCAATAATTCATAATTAATTGTATATTCAAATTAAAATGCTTAAGATTCAGTGTGAGATTGAAATACATTTTATGCATAAGTATATTTATTTCATGCCTGGATCACTGCATACTCAAATAAGCTATGTTCAGCTACCCACATATGGGATGTGGGACTTGAATCAGTGCTTTGTACTTTGTGGAAATCCTTTATATACCCAGCTTGTTGCATTATTATCCAAATACCTATGTATTAAATAGGTAAATTTACTGGGGTTAGGGGAAAGAGAGATTGTTTTCTTTGGTTTAGGTTTTTGTGGGTTTGTTTCTTTGGGGATTTTTTGGGTTTTTTTTAACGTTTTGATACAGTCAGTACTAAAAAATATGCTGGTACAGAAAGAAATATGGCTCAGTAAATGCAGAAGAGAATTCTTCCTCTGTTTAGTCTGATGTTAAAACTCCAGGTGATTGCAAGGAACTTGCTGGTACCCCAATCCAAGCAGGGCCTATTTTTGTTGTATGCTGCCCTTTTCCAGGAATAGAAGTATAGATATTTGTTCTGATTAGTAAGGTATTCTCTACCTTAATTAGTAGAAATGGATAATAAAGGGAGCTACTTCCTTAACTTCAGATTACTAAACTCTGAGAGGAATGGTCCTTAAAACGTGAAGGAATGTTTCTTTCACATTTCAGACAGAAACTGCCTGAAATGGAGCTAGAATTTTCATCCATTACTTTGCCCTCACTCAGATGAAGTTGTTTGAGTAGCCAAACGCTGCCATTCTTTGAACTGTCTCACACAAATTGCAGTTTAAGTCTCTTACAAGCTCATTTCCATTCTTTACATGTTTCTCTAAGGATGGGTGTCTCTGAATATGCCACAAGTATGTGACTCCTGTGCTGTGTCAAGGTTCAGGTAGGTTTCAGCTGCTGTAAAGGATGAGCTGTGAAGCCCAAAGTGCACAGTAGGGCCAGGAGATGTACCTAGATGCAGCTGATCTTCTACTAGTACAAGCAGACACATTATGGGTTCATTAATTTATTTTTTAAATAAACTGGCAAGTCCTATCATAGAAGCCACTTGGATTTATCCTTTCCCTGACAAGCAGTCCCCAAACCTCTCTGCTTGAACAGTCAGGAATTGTCAGCCCCCGGGTTCTACAGGAACAATTGCTTTGGGTAAATTTCCACAAGGAAGTTGGGCATCTGGCATAAGCCCTGGCTGCTGCCAGCTGGCATCCCAAAGGGCTGACAGGAAGCAGAAGGCCTTGGGAATTCCAGCTTTCAGGCATGCTGTCCTCACTTTTCTGGGATCAAAGTGTACATAGCTTGCAAGGAAATCAACACTAGAGTTGTCTTAATGACAATGGAGTACAGAAGACATGTTTTTGCAGGGAACTGTAAAATTGATTACTTTTAAAATTGAAATTAACTAGAATTTTTTAATATTTACCTGCTCTCTGAAATAGGATTCTGGTTCTTACCCTGTAGGTATGTTAAAATAGAAACCTACACATTCCCTTCAGAGAGAATAATCTTTCAACTGACTGTGGGATCTAACTATTCTAGATTTTGGTTAAGATCACCTTGGACACAACCAAGTCTGATCTCTTTTTCTTTCTTTGTGGCTCAGAGAGACACGAAAGTGTCATTTGGTACTTGGGTCATCCCATTCAGATCTCTGACCCTCTCTCTGCTGTTGTCCACTACTTTTCTTCTTACCTTGTGTACTTGTTGTTTTTACTTCCAGCACACAGTAATGATATTCTCTGCCATTTGCATGCTGATGATTGGCAGCTTATGCTTTTTCTGTTGAAAAGAAATATGGCAGTATAAAATTGAAACATTTTAGGATCATTGTCAACAAAATATATTTCAAAAATATGCTAGTAATAAATTCCTAGCAGAGTAGTAAGATACATTTGATGTGAGTCACTGAAGAGAATTTTATCTATCCAGCTATTTTGTGTATGAGACAGTAATTTAACTTGGGGCCTAGTTGGCCATTCCCTTCTTAGTGTGTATGTCTTCATACAGAAAACTAATATTTTAACCAAAGTCCCCTGTTATTTGCTTTATTTTACTTTGTTAAGTCTTATTAGTTGGATTTGGGTTTTATTATGTTTATTGTAGATTTCTTTGTTAGGTAGGCTGACAACAGTAAATTGTTAGTTTTTGGGCGTAACAGTAAAGTTGAAATTAAATAAAATACACTATGTGGTGTTCTTCTTAAACCCTGTGTTTCCACTAGAGTGATATCTTTTATTAGCTGATGTGGTATATTCTGATTCTCTATTGCATCTCAAGATTTTAGCTGTTTTCAAGTAGTCATGCAATGCAACAGGTACAGTTTACCATCTGTTTTGCAAGACATCTCAAAAACAAGCTCCCTCTATTTAATTATATTTGGGTGGGGTTTTTTTGGTTTTGTTTTGTTTTCTTTTTTTTTTTTTTTTAATCTAGAGCTATTGTGGTTTAGCTTATACAGGAAGTGTTAGCTTTTTTTTAGGGATCCTACTTGGTTCATGATAGAATTAATATAGGATAATCATAAAGTATTCTTTTCTGTGGTAGTAGTTATATTTTCAGAGTCTACTTTGATTTTTCTTGCTGTGCCTTTTTTTTGTAAGAGTATCAAGAGAAAAATTACTGGAAAAGTCATATGTATATTTACATGCACTTACATGCACACAACATATAGTACCTTCAAAGCAGAGGTTTTTGCTCATCCCTGTTAATTTTATTTTGCTTCAGATCTCTCTATACATGAAGACACATTAACAAAAAGAAAATCAAATCTCTACAGATAATCTCTATAAAATATTTTGCTTTGGATGCATGTAAAGACAGTTTTGTTGACACAATGGCCATTAAAATTAAGTTGTTTTCCATTTTATCTTCAACATGACCAGCTAATATTGAGCCAGTACACATTTTTCTCTGTGTCTTTAAACTAATTAAAAAGCATGGTATAGATTACCTTAACCTTTTCAGGTCATGCCAGCTATTAATACCATTCTACTTATAAGTTCTTGGCTGCACTTGGGTTTTCTGTGCCAGTTTTTCTTTCTTGTGTGTGAATGATAATGGAAGTGTTAGGCTAGCAGTATACACAGTGGCAGTGATTTATCCAACTAGAAGTGGCTTCAGCTCACTGGATCCAGATTTATGCCTACCTTTGGATAAAGCAGTGATACCCAGGTTTCCATCAAAGAGAGATTAGATAGCTGAAATTAAGAAATCATATGAATTTGCAAATTTCTGGCTAAAATTCTATATTAGGTGTTTATATGAGTGTTTACCCATTTCTCATTTAGGTAATTTTACAACCAAAGAAGTTATTTAAAAAAATACTGACTGACTTGTGATCTAGATTAAAAGCAGATTTTTTATGTGGTGGTGATAAAAAACAAACCAAATCCTAACGACTTAGAACTTACATATAATTCTTGTAGGCATAACTTGTTGAATTAAAGCTAGGTTTAGACTTTAAATACACATTTTCTGTGAAGTATTGGGGACTGTCTTTTATAAATATAATAATGTTAGATGAAGCAGAAGGAAATAAGTTGCTTAGAAAGAATTATCCCTTACTGATAGTTTGAGCAATAGCTACCTTCAGTCATAAATCGTGAGATGCAAGGTGCCCTGACCCCTGTGGAATTGAAGCCAATTAGAAATAACCTCTTTATAGCTTTTATTTGCAAATGGAAAGGGGGACAGGGAGAAAGAAGTGAATAACAGCCTTACATCAGAATGCTTTAAATACCTGCACAGACAGAGGTGAAATGTTGATGGAGCAATATGGCCTTATCACATTGCACTGCCTACCTTCAAATGATGAGTTACAAAATTCCATGTTGGGCCCCTTCTGCAAACAAAATGGCTCAAAAGGAGGAAAAAAAAAAGGAAAAGGTGTTGTAATTATAAAGATTTTCCTCAGATGACAGTTGTCTGCAAAATATTGACTGGAGCTCTTCTCAGCTGTCTATTGTACAACTTAATAGACACCACATTCCTGGAAACACAGTGGAATTTTGATTGTGGCATAGAGCTATTGACATGATCTTTACTCTTTGAGAACAGCAGAAAATATCTAGGAAGCAAAATAGAGATGCTTATGTTAACTCTATCATTTTGACAAAATTCTCTGTTGTACCTGGCCTTTGTGGTCCTGGGAAGTTCTCGAGGATACAGAAAAGTTCAAATAAGAAGGCCAACATCATCCATCAACTCTGCCATGGGCAGACAGAATAGGCTGTGTCTACCTTTCCTTTCCAGCACTTCAAATGCTGCAAAGCAGGGTCAAGCCATATTCATTGCTGTGACCCTCTAGTGAGGTTACACAAGGTGACTTTTAGTCAGAGAGAGCAAAGGGCTTCCTGCAAAGGCAGAGAATCTCATCTAATCCATCCATACACATCAAGGGTAGTGTCAGGAACCCTATCACAGTGTCATGTTTGTAAATGTCTGTGCAGCTTTGGCTCATTCAGAGAAAGACATGAGGATAATGAAGGATATATCATTATTCAGCAGCCTCAGTAAACTTTGTCTTAACAATTAGCATTTCAAAGAATAAGTTTATGTGCTAACCAGCATAAAATAAATAGTGGAATTATGTTGAAACAAATATAAAGGTGGTAATAAATACACAAAATTCACCTTGGAGTTGTCCCAAAAAGCAGCCAAGGGATGAAAATATCATGTACAAAAGGGCTGCACTGCACACTGCAGTCTGTAGAACTGTGTGGAGGTAAACTTGTTTTGTTCTGTGTCTGGTGACAGCATTGCAGAGTGATGATTAATGCTGCATTGCCCTGCTTCCCATGCTCTGCACAAGTGCTGAGGCACCACACTGTTACTCAGGATGGGTTAGTCAGAGATAAAGGGGCAGCTTTGTGTTGTCTCACTGAAATGGTTCTGTTTGGTGTCCAGCTTTGGATTCAGAGTGAGGAAAATGCAAAGAGCTGGCAACTGCTCTGTTAGGGCTAAGTTGTAGCAGCTTCCAAGAATGGGTGGCAGGGCAGCCTAAGTGCTGTCTGAGGGATACAGCCCAGCCTGTGCCACAGGATCAGGTTTCAGCAGAGTGTGCTGGAGTTGGATTTTAGTGATTGTGAGCAGTGTCTATGTGGGTGCAGAACAGAGGGAGTACTTTATGCTTTTTTCCTGATTTTTATCAAGCAAAACCAGAAAAACCAACCCAGCATCTAAAGCAGAGCAGACTGCAGGAGTGCAGGCCTGAAAAATCCCAAAGAAAATGAGGGAAAAGACATTTAAATAAATTAATAAATATTTTTATAAAATATTTCTTTTACTTTGTCATATACATCACCAGAAGTAGGCCATTAAACCGACATATATATTTTGTACATGAGCAACACTAAATTAAAGAAAACCCTAATTCTATCCACTGTTTTTTTCTGGGGTTGCAAGTTTTGTTATTTCACTGTCCCAGTCAAGAAGGGTATATGAAAACTGGTATCTGTTACAAATTAGCAAAATACAAAACATGCATTTGTTCTAACCTGATAGGCAAGGAGGTTTATGGACAACACTAATAAAGAATGAATTCTCATTCTTTTGTGTGGAGGAAAAGTGTATGTGAAGGTAATGCCACTAAAGGAATGCTGCCTATAGGCTATAAAGGGAGAAAAGGATTTATTTAAGCACTATCAGAAGACCTCATATAGGGCTTATAGTGGAGATACAGAGCATAATCATGGCTGCTAGGTGTGCCAAGTGTTGCCAGTCAAAACTGCAGTTGAAGCCTGTTGTCCTTGTGGTATTCTTGAAAAAAAAACCCTATTTCTACATCATTAAATAATATAAAAATTATTGTCCTTTTAGACAGGTTCTCTTCTCAGCTGTCTAGCAGAGATCTCCTTGCCCTGTTAAACTAAAGGAGATCACATCCTCAGTTGATTTATTTTCAGTTGTGTTATTTTTCCTAAGAGTTGTTTTTCTCCTCTTTTGTCTTTTGCTATTTGACACGTATGGACAACATTACGACAATATGTAAAAATAATTTCTTTAAAACCCACAGATGGACAAGAGCTATTTGAAATATCTGTCTTATTGAAGAAAAACAAGGGCCAGAAAGAATATTTTTATTCTTTTAGAATAAAAAGAAAAATAAGGCTATAAAAATAAAGTGTAGATACAACAGGTCATTTTACAAGGAAAGAATACAAGTAGTGTTGGGAGAAATGTAAAGCTTCCACCAGGGCTGTACACAAGTTAGCTTGTGAAGTAATCTTGAGTACTATAATCAGATCTCATTGTGATCATATGTGGGTGTTCCCCAAAAAAATGTCAGCAGGATGACTCTATGGCTAATGATATTTATATTTTTGTAAATATGTAAGTATGATGCATAAGATATAGGGAGGGATAGAATTAAGCCAGCTTGGGAAGTTTTCTGGCAATAGAAAGCAGATATATCAGAATGAAGAAAGACACCAAAATACTCCAAATCTCCTTACCACTCCTTAGTCTCTAAATCTGCATAATGATTTAATCTTTATCTGTGAGGCAGGAGAATTAAAGATAAATAATTAAAATTGACAGGAGTCACATACACAGGCATTTGAATGTGGCCAAGCCTATTGTGTTTTCTGATTCAAGTCCATGTATTGATAAGTAGTGAAAAAAATAGATATGCTGGCAAGGGTGAGAGTGGGTTCTGGGAAACAAGCACAAACCCCAAGAATTTATTCCAGAATCTGTAAAAATGATGGATTTTCCACTATGTACAGGGAAAATTAATGTGCTTGGAGTTGACTTAGAAATTAAGGAGGACAGACTACTGTTGACCAGCCAAAGTCTTAATAGTGAACTGCCTGTGTAATTATCAATATTAAATCTCCATTTCATGGCAGTAAAAAACCTCATCCTATAGATGATATTCACATGTAATGAAGGCTTCAAATGACAAGTAACAGTTAAATGCACACTGGGATGGGATTACTGGTGGTTTCCAGCGAGAAGACAAGGCTGTGTTGAAGCTTTGTGTATTTGTTAGCATTGGAGGATTTGCCAGGCTGGATATAGGTACATATCTTTATCTTTCACCAACACAACTTCTTGATGGTACAGCATATAACCAGAAAAGTGGTTTAGCCCAAAACTGATATAAGGTGGATTCACCTCAGAAATGACATAAATCTTGTTGCCATCAGAAATGGTTGAACTTTGTAAAAAAGAGGTCTCATTCTACTCAAGTTCTTTCTAATGCAGCAGCAATTTGAATAAAACATGTACATAAAAATGTGAATTTCTCTTAGCTTTAAGTGTAAAGCTATTAATTATTTATCATCTTTTAAAATATTGCATTTCCATTTTTAGTTTCATATGACAATTTATGCTAATTGCTTAGGGCACTTACTATCATAAGCAGCTTTTACATTTATTTGCTGTAAATCTCTGTTTAAAGCAAATCTGAAGTTTATTATCATCATCTTCATCAGTCAATATATTTGACTAAAATACAGAAAGGTCCTCTTGAAATTGCTATGTGTGCAAGTCCAAGTACATAGTAACTGAAATGATTTTGCAAACTATAGCTTTGTCAAAAAAATTTAAGTGATTGGAAATTTGTGATCTTCAACAGATTTTAGGTGAAATATAATTTGATGTTCTATTTACATTTTTGTGAACCACTCTATCATTGATAGTAGTAAATTAGCAAAGTATTAACAGGACAATTACAGAATTTGTTTTTGTCAGTCTATGAGAAATGCATCTTGACTGGTGAAAAAATTAGATATTGGGCCAGATTTTAGTTTTATTTTTCCTTTCTTTGATCCAGTTGAAGGCACTAAAGCAGATAAGGAATTTGACAGAAAAGAAAGATATACCTTTAGGACTTTTTTATCCTGAAAAACAGCTAGGAAGAACTACCAGTCTGATTATAAAACCAAATGTAGTCTTAAGTAAACATCTAAATACTGGATTAGAAATTGAGCTGACAGTGTGTGTGCCTTGTGGACAGGAGAACCAGTGTGATCCTGGAGGGCATCAGGGTGGCCAGAAGGTCAAGGGAAGTGATCCTGCCTCTTTACTCAGCCCTCCGCAACATCTGGAGTGCTGTGTCCAGTTTGTGGTTCCCTGGGACAAAAAAGACAAGGAGCTCCTGGAGAGGATCCAGCAGAGGCCAAAAAAAAGGTTAAGGAACAGGAACATGTCTTATGAGGAGGGACTGATTAGTCCCAGACTTATGGGGTCTGGGCCTGATTAGTCTGGAGAAGAGAAGCCTGAGAGGGCACCTCATCAATGTACATGAATGTCTCAGAGGCAGGGGCCAAGTGGTTGGTGCCAGAATCTTCAGTGGTTTCCAGGATGAGGAGCAATGACCCTGAAATAAAATGCAAAAGCTCCCAAATCAGCAAGAGGAAAAAATTTGTATCAAGGGTGGCAGAGCATTGGAATAGCTGCCCAGGGAAGCTACAGATTGTCCCACTCTGGAGACTTTCAAATCCACCTGGACTTGTTCCCTGTAAAACCTGCCCTGGGTGACCCTGCCTTGGCAGAGGAGTTGGACTGGATGATCTCCAGAGGTCCCTTCCAACTCCAACTGTTCTGCAGTTCTGTGAAATTGTATTTGAGAAAGTTCTTCTCAACATAAACGTGGTTAGTGAAGACATGATCTTGAGTTCAATGCCATGAAAGAAGAAATGAGGCAGAAGGGAGAAACTGCACAGGGCGAAGGTGGGATTTTATGTCAGCCATCAGGTTTTAGCTGAACCAACCCAAATGGAACACAAACTGCTGCCATTATTGTGGTGTTTGCTAATCATTGTGTCTTTTATAGCCATTGCCACAAAAGACCACAGACCTTTTGCTATCATACAGGCTACATTCAAACAGAAATAGAAAGGATTTCTCACTGGATTGGAAAATAAGTATCTGAGATCTAGTCAATTTGGAGCAATATCAATGCCTAAAAAATTGACACACAACCCCCCCCCCAATCCTTCTCTCCCCCTTTAAAAATCCTTCTCTCCCCCTTTAAAAAACACCCATTTTCACAGAAACTTGTTTTTCATCAACATTCTGGAGAAAAGTTTCCAGATGAATCTGTTGACCAGTATGTTTCACACAATGGCATCTGTCTGTCTGGAAGTAATAGTCTGATACATAATCCATAATGAAGATAATGTTGTCCCTGGGAACATACAAAAAGGAATATTAGAAAGAGAAAATTCACTCAAGTACAAAACACTTTCTTGTCCAATTTACATCTCAGCTTCCCTGATTATTTTTAATTCTTTTTTTTTTTCCTGAAGGGTAAACATGGGTTATGCTCTGACTGCAGTAAAATGCAGTTTGTGGGAATGCTGCTCATACTGACAAGACTATTTTACCTACTAGCTTTATGGGAAGCTTTTCATGGTTCCTTCTTTGAATATATGCTATTTGCTCCCAGCTGGAAACACTGTCAACTTCACATCTCCCGAGGTCTTTAGATCCTGTGAAATGAAGCTGAAACAGAGTATTGTTAGTTGCCATACTATGATGTGGAAGGTTGGTAAATGTGAGGCAAATTATATGATATTGGTATACAAGTCACTTTTCTCATATACAGTAAATTGCAGCACGAGGGTACATAAAAGCAATTAAGTGATTTGTGAACCAGGCTCTAGATATATTCAAAAATTACTAAGGTGAATTACTTTTTGGATTGTAAAATAATTATAGCACCAGTCTTCTACTCATCAACAATGTAGTCCTCACACAGGCACAATTCCAATGGAGTGCTGTATTTTTGTATGTGGCCCACACTCTAATTAGCACATTCTAATTTCAAGCTTAAAAGAAAACCACAAGAAACATATGGCTTATAGCATTTTGTTATTAACAACTAAGCTGTGTGTCTCACTGTGAGACAAAAAGCCAATCTTTCTTTTCTTTGATTCAGCCTTGCTCCCTGCTTTTTTATTTCTATCAGATAATTAAATAACCCAAACAAGATGAAATTAGTTACTTAATTTCTTTAGGAATTAGAGGTAATTTAGGTTTAAGGAACTACTTTTTTTGGAGTGTTTGAATGTTTTGTTTATAACAGCTTAGTTCAGCCTGTTTGTTCACTCATTTCTTTTCATCGGCAAGATTTAAACCCAATCGACGATGCCCTGAATTCTGGCTATATTTAATGAGAGAAAATGCTTGTTTTATTTTGCAGTTAAATGCTCCATACTTTCCAAATCTCTCTCCATTCCACCCTATTTTTAAGCAG
The DNA here is from genome assembly GCF_022539315.1 of Serinus canaria. Classification (NCBI taxonomy): domain Eukaryota; kingdom Metazoa; phylum Chordata; class Aves; order Passeriformes; family Fringillidae; genus Serinus; species Serinus canaria. The sequence goes on from NC_066313.1 coordinate 7,171,340, forward strand.
CACGTTAATAGCATTAGACTGCTAAGCTGAGGATGTTGCTAATAGCAGAATCACAGAGCATGCTAATTACTTGCAGAGAGGTCACAAAGGTTGGTGAGAGACAGATTCTGATAAGGTGGGGCAATTGCAGTATTCATTACCTCCTTTTCTTGTTCTTCTCTAACTTTTCTCCCTCTGAAATGCTCACAAGTCTGCCTGTACCTGCGATGAAGGGTTAAGGGTAAGATGTCTTCATTTGAACAGATCTTTCTTGGAGGATTTTTGTGGTGCAAAGCAGATGGCAGTGCTCCTACTGTCTCTTCAGAAGTGAATACATTAAGGGTAGTGCCCCACTGGCTCTTTGATGAGACAGGTCTGAAATCATCAAAGTCTGGCCCTCTTCTCTCCATCAAAAGGTACAAGCAGGGCCTATAGAGACCACTGTCTATGGAAGATGATAGCAGTAATTAGCCTTTATGATAGATAAATCTTCATCGTCTGATGATCAAAGACAGCTAAAATTACCAAATTACATGTGGCAGTTTTGTGATATGAATAAAATGAGGCAACTTTATAATCTCTATGATCTTGTTACAAGGAGTGCTAACTCTGTTTTAAGTGCATTTTATATTAGGTAGGTTAGTTGTTTCAAACACAGCAGCTTATTTTTTGTTAGAAATATTTATTTAACAATTTATTTGTGATGCAATAAAACAATTTGATACAAGACATGAAAGAGAGGATCAGCATAAAGTGAATGGGGAAATTTTATTTTTGCTTGTTTTCTCTTTTCTTCCTTTTTTTTTTTTTTAATGTGCCATTTTTTTTCCATCTTTTCCCCTCTGGCATCCCCATTTCAGGCTTATTAGGAATAGCATGTTCTAGATTTCAAGCAGAAGATGGCACCCATAGGTGTCTCTTAAAATCAGTCCTATCTGAAAAACAGGAGCAGGTGACCCAGCATGACTGGCATGAGAGTGAGCTCTAATTTTGTAAGAGAAGACAGATTTCATTCACATGCTAATAGTAAAATCTCTTCAGTGAAGCAAAGCACTGAGAGTCTGAGGGTCTGTGTTGCAATTTAGGAATCTTTTGAGGATTTTATGTTCCTAACAAGTGAAGGTCCTTATCAATGTCATCTGGGTAGATAATAACTTTTATATTTTTTTCCAAACGAAAATCCCCATTTTATAAGTAGAGAGAAACACTTTGATGTCATCACTGGTGATACTGGTGAGATGACAGTTTGGGATTTAAGCACCTAAATTTCACTTAAATCTGGTGCTAGGCTTTTATTTCCTGATTGCAATCCAAGTTTATGTTTAAATGTAGTTAGAAACTTTCTAAAAAAAAACCAACAATATAATAATAATAATAATAATTAAAAAAGAAGTAGCACTCTTTGAGAGCTATCATCCAGTCCTGATAATGACCTGAAAACTTCAGGGTCAAATACACCACTTTTCTAGCTGCTTTCAGATGATAATAGCTATGCATTATTATTATGTAAAAAAATAGGAATGTACAGTATGTTCTGAAATAGAATAACTTGTTGCCAAGGTTACAGAGTAGAATACATCCCCAATATATAGGTAATTTTAAAAAAAGAGAATGCTAAAATAGTTGGAGAAAAGAGGTAGAAGAATGGTGAAGTACTAGAATGTATTTACCAACATATTTCAATTTTATTATCCAACAAGAGAATTGACTTCAGTCAATAATAGACTAATTTGAAGCTCAAAATTACTATTATTATTTCATGATCACTGTTTAGCTTGTTTCACATCATGCTCAGTTTTATCTACTAGAATCCAAGGTTTTGTTACTTACCTGTGTAAGATGGGTTTGTGACTAAATAATTTGAAGAAAAGGGATATTTTTGCAGCATAAGTCAACATTAAAATAAGATAGCTTCGTAGGAGTGTACAACAAATATTTTTGCAGTAAAATTTGAGTACTGGCCTAATCTTTTTATAGTCTTTTTTTGAGCCAAAAGCCGTAAGCATGTTTCTGTCTCTTGGCTGCATCCAGCAGTTTGCTGAACAAAGGACGTGTCAAAGAGAAGCATCATGGAAGAGGTGAAGGACAGAATTAGGGTGAGCTTATGATTTGGTGGTACTAGCAGAATTCCTTGCCTTTCTGGCAAAGAACTAAAGGTTTGCATTTTAGGAAGCACTTGGGGTCCTGCTTTGCCAAGCCTAGCTTTGCAATATGGATACAGAGTGCAGCAGTTATTGAATTGTCTCTGTGTAATGTTTTCCTCATCATTGGGATAATAATGGACAAAGAAATGCATTACAAGGAAAAAAAAAACCAAACAAAGCATGACTGGGAAGAAGAACATTTGCCCAAATGAGTGTGAAGGCTTTAGTTCAACTTGGTCCTTCATTCCTGGTAAATGAAGTCCTTCATTTCCTAGGGGAAAAGGTATGGAAAGTTACAGATATGTGTGCATGTTGTGACATGTTCCACAGCAGTGATAAGAGGTATCCACAATTTAATGAGTATGGGCCATCAGTGTTTTAATGTTGTGTATAAACCAGGAAAGGCAGATATCTCAAGGTACTTGTTTGTGGAGCATTGATGATCCAGGTAAAAGAATTATGAATGAGCTGAAATATCCAGCAGGCACATCACTAAGCTGAGTTAGCTGGCCTGCAGTTGGAACTGTTTCTTTGTGGCTGTTTTAACAAAGGCTTTGAAAGGAGCAGTTGTACAGAGTATGCTATTCATTTTTCATCAGTGACACAGTAACACATTTAATGTGAGCTTACTGGTCCAGAAGTGAGCCTTGTTAACTGCTCCATTGCTACACTGTCTCTCTGGGCAAAAACAATCTCATTTGTGAAGCTCTTTGTTGTAACCAGTCCCTTAATGCTTATCCATCCTAAGAATAATCTTTGACTATGGTTTTAGCCAATATGAAAACACACATGAAATGTGGGGAGGTTTTTTAGGTTGTCTTGGGGTGTTTTGTTTGGGTTTTTTTGGTTTTGTTTTGCTATGTTGGGGGATTTTTTGTTTATTTTGTTGGGTTTTTTTTGGTTTTGTTTGTTTGTTTTGGTGATTGTTTTGTGGGGTTTGTTGTTTTTTTGTTTTGTTTTTTTTAATATGGATGATGAAAATAACTTCCCATGGAAGCACACTGGATATCTAGATATCTGGATAGGTAGGAATTAGAGAAAAATATCTGAAATAAAAAAGTTTCTAATAAATTGAGTCTTAACCCAGTTAGTGGATAGTCAAAGTGTTAATGAGTCAAGAACTGCAAAGACTTTTAGATAAACAGAGAAAAGTGTAGCATCAATTTGGCCTATAGAAACAAGTAAAATGTACAGCTGCAGCTATGTTTTATAAGCAAGCACATATATCAGGCAATGCCAGGTGGCAGGCATGCTTTTGGAATCCTGCTACTCTACTTGTTTTCTTGAATATCAGGTTCCTTGCTCTTTAATAAAGCTAATTAATTTTACTATCTGATACTAAAATAAACAGATAAAAATGGTGCTAAAGAGGTTTCTCTGTAGCAGGAAAGCCAGCAGTGCAAAGCTTTGGTGCTGAATGCAGCTCTCACTCACACACAAGCTCCCTAATCCTTGGTGCTATTTTGAGATAGGGCAAGAGCACGTTCAGTCACTCCTAATCCACAAGATGTGTAGAGGCAGCAGAAAATGGAATGCATTCTTCTCTGAAGGCCTAAAAGAAAATGGACCCTTCTGCCTCTCAGTCCTGCCCCAGATATGGTACCAAGCCTGAGCTTAAAATGCAGCTTTAGATGAGACACGTCTTTTAGTGGTGATGTTGGACACATCCTCCCCAGAGCACATCTGGGTTTGCATTTCAACCTGGCAAAGTGTTACTGATGTTTCATGTTCTAGCATTTCACAAACCATTGTGCAAACTCTAGTTTTCAAGAAGGAGACATCCTCTGATGTTCCTTAACCCTCTTCCTTGTAGAGTTTGGAGATGAGGCAAAATTCAGAGTGAGATTCATTCCTTCACAGTGCAGTTTAAACATGTCCATGGAGAGAGGAAATTGTGATCTTGCCTTCAATAAGCCTTTTGCATAATTCAGCTTGCAAACTAGCTTTTAGTAAATCTTAAACAAACAAAACAAATAACATCTTATGGAGAACTGCAGTAAGGAAGCTGAAATAGCACAGTGAAAAATCTAATGATTATTCCTGTCCTATGTGATGTTAACCTTAATTCTCCTTTATAAATAAGTAGTGAAAATCGAATACAGTCTATGAGCAAGAAGAGGCCAGACATTTTGGTCAGTAACTGGCTTTTTTTTTCCTATGGAAAAAGAACTCTCTAGCCTGAAAAGGTGTTGATGTTCTGACTGAATTATTTAATAGGAGTCTACATGTGTTCTGAACTGCTAAACAGTTTGTGATGTTAACCTGTGATGTGCCCTTCCTCAGTTTATGTGGTACTGACCATTTGACTTTCCCTCTTTTCCTTCCCTTTTCTTCCCACCTGATTTTTTTTTCTATTACAAGTCCTTTTTTTTTTCCTTTTTTAGTTCTAATCATTATTTCTCCTCCTAAAAATTCTTAAGGTACAACAGGATTTAAATAAGTGAAAAAATTCTCCTTGACGTCAGTGGAAAAAAACCAAAGCTAAGATTCTGAGCATGCAGGCCTATTGGTCACAGCTCCAGCTCTGTTTTTTGCAGACCTTATTCCTTTTTTCCTTCCTGTTTCTCTGTGATCAACATTTCATACACACATCCTCTGAGGCCTTTAAAACCAGTGGTTAACTCGCATAGTTAACATCTGTCTTGAGACAGGGGAAAAAATAAAAGAAGGAAAAAAAAAGTTAAATAATCCCATCAGACTGTGCTTTTCAGTGGAACAAGGAAAGACACAGCCAGTCAATGAAGTGCAATCTCCATGGGACCCTGGGATCAGCTAATGATAAAAGGCACTCTCCAGTGGAATTTGTCCTACATAGATCTCCACTGAAGTGCTCAGCAGGCAACAAAGCCAGCCCTGATCTTCACACATCAGTTCTTATTCCATGTCCTGTGCAATTTGATTGCATGCTATGAGTGCATCTGGTGAATAAAGCCACATAGGTAAACGTGTTTTCTTTTCAATTGTATTAAAAAGGAATTACATTAATGAGATAGAAATTTAAAAATACCTTTTTAGAGCAATTTTATATTCAGTGTATACATTTCCAGATATGCATCCTTTCCCTTTTTGTTTAATTATAGATAGAAATTTTCCCAAGGTATTTCCAGCTGTTAATTTTAACCTTGGATAGAAAACTGGAATTTCTGACTGCTAGACTTAAAAAAAAAAGAAAAATAAGAAAATAGTATTCTTTCTTCTCTCCTTATAACATAGCAACACGAACAGATTTTCTAAGGGCTCACACTCCATTTCACCAGTACCTCCTGATTAATTTGAGTCCATCCCTAGTTACTGCCACAATCCTCTCCAGAGGTACCACATGCTGACCTCCTGCATGTTGCCTTTTGAATTCTTGGTTTCCAGCAGGTGAAGAGGGGCAAGAAAATGAAGACCCATCTTCTAATGAAGCTCCTTTGTGTCCTGCATTTGCTGCACATTACAAACTGACATCATCATGCAATTATTACCTTACAGCTTTCATCCTGTAAAAGATTCTACAATATTTAAGAGATGAAAGTGCTTATTTCTCTACTTTATTTTCTATCTTTTTTTTGGTATTTTGAAATATTCATAATAATATTTTTATTGTCTTTCTGACCCATAATATCTTAAAATATTTACATATTCTTTTGCCTCCAGGAGAGTTAAGCAACTGTGTAAGGTTACTTGTTACAAAGCTGAAATAAGGACAAAGCAGCTCATGATTTTCTTGGTTAGGGTGTTTTTTTCTTTTATGATATATTACAAGTTTAAGATCTTTTGACATGAAAGTACCAGTTGTCTTGCCTATCTTGATCTGCTCAAGATAGTTGTGGAATTGAGGAGCATATTTTCTGCTGAGTTGCTACATCAGAATATAACTGGCACCAAATCTTACTCAGAGTATTTAATATAGCTGGTGAATGTGTCAGGATTGGTAAATTTTCCTTGTTCCCTGTGTAGAATGTTCCTATGACTTCCTCTAGGTCCTGAATTAATTTTCTTTTACAGACAATGAAAAGAGGAAATTATTCCAGTATGAAGTTTGAATACTTTTCTTTGCATCTCAGGAACGCAAGATAATCATGATTACTAACTAAAAAAATTAAATAAATCTGATGTTACTTCATGTTCTTATCCAGCAGAGAATTTATGCACATACTTCAATTCCAGGTGGAACAGGGCTCTGGAATTCTTTGTGACCTTTTGGGCCCATTTCCTGTTATCTTGTGCTTGGCAGTAGGATGAAGCTGTACAAGTTTTTATATTACAAAATTTCCCCAACAGACAGCTTTGATTTTTTTTCACTAATAAAAAATATTATCCTGTTCACGTAAACAGATGTGTGAAGACGTTTTATAGAGTTGTAATTAGGAGTGAATTTTGATGAAATCATAATTTAGCCTCAAATACATGGAGGGGAAACCAAACCAGAGCTCTCTTGCTTCTCCTTAATCAGTAGTATACTGGTTCAGGCATAAGCAAAGAAAGCTTTACCAAACCCAGCCAGCCTAGGATAATTATTGGAAAAACATTCATCTGACAATCAGAAAAAAATACCATGTGATTCAAATATAGTTAAACAGTCTTTGCATCTGTTTAAGAATTCAATTCATATAGCTTAAGTTTGAGTCAGTAATCTGACATGGAAACATTACTGTTATGAATGGTTTGTTCTTTTTTGTAAAATGTTTGTTTTTTAGGTTTTTGTTTTTGGTTTTTTTTTTTTCATGGTTTCCTGTAAAGCAAATGTAGTACACAAAGCAAAAGGTATATACAGTGCTCCCTGCCCTTTACATAATATAAAAATCTTTATGTAAAGATATGGAGAAAATCAAAATTGTGAGCCATTGGGAGAGAAAGAAATGCTGGTAGAGGGCAGGCGAGTTACTGCAGAAATGTAATGTGACTGAAATAGTCACATTATTCCTAAATCCTCAGTGTAAGGTGAAAGCATTTACATGCCTTAAGGAAAACAATGATGGCTCTGGCTGTGAGAGAAATCTCTCTGCCTTGCTGCATCATTTTGATCACTGCCTTTTTCCTTTTCATTTCTTTTTTTTTTTTTTTTTTCTTTCGGTATCATTTCCCCTTGGCAATATGTGAAATTACTGCATTACAACATATGTGAAATGTACATGTCATACAACAGGGCTAGTGTTCCTGAAGGTGCAGCCATGCTGACAAATAAAACACCACTAACCTGTCAGCCAGCTCCCTGGCTCTGTGTCCAAGTGCCCCCACCAGCCTTTCCTTAAACAAAACTCAAACCAGATCCTGGGAACAGATTCTGATAAGGATTGAACTACTCCTCTAGACAGGGTGAGTAGAACTGCACCAGGTTTGTGCCCCTTCCTTCCACATAGTCCTCTGGTGCTGACCCAGAGGTCCTGGCCCCCAAATATGTTCACATAACTTTATTTTTTAAAAGAGCTCTTTTTGCTGTCATATTTTCTGGAAAAATCCCTTCGCCAGGATTTCTTCTCCTGGGAAGCTGAGAAGCCTCAGAGAAAAATGAAAACAATATTATCTCATTTGCTTGCTCTGTGTTTTGCTGCTTTGGAATGTGGTTTGGGGATTGTTTATCCAACTGGTCATTGTGTGATTGATTTCATGTGAATTGTTTTTACTTAATGGCCAATTGTGGTCCAGCTGTGTCAGGACTCTGAAGAGCCACGAGTTTTGCATTAGTATCTGGTTAAGCCTTCTGTAAGTATCCTTTCTCTATTTTTTAGTATAATTTTAGTATTGTATCCTTTAATATAATATAATATCATTAAATAATAATTAGCCTTCTAAGCACATGGAGTCAGATTTATCTTTCCTCCCCACGACGGGAGACCCTGAAAAGATCTCACACTCGCTTAATGGCTCCATCAGGGCTCATCCTGATTCCTACATGAATGGAAACCAAACTGTTTGCTGTTATTGGCACATCAGCCATGTGGAAGCAAGGCCAAATGCTGTTCAGTGTAGGTGTGGCCAATATGGCCTAAAAGATAAAATGTATGTTCTTTCTGAATATCAGGTAGACTTGCTATGGATTGCTCACCCTTGGATTACAGATCTATCCCTGAAGCCCTTTCATTTAGAAGGATAAAGAATCCAATACTTTCTAAAAGTATGCAATCAATCCTCTAGTAAGATGCCCTTTGTTTTACTAGCTCCATAATCCATTACTGAGGAAAACTTGTTGAAAACTTTCTGTTGAATGAAGAATGTTTTTTGTATTCTGAAAACGTGTATTTATGAAAATGTATATAATTAAAACTAATGGAACTGCCAGGTGTAAAATGTTCTTGGGGTTGCCAAGTGAAAATCTAAGGATTGTGTCAGGTGGTAAAGTTTGTGAAGCTCTGCTTTTGGTAGATATTACAACGTGATGCATTATGAAGTGCGCTAGGTGAAATGGTGGGAGAGGAGTCTGGACACCAACACAAAGTTTCTGTGCTCCATCAGCACTGTACTTGGAACTTGCTCTTTCACAATACTTAAAACAGTGGTGCTTCCAAGCAGAAAATAGAGAAATGGCAAAATGGCTGTGAGAATAGCCAGGAGGGGTGAGTACAGTTACAGTTCAAAATCTGGCGTTGGAGCAGCAGCCAGAAAAGTGAAGGGGAAGAAAAAAATACCAACCAAACAAAACCTAAACCCTTTGTGCTGCAATCCTTTAGTAATCCTTGAAGCCTAGGTAAAGTAGAGCTATGCACTTGTTTCTTCTTTCTACTGCCTCTGGGAGATCTATTGTAATAAAACCTAAGTATACAATGTCCATTCTGAGATCAGTTTGGCTGATGAGCCTACGGGAGGCAAAAGGGAATGCAGTGCCTATTAAAATGCTTATGAAAAATAGATAAAGCCTTTCAAACTTTAATACCATGCTATTTGATTCTGTCAGCAGATAACATTATGCACAAAGTATTGCATGGCCATGTTTAAGGGCTTGAAAGTCATCAGTCTAAGAAGGATTCCAGGAGATGCGGTGCAGGATAGCAAATATTGACAATCTGCCAGTTTTGAGGACATGAGGAGGACACAAGCACCATAGTTTTACTTGATTTTGTGAAAAGGAGAGGGATAGTGTCATGAGGAGTGAACAAACAGGGCAGACATCAACTGGACCAAAGGAGAAAATTTCTGTACAGACATTCTGTGCAGACAAGATCTAGTGAGCGAAGCATTACTAAATGTGTTTATGTCCTTGAGATTCTCTACAGAATCCCTCTATGCCACAAGTTTCTAAATATTAGTTAAAAAAAGTAATAGCCAAAAAGCAAGGCAAAATCCTGCAAAAAGCATGATTGCAGGATTCTTGGAGCTATGTTGTTTCTACTCTGGCTGTTTAGGGTCAGACCACAGACAGAATGATCTGATCCATGACATTCATCAGTAACTTTGATCAGATATGCTTGGGGAAAAAAAGGTCATAGGTTCTCTTCTCTTTCCATCTCTTTGCCTGTTTTCCTTGGATTTGTCTTTAATGCATGCAAAAGGAATAGATCCCTTTTGCACTCTGCCATTCCAGCAATGCTCATGGAAGAACCCCTGGCTCCATGGCGAGCTATTTCTGTCTGGTGTTGCTGTAAATCTGGTGTGGTGTGTGTGCAGTCAGCACAATGGTATTGCTCCTGTCCCCTGCCCGCCCCACACTGATCCCAGAGTGTTGGCAGAATAGTGGGAAAGCTGATCTCTCACTCTGTTACACACACCTCCCAACAACACAGCAAGCAGGCATTATAACTTCTCTTATTTATTCTTATTCAGTGTTTTGACCTCAATCCTGGTTGCAGTGCTTAATATGATTTATTTATTCATAAGGTGCTAAACTAACAATATTGAGTTTAGTTTGGACTGCCCATGAGACACTGAAAAGAAATGCTGACATGTTATTGCTAAGGGCAATGGGCAGATTACTCTGCCTCACATTCACATGCTGCATTTATTCACCTATAAGCATTTTTATAGTGACTGTAATTGTAACACCTGGGCAATATATGTGCACCATAAAAATGCTGAGAACTGTCCATTAGGACAATTAATTCTCTGTCCAGCTTCTGGTTTAATTGAGACATTGTGCCTTTGGCTGTGTTATTGTTTTTCATTTAAGGCATGCAGTAGGGCAAAGCTAACACTCCCAGCTGTGAAAATCCTGGATAGGCACCTGGATGCTGGAGGCTGAGGCAAAGCAGGAGAGGGACAGAGAGTGTGCTACAGAAGCAGTGGCAGCACAGTTTTAAAGATCGTATTGTTTTCTTTGTTGCAATGACACTGGGCAAATCTTTTTTCATGACTGGTAATTAGGATAGAAAATTGAGCTTAAAGGGGCCTGAAACTGATCAAGGTTGAATTTGACTAATAGTTCTGGTCAGAACAAATGCAGGGAGAAATTTAAAAAATGTCAAAACATATCATTTTGACCTTTCTGAAACGAAATGTTTCATTTTGGAAATGCCAAACCATTTCATTTTGACATTTGTAAAATGAAACTTTGACTTTTTGATTCAAAATGTCACTTTTTTTTTTCTCCTTTAAAACTGACCTACATTGCTCACATGGTAGAAAACTAACATAAAATTAAGGTAAAATAAATCCAGACCACTTTAAGCTGCATAAAAATTTAATTTTTTCAAAAAGAGGTAAAGGAATTCCACTTTTCTTGCAGTTTTGTTTACTTGTTTTGTCTGTCCCTGTTGATATGATGGTGAATATTATTATTATTGTGTTTTCATATTCAAACTTCCCTTTTTCTCTCAGTTTTACATTAACTTGGAAAACCTGTACTTGTTTTATCGTACTTTGGTTTGAGATTTTTCTTGGGAAGTGTTTCCCTCTGCAGTTGTTCGTTTTTTCCTTAATGTATTGGAGATTTTTGATTGGATATTAAAAAAATAGCACAAGAATGATGCTCTGACTTCAGGACAGTGCTGTGGCAAAATATTAGGTGCATGGTCTAGTCAAGTTATACACATCCCCACATGCATGTTGCAGCACAAGAAACCACTGAAAAGTGTCTTTGAGCTGCTGAATCTTGAATTCTCCAATGTGCTTGTTAAGTTTGAAACAGATTCTTGGGAATTTCCCAGTCAATTAAAAGACCAAAACAGCCGCACATTGGAGCAGAATGTTTAATGCTTCAGTCGGTAACAGGCGTTTGCCAACAGCCATCTTCAGTGCAGTCTAGGAAATGGCTCTTTTCAAGAACCAGAGTTCTTTTTATGATTTTAAAGTAGACTCAAATATAGGAATGCTTGATGGACTGCCGGGCAGTGAATGAACTTAGAGCAAAACTGGTTCCTAAACTAGAACTGGACAGGCACTTAGTGTAGCTCAGTAAATTCACTGGGAATGAAGAGCAGTACTGAGTCTGATACCGAGTCTTCTGCTTTTTCCAGAAGTCACTTTGATGAGAATATTTTTTTCTGATAGTCCAGTTAGATGTGGTGCTGCAGGGTGGTTAAGGTCAGCAAAGGTTAAGGTCAGTAAAACACCACCCTTGGAAGAGAGGGTTTACTGCACAAGCAGCAGGGAGAGGCAGGAAAATGAGTGTATAGATACGATCAAACTTCTCTAAATAATTTAGTAGGATAAGGGTGTATTTGGAAGTTAAAATGTACTAATTATTACACAATAATGAGCAAGACTTGGAAAAGCTTTTAGAGATTGGAAGTGAGTGGGTGATTTTTCTGTTAATGTGATATTTGAGTACAAACCTGATGTAAGTATAGAGACAACACTGAAGACCACTTATTCAAGTTGAATTAAAAAAAAAAGGTAAATGATTCTTGTAGTTACTGTTGCAGCTGATGAGCCACATCACACTATTAATGTGATATATTTCTTTCAATGATTTACATCACCATCCAAATTACACCCTTTATTAAGATGCTATCCTTGTGAGAGTCGGAACTTAACACTGGCACTTTTCTTCAGCTGACAGTAGAGTATTAGATTGTTAGTGTTTTTTTAAATCCCTTGATTATGAACAAAAACTAAATAAAATAACTGAAGCTTAACCAATGGACTCATAATCCAAAAAGCAAATCGAACTAAGCCTGTTAGACCTGTTAGACCAGACAAAATATTTTGTGAGTTGACTTGTGGAAGAACACTGAAATTTTTTGACAGTCATAGACTCTTTGATGTTCTAAGTGTCCAGAACAAGACGAGAGTCCCAGTGCAAAGCACTTGCCTCCTAAACAGAGTGACAAGTGGAGTTTGTCACTGCTGTACTGTGGTTTTCTGGATGGTGATGTAAATTCCAGGAATACTTGTTCCAACTTCTCTTCCACTGGAGAAAGCAGTGAGAAAAAAAGTAAGAAAACAGTTTCAGCATTGCTTTGAAAATTGTAGGAAAACCGCCAAATATGTATTTGTTCTAATCTACAGTAACGTAATTCCTGTATTCTGCTAAGAACATCTCACAGGCTTTTAATTTAATATGTGTCAGGAATGTTGTTGAAGCTAAGTTTCTTCACAAAAGCTTTTGATTTATGGAAGATCAAAAGTACCTCAAGGAGTTTTCAGCTAAATGAATTTGACTTGGACATAGCTAATTTTAAAGCAGCAATACAAAGCCTGATGCAACTGAATAAGAAAAAAAAAGCTTTGTTCCTTGGAGAGTGGAATTAATGAAGTCTAATTTTCTATCCATTGTGTCTCCTAGCAGGAGTCTTTAGGTCTAATCTTTTCACGTACTTTAGGTATTTACAGTGTTGCTTTCCTATAGACACTACTGAAGTGTCTCATAATGGTTGAGCTGATGCTGCATCCTTTTTCAAAGTGATGAAACTAATTCAGCGTTTGCCCATTTCCCAAGAACATTGTAAATACTTAATGGCTTTAATATTCCTAATTTGCTTTCAAATGTGGCTGCAATTTTTAAACAGTTATTCAAAATTTAATAAAGAGAAATAGTAGGATGCAGGATAACAATATTGGTTACTACTAATTTTTCACATTTTGGAACATATAGACAGGCCAGATAGATAGGCCAAGACAAATGGTTAAACAAGACTGGGTGGCAGGTCCTACTCTTGGCCACAAAATATCCATGCAGTGCTGTAGCCTGGGAAAAGTGTCTGGAAAGTGGCCCAGCAGAAAAGGACCTGGGGTTGCTGGTCAGCATTGGCTGAACATGAGCCAGCAGTGCCCAGCTGGGCAGGGAGACCAAAGACATCCTGGCCTTTGTCAGCAATGATGAGGCCAGAGCACCAGGGCAGTGAGCATCCCCTGTACTGGGCACTGGGGAGGTCACAGCTCCAATCCATTCCAGTTTTGGGCTCCTCGGTTCTGGAGGACATTGAGGAGCTGGAGCAGATCTGGAGAAGGACATGGGGAAGGGTCTGGAGCACAGTCTGATGAGGAACAGCTGAGGGAGCTGGGGGTGTTTAACCTGGAGAAAAGGAGGCTCAGAGTTGACCTTACCACTCTCTACAACTCCCTCAAAGGAGGGTGTCTGGTAAATGGTGAAAAAGCAATTAGGAACATATGGCCGTGACTGAGGTATCTCTAATACATGAACACTCAAAAAGCAGGAAGGTAGAGATCAGATTATTTCCTCTGTAAGTTTGCCTAGAATGAAATAAAAATAATGTGTTTAACCAGTATCACTAATTGGACTAAAGAGCATTGAGTTTTGTGGGTTATGAAATTCTTTTAAGTATATGGCTATAAATATTTTCAAATTTTTAAGGTTTGCAGTAACTTCATAGTTAAATTCACTGGGTTTTTTTGTTTATTAATTGTCTATGTTAACCTTGCTCAGCCCTATAGAGTTAAAACTACAAACAGCAAGAATTTGCTTACAAACTATCACAGCAAACAAAAATTTCATTAGGAAATTTAAAATAGAAATTATGAAGGACAGAGACAAAGAGAATGAGGGTCACCAGTCAATTAATGTTAAAAGTGACAAATAACCAGTGGCTGATGAATAGCATAATAATGATACAGCTACCCAAACTGTCTGAGCTTTCTAAGATAAATACTATGACAGTACTGAAAAACACAACCTTTTCATATTTACAATTGTTAGAGTTGTTGCAGTGCTCAGTTACTTGCTTTTATATTCTTATAAAAGAATATAAATATACTTTTCAAGTATTGAAGCAGTATTTAAAGCTTCTCATTTTTTTGCTATTAAAAGTGAGCAGCAGTCCCTCTTTACAATTATTGGCATATGTTTCTTCTCAACATCCCCTGAGACTACACTGGGGAAAGCAGTTAACACATTTATCTGTTTTGCTTATAGGTCAGCCTGAAATAGATGGGAAGCTCACCCTCTTCTCTGAGTTACTGAAGCTCTTCCTTATGGCTGACTACTTATGTGTGTGATTATATGTGGAGGTATTAATTATATTTAATTTGGTTGTAGAGTTTTTTGACCTTCTATATATTCATATTTGTTTGTGTTTCAGTATGTCTTTCTAGTCCAGAACATGTATAGTCTTGTCATGTGTAGGTTTCAGCTTGTTTCAGCACTGCTTCTGTGAAGTATACCAGATATTTGAATTATATCCAAGGCTGTCTGAGAGTAAATGGAAAATGAAAAAAATCCACTATGTTTCACATAAGTATTTTAGCATCAGGTATTTTTGCTGAGAGCATCAAGGTCCAAAGGTGATTTTCCCTCTGAGGGACATCACCCAAGCCTCTCTCAGAATGGGACACCCAAATATTAGTGAATAGAGAAATATCTAGTCTATGCTGAGAACTACTGGGTAAAACCACCCACATTAACATTTTAGATGCTCTGGGATAACTTCTTGCCCTCCACTTCTGAATGATGATTTTCTCCAGTCCTCTGTACACAAGTCCCAAGGAAACCTGTTTGGGATAAAATGGGTTTCTAAATATAGTATTAAACATCCATGCCCAAACAACTGACTTGCATTTATTAGATGTACTTTAGAGTAAAAAAACTTCCTGCCATCACTGATAGTTTGCTGCTTCTAATTTCCCAATTCTTTTAAGATCCAGATTGCAGGCAGATTTAGGGAGCTGCTGAAATAGTTCTAAATGACTACTGAGGAGCCACTGATATCGTGTTTTCACATGTATGGATTGTTTTTTTTATTTGGTAGCTACTGTAGAATTGGGAAAAAGAAATCATTATATGTGCATTACTCAAATTTGCAGGATATTCTAATTCATTTTTATTTTCACCAATTTTTTGGATTTTATATTCTGCCAACCTGAGTTTCTAAAATGTAAATATCTCTGTGTGGATCAGTAGCATAATAGTCCAAGCTCAATCCTGAGATATTACAATTTTTTTTTTCAGTTGAATGAGTTACATTGGAGTTGCACATCTTCTACTCTGTACAATGTAAGCAGATCCATCTTGTTCTCTATTGTATGAAATAGCTTTCTCTCTGTTTCATTTAGGAGCAAATTTTCTCAAGTATTCTTGCCTATGAATCCATGCTGCCAGCACAATTCCCACAAACTGTCAGTTGCTGCCTTTTAAGCTACAATATCTTTTACATGCCCTAGAGTTCTACCACTTCAGTGGAGATACACAAGAACTGATGTTTTGCAGGTTTGAGTTTTTTTAAAATTTATTTTCATAGCACTGGTCTGTGGTAGTGTGAGGTCCCCAGGATGAGGTGAGATGGGACAATTTGACTCCATGTTCTCAGAAGTCTGATTTATTATTTTATTATTTTATATTTAAAAAAATGATGTACTAAAACTATACTAAGGAAAGAGAAAGGATACATCAGAAGTCTAGAAAAGAATGATAATAAAAACCCATGACAGATTCAGAGAGTCTGAGACAGCTGGCTGTGATTGGTCATTAAATTAAAACAATTCCCATGCTGGGTAAACAATTCTCCAAATCACATTCCAAAGCAGCAAAACAGGGAGAAGCTGAAGCTTCTCAGCTTTCCAGGAGAAGAAGTCCTGGTGAAGGGATTTTTCATAAAATATCATGGTGACATTGGCCAAAATTAACTTTCAGTTTTGGTTTGCCACTGAGACAACCAATTTGTCTTTGCAGGCTGTTTTGGGATTAGTTAGTTTTTAGGCTAGTCTACTGTATAGATTCTCTTGCTGACAGATGATGCTGTGAATACTCAGTAGTTCAGCAAATTGGTACTCAGGAATAAATAGAAATTAGTTTAGTAAGTTACTTTTGTCACATCACAGTTTCACTTACAAGCTTCTCCCTGTTGGCTGAAATAAATCTATATTTAGATGTATTCTCTATAAGAGAGGGATAGCAAAGCAGTTCAGGATTATTCCTCCTTTGCCCTCCTGCTGGGAAATTTAAAAATGGAGTCTAAAATAAAATGGGATAATGGAGAAAAGCAGAACCTGACAGGAGTGTTCCCAAAGGGAGCAGGACTCACTTCCTTCCAGTTTCCTCTCTTTTCCTCTTCCACATACTGCCCAGATCCTCATCTTGCTGTTAGGAGGTGACAAGAAGAGACTGACCCCAAGGACACTGGAGTATCTCTTGAAATTAGAGACAGGGAGTAGGAATATGCTGTGAAGAGATAAAATGAAGTTTTAATTTTAGGAGACAGGCTGTATTTCTGACAGATGGACCATCCTTCTCAACCATATAGCCTCCAGTCCCATCCTGCCAGTGAAGAACACATCAGCCTGAAAGATTAAAGTTCAGCAAAATTATAGGCCACCAAAATCAGGGCTTTATAATGGGAACTGTCATCTGACTTGAATAATAGTCCCATTCATAATACTTATACTGGATCTTAATCTCACTTAAAGGGAAATTACTACAGGGACTTAAAATAGGAGTATTTGTAATTTAAATGTCTTCTGAGACTCTTTACACCTTGGATGTAGTGTACAAAGATGAGCAATGTGTGCTTTCTACAAACATGTCTGCATGTGTGTAGAACTATCTTTATATCAATATGCATTTTTGTAATAAATAGATATTATCACACCAATAATTATGAAACTGAGGAGCATAATGATGATTTTCTTCTTTAATTATTCCTAACATATTTATAAAACATCTGACAAAACATTATTTTCTGTTCCCCTTTCCAGTGGCAAATGTAAGAATAAAATAGAATTGAGGGTTCAGAGGAAAGAGAAAAAAGTACAAAAGAAAAAATGCAGGTAGTAAAAAGAAAACTATTGTTATGATCAGCTGTAGAGAAAAAAAAAACAAACCCTCAAATAAAATTAAATATTTCTCTCCAGAAAAATATTCTGTTGGAAGGATTATAAGGCATCCATACAGCCATCTTAGCATTTGGTAGCTCTGGGCATAAAATATTCTGTGCTCAAGACTGAGAACTCAAAACACTGAATTGAATTTTCCCAGGGCTAAAAATTTTTGATATTTTTAGCATACATTCCTACCATTACTCATAAACTTGCTATTAGAGACACGCTCGCAATGAACTCTCCGTGGGATACAGAATTTCATGCTACTAATGCAGTGCTGGCCATGGCTTCTCCTCTTCAGCAAAAGCTCATCAGTTTCTGCAAATTATCATTGCTCTTGCAGGTAGAAGTTTATTATAGATGATGCACATATGCCAGACTCATCTAGTATTATAACACTTTCTGTCACCTTCATCCAAACAACATCTGGCAGCAGTCCCCAAAGTGACATTTCAGACATGGAAGCAGAACTAATATGAAGAAAAATATGGTGGCAGTGACAATACTTCCTCCCCAATTAAGCCAACATGCTGCTATCCTTCCTTGTCTCAGGAGCCCCTCCTCTTTCCCAGCAGTCTGTTTTCTCTTGTGTGGTTGCAACAGTTTGGGTTTCCATAGTGTTCTAGGTCAACTCCTCTCCATGAGAAAAGATGACAAAAGTAGAATTTAGCTTTTTGAGCCTGACATCCATTACTCAGGTAAAGATAGGCAAAGATTTTGACTGTGTGAGGTCCTATACACAAACGTGTTCTTTCTCTGTGTTTAACGTGCTGTGAACTGAATTCAGTGCAACATCACTTCCAAGTCCCCTAAAGCAGAAAACCCACTAGAATGTCAGATTGTATTGTTGCATGTCGCTACTTAGGTAGTTTTTTCAAAAGGGTTTACTTAAATCAACCAAAAAGCATTAAAATTAAGAAAAAAAGCCACTGTTTTATTAGATGCTTGAACATAGTTATGTGGTATTAAAATATTGTTCCTAATTGATAAGCCTTAATTTTGAATATAAATGCAGATTTCAAGAAATTCTGGCAAAGTTGCAGTTGGTAATTTCCAGAGGAAAGAAGTTTAAAGAATTTTAGATCTCAAATACTTTTGCTGAGAAATTCAAACATATCTATTGTGCATTTTTATGTTGCCATTGCTTATTAGTTTCACTAAAAGCACATACAATTTCAAAGCCAAACAGATTGTAGACTTTACCTTGTCACTGTTTACCTACAAAAAAAGAAGAGGAAACTTTATTAAAGAGCTTCAGAGTAACTTCAGAGTTCCCACAGTAAGGCATCACTATCTGGATTATGGATCTGTATCATGTTCAGCAGAAGCACACACCCAGTCCCTTCCTTGGGTCACTTGCCATTAATGGTTTATCTAATTCTTCAAAAACAGGGTTATTAGCCCTAATCTGGAGGATTTAGGGATGGAACCCAGACAATGAGAGAACATGGAGAAATGGTCATTTGCCCTATCTGCCATTTCATTGGGACATTTTTAATGTTTACACTCTAGCTTTTTTGAGTTTTGATATAGGAAATTTATCTCAGAATTCTTTTTGCCCTCCTCCTTTTTTCCTTCTTCTCTTGATGCACCGTGGGTTTCTGAAGTTTTTATATTTCTGTGTTGCTTTTTCTATGCTTCTTCCTTAATCACTATGGCCTCTCTTTTCCTTGCAAGGCACCTGCATGTATCTTCTGTGACTTCCTATATAAAAACTGGAGACAAAACAACACCAGAAGCGTTCTAACATATCGGAAAAAACGATAAATATTTTAAAGCAGCAGGTCATACTCAGCATTGCCACATTAAAAGCTTCTGTTGTTATTGTTGATTTTAGTTAAATGTTGAAACATTCTTTGGTGAGGTACTGGCAGAGGTTGCCCAGAGTAGCTGTGGCTGTCCCATTCCTGGCAGTGTCCTGGTTGGATGGAGCTCTGAGCCCGGTCAGGGCGAAGGTGTCCCTGCCCATGGCAGAGGGGTGAAATGAGATAATGTTTAGGATCCCTTTCAAGCCAAATCTTTCCATGATTCTATGATTATGGTAACCTTGAGAAACTCTCCTTGTAAGCTGAACAATTTTTAATTACTTACCCTGCTGCAAAATTCACCCAGTCTCATCTTTGTTTACCATTCCATTCCCAAGGGACCAAGGAAAGAAGAATGCAAAATCAATTTCTGTCCTTACAGCTTCCTGAGCAAGCACTTAGATACATTTGGAAGAAAAAAAATTGTGGATACTTTGGGGATCCAAATCAGGTTGCTATCTTGCGTGTATTTAAGAATTAAAGTCAGAAATGGAAAAAAACTATAAGAGTTTATCATCTGGCCACAACCTTTGTAAATGCAGCAAATCCTTCTCCAGGAGAGGCTGCAAATAGAGGGCAACAACATCTGAGGCAGTATCATTACATTCCCAGGAACTAATTGCAGAGGTTGAATAACTTTACACTGACTTCAGTGGTGCCCTGCAACCTTCAGTCTTCATCACTTTGTTTGCATGGCACCATCTTCTGACCTGGCCATGGGACATCCTGTCTGCAGGTGACAGTGCCCTGTGCTCCAGCCAGGCTCCTGCCCTCCCCCTGTGGCTCTTTCCCATGTGGAAAATATCCCACAACATGATGAGCCCACTGGAGAAGCAGAATGCTGTGATGGATCTGAAAGATTTCAGTCGGGTTTCCAACAAGAAAAAGAAAGATCTTCCCAATGTTCCCAAATACCAGCAGAGGAAATGCAGAGGATTTGCCAACAGATTGTACTCAGTTGCTGAGCCTGGTTGTTGTTACTGGGCTTGCTCTTTTGCTCAGGTAGTGTGGGACAACCACTTTTGGCAAGGCCTCAATGTGGAAACCAATGTGAGTTATCAAGCAAGTAACTGCTCTGCTGAACATGCAATCCAGGCAGGATTTGGCAGGTGCCTTCAGATATATAGAATGTTTTTTGTGACTGAGGAAAAAGGATCAAGTGACGAATTAAAGTAGCTGAAACAACTGCTTTTATTCACAAAAGAGCTCAAAAATAATTCAAAAATTTTAGCTTCAAAATAATTTATAATATAAAATTCTGAGCTAAGTTGCTTAGAGGTAATCAAGGTAAGAGTGGTCAGTAAAGAAGGCCAGATACACTGTGTTCCTATATAGATTAATATCAAGTTGATTTTGTCTCCAACTACTCTTGGTAGCACTGAACAATTAAACTCAGCAGCACAAAAGTTTGGAAAGGCAGCTGCAAGGCACCTATTCAAGGATTTAAACTTCTGGATCTGTCGCTCTATCATCAGCAAGGAAGTATTCCCTGGGCATGGAGTAGCAACTTGCAGACAAAATATCAGTTTTACAGAGCTGCTGGAGCATGAAGTGGCTGGAAGCAGTAGCTATCCACCAGGGAAATGCACATCCCTGTAACAGGCTAGAGAGGAAGCAATGTGCAGGATCCTCTGGTGTGGGGGAGCTTGGGAGATTCCCAGGTTAAACATCAGAATTTGACACAATCTTATCTGACATGACAGTGATTCCTGTGAGGGATGTGAGAATTGTCAAGAAGGGATTTCTGAATGCAGGGAGGAAATGCCTCAGGGTCTGTAGGAAGAATTCATTCTTCAGGTCTTGGGGTCTGCCATGAGATGAGACCTGAGACTCTGTTGAGGTTGGTGTAATTTACCGTTGAATTGGTAAATTTGTGTGCATGTGACATTTGTGCCTTGTGTAGGACTTCTACATATCTGTCCCATGGCTAAAGTGTCTCTTTTCCAACATGCCCATACCTGTGGGTCAGAAGTTTAGGTGTGGATTTCAGGAGTGCCAAGGACAACATAAACTGCTGGTTTTGGTGTTTTTTTCTGATGTGTTTCCTACTTCAACACTCTCACATGTGCAGCCCTCATGGTTCCTCAGGGTAATTCTTGGACCTTTGATCTATAAACATTTAAAATGCTGGGAGAAGAGCCTGGGCACAGAGGCATTCTTGGTGTCTGAAGGAAGGCTGCTTGGTGGGATTTTGACAGGATTGTGCCCTATTTTATATCTGCAAAGATATAAAATCCCTATTTTATAATTCTGATTATATAGAGTTAATAACCAGTAATAGCCTCCTTTCTCTCTTTTTAATTTTTTTTAATAGCACTGATAGTCTTCCTTAGGTTCTCCTCTTCCACTCAAAATGTTGTCAGACCACATGGATGTAAGAAGTACCTCGTTCATATAGAATGATCCAGCATTTTTAAGACTTTGGAACATTACACTTTCCTTTCTTAGGGCAAGAAAATGAACAAAAATCAAGGTTTTTCTTCAGATGAGTGAGACTTGCCTCTAAGAGCTGAAAACGTCAATAAAATAACCTTCAAACCTAAACCTTGCAAAACTTTAGCAAGTTAGGTATGCTTCAGGCATATTGTTTTGCCACAGAGCTTGTGCTTTGGCATTAGCCAAGCAAGCTTGATGAGCTGACTGCTGAGCAAATTGTTTTGTATAGGTTTTTTACTTTGACATCACCCTATTCAGCTAAGGGTGCTAACCTGCTCACAGTTTCAGTCCTGCAAATAGGAGACTGAATTGATCCATAGACCTTATTGAAACATTTTGATTGATATAGGCCCTGGAAAGTTTTAAGGATGAGTTAGTCCCTATGAATGTCTTTGATATGAAAATCAGCCTGGTAGGAAAAGAGTGCAGGGTCAGCAAATTTGAGCAGTTTAGGTTTGGCATCAACTGAACTAGCTAGAAGTGACTATCAAGTGATCTTATCAAGGCTTTTACTTTGGTTTTGGTACTCCTGTAATTGAGCATCTTTCTCCTCTGTCACCTATCTAAATTCTAGATATAGAATTTTCTTTTTTTCATTTATGATTCAGGTTAGTGCCATGGAAGGCATAACTTAGCTGTGGGAAAGAAAACCAAAGCTTACCCCTTAATGAACTAAAGGTAAATTGAAGGATTAAGAGAGCAATAATCTAATAGTTTCCTAAGTAATTTTAGGTTTTGGAAAGTTTCTGCTTTGCGGCTTTGATTAAATTTTTTTTTGTTGTTACTATTAAAAAAATCTTGAGGCTATATATATATATTTACATATATATTTGTAAAATTTTTTGTGTTTGATTTGTTTTGTTTTTTGTTGGGTATTTTACCAACAGAAAATCAAGTAAAATAATCTGGGCTGCAGGACTGTGTACTTGTGTATGACCGTGCAAAATTTGTTTTCTTTTGGGGTGTTTTTCTTTTTGTTTCTTTCTTTGGTTTTTTTTGTTTGTTTGTTTGTTTTGTTTGTGTTTTGTTGTTTTTTAATTTATTTTTTCTAGTGATTGAAACAAGGATTTCCTCTGGACTAGCGATAGAATATAGATAAATATCAGTATGCTTTTTTTTTCAAAATTTAAGAGTGAAGAAAATATCTGGGATGTCAGTGATCCTTGGGAACTGGAAAATGTACCCCAAAAGTTAGATTTTTTTTTTTTCCCATTAGAAAATCCAGCTGTTTGATCTGGAGGCTTTTATCAAATTTGTTTTCTCTCCCTATATCACAATCTCTTCTGCTGTTACTAACTTTAAGGAACTTGGGAAAGGAACGAAGACTGAAAAGCTGCAGCACTAATGCTTGCTCCTTAGAGATAGTAAAGGGCCTTATCACACATAGACAATGCAGAGGCTTAGGGTTTCTCTGGTCTCTTGGCAAAGTGGTTTTGGTGTTTATTTAGATCTCCACAAGTGAATGCAGGCGAAGGAAGGGGAGAACCCACACGAGTATTTAACTGAAATCACAGAAGAATTACATAAGGTGCTGAATTTTTATTTTTTAATAAGGTGAGACTGGGGTCTCTTCACCCCATTAAGTAGGAGGCAAATAATTAGTGAAAAGAAGGAAATCTACCAGAACAGCTCCACAACTCCTGAAAATAAAACTCTATATCAAGAGTCAGGTAGATATGATGGTACTTATTTCACCTCAAAACATGACCAAAGAAAGACAGAATTGAAATAATGTCAGAGAAGCCAATAATAATGCAATCTCCTTTGGGATGGTATTATCTACAATGGAAAATTTGAAAACCTCTGAAGATTATGAAGTGAGAAGAACAATAGCTACCTGCTGCTATTCAGGAGAAATGAAAAAGCCATAACAATGCACATTATGCTGTCTTTGAATGGGATACATTCCCCATTTGGTGAAATCACTTTAGCCACTGATTCTTAATGCTGTGTGAAAGGAAGCTATTTGCTGCTTCTAAAGAAAGACTAAAACAGTCTATTTCTTCTAATATATCAATTCTTACACTGGCAGACAAAAATATCAACTTTTTCTCTTCTGCCTATCATTTTCTTCTGCCTGACCTAGTGCAAAACTGGATTTTGTTTGGTTCATTATTATTAGTTCAATTCCATTGTCATTAGTCATATAATCAAGGTCTGTGTTCAAAATCTGTGGCCCAAAATGAGTTCTATTGCTGACCCTTATGGCCAGTAGGACTGCAAGTGCTTGAAGCAGTGCTGGAGTCTGCATCTGTCTTGCTTTATTTTCCTCATATGCAGCATTCAAAGAGCATTGGCCCTGCCATAGAGGACTGCTGTTTACCCAGTCTATATCCCTCTGAACAGAAAGGCATTTATCAAAGCAGAGATGTCCCCTTTTCTCTGTGTTCAGCTAAGACTTCATTTTCCCTAATGCTTTATGGCAAGAATGTCACCCTGAGCTCACTGGGATCAAGAGGAGCTGAGCCAGGACCTTTTAGAGCCCACAGCCCTCACAGAGGGGCTGTGTCAAAGAGACCCATGAGGACTCTGACGTGGCAGCTGGGGAGCCCTGCACCACTTTATCAGCATAGCCCACACAGGCCTGGCAGATTGCAGTATCTGAAATAAGTTCAGTGAAGTTGCTGCTCAAAAAAGTGATTGTTATCTTAGTGAACCAAGGGCTGTGATCTGTTAACTTCACAGAGTATGATCTCAGATGAAGGGAGGATACCAATAACTTGGAAAATCCAAACCCTGACACTGACCTCACAAATGACCAGTAACCTTACCAAAGCCCCTGCTGTGGTATCAGCCTAAAAACCCAAGACTAGCAGTATCTGTAAAGCTCCTAACCTGAAATTGAGTCACCTTTGAATTTAGCCTCTAAAGTAGATCCAAAAAGCATGTTTTATGTATTATCCTGATGCCTTAGCTTTTGTATTTTTCTCATTCTGTGCTGCTTTAGTGTGTAGTTCAGAGCTTCATATTCAGTGTTGGTAAGCTCTCTTCATAGAGTAGCTAGACAAAATAATCCCTTTTCTAGCTGGGGACCAAGGACAATCACCCAAATTTCAGGCCCAAGAGCATAAACAAAGTGGGCTGAAGAGAGAAGAACAAGAAGGATGGGACTCCATAACCTAAAGCTGTAATTGGGCAATTAACTCCAATATGCAAATAGACCAGAACTTCTGAAAGTGAGAGACCTCATGACTGCTTGTCCACTTTGTGACTCTTTTGAGTTCATCTTGGATGCAGCCCTGGCTGGGCTCTTGTACTGCCCAAGGTGTATCCACTGAGGTCTCCTAATAAATCTCTACTTTATTCTTTAACTCTGTCCAGCCTCTGTTCTAGGTCAGCCTTCACAAGACTTCCATCCCATAAATGTGATACAACCCTTATCTTCCAAGGCTGATTACGTGGGGCTCTCCAGAGTATCTGCTTTTCATGGTCATGATAACTGAGACAAATTTGCTGCTGCTCCTTCTTCTAGAATCACTAAGTGATATCTGAGTTCAAATGTAAAAGTTTCTGGTGACATGAAGCATGGGGAACTGGCATTTATAATTCACATTTCCTGTTGGTAATTTTGGGGAGACCTACAATATGTATTGAGTGAACATCATGTAGCAGTGTCAGAACAGCAAAAATAGGTGCAGTGGTTCTTTGGTAATCTAGATTTTCATGTTTCTTGGATCTGCTGCTACATCCATGCTAGCTACAGAAGACTTGGGACATCTCACAGAAATGAAAGACTGCCCTTGTGTGATTAAACATGGGAGTTAGTGCAAGGCATCTTTCAGGTGATGGTATTGTAAACCTGAAGAAATGCCCTAGAAAGTTTTTCCATGATCTCCTGTAAGCAGGTTTATTGTTCTGAGAGTTGCACACTCTCCTTGCAGTCAGAGATTGTGGCTCTGCAGCTAATGCCAGTATTAGTAGTTCCCGTGTTCTTTCTCTGGTCATTTTTTTATTGCCCTCGTGGTTCAGTTTTTTCATCCCACCTCTCTCCTCAGCTGCACAAAGTCTGTCCTGTGGTGGGCAGAGCAGGAAACTGGATCACCTAATTCCACTAATTGAAAGTACTCTTTTAAAGAAGAACAAAAAAAGACTGTATTGTGACCAAATCAGTTGTGACAGATGGCATCTGTTATCCCTGCCCTTGCTTTGTGTGCCTTTAAGAAGCCTGGGCAAGGTGAAGCCTCCAGAAAGAAAGGGAAATTGTTCCTTTTGCTGGAGATCTGTTGTAGCTGCTCAGAAATGAGTGGCTTGGGAGGGCTGCAGAGTGCAGCCAGATTGCACCTACCTGAGACTCCTTGAGACTGCAGTGAGGATTAGAGAAATGGCAAAGGCTGTGCAAAATGACTCTGCTCAGAAAGTCATCAACTTATTGAAGTCTAGAGACCAAGCAAGGGGGGAAATTTCATTGCTAGTGTGTTAACCTACTTGGTTTGAGCTTGCTAAATTCAAACATATTGCTGTCATTTTTATTCTAGAAGCCTTGTGGCCTTCTAGCCCTTTCTTCTATGCCATGAGAAGAGAGATGAGGCAGGGGCAGGTCCCCATCAGGCCATAGCCAGATCTGTTAGATTGAAACTGCAGCCTTATTAAGTGGCCTGTAGGCTTTATTCATAGCCAAGGTCTATCAGACATTTACTGACAAGTTTTTCTCATCAAGTCTTTGCTGAAAACTTTTGGTTTTATATGAAAGTGTTTCTCTCTCCTAGAAGCTACACTTGGTTCCTCTTGTTCCTCCTTCTTGCCATTTGATCAGATACAAGTGTTTATATTTTAGGTGTCTGTTTTATCTGATGTGAAGACACTTGGTTAAAATAGGCTTGAAAGAAGGGTTGGCCCTGTTAAAGATACACTGTCAAGCCAATAAAATCCCCAAAGAGTTTTTCAAAGACAGACAGAAGAATTTCTGCATAATATGAATGATTTTTTTACCAAAGCCCCAGCATGGCTGGTATTGTTACAAACCCTTTTCAGAAGAAGGTAGAGTAGAAGGTGAAGAGAAGCAGAGTTTAACCTTGCCTGGAATCCTGGAATTCTTGTAGGGCTTCCAGAGCTGAACGAACTCAAATGATTCTGTAATTTGGTGGATTGTAAGTATACAGGTCTGAAGATAGCTTAAAAGTATACCTATTAAACAATATAAACTTCAGGCAAAAAAAAAAAAATATATATATATATACATAGATATATGTGTGTGTGTGTGTGTATAGATATATATATATATACACATATATACACACTTCTCAATATACACATAAAAGACTTACATTTCGTGGCTACCTACATTGCAGGAGAAATGATGAAAACATGAATAACAAAGTCCGTCAGTCATTTGTCATAGCAGAACAGTCTGCTAGCAAAGTAAGGATGGGATAAAAATCCATTGTTTTCCATTTGTATTTTGCAGGTGATGTGTGGTGTTCTGTGCTTTGTTTCTTTCCTTCCCCATTCTCTTTTTGCAAGGAGAGGTAGAAAGAATGCTCTGCCACTGTCCAGAGATGCTGCTAATTATAGACCAACTTGCCCAGTAAGAGTCTGCAGCTTGGTAAAAACATCTTCTAAATTCTTTCCTGTGAATTCCACTTCCAGGGGAATCTGTGTTTCTGTCCAGCCCCAGGCTGATTCCTGGCAAGCATTGCTGACACTGACCTGGTTTCATACAGTAAAATAGAGCTGTTTGATGGTACTCAGGGTCCATCAACAGTTTTCACAAGGAATAGCCTGGAAAACTACAAAATCCCAATTACTTCATGCAATCCCATCTCCTTATATGTATTGTTTAATAAGAGCTTTGGTATTTGTACTGGTTTTACTCTGTATTTCCTCATAATATAGTGTGGCAGGACTTATCAGAAGTTCCAGGCAGCGCCCT
Source organism: Serinus canaria (assembly GCF_022539315.1). Lineage (NCBI taxonomy): Eukaryota > Metazoa > Chordata > Aves > Passeriformes > Fringillidae > Serinus > Serinus canaria. The sequence goes on from NC_066313.1 coordinate 7,198,699, forward strand.
GCTAGAATTAATTTATAATAGTACTGCACACCAGGGAGTTCCTGCTTGCAGATTCCAAAACCACTTTTTACAAAAGAAGTGTTAATACCCACATGTTACTGGGAGGAAAGTGAAGGAAAAGAGGTTTAGTATGCAGTCACAGAACGTGTCAAGGCAAAAACAAAGGGGCAGAGTCAGCCCCACCTGACTGACTCTCTCCTGATCACTCTTGTTGGATAAAATGCTGGTGACATTTGCAGAACCCCTCCTCTCCTCCTGTGCTATGGTCAGGGCTCAGTGCATTTCCAAATGTTGGATGGGGAGGGGGAAGGCTTGGAAATCCCTGCTTGCACCTTGCTTTTTCCATTTCTTCTCATAATAACCCCCAACAGGTTCAAGCTACAACAAAAGCGAGGTAGAATTTGTGGCTACTGACTGCTGCAACAGCCTGACCAAGAAATGGATAGCATGTCACTGGCTGGGATGTAACTTCCAATACTCATATATCTTCTGTTTACCTCCCTCCCAGTGATTTGCTGTCTCCCCACCATCTATCTGTAGGGAGCTCCTCTGCTCACCTTGCTTTCTGCCTTTTGGGACACTGCCCTGCATGATGATGAGCTTCAGGGAGAAATGACTGCTGTCCATAAACCCAGCCATCCATGCTCTACATTGCAGTACCCAGGGCCCAGGGGAGGTCTCTGTGCAGGTGGATGCTGATGGCAGAGTCCACTTAGAGAAATGGATGTTGTTGTTCTGTTTATTTGCATACAGAAGTATCTGGAAAGCATTCCATTTTCCCATTCCCTTATAGTTTTCCCAACAACCCTTTTCTGAGGACAGGACCATGAAAATGAGTCTTAAAAAAAGCAGTGAAGTAACCATAAGGATTTTGTTTATTCTAAAAAAAATGAAAGTTTCATTTCTTACCGTGTAAACAGAAATAAGTGAGAAGGTGAGAGAGACTAGAATTGAAATCAGAAAAAGCGATTACTTAATTTTGCAGAGCATTTCAATATTCTGCTTTTGGCATTCTTTCTTTGGTGTAAAATATGTCATTTTAATTCTCTGTGAAAGAAAAGAGAAATGTGGACTCTGGGAGCACTCTGTCTCTAGCACAGAAGGAGTCCACCTGATGTTTTTTCCCCAGAGTCCTGATTTAGTGAAGCCTCAGGAACATCCACTCTATCTTCTCAGCAGCCATTTGGTGAAATTCTCAGGGAATAGTTTGCTGTCCAGCAAACTCCCTTAGCACCATGGCAAAGTTGAAATATCATCTCTGCATCTCATTTAAAGCTCAGGAAAACAGTAAATTCTGGTTAATAATAATAAAAAAAAAATCGTTGTTCAAACTTGCTATAAAAAATAGGGGTTTGTATGTTTAGTGAAGTTTTACAATCAAAATAGTCCTGCTTTGCACCAGACTGCATAAATTGGTATTAGTGGATCACAAACTGCTTCCAGAGAAACAAGCCTTAGAGTCTATAACTGCTCTGGTAAAAAAATAAAAAACATAAAAAAAAATAAAAGAAAGGCTTGTGTGGGACCTCTATGCCATTCACTCCAATTCAAAGGATGTGTCAGGGTGAGAATGGGTAATAGGAGATAGGTCTAGGGAATGCAGGTATTTCTTCTTTCTGGAGTCTGGTCTCCTGCAGGAAAATGGACAAATACTACCAAGCTGCTTTTGTTCCTCACTGCTTGGAGCAGGGGAAAAGCCTTGAAGTGTGGACTTCATTTTTGACAAATATATAATTATTTTTCAGGAGATGAGGGAAGAAGCTTTCAAGCCCTTCAGGGTATTCAGGAAGACTACCAAGCCTGCTTACCTGTAAGCCTCTAATTTCTGATGTGTGTAGAAAGCAGGGAGATTATTGTTTCAATAAAAGCTGCAGGCCTTTTCCTTCCCTTTATCTCATCTATTTTAGTTGTTTCTCAGTGGCTTGTGATTCAGTTAATGTCGTTGAATGAGGCAAGTTAACCCTTCCTTTGCAGGCTGAGTTCTGAGATTTATTTTCAGTTTCTTGTTCTTGAGGGCTTTCAGAGGCACTGTGAGAATTCTGCACAGGTGCTGCTTCTGTCCATTATTTAAAATAAGTGCTAGAGAAATAAACTTCTTTTCCTGCTAGCCTATGCTCTTTTTAGTTGGTCTTTTTATTCACTGCTGTTAAGCCGACAGATACCTGGTATTTCTGACAGAAATTACCATTTCACTTTAAAAGCCCTGGTTTGTTTTTTTTTATTTTTTTATTTCCATTGATGTTGCCACTGTAGCTCTGGGGAGAGTGTTTGCTACGTGGCCCTGGTGCCCCAGAAAAGTATACACAGCAGCAACAACTATGTTTGCCTTTACTGTGTAAATAGGGCTCTTTATTCTTTAATACGTGGAATATGAACAAAGCTTTGGACTACAGAGTAATTAACTCTGCATACTAAATGTTTTTGAGGTAAGTCAAAGTAGGCATGAAATAGAATGTGAGTATAAGCTTCAATCCTTTTCCTGGATACCTTTTTACTGAACTCAGGCTGTGAATGTAAGACATTTTGCAAGGCACTGAAGGAATGGAGTCAGTTCATGACTAAGTAGAGCTGCTCATCACAGCTGGCAGGCAAAGACATTCCAGTCTGGAGATGTCTTGGCTCTCTCGAAGGTCGTTTGGTTCTCTCTTGGCAGGGAAAAAAAAAACCAAAAAAACAAAAAAACAAAACAAAACAACTTTTGGAGCTTTGTCTGTGAGGGCAAAGCTGCAGAAGCTGCAGTTTCCAGGTCAAGAGACCTACAAGCATCAGGAGAGGTGCTTTGAGCCTAAAAAATTTGGAATTTTCAGTTTTGTAGTCTTAGTGAAGAGTTGCTGAGACACCTACATGGTGAAACAGCAGCAAATATTAGCAAATACTTGTGGTATACAGTTATATTTCAGGTTAAAAGGTAAAAATAGAAATAATAGTAGCTATGAATATCAGTTTATGATACAGTATTAAAATTATAGGATTTACTGCCTTGCCATTCCGGCAGCACTCCTGACTTCCACAAGTTTCTGTGCCACTCTTAGCCAGGAGTGGATAACTCACAGCATTACCTGTTAGCAGCACCTGCTATGAGTACCCAGCATTGCCTGTGTTAACTGTGTAACACAGCCACACCTGGTAAGGAGCAGATGAGCTGGCCTGCAAGATTTGCTGGGGATTGAATTAGTGTTTATTTAGTTTTATTTTCATATTTATTCAACCAGCTGTGTGGCCACATCCATTTCCTTAATTAGTGAGATGATTTTTAATCTGTGGTCACTAACGATATACAGCAGCCCAGCTTTTACCCCTTTTACCAGGCTAGTGGTTGCTTGCTCCTCTCACTGTGCTTATAATTAATATTGGTCTAAAGTATGATATGAGTCAAGCAGATTTTGAATATAAAGATGAGAAACTGTATTCTGAAAGCTAGTCAGATTTGAGAGTGAGAACATGCAGTGGGGTTTCTCACTCAGCATCCAAGCGTGTAATGATTTTGTCCTGTGGCAGCAGTGTGGAGAATCACTTTTATAGGGGTTGCAAGTATATTACTTGAGATACTTCCTTCTTTTTTTTTCCTTTTCTTTTCCTTTTTCTTTTATTTTCTGAAGAAGAAATGTATGTACAGGGATTATGCTGCAATCTGCAGGAGACGCAGAACTTTACCAGCCAAACCCAGGAGGATCTGTTGGTCCAAAAACTTGATCTGAAGGAGGATAATTTTCAGCCAGCAGCAAGGGTTTTGGGAAGGCACTTCCAGCTGGGAGCTAATTAGATGCTGCTGAGCTTGCAAGGGCCTCAAGGTGGCAAATGCCACACATCTCATGTCACCAGCACACTCCAGCAGTCCCATCACATGCTCCTGCTCCTCGAAGGGCTCTCTCACATCTGTTTGAGCTGTGGGAATGCTAAAGGCATTTTCCTTCAGCTGTGCTTTTCAGTTTCAAGTATCAGGTGTGGGCCCTGTTACACTCACTGCTGCTGCCTCCCATTTTGCTGCTTCTCCTGCTGGGTTATGATGGCTTAGAAAGAAGTGCTCGGTGGGAGAAGACAGCATTGCTGCAGGGATTTTGTTCATGTGGGCATGGGAGCTTACCAAGTGATGCTCACGAATGGAGCAATACCTGCAATATCCAGCTGTGCCTGTGCCTGTGCTGTGTTGGATCCTGAGGCACCTGCAAGCTCAAACATGATTTATGCTGGGTGTCCACACTGCCAATTCTAAGATGTCAGTAGCTTGTGGCTTGTGATGTCAAGGCATCCTGGAATGAGCCTGGGCTGAGGTCTCTGCTGAGCACCAGGAAGCCCAAAATTGCTGAGAGGGATCACAGCACCTCTGGCCACGGGTACTGATGACTTGATTCTTAATCAAGTCCTTATGACTGGTGGGGAGTGCTTGAGGTAGCACTGCCCCAGCCCTTCCTCTTGATCTCCATGAAAGCTCAGCTGAAGCCAGAAACTGAGTCTTGTCCGTGCCTGAGCAGCCCAGAAGGAAAGGCAGTTTGGGCATAATTTCAAAATGCATTTTGGGACAATCTTAGAAAAGTTATTGCTTTGGAAGAGGAGGCCTAAGAAGAAACAGCTAAATAGAAAGTAAAATTATTAAAAAAAAAAAAAGGAAAGGAAAAGAATAGGAATTTGTGACACACATTAACAGAACTGAGTGGTTTGAGTTTAGAAGTTAATATGGGACAAAGTGAGCACCCCACCTAAGCTGCACTCAGGCTGCAGACAACACTTGCTTAGTCTCAACTTGGAGTTGCAGTAGGCACTAGAGGAGATATGTAGCTGTTTTAGTCTTGAAGCCTAACCATATATTTAGAAGTCCAGCCTAACTTTGAAAATGCCACTCCCTTCAACCAGTTGTATTTTACATACCAATAACACCTGCAAACAGTTCAAGTAAAAGGTTTGAAGTAGCTTTCTTCATTACTTGAACATCTCTGAAGATAGTCAAATGGTATTGATCATACAAATTATTCAAGATTTTCCTTGTCAAATATCTTGCAATAGTCTTCATGCAATTTTTAAATTCTTGACTGGCCAGCTCTGGCTGGTTTGGTGTCCCAGCCTTTCAGGAGTATTGAGAGCGAGCAGCTCTGTGCAGACATCTGTGGCCATCATACCCATTCAATTTACAGCCAGCCAGTGCCTGTGAAAACTGCAGATTAAAGACAATCTGTTCTTGCATAGCTGGAACAGCAGGAATTGACTCCATAGGTGGTTGAGCAGCTCTGAGCAATACTAAACTGTAATGAATTTGTTTTGCTGAAAAGAGGTGAAGGCTCAGAGCTACATCTACACAGGACATCCTTGGAGCAGAAACTTGTGGGAATACCATGAATTGCCCAGAGGCAGAGTGGGATTAGTGTATGTTTGCTTCTTTAATACTGCCCCTTTATCACACAAAAACAGTTATTTTTTGAGCTGCTTTGGGAATACACTGTGTGCATTTTCCATAAGTATTTTATGTGAATTGGCTTTTGTGAAGTCCACATAATTTTTTTTACTAAAGCCTTTTGAATATGAAATGCCTTACAAGTGTCCTCCTTTTTCTCGTCTTGCACAACTAGTTTTGATTTTTGGGCTTTTCCTGGCGGGGTTATTACATCTTACAAGATTATTTCTGCAAGATTATTTTCTCCATTCTGTATGAGAGTATTATTTTCTTAATTTCTGTATGAGAGGATATAGCACCGTAGTTTTTAAAAGAGATATATTTGAAATTTCTGTGTACTTTATGTTCAACTTGATGTTTTCTTTTATGATATTAAGTGTAAGCAGTAGCTGAAATGTAACTTTATTTAATTGTAGGGGTTTTGATTTTTTTTTTTCTCCCTATTTTGGGGGAGTGGGGTTTGGTTGTTTAGGCAAGTATATTTCCAGCTCCATGAACTGGATGTAAAAAGAAAAAACAATTGTCTCCCTTTGGAAAAAGAGGTAACTGATTACTCTTCCTGCTAAGGTTGGGACAACAGCAGAGAAAAATTTGGCCCTTGTGGCTTAGAGTCATTGTGGCCTCACTGGCAGGAGAAGCAGGGGACAACAGCTCTATTCCCACCACTTGTAGACAGCAGTGGGAAAAGAGATTCCCAAAACCTAGCAGTGTCCACTATATTTCAGGTGAAAAGGAATAAATGCTTTCCCAAAAAGGAGCACTTTGTTAAAAAAATAAAGTAATAATAAAAAAAATGGAAGTACTTTTAGAACCTTGTAACAGCTAAAATTAAAATTAACAGGATGAGGGTTTGACTTGTTATATGATTTCTAGCAGCTTTATAACAAGCCTCTTAGAAACTGTACATGAAAAAGACCCAAAGTCTACAAGTTAATTAAACTTTGCTTTAGATTCTAACTTAACAGAGAAATAAGCTGCTAGATTTTTTCCTAATTAAACATCATTTTCAAATTTTACTTATGCAAACCACATTACCATATGTAAGCAGCTGAGACTCTTTCCTTAACTCAAAATATTAAAATTTGAAGTATAGAAATGTTTTAACTTAGTAAGACTAAATCCCAATCTAGTCACAGATTTATGTTATTAATTAGGAAATTCCAGGCACTTAATATTACTAGAAGTTGGATGCAGCAAAAGCTTTAGTATTTTAAGAATGTTTAGAAGACAAGTGACTGTGTTATTCTTCCATAAAAATTTTAACACGACATCATGGGGTTTTTTTCCCCTAATATTATAATTTTCTACAAAATTGAAAATTATTTGTGAGGATTTATATGTATAGAACTGTATATTTATGAGGATCTTCATGTATATGATGCTAGTTTTATCAGTCTCATTCAACTTATTTAACACTTGTGCTGTTACATAGCTATGGCCATAAGAAAGTCTAGCTAGCATTTTTTTTTTTCTGCTGGGATTTGTTCCACTTAATTATTTTGTACTTCAGTGCAGAGAAAAAGAAAGGTGTCTCCATAAAGCAGAAGTTACATATAGATTATGGGGCTGTAATGTAAAACCTCTTTATAGCCAGATTTCATTCAGTACTAATCAAAAAGAGATTGTGAGAAAAGAGTGTTTTTAATGCCCTATATCCAGTGGACTTAATTTCATTCTAATTTTGGTGCAAATGGTAAGTTGTTGGCTTTTATCCCATTGGAAAAAACAGGTGCAAATGAAGAGAGAGAAATCAGCTGCCAGTAAAACTGGTATTTTGAAGAAGAGAAAAACCCAATATGTTTAGTAGATCATCATGAGAATTCAGAGCTCTCCATTAGGCAGCTTCCACTAATCATCACCATTTAAAATCCTCTGAGCAGAAGTTCAGCAGAAAGTAGATATTGGTGCCTTTACTGGGCAGCTTTATCATTGCACTCCTGACTTCAGGCAAGGGAAGTAATCCAAGGAAGAACACAAAAGCTGCAAGAAACTTTGGTTCACAATGAATGCCTCGAAATTTTTTCCCTTAGAGGTGTGGCCTCAGCACATCTTTGCATATCCCACCCTTCAGCAGAGCGATCCCACTCAGCTCCCATCCTTACCAGCTCCAGAGCCCGTGCCTTGCACCCTGCTGTCAGTGGGTAGTGCCTGCAGGGAGCCAGGCACCAGGACAGCGTGCTCACCACCTGCATTGCTAAGCAGATGGGTTCCTTTATTTCCTACCAGTTGGCACAACGTGTTCTTGCAGCTCTGGGTAAGGCAGCATTCACTTTCAAGCTCGGCTATAACCCCCAGTTCCAGAGGAGGAAAGCAGGATCCACAATCAGTAATACCTGAGGTGGGTGAATGTGGCAACCAACCCTTATCTTGCCAAAATGAGCACTGAAATAAACTGCTAGATGGATGTGTTGCAGCTGGAGATATAGTGAGCTGCAGTAATTCGGGTAGATGGTGAACTGTGGGGCTTTTCAGTTCATCTCCTCACATGGTAGGTAATTACTTCATTCCCAATCTTTGTTCAGATAGCCACTGAGGGAATCGATAGTGAGCCTAGCCCCCAGGTGAAGTGTGCTCACCTTTAAAACATATTTTAAGTGTAGCAGCTGCAAAGTGCTTTAGTGCACAATAACATTTTCCCTGGGTGTCAAAATCAAGTGACTGAAAAGCAGGATAGGCATTGCCAAGGACAAAGGTAACGTTATATTACTTACATTTATGGCATGTTGCCATTATTTCATTTGCAGCATTAAGGGGAGTAGAGATATAGCTCTGCATATTTAAATGCAGAACACGTTAAAATGCAGGCTAAAGAGAGCTACTCTGTGCTTATTAAATATAACTGGCTTTTTGAAACATATTTATTGTGAAATGTGTGAGAGCATTATTAAAAAGTACCCGTTTGTATGCCATGGGTAATTAACAATAATTATCTTCCTAATGGTCAGCTGAAATACAGCTGACATAAAAAAGAAATTTCACACATATTTAAATTAAAAATTAATTAAAACACATTTTGAAAGTGACCCAATTTGACATACAGTTATATCTGTCAACAAATGCCAAGGTTTGCCTAAGTTATCTTGGCTTAAGGAGGTACTGCCTGTTCAGTAATGCTTGGTTCAGTATTGCTTAAAAATAAATAAAATGCCCAAAACCTATAGTGTCATACTAAGAAAACACAGTTCTGCTGACCAAAAAGAGCAGCTGGGAGACCTTCATGATATAACCTAATTTTGTTCCATTTGAGAAAGGGACTCAGCAGTTTAAAAAAAAAAAAAAAAGTCATAGAACAAACCTTACTCCATGACTCAGGAATCTTTGTGAGTGCTTAATTCTCATTGTAAATGAGATAAATGCTGGCTCCTCTTGTGCCTGGACAATAGTGCTTGGTATCAACAGAGGAGAGATGCAGTTTGGTTCCCCTGGTAGGACTTGCTGCTCCATGTTTCCATTGTCCAAGCAAATTGCTTAATTTGGGTAACCTCAGGATTTTTGCCACTTCATCCTCTAAGAGGCTGGGATCTGAAACGGAGATCTCCCTTCATGTGTCTGATGAACTTCAAACTTGGGTTTGATGGTTTCTCCAGAATCCATGAACACAGGGAAACAGGAATTGACTTAGAAACTGCCTTGCCCTTTACCCAGAGACATGGATAGAGTGGTTGTTGTGACTATGGTGGGATACCAGTTAATTGCTCAAAGTCTACTGAATATGAGTTGGAGTTGTCAGAATCTGTCTCCTAGTGAGTGAAATTTTAAGCAGAATTTATAGAATGTTTTCTTTTATATTTTAACACATTCTACTTCAGGGTAGTTCAGTAATGATGTGTAGAAATGCTCAATTCTAAAAGATCTAAAACCAAAACTGATTTACTGAACTATCCATTTTCCCAGCTCTGATTAAGGGAACACATCCAATTACATAAGTATATTATTAATGTTCATCTGTAGTGTAGTAGAATTAAAATTGCAATGTCTCCCAATCACAGTCTAAACCACGCAGTAATCAAGCATGAATTTAGCAAGTTCATTTTTCCATTATGCTGTTTTCAACACAAAGTTACCATATTAGCATATGGTACCATAACATTGCAGCTCAAACTAGAAGAAAGAAATTCTGTGCTGTGAGGGTGGTGAAACACTGGCACAGAGAGGCTGTGGATGCCTCACCTCTGGAAACACTCAAATCAGTTTTAAAATGTAAGGCTACAGAATGTGATTGAAAGCCCCTAACTAGTAGCATTTGCTGAAATGAAGAATAGAAATAGCATCTTTAAAAGGCTTTATATTTTCAACTTTTAATGCTTTCAGTTCTCACTCCCTCTTGACTCTTGCCCCAATGGGCCATATCAAAACAGGACTAACCTTATGCCACTCTACTGAGTTCAAATCTACAGCACAGTGTCCAGGAGCCTAACTCTGCTGAATTCAAGTTATTATTTCAAATATGTGCTGCTGATTTTAAACATCAAATTAGAGAGGAGAAAGAAAAGTGAGTTTGCTTGGTTAATTGTTTTTTCCTCTGTCTCTGTGTGTCAAAGTAAATGTATTTATAAAATGATGCACTGAAAATAGCAAAAATGCTTAAAGGTTTATCTTTGGAAAAAAAACAAATAGTGTCCTTTGTAGTGTGCCAAGGTTTAAAAGCAATTATTTCTTGTTATTTAACTCCCTTTTTTTCCCCTTTTGTTCTTAACTCAATCAACCTTCTTCTTTTTTACTTCAGTCATCTAGTTAAAAATAGGCCAAAATGTGCAAATAATCCATCCTCTGTCTGTCATTCATGGTTTTATTGCATTGGTAATTTTACCTACTGTAAAATTTTTGGGTTTAGCTAAGATTAACTGCGCTTCAAAATGCTTTCAGTGCTAATAATACAGACTGTCCTTACATAAGCAATCTGCTCATTTGAGAGAGTTTTGGGTTATTTTGAAATTTTGTGATAATCTAGGTCTGTTTTTCTCTGACTCACTGATCTGCACTTGCATTATGCCACCACTGAGGAGTATTTTCCTTAGCAGCAACCATGCACAAAGGAGAGGTATGCTCACAATTCAGAAGATATGAGGCAAGGAACATTACTCTCAAATAGAATCTTTGGCTAAAATCCAGTACATAGCCAAGCCTGAAATGCTTTATTTAAAGTAAAAGAACAAAACAAAAACAAAAACAAAAACAAAAAAACCACCAAAAAAACCAACAACAAAAAACCCAAAAACTAAACTAAACATTTAAAGAATGGTGGTTTTTATTTAATAGACTAAATTCACTCTACTAGGGAAAAAAAAAAAGAAAATATCTGGTTTTACTTCTACATTGTGCTACTAGACCATGACTGTTCCCTTGGAGTTTATTCTCTATGTCACTTGCTAATATTTTTTTAAAAAATCCAAACACAGGAAGGTGCTAAACCATTAAATACTAAGTGAAGACATGCCAGATTGCATAACTAATAGCAATGTAAATTGAAAATAAGTTAGGGAATATAATTTTATATTTTAAGCCATTGCAAAAGCAGACTTTGACTTACTAAATGAGTACTTATGGACTCATACATTGTTCAGTATTTTTACAACCATAAATATGCATCATGAACTACATAGAAGATCTTATTTGTATTTTATTGGAAAAGAGAGATTTTAAAATTTCTGTATATAAATGTTTGGGGTTTTTTTTGAATCATTTCCTTATCATTAACCCCACAGCAATGTCCCAGATTTTCATAGAATAAGGTGAAACATTTCAAGCAACACACTGACTGTCTGGAGTTTTTCATACTTTTTTATGAAATTAACTTTTAAGGTGTTAATGTTGTTGTTTGGATTGGTTTGTTTGCTTTCAGAGGAGGCAGGCAGGACTGTCCTGCTGCTCCTGAGATGTAATGACTTTTGTTCCCCACTCTGACTGTGATCCCAAGCCATTCTTCCAGTGGGAAAAGTGGGATCTCCTCCCATTCCGAGGTCACTGGAGCTGCCTGAACCCCCTCTAGGACCTGGAACTCTGAACACATCATACCTTATCCAATCTCTTTCTTACTAATCCTTATCTGTCAGGTGGTGTAGCAGTCATGCTGTACTTGGAGATACTCTGTTGAGGGCTGGAGATGCTGACTGAATTATGAACTGGGAGTGCAAACTCCCTCAGGAAAGCCATGAGCCCAAAACAGCCAAAGTGTGTCCTTTTTATTCAGCATCAGTTGACTCTAAGAATTAAATTGTAGAGGAGAAAAGGTGGGGTAAGCAGTGTAAATGTGTGCTTGCCATTTCCTCCATCAGGAACCAAGAATTCTTGCATTTATTGCAAGAGCAAGTGGAATTTAGCAGCTGGAAATCAACAACCATGTGAGTGGTAGTGAAAAGTAGGATGTGGTTGTCATTGATTGTTATTGTGAGGTAATGGTGATATAGAAGATGGCTAGGTGGGATCTTGAGGTTAGCTTTCATTTCATTATAAGAAGTGTTGACAAATAGGAAAAGTCCAGAAAGCCTAAGAGTTTGGAGATTTTTTACACCCTGCCATAAGGTCCCAAAACTTTTGATTAGATTCTGTCATTTCTTCTTTTTTTTTATGCTTGAAATTGCTTTTATGCAAGTGATGCAAATTATAGAGAATAATTTTTAATAAGTTACTTTGAAATTAATGTAATGAATGAGAATCTTCTGGCTCAGTTTCTCAGTAGGACTGAGAAATGCTTCTCTGACTTCAAGGAATAGTATCCAGTATCATTTATATCAGTAAATATGGGCAGATTTATGACATTCAAAAATCCTGTGATCCTGAAATAGGGATCAAATAGGTGTATGATATATAACTGACAACTGGAGCAATGTAAATTCTCAGTATAAGGTTGTGACAGGGGATTGTTTTAGCTTTCTTAGTAAACTGTTGAGGTTTTTTAAAAGATACAATTAGAACTTTTAAGATTTTCTGAAGAAACAAGTGAGCATAAGTAATGTTTGGGCTTTGACCCCCTATCTCAGAGGTTATCAAGAAAGGCAAATGTCTAAATTCAGGCATGATTAATGAATAAAAAAATTATAAGTAGGATCAGTCACAGCAAAGATGACAGTTAAGGTATTGTCTTAAACTCATAGATCTGAATTCCTGAAGAAGAATTTATAAATTCAGGCAAGATAGCCTATCAATTTCTCATGAATTTATTTTAGTACAGCATTTTGCATGTGTTCTCAAAGTTTCCTAGCATTATCTGGAAATGTTGTGGTAAGTTTTCAAGCTCTGTTTAACAATGAACTGATGATTTTTATTAATCATGCCAGAAAACAAGAACCCCAATCCTCAAGTGCAGGAATTACTTGAGGAATGAGAATTATTAAATGCTTTGCTCCTGCATTTGTGTTTTTCATTGCAGGATTACTATTTATCTGAGCTTTGTTCCATGGAATTACTCCAGTATAAATGGAATAATCTTTCCTCCTTGAATATGAAAACAGTAAAACCTGTCACCTAAATAGTCTGATAATATGATTTCCTGATATATATATATCAGGAAATCATATTATCAGACTATTCAGGTGGCAGGTTTATATATATATATGTGTGTGTGTGTGTGTGTGTGTATATATATGTGTGTATATATATATATGTATATATATATGTATATGTATATATGTATATGTATATATATTATATATATGCTCCAACTACAAGTAAGGAACCTGTTTTTCAGAAAAATAAACCAGAGATTCTCCTGTGATGTTGTGTCTGTACAGAAATGACGTGTTGGTTTAAGTTTGATAAAGCCTGTCCAGGGAGGAAGTTAGGTTGTTCAGTGCCTTTAAATGTCCTTTAGAAGTTAATTACTGTGTTGAATACAAGCCTGTAGAAGTTTTTGTTATATATATAATTTGACCCTTTTTCACTGTTTCTTGCTCTAACTTCTGTCTCCCCCGCCCCTAAAAAACAAAAGATGATGTTTTTTACTACCTTGAAGAGATTTGACAGGACAGTAAATGTCTGCAGGAGAATTCAATTTTCACACAATTTCAATAAATAAAATAACAATTAGGTAGGAAAGTGAGTTTTAAATATTCGCTTTGGATCCTTTTTGGTTGATTTTGTTTTTTAAACTTGGCTGTCTGTAAATTGCTGCTAAAATGCTGCATGGGGGAAGCTTGTACACATGTAAAGGTAATAGAAAGCCTTAGGATAATTCAGATAAGTAGTCCAAGAGCTAGGAGACAGGCCTGTAGGAATCAGGAACTCAGGTGCTCAAAAAGCTGTTTATTATCCACTTCTCATTGTTTAAGCCCAAGAATAGGCTTCTCAAGCAGATGCTCAGTTGCTTCAGGGTTTCGTGGGGTCTGTGGCAATGTCAAGCACATTTTAATGTTGTGCTGGGTTAAGTGTTCTGCTCATGCAGCCCTCCTGCTGAGCAGCCCTTGTTCAGATGTGCTTCTAAAATTGTGCTGTGTTTTTAGCTGTGAAGAAAACCCACTGGTCTCAGGGGAGGCTACTGTGGGTTTTGTAACATTCTATTTCCTGACTTTATGGACAGGCTTCATTCTGGCAATAATTCCACTTTGGTTTATAAAAACAATTACTGAATTTCACTTTTTTTTTTTTTAATTAACATTCTGAATGTATCAGGGACTTGTGTGTATTAAAAATTAAGATCAGATTTTTTTTTTTTTTTAGTAGAGAAAGATATTTAGGGATTCCATTTGAGCTGCTCCAGGATAAAAACAAGTCAGTAGCTCAGACTTTTCCCTTTTCACTCTTCTTGCAAAGGCATCTGCAAGAACCTTAATGATAATCTCACCAATATCTATATCTGGCCTGTTCTTTCACGGGTGATAATTACAGAAGTAATGGAAAAGAAATAGTAGAAACAGATGAACAGGCATCAACTTGGATGGCACTGCTGGCAAAGTAGCAAGGCAATTTTCAGAATATGAAGAGAAAAGTGCATCTACTTAATGAGGGCCAGAACTATAGAGAGCCAATTAAGTGAAGATGAGCACTAAAGAAGGAGGTAAGAGTGAATAGTGAATTTACAGAGATTCCCTGCATGTTTTGGGGCTTGCTCCTTACTTTTTTTTTTTTTTTTTTTTTTTTTTTTTTCTGAGTGCATCCTGGATTGCCCTTGGCAAGTGTAAGCATGAATTTGCTGTGTAATGAATAAGGTTTCTGAGTGCCCGTGGTGTGCTGGAGGCTGTGTAGTCAGCCCAGTAAATATAGGATCTCTTTGCAGGCATGCAAAGCAAAACACTGGGCTTGGGAGACTCTAACCTGCTTTCAATGTTCTTCAGGCTTTGTGTGCATATCCTGCCAAATGACTCTGAGATTTCTGTTCCAGCAGCCTGCACAGCCAGGGACAGCCAACATATTCTGTGCAGAATAACTTGGCGAATTTCAGCTCCTGGTTTGTGACCTACTTATACTTAAAAATGGTGCTTGGAGATGAATGTTCTTTCTCCACATATACCTATGCTGGGAAGAGATACTCTTAAATTTAACTTTGCTAAATGTTATGCAAATTCAGTGCATTTTAACTTTCACAATGTGGATTAGAAGCACTACGCTTTACTTTAAACACACATTTTGCATAACAATATTAAGTTCCATATATTATCTTAAAATGCAAAAGGTATAAATCTACATGGCTGCAAGAGCATAAGCAGAACATATTACTCTGTGAAAATGGAAGTCCCAGCAGCGTGCAGCATCTGTATATTAATCAAGCCCACTGATAGCTTTGTTTCAGGAAAAAGAAGTTAACTTTAACTTTTTTCTTTTTGCTTTAATTTATGAAGAACGAGGATATATGGAGCAATAATGCACTCCAAGAGAGAGCATTTAACACATGAAGAGGTTCACATTTTTATCCTACTAGGCTAAAAGAAAAGCCGTAAAGTTTTCAAATTTATAATGCTGCGGCAGAGATAAACTCCAGAAATCATAATTTAGCTGTTTCTCTGTCAGTCAAAAAAAGCAGTTACAGTTCAGTAATCAGATCCTAGTTATTAATTTTTCCCTCTTAGAAAATGAAAACCTCAAAGTTTTCTTCGCTGAGCAGACAAATTTCCATCAGTGCAAAGAATGAGTCAGAGGACAGAGATATTCACTGTGTACCATCTCCTTCTCATGGCTCTATTCAGAGTGGAATTGGGAAGTGGAAGGGCCAGAGGAGGCTCCTAAATCGTGCTGAGAAAAACAGCAAAGCAATTGTTTAATTAAAGGAAGAACTATTCTTCACCTCACCTTCATTCCCCTCCCTCCCCACTGCCTCCAAAGGCATCAGGATTTGCCGAAGAATGCAGTGGCTGCTGTCATAAATGTGGGAGTGAGGAGACTTGGGGCTGTCCAGCCTGGAAAAACTGGCCTTCCTGTGCCTAAAGGGGTCCTACAAAAATGCTGGAGAGGAATTTTCACAAGGGCATGGAGTGATAGAACATGGTGAATGGCTTTAAACAGAAAGAGGGTAGAGTTAGATTAGTTATTAGGAAGAAATTCTTTATTGTGATGGTGATGAGAGACTGGCACAGGTTGCCCAGAAAGGTTGTGGATGCTCCATCCCTGGAATTGCTCCAGGCCAGGATGGATGGGACTTTGAGCAATCAGACCTAATTAAAGATGTTCCTACCCATGGCAGGGTGCCTGGAACTAAATGATTTTTATTCCAACCCAAACTATTTGATGAATATCATTAATGATTAATATTTTGACATGTTCATAGTTCAAGATTTTTCTAAGGTATTTAAGCTTTTTGTTCACAGAAATGGTTCTCAGTAGTGTTTTCTGCATCTGCTGAAATCCATGGGCCTTGCTTTAGCACCATTCCATTAAATGTAGACGATTCACCTCTGTGCTTAACTGAGGCTTAACTGTGCTTAAACACTTCTGAGAATATAATCTTAAATTACTTGTCTGCAATAGCAGAAGAGTTTATGACAGACTGGCATCATTTACCTGCACTCACAAACATAATCTGTTCCTTACCCCCAGAACATCCTTTAAAATGTACCGAATAAATCACCTCTGCCAAAATAATTACCTGTTCAGGTTGTAAGCCATTAAGGTTCAATGATTTATTAGAAACCTTTAGAATATGATGCTCTGGTTTGGTAAATATTCCCAGGCATCTCAAGAAGCCATACTCCTGGCAGAGAAACAAGGCAGAGAAATGGTATTTCTGTGGTTTTATCTTTTTTCACCAGGTTCTGCAAAGTGTATCTCCACATGAATAATCGTGTCCTATTCCTCACAAAATGTTTAGGCGTGTTGTTTTCCCTAATTGAAGGAAGCAGAAAAAGACAAAATTCTTTCTGCTGTTACTTTGATAATAGTAGTGGGAGAAGCTGAAGTGATTGCACTCTGCTCTCTTAGGTAGAGTCACATGGTGCCTTAAATAGTTAAATATTTCTCAAACCAAATGGCAAAAAACTTGTATTAAAAGCTTGTGGATTTTCCAGTTCACTGTACAGATTCTTCTCACAAAAAAATCATTTAGTCCCTACTGGATTTTTAAAGCTGTCATAAATGTTTTGATTGTATTTAAACTTAATTTATGCCTTTCATGTGGAATACTATCTTATAAGAAGGAAAAGGGGGAAATGAAAACATGACCTTTTTTTAATACCATATTAATTAACTTTACTTTTCAGACTCTATAGCACATTGGTAATGTGACATAATTTAGTGTTAGTGTGTTTTGGCACCTGTTGACTGATTCGAGGAGCAAATTTTTGGCATGTATTTGTAGGAATTTAGCTCTTTTTTTATTTGTTGGTTGCAATGTGCAAGCAACATTGTTTTTTGACATGCTCTCCTAATTGTTCTTTATGTGATAAAGCACTTTTTGCTACACATCAGACTGAACAGCCTGGTTACTTCTTTCATGTGATAATAAGAATGTCATAAACCTTACAAAAGGGGAAAGGAGAGCTCCTGTCTTCTCTGTGATCACTCAGAAAAGTAATTTCTAGCAAGATTGAATGAAAGGACTGGTTGATAACACCTTTTTGGGTGATCCTCCCACACTGCATCTGTTCTGGGTATCAATGCATATATCAGTATCCAGACCAACACTTTGGCTGACCCCATTTTTAGTTTTATGGCTGATACTCCAAACTAATGTGGACTAATAAACTTGGACTGGTAAACTCTGACCTAAATGACTGGGAAATCAAATTTATACCCCCAGCTTCCTGAGGATGACACAGTAAATTAGAAACTGAACTAAACCTCTTTTGACTTTACTATCCAGACCAACTTAGCAAAATTTATAGTTTTACAGTTCCAGTGAATTTCATGTAACTTTCTCAGGTCCTTATGCAAATTACAAGGTCTGCCTACCCCCTACTGCTTTCTGGTACCCAATGCTTTTTAAAAACATTTCCTAAAAGCTCAAGTAAAGATTTCTCCACAGGCTTGGGAAAAGTTAGAGTTTGAAGAGGTGATCTTACATTTAATTTTCATATGTGGTGTTTAATTTTTAAGCCCCTGAGCCCCTGTACTTATGGAAAATAAGCATGGGCAAGGAATCTAAAAACCTGCAAACAGTGGAGCAGCACAACAGAAATGTGCAGGGGATTTATTTCTGTTTTGTTGTTGCTGGATAGGAAGAAAGAAGGGAGAATACAGGATACAGAATAATTTCTTCCTACTCTTCAGACAGAGCTATGTGTTTAACAAGTATTACTTTGGGCAACTTAATAAAGAGCCGGAACTTTTCCCCTGGACTGTCTGGCAGAGGAATATGTTTAACTTACGTTGTCAAGGTAACACCAGCAGCTTTTGCAGGCCCCCTGAGTGCTTTATTTTCCATTCTTTAATATTTGCTGGATATGGTGAGCAGAATTGCACACCCCTCAAAATGTTTCCAAGGGCCAGCAGGTCATTGCTGCAATCTACCCATGAGACCATTCCACTTTCTTGAGGTGATCTTGTAGGTGTTGGAGGAAATATATATATATATATATATATATTTTTTTTTTTTTCCCCAAGGATGACAAGTTTCAAAAGCCCTGTCTTAAATAATTTTTTAAAAATTTCCTTGATGCTTGCACTGGGGGAGAAGACAATTTTTGTGGCTTTAAATCTCTCACTTTCTACCGTAAGCAGAATTGTGCTGGACACAGAACACAGAATTAGGGTCATGTTTTGAAATACTTCTTTGTAATGCAAGGGGCTCTGCATGGACCAAAGCTTTGTCCATAGAACTGTAGAAGTAATTTCACAATTAATTTGTTTATAGTGCACTAATTCCCTCTCTTACTCTGCATGTTAAACAACATGTGTCCATAAACTGGTTGCAAAAACACACTGGCAAAATTATTATCTGCCTGGCCCAGTCTCTTTGCATTTTTCATCAGAAGGGTTGCAGTGCCCACATTGGATTTCACAGTATGGTGACTGTAGCTGCAGGAGCACTGCAGGGCTCCATTTGTGAGAAGCCTCATGAATTGAATCCCATGGTTCTGTCTGCAGGGGGTGACTAGCAATGAACCAGCCCCTGGATATTAAAATATACTGAAGAACGTTTTCAAGGGCAACTGCCAAATGGTTTTCCTTTTTTAACAATTAGCAGCTAACTTCTCCTGCTCCCTTCAAAGGCCTCTTATTTAACTGCATCACTTCACTTTGATTATTCCAACAGACTCAGCACTATCAGTGTGCTCCCATCTCAGCTGTCTTTCCTCCAGAATATTTTAGAGGTTGTCTTTGCATCCGTACCCCCTCTCTGTATCTGCTAACATGCAGAGCCTGGAGTGCAAACCATCACATTTTGTGAGTGGGATCGGCAGGAGTAGCTAATATACTTCCTTAAATACCAAAAGAAGTACACAGAATGTGTCTTCACAGGCATTTTAGCTCAGATCAGAAACGTGCTGGAGCTGTGACTGCCTCAAAGGTAATTTCCCTTGCTGTGGTCTTAGTTGCTGGCTGGGGTTAAACCACAACAGGCAGACGGGCTGGATTTCTTTTGGGTGAAAATAGACTGGAAGATGCATTCCAAGAATGTTTATAATCCTCTCTGAACTCTTACAGTCACTCAGCAGGGCAAAAATAGAGCTAATCTTAGGTGGAAAAAAAAAAAAAAAAATATATATATATATACAGACAAGATAACAAGTCCTCAGAAGCAGCAATAGTTTTTTCTCAATAAATCTGTGTGAGATAGACTGAGCCAACACTAAGCCTCATTGAAATCAATGGCACTTGTATAATTTCCCCAAATGCGGGGAGAAATGATTTCATCATTTCCTGAAATGGCCAATAATTTGCATATCTGACAAGACAAATAGTAAGTTAAAACTTTGTTTGAATAGCTCTGCTTTTCGCTATAAATTTCTAATAAACTCAGTGTAATTTCTCACTGTATGAAAATCACCCCAAAATCACAGTCCCTTGAGAAATTAAAATATTTCTGGACTGAATAAACAAAAAGCAATGACAACAACAAACTCTCATGCTAATTTGATGCACTTACCTGTAATTTTCAGGAGAAAACAAGACTTGAAAGCCAGTTCTGTAAGGTTCCATAATTTCATACAACCTGATCTGGCTCAGGTGGAATTACAGATGGGATTACGTGTCTTCTATTAATTAATTTTTTGTGTGTTTTTGTCTTCCAAAGTAAAATTCTGACTAAGAGAAACCCTGGATGAAGGGTAATGTGCACCAAATTGCAAGGAAAGTACATTACTCATCTGACAGCCGACCTGTCATTTATAATTAATGTCAGAACAGCAGTAAACCAAAATGACTACTTTGCCAACTGATAGAACTTGTCTTCTGCCTTGTCCTTTTTAAACCTCTTTCAAAACACTATATCTATTGGCATATCCTTCTAAAACCCCTTTCAGTGCTGTGTTTTGATCTATTTAGCCAGTTGATTCCATTTCCTCACAGTGTACTTTTGTTTAATTGAACAATGCTTTCTTAATTAAGAAATAATTAAAGTGGAATTTCACTGAAAATATCTAGGTCTTACCTTATTTCCTGTTTTGCCTAGGAAGACAATCTGTTGGAGCAGATGTGTGAACAATAAAACACACCTTGCATTAAGGGGCTAATCTGTTTTAACCATAATAAAAGTTATCTTAGTACTGCAGATACCCAGAAGGATCTTTTCACTCTCTTCCTTATCTCTCTTAAATCTCTCAGAGAAATGAGAAATCTCTTCTTATATTCTCCTGGATTTAATTTACATACTGTCAGCACTCTTGACTGGTCTCAGAATTGACACATGCAAGAGAATTGAAAGAAGAATAATAAGTTGAACTATTAAAGTAAGTGAGAAGGGAAAGAAATGAATATTTGTGAAGAACATGCAAGAGAATATAGTAAAATAGAAATGTGGAAGTAAAGGATGATGCATGCATTTCTTCTTTTTATGTAAGTACATAATTATGTCTACCATGTCTGAAATCCTGTTAGCTATTTGATAGGAAAATTCTCTCAAAAACTTTCTATCATATTATCTTTATTCAAAATTAATATCAGTGAAAATAGTTTAGCACAGATTCTGAGTGCCCATGGCTATCTTATATGTGTATATATAATACATTAAATACATATATATACACATTTTTATATATATTCCAATATGTAGATGTCTAAGAGTCTTTCATACACTGAGTCAAATTGTATTAGTAACAACCACAGACATTTAAACTTTCATTAGGTTCCTGCTAGTATCTCTTCAACTTCATCATTCTCTGACAAGCACAAGGGGAAATGATGTGCCACTTTTCATTTTCAAAATATGATGCATTTAATAATGGAAGCAATGTTTTTAAATTCTGCAATTTGAATAGAAGCTTAGTAAAGTAGAACATTTTAAATAAGAGTGAGGTGCTAGGATCCATCTTGTGGCAGAACTGACCACTCAGGTGTTGGGGTGAGGAGAATCAAAGGTGTGAGAATTAAAGATTGTTTTAGAGAAAAATAAGCAGGACATAGGTATGTACATGCATATAAATTCTTGTCATATTTCCTCTGTGTACTCTTGAAAAGTGGTGAGTGTTCAGAAACAATTTCTCTTTTTTCGGAGAAAAAATTTGCAAGTTTTGAATTATACATTTGAACTATCTCTGGCAATTGCTACTCCTGCTGGTAATTATTGACAACTGAAAACTGTTGTTATGTGCATATGTGATAGACTCCCCAGAGACAGCATGGCAAATATTAAACCTGCTGCATGTGCTTGATCTGAACCATAAAAGCAAGTGTATAATCAAATAAAACAGGCCCATAAAGCCCACTCACACTTCAAAGCTTGCTATTAAAGCGTCTTTGTTGGACTCAATGTTTATTGGGCTTCAATGACTTCTCAGGAAAATGTGCTAATTTTACTCAAGGCTTGATATGTCCCTTTCAGGACCCAGGAGGTCTTTTCTGTCATGGATGTGATGGACAGGGAGATATTTCAAGGCTACAAATGCATATCCATGTTACTGTGGCACATGCAAGCATGAAAGTTCACACCGCATTAATCAAGTGATGGCAGTTGTTTGATTGACCTCTCTTTTTCAGTTTCATAATTTACAGCTTTGTTACTTGTACTGGTTTTGACTGGGATGGGGTTATTTTTCTCAACAGTGGCAAGTACAGGGCTGTGTTTTGGGTGTGTGCTGCAAGCAGGATAACTCAGTAATGTTTTAATTCTTGCTGAGGGGTGCTTGCACAATGCCGAGGCTTTTCCTGCTTCCCACACTGCCCCGCCAGTGAGTGCTCTGGGGGGTCACCAGAAGTTTGGATGGGACACAGCTGGATCAGCTGATCCCCACTGACCCATGGGATATTCCAGACCAAATTGACCACTGATTGTGGCCAGCAATTTATTTGGGATTTTTATCACTTGTTCTCCATGGGCTTGTTATCATTGATGGTTCATGTTGTCTTTTTTTTGTAGTTATGGAGCTGTCCCTGATGGTTCTCTCTTCCATCTCACTCAGTGGGGGATTAAACCATGGTGCTGTTGTATGCACATGAGTGTGCTCATAGGTAGTTTCTTTAGAATAGCTGAGCTTCTATAAATCCACTCCTCTCTCTTTGATGTGACCTGTGCTGCTCACCTTTAGATACTCACATACACTAAGCAGTTCCTTGTGATGCCAAGGATGCTGAAAAGTAAATTCCATTGACATGATTCAAATATGTCACAAAGAGATATTAATATATTCTTCACTGATTGTACTACCTTTCCCTTTAGTGTTAACAGCATCCAGTCTGCATGTGTCCCTTTTGCTGTGGAGACCATATTCCTGTACAGGAACCTGAAGAATTTAAGGTTTGGAATTACCTGAATTGTAAAATTGAGCAAATATTTAGTCCCATGAGCTACAAAGAACAGCAGTAAAAAGAAAAATAAAGTAATGGAAAAGGGCTGATTAAGGGCTGGGTGTGATGCCAGATTTATGGATGACATGGGAATATTTAGCAGCTTTGGGATTCTTGACACACAGCAAGGGGAATCTTTATGTAGCATGTAATATCTATAAAACAGGCTGTGAAAAATTTAACATTAAAAAGTCAGATGAAAAGAATAAACACAGATTTTGAAATAATCTTGGATGTAGGCTGTATTTTTCCATCTGTATCTTGCATTGGTTTTGACAGTAATTTGCTCTTGTAAAATATCAATGGTATAAAATACTGATGTGTTTGATATAGGTATGATATTAGAAAAAGCAACATTCACATTTTCAATGCACAAGTACCATTTTAAATTGGCATATTTTTATTGAATTTTGACTGGTTTTGTTAACAGTTCTGTGAAGCATTTATGCAACCAATATTAAATGTATATAATTTCACTTCCTTTATTTTCTGGTATAAACTTTTGGAAATGGAAAAAGAACATTTTTGATTCTGAAGCTCTTCCTTGTGCATTATCATTTCAGCCTCCCAAAACCAGGTTTTAAGTGCTGCTGTCTAAACTTCTTATTATAGGAATTTCTCAGCCTACTTTGTGTAGCTCTAAATGATTACCTAAATTTTTATTGAGAGAAAATTATCTCATGAGGAACATAGGTTAAATGTTAAAAAAATAAAAAGCAGCACTTTCCTCCAAAAGTAGAGCAAATGGTTGTGCTTTCCTAATATCCTTTCTTTTATTTATCCTCAACTACTCTTTCACTTTAATTCTTAATACTTAAAGGCTAAAGTATAAAAAAAAAAAAGACATTGATTTAATTGGAAGAAGAGTAGCTCCTTTTTGTGAGGTAGTAGTTCTTGGTCAAAATTAAGATTATTTGCTGCATGTGTGTGTTTATTTCTTAAATCCAATGAGGTCTGCTTGTGTTATGTACTGTTTCATTCTTACCTTCAATACTTCCTAGAAGTGCTGCTAGATTTAAATGAAAGAAAATGGGTGTGAAGAGTATATTATAATGCCATCTGTATTAAAGCAAACAAACTCCATGTGAAAAATGCATGGTTACAGAAATAATTCATTTTCTCCTCCAGTTTAACAAAAATAATTAAACTGCATTATACATTCTACTTAATTTTGCCTAATGCTACAAAATGTATTTAATTTTGAATTAAAGGATAAATGGCCAATGACTCATATATTAATTCAGGAACATCTGCCTGCTTACAGATAAGAAGCAGGGGAGGAAGGCAACTGTGAAGCTCTTTCTTGAAAAACAATGTTTTCCTATATTGTGAAAAAAAAAATATGCAGCAGCAGTAGTTGATTAGTGGATTGCCATTATTTCTCAGATGTCATTATATGGAGAAATGTTCAGGTGCTTTAAATCCTTGCTGTGTCAATCCTCAGTCTCGAAGTATTTTGGAATTGTTGATTTTTTGTATTGCTGACAGTCTAAACTGAAGAAGCATATGAAATTCTCTCATGGTGAAATTAAAATGACCTCCATATTGTGTTTGACTTTTGGTTTTGTCTGTCTAGTGTCTTGGAATGTTTTTGGGTTTTTTTAAATTTTTTTAGGACTGTAACCCAAAAAAACTATAGAGAAACAAAGACAAATGTGTGCAATCACAGACGGGAATGTTTTATATTGTGAGCTTAAGGAAAAAAAAAAAGTTGTTGTACAGCTCAGATGGGGTTTTTTTGTTCAGACATAAAATACAGCCCATTTTTTTGCCTCTTTTAAGGGATTGTTAAACACTGGTGTGGTGGGAGGGAATGTAATTATTGTACACTGAGGCTAAGTCGGTTTCACCCAAAGTGATTTACTTTGCACAGATGTAATGCATGATGAATGTATGGTGAGTGTATAATCCTTTTCCTTGCAGTACTTGTTATCAGACATAGCCAAGGCCAAAATTTTATTTTCATATACAATGTATTTTATTCTAATTACAGTAAATTAATTTTACCAGAAAAAGAGAGATAACAGTGCGGGGAGAATGTGAATGATAGTCTGCAAACATGCAGAGAGACAAAATGGAATTAGTTTAGAATTTTTTTAATGATTGTCCTTTTTAATAGCTGGGTGGGGTGGTGACTGAGACTGGATTTTCAATTACTCTTCAGGTCATTAATGTTGATTACATTCTTCTTCTAACCATAACTCTTTATTTAATGAAAATGTATGCTACCCACTAAGCAGGCATGTAGTTAGGGAACAATACAGCAGGATTTGATTGCCCTATTAACAATAATCATCATGAGACTTTGGGAGTAATAATTTAATGACTTCTTGCACTCTTGTTCTACTTTTTGGTAGTGTTCATTCAGCATGTACTACAGTGATATCTCAAATGAAATTTAAACTTGCCAGAAAGCATTTTTAGCTAGAGATAGGCAGGTGCTGAAATATCAGACCTAAAAGGGCTCCTGCAACTGCCATTAAAATACCTGTAACTTAATTTGAATAAAACAATGTGGCATCTCAGAAAGAGATAATTAAATAATTTGCAATGACTGACAGTGTTTGGGGGCTGGAGAAGAGAAAGAAATGATGTCTGTTTGTTTGTTTGTCTTTCTCCTCCTCCCAGTTCAGGATTGTTGCCAGCCTTGTGGACAAAGTGCAAGGCGGGAGGCACAGAGCTGGAACTGACCCAGCAGAGAAAATAGTGGGACTGCTAAAAGGTTCCTTTTCATGGGGCTCAGTCTTGCTTACAAACAGGTCAGCTGTCAAACTCTCACTTGATGGATGCAGATCCTGCTCCCAAAAAATTCCGCTCTTCTGCATTCTGAATTGACCAGTGGAAATTGTTTTGCTGACACAAAAAATAAACTGTCAAGGAAGACATTTTACTCAGTCCTCTGTGAAGATTTGGAGTTAGGGAAAGTAGCTGCTGCTGTTCCTTGCACCTTCAAGAGTTTTTTGAGCCAGAATAGAGAACTCTGTGTTTCAGTTATCTGGTTGCATGTTTGCACACATTTTCTCCTTGCTCAGCTAATTCTTTGAGCTTTGCTACACACATTCAAGGTGAAGAATAGTAATGTAATGGGAAGAGTTTTACTACTGAATGATGTCAACCACAGAAATACAGCGTGCTCTGAGCATCCATCATGGGCACTCATTGTCTGAGCTGTGGTGTCTGAGGTCAGCTGCATGCTTGCCCATGAAACCCAAGGTGATTCTTTTCCAAAACACATTTCAGTCAGATGTTGCTGATGTCATAAATATTTGATTACATGAGTCCAACAACTGAGAATCTGTCAGTGAGTGGGTGAGAGTTCCTGCTCCATTCCAGTGTGGAGTTAAACTTTGCTTTGCTTTGCTGAAATTAATCTCTCTAACACCAGGTTGAGGCTCTCAGGAGCCTCTCACAAGACCAATAACCACACTATGGCTTGGAGGCAGCAGCTAAGGGATGGAAGTCTGTGAAGGGGCAGCTTCCTAGAACTTGCCTGGCATAACTGCTGATCAGTAAACCTGGTGCAACTCAGCTGAGATCAAAGTATAAGTCATTTGCAGCACTAGCTGAAGGCAAACATTCCCACTTAGAGTTGACGGATGGTTTAACAAGCTGTTCTTTTTTTATATTCCACTAGTTGCTAACTATCTATCAGAGCCTGAAGTTTGTACTTCCTTTGTTGTCAGTCCATCAACTGCTCATGTTGCAGAAAGGAGGAAATGTAGCCTTGTCATCTAAAGTAAATTAATTTTCATCTCATGCATAATCATGTTTTTTTTCTAATTTTTTTCTATTTTTATATAAATAAATATATAAAGAGAATAGAAGAGCAAGATAAGAGTAGAGTATGAGGGTATATCATGCTTACACTTCAAAGACCTTTTGGCATCATCTCTTTAAAGTGCTGTGGTTAGGAATAATGCCAAAGTTAGAACAGAGGGAAGACTGTAAAAAGTTAAAAGGTAGTCATTATGTCCTAGAAGGTAGTAAATATATATATATATATATATATATATTCTTGTTATCTTTACAATACATGCCAACTGTCTAAGTAAAATTCCCTAAACATGTAGAGAGTCTCCAATATAATTCTGTATTTAATGTAAATATAGAAGCGAAAGTAGATGTCGATATGATTAAGAAGGTTATATCCAGCTCTGCACCAAGGCTTGCTCTAAAAATTCTTTAGCAGGCAGGAGTGGCCAAAACTCTTATCCCTGACCTCTGGTGCTGTGCAGCACTCAGAGGCCAAACCCTTCCAGTAACCATCAGGCTAATTGAATACATGCTGTACCATTATCCCAGGAACGAATCTTTCTGGCTTTGAATTATTTAAATATTTCTGGACCCCAGTAAAGTTCTTTTTAGTAACTGATACCTTATCTCCTTATTATTCTTGAGATGTTTTAAGACAGGAATAAGACCGACTTTAGTAGTTGTTAGTTAACTGATTGCTGTTTGGGCAAGTAGTAGAAAAAAAGTTTTATTGCTTGTGGTCTTTTCATGTTGTATCACAAAAGTTTGAGGAAAAACTTACTACTAAGCAGATACAGTCTTGTGGGCAGTATAAACCACATCAGCATTGGAAGGCAGCATAAAAGGAAGTGTTAAAGAATATCAATCACAGAAAGTGTTTCTTTATATCCTATAAATTCACACACCACAGTCTGACTGACATACAATGTCAAAGTTAACATTAATAGACACAGTATTTCACTCTTGATGCTCAAACCAAACCTGATGTTTTCTTCTATTTGCAAAACACCATAATTTCAGGTCAAAGAGAAAGGGTTTATCTTTACAGCATTTATCATGTCCAGGAAATGCACTGATGACTCCTGTGGAGGGGCTGTGGTCACAGAGTAGCAGCTGCAATGCTGCAGCTCTGTCTATAAACCAGGCTTTGATCACTTCAAAAAAATTCTGGTTTATTGGTTAGAGGGGCAAAGAGTGTGTCCCTTACTAGGTAAAAAAAAACAAAACCCCACACAGGAATTTCTAGATGATGGTTTTGTATTTTTCTTTTTTTTCCTTTGCTTTTTTTTTGCTTTTTTTTTTCTTTTTTTTTTTTCTTTTTTTGGTAAGTGGGGGTCTACAAGACTTTTTCCTAAAAATTCTTTACATAGACTCAGAACTATGTAAGTTGTCTTGTGTTTTTTTACATCTATTTTATCATTCTTTGTATTTGGTGAAGACTTGTCAAGGATTATTTAATCCATTCAAGTGCAGTATGCTGATATTTATATCACAAAGTGTATCCATTGCACTTGAAAAGCCTTTTTTCTTACTTGTTCATGTGGCTGGTCTTTATTTTCTCCCACTTCAGGAAACTCTACATGTTAATCTAAAATTTTATAAGAAAAAAAAAATGTGTCCAGGTGTTTTTCACCTGCTGCCACACAGAGCTCACAGAGTTTGAAAAGGCACATTTTCAATCTGACCTTGGCAACCTTTCCTAGCTCTTCTCTTAAGTGGTTTTTCATCTTCCAGCTGTCCTATTAGGCAGAGACACCTTTGTCAAGCACAGGGAACTGACCTGTATGATTTCTTTTAGATGCCTGCCTTGATTACCCTATCTATTAGCAACCTATATTGCTTACTACAGAGAATTTCCTGAATATCTGAGGCAGATATCAAACAGCTGTATCTAAATCTTTTTCCACAAAAGAACTCTGATATTAGGAAAATTTAAATCTTTTTTAGTCATACAAAATTAAAACTCTTGTTTGACATTTAAAGGATTGTTTAGTACACATCCTCTACTGGATTTAAGTTGGGTTGCTTTTGGAATCAGATTTGAAAGGGAAATAAAATCTTCAAGAGAGTTTTAGAAGTTTCCTCATAAAATTAAAAACAAACATATAGTTTGATAATTATTCAATATAAAGGCTTTGATTTTAATTCTTGATAGCTCTCAGAACTTCTAAGGCATAAAAAGAGAATTCAAAGAGCTTGGCAACTTGGAGGTTTAAGGTTATAATTGCATTGATGGTAATACGATTAAAACTCAGGAGTCTTGGTAGAATCAGTGATTATATGTCCCAGTTTGAGGCAATTGAGAAAGTGTGATAGTTATTGTACCTCAGTTTTGTGGAGGAAACATGTTAATTCCATTTACTTATCTGACTTAGGAACTCTCCAGACTGGGTGGGAGGGAAGAAGGCAAACACCACTTCTGCCAATAAAATACAAAAAATGTGGAAAAGGGGGCAGAGAGTTTTTATATGAGTAAGAAGTAAAGAGCAAGCAGGTGATTTTAGAGTGTTTTCTTTTTATGTTTTGCAGTCCTACAGCTCACATTATTTCTCATTATTTCTTTGACACAAAGGGGTGATTATTGCTGTCTTAAAAAAGTGTGAAAATTCTCTATATTCTTAAGCTTTGGAGCTTCTCTAATTTATGTTGTTTATTTTGGTTTGTATTTCTGACATCTCCAGAGACTAAACCACCTTACATTCCTATTTATGTATCACTTATTTGGCTTTTAAACATACTGGAATACTTTTCTGTTGGTACTTTTCCCCTCAAATTTCTTCCACTCATACTGCCATTGAAAGAAGGGATTTGAAGTTGTCCAGGCTAACTGGGAGTGGTTCACTATTGAAAATAGAGAATAACTGTATATTTCATCATGCACGTCCAGCTAATTGTTCTCCATAAATAACTTCAGCCTCCCCATTTTTTTATAGTGTCAAGTAAAGCAGCTTCCTACAACTACTCAAACAGATGAGTGATAGTTACAATCATTAAAAAAAAAATCAAATTAGAACCTCCAGTAGGAGATGAAGGTTTTGGAAAGTTGTTCCAAGAAATGTCAGTTTTTAGCAAAGCAGAGGGACTGAAAACTTTTTATTTTCTATTTCTTCATTTCAGTGTTTTATATGAGAAAACTTTAATTTTCATTTCAGTGTAGGTTGTTCTTACTTTCATAAAATCCAATTTTGTTTTCATTATTAACATTTTAAAGACTACTGATAAGAATAATAAATCAGAATATTGCTTAGAATCCAAGTTTTAGAATTTGCCATGTTGAGATATTATAAAATTTTTAAAAAATTACAAAACTTTTGTAAAACAGATTATTTTTCCTAACAACATCTCCATATATGTACTTAATTGATAGAAAGAAAGAATTCTACCATGGACCCAAGCACTGGTGAATCAGAATCATAATGAGTTTCTTAAACCCTTGTTCCCTCTGGGCCCAATCCCTATGTTATTCATTAATGGTAACATGTTTCTTATCCAGCTGTCTCTTTCTGTGGAAATATTTGTTCATGTACGGCTGTTTATATTTTCAAATGTCTTTATTTACACCTGAAAAATATGTTTGTGGAGAGCATTCCATTTTCTATGCATTAGACTGGTGTTTTTTTCTCTTGAATTTATGCTTGTGTAGTCCATTGGGTATAGGTTATCCACTTGAGATACATAGTAATGGATGCTGATAAATTCCTGAGGAACCAAAGAGCACTGGGCTTGTTTCCTTAAATAAAACATAAATCTTCACCAAGATGGCTTGAAATGTTTACTTTCTTACAGATCTACAAAGGCTTTGGATGCTTTGCTAAAAGGAAAACGTTTTGTACACGCTGTGTCTCCACAGACATCACAGCCTTTGCTTTTTGAAATGATCACTGCTGCCTTTAACAGCATTAAGATTAGATGGAGCTAAATCAAGGCTTCCAGGATTGTGAGAACACCTGGATCTACTGCATATCTTAGTCACATCCTTACACACCTCCAGGTCTTATTCTGTTTTGTCTTAATCCTCACCCAAGGCCAAATTTCTGGTTGGAAGTGTGTAGGGGGATCTTGCCCCTAAGGAGTTGCAGCTGGGCCAATTATCAAAGATCAGGAACAGACCTGACTCTAACAGGGCACAGCTGTAAGCAGTGGGAAGAAGAGTGCTGTAAAAGGGTGGGGTGGATGGGTGAGAAGGGAACTGGAGTCAGCTGGCTGCTTTGTGAAGGAGGAAGAGTCAGTGCTCTGAGGAGCTGCCCGTGAGAAACACAGAGAAGGTATGGAACTTTTGTGATAAGGAGACAACAGTATGGAAATACTGCAATAGGATGACAAAAGAAATGCAGTTGGAATTTGTCAGGTTTTACACCACATTCCTTATTCCAAACAAAATGGGACACCAGGGCTGTGAATTGTCTTTTCTGAAGTCTGAACACACACAGAGGCATTTTGCCATAGTTCAACATTGAGATGATTCTGAAGTATGCTGTTGTACCCACTAGAAATCTCTTGTTCTTCCCCTTCCCTCCCTTCTTCCCTATTTTTTATTAAGTATCTTTAAAAGAAATCCATCAGAAAGCGTATGGTCAGTGAGATTAATGCATACAAAAATTTAAAAAGAGGCTTTTAAATGGCAAAAAGTGTGATTTGACTACAAACTATCTATATATCAGAAATAACCTGACATTAATAAGAAATAAATCTGTCAAGGCTGGACTTTTCAAAGGTGGAACAAACCAGAAATAAATAGGTTTGAAAATACATTTTCCCCTTACCCACTGTGTCCTGTCAGCAGATACTCTTAAGGTTTCTCCTCAGCCTGGAAAAAAAGTATTTATGACAATAGGAGGAGAGTCCACTCAGCACTCCTCAAGTCCTCAGGAAACACTACCTTTCTGTTTTCCAACCTTGCTGAGTGTTTCTGGCCACATGGTTCTTCCTGCATTTTCTTTCATTTTCCAGGTTGCAGTGTGCTAGCAATTGGATGCTTGTTTTGCAATGTTTTTTGGGGCTTTGTTGTTTTTGCTGGTTAGCTGGTTATTTTTTGTTTTGTTTTTTGATTTTTTTTTAATTTGATGTTTTGGCCTTAGTGTAAATGGCATTTGCATTCAATCTAAAATTCATCCTTTCATGATTACTACTAGCTTTGGTAGTATACACTGTGTAATTTAAGTCTGGCTGGAATTTCAAATCATAAAAAGCAGTATTTTGCTGGAGTCACAAAAAGATGCAGCCTAGGAAGTTTTGTTTTCTTGGGTATTTTTAGGGGGTGGGGAGGGATTTAATGACAGTGTTGTCCCAAAACAAGAAATTTCAGAATCATTAAGTCATCACTTTTTCTCTTTTTTTAACACAGCTTACAGGCTGACTTTAATGTTTCTTCTAAAGTCCTCAAGCTGTTTAGCATTGTGCTGTCCTGTAGCTCAGAGGTGATAGTGGCACTGTGCTGCTGTCAAAACAGTGGTGACACTACAGATGAGTAAATACATGGTGGATGTCACATATATTTTCTCTCCTAGGAAAGCATTGGAGCCAGAATAAAGAGAATAATATGTGCATAACCCTTAGGGAATCTCTCTGGTCACTCCTCATTTTATATCTTTGTCTTCATTTAAATTTCTAAAAATGGAGCTTTGTTCAAGACTTTTGGCTTTTATCAGTGGGGTGGCAAAATGTGGTTCCCCTGAGGGATATTACATATGAAAAAGGAATTATGTGAAACACTGTAATAATACTGTTGTGATGGTATCTTGCAAGATAAGGGAGACTGAGGAGTTATGTACTACAGAGGATATTTAAGAATTGGAGTCCAATATCTTTCCCCACTTTGGCTTCAGAGCAGCTTGTCTGTGAAGTCAAGTGCTGCTCTGTGAGTAACTCAATTGCCATTTAAGCAAGGAAAGGTGGATTTGTAGTTAGGATGGCCAAAGAATTTTGACTCCATTCTTACCTTAGCCACATTTTTCCTGTCAAACCTTGGAAAAATGATTTAACCAGTCCCACAGGTAGAAAAATTATTGTTATGTTAATGTCAGGGTGTCTCAAACTTCTTATCATGTTTATGGTAAAACCTTGGCACAGGTGAATCCCTGTTAGATATAATCTATGTTTATGCCTTTTTCAATAAAATCCCAAGTTTTTATCATGCTCTGGGCCTTGGACTGCACTCTTCTATGGGTCCTTCAATATGCCCCAGATACAACCACATATTGAGATTACTTACCTGCTGCAACCTGTCATGTTACTAACAGACACCAGTCTGTTCTTTTCACACTCTGGACTGTAAAAAAATCACCAATTTGTATGCCAAAGGCAGTGTTTTGGGACCAGTCTGCAGCTCCTTAGCTTCAGCCTCTCCACGAGCAAGATACAGAGTCTGATTTATAAATACTGGCAGAGGCTGATGCCTGGTAGGACCTCAGTAATCCAGCACTGGTTGGATAAAACTTGATATTAATTCAAAGGTCCTGTAATACTTCTCTATAGAAGTATAAATAGCTTCAAATAGCACCTCCCCAGGTTAATGACTTTGGTGCAAATCAGTGCAACAGCCACATCCTGCAGGAGCAGCTCTATGAAATAAACATAATGACAATCAAATCTAATGTATGCTGGAAAAGGTGACCTATGCATAAGTCTTTAATTCTAATTCTCTTTCTTGAGTTTGTGGTATTTATTTGTTTCCAGGGATGCTAGGGGTGCAATGAAACAAAATGAAATCTGCTTTTAATACGTCTTCAGATTCCCATTAGGGTAAGTTTTGAGTCATAAAACAAAGAAAAGAAAAAGAGAAATATATAAATGGTATATTTTGTTTCCCCCCCTGTGGATGGGGTTTACAGCAAGAAAGCAAATGTTAACTTATAATAAGTAGCCAGCCATCCACTGGATATCACCTTTTCAACTGAAGGGGAAATAGCATTCTTTTTCATTAAAGCCACTTCTTTTATTTGTGTTAAACATATGCACTCACTCAGTAGATTCTCTGCAGCAGATCATAAATTAAATATGAAATAATATTTTAAAAATCCATACACAATGCACATGGAATATAAAAACTTTGTGCAACTGCTGCTGAACTTTTGTATTCAGAGTAATATCTACTCCAATGAAACCAAAATCCTCACTGTGTTTTTATTTCAGAAGTAAATAAGATGTGATTTTGGGATTTTGTTTATGATTGTTTGTGGAGTTCTTTTCCCTCAGTTTTCTATTCTTCAGTCCAGGAAATTGCTTTGTTTTTTTTCTAAAATGCAGTTTACTATTGCACCTTTACCTGTAAGGTAATTAAAAGCTTAAAGCTTTAAATTAAAAGCTTAAAGCAGGAAGATTTATCCAATTCTTTGGACATGGCACCAGGGGCTCTGGTGACCTTTTTGTCTGTTTTATAAAAATTTCTACTGGCTCTTCTCTGGTTTCAGTGTGTGTCCTCAGTCACATTGGAGGTGACAGTCTTCTGGAGATCTTATTCACCACATGGCAACAAAAAATGGTGGCAATTCCTCCACCCCAAATGCAATAAATCCATAGAAATGTGCTAATTTTAAATGAGTCTGCAAAATTCTGTGGTTATTTTAACTTAGGAAATGGCAAATGCTCCATATATTCCAAGATCAGGTTGGTTTTGTCCACAATTTTGGAGCTGCTTTAAAGCATTTATTGACAAAGCAGAACATTCAGTGCTGTGTAGATTCCTCTTATTCTTTGCTAAGTAGCTGCAGACTTCTGGCTTCACCAAGAGCTATTGCAGCAGAAGCTGGCATGTCCCATCTTTCATTTCATGAACTTCTGGGGGGAAGGTCATTCATGGAGTAAGGTAAAAAAAAAAAAATCTTTATTAATACACTAGCTGGTCTCCACCCTTGCAAATACTGAATATAAGTGGTTTACACAGGAGTATTCCAAAATTGTTACTGTCATCAAAATTTACACTCCTTTGGAAGGAGTGACAGAGTTTTGTCAGTGTTTTGGTGGGCATTAAATCTGTCTCACCTCTGGAGAGAAACCCTCTTTTTTTCACAGCTCATGTGTGCAGTTACTAATGGAGTAGAGATGGTCACTGTTGAGCAATGTTTTCTAAAAGTAATTATTTCCTTTTCTGGGCCATGACAAGTTATTTTCAGTGTCACTAAAACTATTTACAGTGATTTTATAGACTTTAAAGGTCGTTATTTACAAAGAATCTGCTACTGTCTTTTCTTAAATCTGTCTTTTAGTTGATTCATATTTGTCATGAACTAGTGCAAACAGAACATTTTAATGATGGTAATGGGGTTGGGGCAGGGAAAAGTATTTCAAAATGTTTTGGTTTGGAAATATTTTTTCTTGTTCCATGAAGGTGTTGAAAGATATCTAACTTTCTACAGTAAAATAGTTTTATGTTAAATATTATGTGATTATGATACCTTATTAACTTCTTCTGCATCTGTTTCAAAAGAGAGCAATGGCAGAAAGGGACTCAGGCAATAATCTCAGAGATCCAAGAGAAATTATTTCTTTATAAGGCCAGATACCGTGTCTCACCATCTGGCATTTAAGCACTAAGTGCAGTCAAGACTGAACAGTGTTCAAAGGAATTTTATG
The DNA here is from genome assembly GCF_022539315.1 of Serinus canaria. Lineage (NCBI taxonomy): Eukaryota > Metazoa > Chordata > Aves > Passeriformes > Fringillidae > Serinus > Serinus canaria. Next base: position 7,233,716 of record NC_066313.1, read on the forward strand.
CAGTGAGATGACTAAAAGACAGGGACAATCTGCAGTACAAGAGCTGAGCACAGACCAGAGGGAACTTTCCCTGTTGAGAAGCATGCTGAATGAAGAGGAGAGTGGGTAGGAAGGCATTCATGGTTCCTGTCACAGAGGGTTCAGTTTGTTATTTTTACCTCTTTTATCTGTAGAGTTCTTCCAAGAAAGTTGATCAAAAAAACCACCACATTTAAAATCCCATGGAAAGTTTGGTTACAGACCTCAGAACCTGCAAGAGAGGGAAGGAGCCCTTTGTTTATTACCATTTCTTCTTGAGCAGACTCCACAGCTGCAGGAGGAGCTGTGGTGCAGCTCTCCAAGTGAGTTAATACCAATTCCATTTCCACAGGGCCAATTTCGAAGCAGCATATATGTTCCTTGGATCCCCTTAAAAATTAACAGTCCTAATCATTATCTTATCAGTTCCAGATATTTTTCCTTCCCCTTGCAATAAAATAATTTTTTTCTTCTTCTTCTTCCCTTTCTTTATGGACAGACCATAGTGATAGGCAGTGGTATCTTTCTCCATTTAGAACATGGAAAAAATAAAATGGACCAGATCAGGTATAAACAGAGTATAAAGTGAAAGAAATAAGTAAAATCCAGGCAGGGTGTGTACTACTGTGTGTTACACAAAGACAAAGTCTGAATGGAAAAAAAATGCATTTCATTGGAATGTAAGAAGATATCGGAGAAATTAATTCAAGCGCCAAGCAGAGGAATAAATATTTTCAGAGGCTAGGAGTCTGAATATGCCAAAGATAGAATTATATTATGTTGCTTATCCTTTATTGTTTGTTTCTTCCTTAGAGTAGGGTTCTTTTGTGAAGATACAGCTTTTCAGCTGCAATTCACACTGAAGGAAAACAGTATGAGGTTGCAGGAGAAAGGTACCCACACAATGAATTGGAAATCACTGTTAAGTTCCCTTTAATCAAATGTTGATCTATTATTGATTGTGTCTGTTTATAGTCAGAAGGTTTGGCCTTATATGAGGAGTTTTTAGCAGAATCTAACATGCTGTCAACTGTTAGTTAAATAGTGCATATTGTAAATACTAAATAATATAAAGAGATTAGTTGCTGGAATAAGCCTTTTTAAATTTAGAACAATATTTGCATAGCTACTTAGATGTGTGTTTTACTCCACTATTGTGGTGCTTGAATTGTGACAGTCATCATGTGTTAGCAAACTCTGAATATGAAACTAGAGAAAAAGAGGAACAGACCAGTCACATTATTGTGTCATATCTAGGAGGTTCAGCAAGGATATAGCATGAATCACTTACATAAACAGTATGGACTTTTTTATTTACAAAGCTATTCCAGCTCCAAATTATGATTGCAAGTTAGAGATCTGCTAGAGATTAACTGTCTTCTCTTAACTTTTTATGTTGCAACCTCTGTTGTTCACTGAAAGTTTTCTGTGTTGAAATAAGTATTTAAAACTTTACACACAGAAATATTTTTGGAAAGACCAAGTTATATCTGTATCTCAGCAAAAATCAGAAGCTCCTGCAACAGAATAAGTGACTATCATTAGAAATGGGTGACAGGAAATAATGCATGGTGCTCCTTTTTCTAGACTGGGACCTAGAAATAGGTCAGCAGGTTGAAAAAACAGTAACAAAGGCTGCTTGCATGGGAACTGGTGCTACTGGGAAACTCCAGGAGTCAGACCTTGAGTCTAGACCTGAAAAAAAAATCATATCTGCATGTACAAACCATTAATTTGTAAAAGTTTGTTTCTGGTAGTGCTGTTGAAGAGATTTCCACATGTGAGGTAAAAATAATAGAAGAGTTTAAGTCTGAGATGCCTTTTGAACAGCAGATCATAAGAAACCATCTGCAGTGCATATGAAAGGGTAAATCAGTCTTGTGAATCTCAGGAGTGAAACTGTGTGTTCATAAGCATCATCCATTTTATCCATCAGATAGATCTGGAGCACTTTTGTAAGAATTGTTATCAGAACTAATTTGGGAATGTCAGTGGAGGTTGGAATGGTTTCCATGTGCACCAATACAGACTGTGGGAGATGCTGTCAGGGGGCTAGGGGACCAATGTTTTAGCAGTAGGTGCTGGATGCCCACCACTCACTCTGCAAGGGAGACCTTCCCTCAAGTAAGAATCCAGTCAAGGAAGTCTCTGAACCCTGCTCTTGCTGATAAAACCTCTGGTGAATTGACCTCATTCAATGGTTCCAGCCAAGATTCCTGCTCTAGGGTCTGGCTATTCTCAGCTCAGTTGTTCCAGGTGAGAGCATTGCAAGGGCAGTAGATGATTGTCCTGGAGCTGATTTCCAGTGAGTGTTCCTCTGCTTCAGGCACTAGCCAATCATCATTTTGGCTACTTTGCTCCCTGTCTCTTTTCCTGAGCAGTTGTGACAGAATTTCCTTGGGTCTCTTTCCTGAGTGGTGTCCTGGCTGCCATCCACAGTGCCACTGGGAGCTGAGCTCCTGAGGAAGCACAACCTGATCTGGTACAGTGAGAGTGGAGCACCAAAATTCGGGTGCTTTGGGTGCTCCCTAATTAGGAACTTACTGGCCTTGGTATTTGCTGGCTGTGAGATGGGTCAGAAATGATTCTCCATCCCTCAGGCTGAGTAGCACAACAACTGCTCTGTCCAGAAAAGTTAAATCCATTGTTCTTCCAAGCAGAGGTGCCCCATCTGAGCTGCTGAGGGACAAGTCACTGCTCTGTGCTCACACCTGAACTGTGCCTGAGCTCTGTCCAGGAGAATGCTGGCTGGTTTGGGCCAGAAGTACCAATAACTGAGCATCTTCTGTACAAGCTGCTGAAGCTGGGAATGGCTAATTCTCTACTTCTTACCTTCCTGCCATGTTTTGGGGCAGGATGAACACAGTGCAGTGGAGTTGTGCCTCACACACAGCCCTCCTTTCCAAGCCCTCAGTACCAGGCTGGCTGCTGAAGCAGGCTCTAGCTCTTCTGGCTTTATGCTAACAGGCAGCATTGTTTCCCCTGCTGGGTAATTAAATAAAGCCTGGGGCTGCAGAATAACACAGGATCTGGGCTTTTGCATGCCCTCGATTCTTCACAGCAAGTGTTTGTGAAATAATGGAAAGTATTATGGAGCAATTTGACTTCATGAATTGTTCATACTGATGGCAAAGCATTCCCTAATTGTATAATAAACATCTGTTCTGCTTGATTAAGTACCCTCAGAACAGAATCATTTCTGAGAGTCTTCTTTCACTTGCTTAACCAATACAAATAACTTAGTTTTACTTTTTTAAGTGGTCCCTGCAACGTGTGCTGCCCTTCATTTGACAAAACTAAAACGACAGCAAGGAAAACAAATTATTGAAATTAAAAGGTGGGGTTTAAACCCTTTAAACTGTCCATTGAGCTCAAGCACAAATTCCCAGTAAGAAGATGTAGAGTTAATCATTCAGTCTTAGGGAAAAATCTTATGCTCTTGGAGACCTCGGGTTTGATTTGTATGCTTCACTAATGTCAGCAACCATAGCTAAAATTGTAGCAATTCTCTAGCTCTAAATGCCCCAACAGGAGAAAGGGTCAATTCTTTGAGTTTTGAGCTTTCTTTTTTCAAAGACTGGATCCAGGAGAGGAAGAAAAAAAACAAAAAAAAAAGCAACCAGAGGAGCTGTTTACAACATTGACATGCATCACACACATCAATGGGCTGCAAGGGGAGGAATCTCTTGTGTGGAAGCCTGTAACAGCCCTGCCAGGACAAGTCACTGATGCAGCAGGTTTGGAGTACTCACTCTTTTATGTGTTTCACCAGTAAAGGCCTGAGTGAAAGCAAAAGGCAGTCAATAACTCATCAGACATGACATAAAATGAAGCTAATGTTCAATCAATTAGGTACCATAACCATTCCATGGAAGTATCAATTGGAAATAAAAGCAGTTTAAGTAATTAAGCAGCCCTTTATAGGCATCTGGGGATGGGAAATGCTCTGTTTTCACAAGTGGCATATTCTAACAAGAATCTCTTGTCAATAGCTGCCAGAGATGCATGGCTTCAGATGCTAAACTGGGTTATTTCCACAAATAATACCTCTAGCATATTGAGTTCCCTGAGATAACACAGTGAAATTTTTGTCATTTTAATTTAAATACATTTCTGCTGTTCCTGAAGGTGCTTTTACATGTGCCTACATGTATGAAAAAGACAATGAAGATAGAAGGTATGGTAAGATTTATTTCATAGAACAAAAAAGCTTGGTTTATGCCTTAAGTTGTGTTTGCTATCTGCTTCATCTGTGCAATACCTATGAAAATAAATTAAAGATTTTTTTGGCACAGCTGAAGGATGTGTGGTCCTATTTATTATTTTATTTATGCTGCAGCTGAGTGATTTTAGTTAAGAAGTTCAACTAATTTCCATTGTTTTTCTTTCTTCTTTTAAGGAAAAATCTCCCAGAATCTCTGTAGAACAGAAACTAGAATTTGACCATATTGCTTATTCTGTCTCTTGGACAATTTGTGGCAAAATGTTGTTTTCATTTACTATGACATAAGTATGTGTTAGCATTTTTTTTATTATTATTTCTGTGTATTAGGAAACAATTTGTTGTTAAAATAATAGGATCTGTGGATGAAATGCATCATTTATTCCAAGGTTATTACAGCTAGTTGAAAATATTCTGTTCAAGTGTGCTGCAGAAAAATGAGTGTTTTCAAAGTCAGGGGATTTTTTATTTTGTTTTGTTTTTTAATATTATCCCTTCATGAATGTCTGAATTTTTTAATCAAAAAAGCACAATGATAAATCTGAATTTTTTTTTCATAAAAATGTTTTCATTTGATTGAGCTGTGATAATACAGCTGTGACACCCTTGTCTCCCTTATGTCTTATGACATAAATTACTTCCTGAACTTCAAGTATGAGGCAAAAAAAATTCCTTCCTGCCTTAGGACTACCAGTTGCTGTCCTCTGATAAATGGGTGGTGATTAAGTTGGACTAGTGTACTGAGCAGGCTCTGTGAATTCCAAGTCCCCTGAGACAGGAGATTTTGTTGTATAAAATGGCAAATCATGGGATGAAATGCAGCTCCTTTGGCAGTGTTGCAAATAGCAAGAATTCAACTTCATCTGCTTAGGCCAGCCAAGTCCCTCATGAAAGGAGGGTTGCTGTACACGAAGAATGGAAATTGTAAGATATCAATAAAATTCTTACTTTGCTAAAGCTATGCTAACATTGTTTCTGTGTACAGAAGTTATCTTCATTATCCTGTTTGCTAAATAAGTTTTATTTAAGTATGGAAGAGACTGAGGGGACACATCTCATTCCTTCTGGAGAGCATGATTTGAATTCTGCAAGGTGGTTCAGCCATTGCAGGCAGTATCTTTCTTACAGAAAGGAAGAATGAGAATTAAAGTCCAGTTTAGCATTTCATGAGCACCTGAAATATTTGGGAAGTGGGAGAACTGGGCCCCAGTCTGGGTGCTCAGAGAGGAAGAGCAGTAAAAATAATTTGGGGTTTTTCTCCTTCTGATTGAACACCTGTATTGTCCACGTGGGAGCATGGGGCATATTGGGATTGTCCTTTTTGGAATAGCCAGCTGCTCAGAGAACATTGCTGGGAGGTGAAAGACAGGAGTCAGAACCCTGGGAGCAGTCAGAACATCAGACAGTGATCTTGTGAGGTGAATATTTCACTGGAGAAGATGTCCAGACAAACGTTGGTCTCCCTTTCTGAGGTGTCTGCTTTTCCTGATGGACTGCATAAGAATCCTGTATCCTATAATATGACAATGCTTGGATAGCTTCCTAAAAGGTCTCCTGTTTCTCAGCCAGAAAAGACATTTTTTTGTCTTTTATGCAGTAAGGAAGATTGAATAACTGCAGTGAACTTCAAAGGTACTGAAAATCTTGTATTGAAGAGGGTGGAGGGTTTTTCAGAGAAGACTATCAAAATAAAAGCTTCCTTAGATGTATTTATTACTGCAGAGAAAATGAGGTGTCAAATAGCCAGGGAGTTCTGATAGCTGTGTTTTATTTTTAGGAAGCATCAGAACAGTTATTGCTATTTTTTTTTCCTTTTTTCTCAAGGCTAAAAGAAAATTTGTTGCCCAGTGAACCTCCCTTCCCAAACTATCTTTTCTGAAGCACTGCATATCCCAGAATGTAGGTTTGGATTTTATTTATGTAAAAGGGGCAAGGTGTGCTGTGTGGGCATATGGCTACTGTTCCATATATAGAATATTACCCTCAGCAGTGTTAACATTCCAGCTGCAGAGATCACTCATGCATATGCATAGTCCTCCAGGAGCAGAAAAGGCAGGATTATTGCATGTGTCTGAAAGTCTTAATTAACAGACTTCAGCAGGGTGAATGGTAGGTAAAACTTATTACGAGCATCACTGTAGTGGTGTGTCTGTGAAAAGGCAGGTCATGCAGGAGGTGGACTGAATAATTACTGTGGTCTAAAAACTTATGAAAAATGTTATCTGGTATTTATTGGGTAGACATATATGACTTTTTTTTTTTTTTTTTTTTTTTTTTTTTTTTTTTTTAGCAAGATGAATACCAAGCTGCATTGGACTTCAACCTGCCTGGAAGCAGAATTTGGGCTTTCTTTTCTTCTTCTGATCCACTTGAATGAATGGAGCCAACAGCAGAGAATATGAGCTTTTTTTTTAACAGATGAAATGCAGGAAGGCATTTAATTAAATTAAAGCTCAGAAAATGTTAAACCTGTGAAAGGAAATAGTTTTTCCAGGCTCCATGTAATTTCTTTCTGTTGCTCCTTAAATTTCTTTCAGACATAGGTGTATGACCAAAGTAACCAAGAGACAGATTTGTCATCTGGTTAGCAGCAACTGCAGTAATTGCTCAAGTGCTTGCAAACTCCTCTCTGGAAGATTTCTTTGCCAGAATTGTCACTTTCCTACAGGTTTGTATCAAAGAAATGGAGCTTTGGTGTGTCTCTTCCAGCTCTTACTGTGGAGGTCTGTGACACAATTCTGCTTCATTCCTTTTGGTCACAAGTCATAATACTTCCATCCTACTGGGAGAAGAGCAGACTCTGTGCCACTATTTCTCATGTGTTGTCAGACAGGACAAACCAAGCTGCCAGATGGGCTTTGGGAGGGCAAACAGAATTTGCCTCTCATCTACCAAGGGTTGTCGGCCAAAAAGACACTTCTTGTGTCCCAAAGGTTGCTGTCTCACTGCTGTCAAGACCAGTGCTGTAATCTCATCTATTTGACAAGTTTTGGGCAAATCATGTGTCCATGGTTAGGAAGATCAGAGCTGTGTAGACATGCTGGATATTTCTTTTTCCTCCTATGGAACACTTCAGTTTGAGGCCCTAACTCTTCTCTTTGACTTCTTGGTTGGCTACTGATTTTTCTTTACCTCTCGCTTTTACCCATCAACCAAAACTGTGGCTTTGTAAGAAATTTCCTGCATCCAAACAGCTGATTCTGAAGGCAGGAGAACTTCCCCAGTACATTTCTTACTTATTGATCACATGCATCATCTGACCCCTGATTTTCTGTTATACAGAAAATTTGACAAGAGGGTAAGAATAGTGCATGTGGGACAGTCCATGCCCAAAGATCACTTGGGGGTATATATCTATTGATTCAGAGTGGTCCAACGTGCATGAGTGTTCTGTAATATGCCAGAAGATTTTCCCACCTATTGAAGGCTTTCAACTTTAAGCTTCCTGCCTGCAATCCATCTATAGCGCCCTTTGGACAGTGCAGATTTCCATGGAACCATCCTGAAAAGCACTGGTGAGGCCAATAAAATAAAATATGCTTCTGCATGCACAACTTATATTCTTTTATCTGACTGCATAATGAAATTCAGCTTTTTAGTGAAGGAGTCTGAAATGTTTCTCATCATTTGAGCATTTTTCCTGTTCTTTTTCTAGTATGTTATTAGAAAATTGTACTTAGCAATGAGCTGTTCGTTGTCTTATTTAAATGAAATTATATTCTTCATATAGTACTTCACAGTTGATTACTACATTTATCCAGGCTTCAGTTTTTGAGTAGCCTGTGGATGCACCCAGGAGTTCCAAGTATCATGTATGTATGAAAGCACTAGGTCAAGAAAAATTGCTTTGAAATGCTGTACAAATAATGATCCCAGAAGCTATATTTCACTGGGTTTATCTGTGTATGTGACAACTGTGCTAAAATAAGCTGAGAGTGCTCCTCCAAGTGAAGTTACTGCTCTCAACAGTCCTGACAAACAAAACAATTTCTTTCTTTAGTGGCATATACTCCTGTTTTATTGTGTCTCGTTCCTGGAAGCAGGAATGTGTGTGGAGGGCATGACACCTCAATGAGATCCTGTGGCGCATATGACATGGTGACAAATGGCTACTTTGGAGAATAGAATATGATAGAGACTGTGGCAGAGTTCCATGGCCAATTTTGCTTAAAAAAAAAAAGAAAAAAAAAGAAAGAAATAGACAAAAAGCAAAACAAACAAAAACCCCCTTTCACTGGAAACAAACAGCAGTATAGTGCTCAGAGAAAAACCTAGAAAGCTTCAGGGGGGCTCTCCATGCTTGAAAGCCATACAAAACCCTTTTCATGCCACCCTACTTCTTCCCACCCCAAGAGAAAATCTCTCTGTGTCAAACACGCTTCTCTCTGCTGGTGTGCTTGATTTTAGGTGGCACATTGTAAATGTAATGAAGAGGAGCATTACTGATGAAGTTAGAAAACAAGAGCCTATGCTGACATTTGTGGAGCATCGTTGCCAATAGGCATATGCAGAGATTTACTGTTTATAGCAGTGCTAAGCTATGATGCTGTGCCTCTGACTCATGGGAGCTATATATTTTCTTCTTTAATGCTCATTAGTGGTGTAGGAGGCTCAGATTTTAAAAGGGGTTGCCTAGGTAGGTTGTCAGTTGGTGATGAGCATAACTGATGCAGTGAATCTTTCTGACAGCTCACAATCACAATTATTTTCAGAATATCAACAGAAGAGCTGTAATGCATGGTTTATGGCTTTTAGCTGGTGGTTTGTGCAGTGGTGGGCTTTGTTTTGCAGATATATCTACCACACCAAAGCAATTTTCTATTCTCTCACCTTCTGTGGCATTTTCCCTCGAAAATCTGTTCCCATTACACACTGCCAAAGCCATGGGATCCATTAAGAATGCATGGATGTAGCTGAAATCTGCAATTTGGTGGCAACATTTTCAATTATAAATTTCATAGCTGCAGCATCTCTCTATAGAAACCAAAAGTTTAATTACAGGAAAGCAATGCTAATTAGGGAGGGAAATACTGTGGCATTACAGTAAATAAATGTAACAGGGAAAAAGTTATTCACTGTGCTGGCTGCTACCAAGTGCTCCTGAAGGTTTCCATTTCCCCTCGGTAAATGGGTTTCCATTTTCCCTCGGAGATGGGATCTGGGATGCTGCTTCCAGAGCCACTGATCTGCTCTGGCTTGTGCACCAAGAGCCTGAGTCCTGCTCTGCACTCATGGCACTTGTCCCTTGTGGTTTTTCCCTGGGGAATGAGGCCTTTGGGTGATGCCATCTGTGAGCCCCACAAAGACAGTGCGTGGGGATCACTTTCAATATCTGGAGATGAACAGTCTTACAGGCCAATCTCACAGCTCCTGGAACTCGTGCAGCTCTTGGTTGTGGGCAGGCAGGTGCTGAAAGCACAAAAAAAGGCATCTATAAAGAAGAAATTTTCTTGCTTTGTATTCAGAAGGCGGTTTTATTCCCTCCAATTTTATTGCTGAAGCCTAAAATATCTTTAGATTGTACCTTCTGTCCCCAAAGTATACTTGAAAAAGATATTTTTTTCTTTGGAACTGGATAAAACTGATGTACTTTTAATGAAAAGCAAAAGAGACCACATAGAAAATGTAAGACTATGAAAAAGGTGGGCACAAAATACAGAAAATTTGCAAACTCATCACAATAATTTAATCAATTCTAGTCTGGTGGATTTTGCATTGATTCACAGGCTTAGCACCTGACTTTTAAGACTCAATACAGAATGGTATTGGAGTGATAACAGGGCACACTGCTGACTTGAGAGGTATTTTAGTGGGCATAGCAGACACCTGAGAGCACATTCTGAGGTGATATAATTTCTTGTGACTCTAATACATTCCAGCTCTGCTGATTTACATCTGCTGAGAATCTTATCTATGGGAATTCCTTGATGCTCAGTGCTATTATTCTGACACCTGCCAAAGTGTCGATGGAGAATGGACCATAAAAATATCATTCCGTGATGGAAATGAATGTAACTTTAAGATCAGTCATTTGTGCTAGCCAGATTTTGTTCTCATCTTAATAGAACTTTTAAATATCAATTTCATTGCCAGGATAAATGGGCAAACTTTAACTACTGCAAATGAATGCAGAACTATAAAACTTCTGTATAATCATATAATTTATTTCTTAATTTTCCGTTAGTATAGAACCAATCTTCTGTTGAAGAACATTGTGATGTCAATTGTGCCATATATTTGACATGCAGAAATGAATTCTGTATTCCTGAGAATGCAGACTTACAATGATTTTTATCATAATTTTAAAAATATCTCACAAAGAGAAGTTATTCATTATTATCTTTATTTTATAGCTCAAGAACAGGATGTTTAGAAAGGTGAAGTGACTTTTTCAAGAAGTTCAGTGATGGGAAATAAAATATTGTTAACATGACAATGGTATTTTATTATAAATGTCATTTTATAATAAATGTCATTTTTATAAAACGACGAAATTTCATTACCTTCAGGGAGGCCAAAATTTCCTTTGGAGTCTCAGATGTAACCCATATGTCTGGTTCATAACCTTATTTGCAAGGAAAGGTAGGCTCAATCTTTTGCCTAGCATGAAGCACACCTTTTAATAATAATCTCATAACTTCCCCGGGTCTGCAACCAATGATTTCATTAAAAAACAGGGTTTGAATTTGACTTCATCTTTTTAGCTGTGAGAATAGAAGACGTAGGGGCCTCATAACCTCAGGGCTCCATAATCAACCACTGATTCCTGTACAGCTGTTTGATAGAGACCATGCTGAAATTTACTACTTGCAGCAGCAAAATAAGCTGTGGTTTAGGTACCCTTAAAGATTCCTAAGCAGTTCTTGACCTTTATTCACTTTGTTTTTTCTCCTGGTGAAGTGGTTGTTGACTCTGCCACAGGAATCATTTCTGTGTACAATCCAACCTGTGAGCATCTACAGTCATACAAGAAGGAAGAATTTTTTTCACTAAAGGGGTTGTTGATGGAATTGGCTGCCCCAGGGAGGTGGTGCAGTCACAAGTTTCCAAGAAATGACTGGATGTGGCACTCAGTGCTGTAGTTGACAAGGTGGTGATTGGTCAAAAGTTGGGCTCCATGATTTTAGAGGCTTTTCCCAACTTTAATAACTCTGTGGTGAGGATGCGCAAACTTGTGAAGCTGTAAATGGGCCGAAATTCCAGCAAGTGTGCAAGATGAGATCTGGAAACAGTGGGAAGGGGTAGTCAGCATGATGGGCAAAGAGTGCTCTGTTCTATGGCCAGTCCCTGCCGTACTTCCCGAGAGTGAGGAGGGATTTCATGCAAAACAATGTGAGAACAAATATTTGAAGGGTTTCTCCAAGGCACTGCAAACAGCTCCAGAGTGAACTCAAATGTGAGTAGTGAAACTGTTTTTCAATCCAGTACTTGTATAACAGCCTTAGCCTAGTTACTGCACATTGATTAGCTCTTACAATATGATTTTACTAACCTGAGAAACATCTGACTCCTTGAACAACTCCAATGCCTTCCATGAGAGTTCAGAAAGATTTTATTCTGAGTATCTGAGCCTGGAGTTTTGCCTTTTTTAGGGTTTTTTCCTCAGTAGAATTGTCAATGAGAAAGCCTCCTTTTTTTTTAAAAAAAAAAAAAAAGCTTCACTTTCCAAACTGAATTTCTGACAAACATAAGAATGAAAGAGATACAAGGAAAATGTGCCAAAAATCAGCCACTTCATTAACAAACAGAACAGCATTAATTTTACAGGAGAATGACTCAGTTAGGGAGGAAAGTCACACCTCTGGCCATAATTAGTTGGTGTGTATTGGTTGTGCAGTGGTGCTCACTGACTATGGATTATTCAATGCCATGGAATGATGGGGGTTTTTGAGGAAGGTGGAAATGTACTTTTCAGGGTCCTTTTGGACCTACCTTCCAACACTTTCTTTCCCTTCTACTTCATTATTCCTTTTCATTGAGGCTTCTGCCGCTTTTATTCCTTCCACTGTGGATTTACCTGCCAGGTTTAGCATTGTGCACCTAAAACCTAAAGAATAAACTCAGCAGGAACTATCTGAATGAAGCTGAATAAATTCCTGTTTCATCTCCCTTTGGCTTCTGCATTTCAGAGGTGCTGGAACCATTAGTCTGCTTTGCACCAGACTTGAATGTGAGCATGGGGGAGGAGAAAGGAAAAAGAAAAATACAGAAGAATTTGAGTAAATATTTCTGCTAGTTGCAAGTGAAAGTCTGTGTAAGGTGTGGGGATCACATCCAAAGACATATAAACCTGTAAAGCTTTGTTGCTGATCCACACAGAATTTTAATCAGTATTGGTTACAAACTCGTTTATTGCTTCTGCCTCCTGTATTCTTATTTAGAGCTACAGAAAACATTGGAGTTTTTGGGCTCTTCTGTCCCTGCACAAAGCCAGCCTTTGTAAGTAAGGTGTTCCCCAGTGGGAATAAGGGAGACACACATGGAATTTTTTTTGTTGTTTTCTTTAATTTTTTTAATGTTTTCTTAATTTTTTCTTTAAAAATGCACTTTTAATTTGCAGACTTATTTATGCACGGTTGATTTTGCTGTTGTCCACACATCTTTCTGATTTTGCTGCACTGTTAAATATATTTTCTAGGAAGTTAGTTCTGTATGCAACGTGTCATCTAAAGTATATGGAGTTCTAGAGAAGGAAGAGAAGGAATCAATATTAAGTGATAGTATCTGGTTATGTTTCAATAATATTGGAGTTTACATTTAATTTCCTTGTGTTCGAATTTGGTTGGTTTTTGTTTTGTTTTTCTTTTTTTTTTTTTTTTTTTTAATTCATCTCCTCAGCATTTTTTTCTTACTAATGTCTGAAAATGTTCTTATCAATAAATTTGTTTCCAGGGATTTTGCCTTTTCTGGAAGGGCTGGGTTGGTTTAGCTAATTTTCTATGCATGAATGGATAAATTCTCTCAATGGCTATGATGTAAATTAAAAATAACTGCACTGAGGTCTGTGGCTATTGCATGGAGAGACAGCATGGGTTTCACCATGCCCCTCCACAGCTAAGAAAGCACAATCTTGTTGTTACCAGAAAATGTATTCCAATATCTCTTATGAGAAGGAGGCCCTTAGGACTGATTTATTTTGATGACTATTTCCTGTGGAATTGTTTGAGAGATATGGATAGATAGATATATTTGCATTTATTTTAGTTTTTTCTCTTTTAGATATGTAAGCCATGCCATGTGATGTCTACTTTTTCAATGATTTAGAAAACTATAATATGCAGGTCAGAATTAAAAACCCGCATCACAAATATTCAGAAAAACTTCAGAAATAATCTGATTACAGCATAGTTCCAGCCTTTTCCCTGGGGACTCCTCATCAGCAGCATTCAGAGAATGTGTAAACACTTCACCTCAGAGTAGGGAGGAAGAAATAATCCCTGGTCAATTGGCCCACAATCATCAGTGCACCATAAACAGCTGGTGGTGAATAACTCTCATCCTTCCTGAGAATTGCAGCATGCACAGAACACAACTCCTGCCAACTGCTGTGTGCATCCCTTTGTTAAAATATAAAATAAACATTTTTCAGTTGGAGTCATGTGTCCGGGTTATCAGTTTCTCAAATTAAAACGGAAAGAAAAATGCAAAACTGGAATGGATCAAAAGCCAGTAAACATTCTGGAAATTCTGATTTTAAAGGGAGACGTGAAATAATTATTTAAAACTCATGAAGGAATAGAAAATCAGAAAGAAGGGTGTTATATTTATGGAAGTGGAAAAATTGGAAAGAACTAAAATAGCACATAGCACCTTTACAGTTGCAAGGAAAGGAGGGAGAGGGAGATAAAATACTTTCTATGATATATAATAAAGACAATTAAATATTTGTATAAAATTTTTAATTGTTATTATGACCAAGTTCTCCAATTAATTGCCAAACATAAGGAGCTCAATTGACCCCATTTGAACATTTACATTATTAGAAAATTAAATTCATTATTTTGTGTTTATGACTTTTTGCAGGTGTCATACTTTCTATTTGAATATTTCTTCTCTTAAAAAAAACCACATTGATAAAATTTTAATTGGTTCAGAGAAAAACATGTTTTTATTTTACTGGAAGAGAGAAAATCATGTAAGAAGAACCAAAATGTGGTTAAGGAGATAATTTGTCCCTGATATCTGTTAGCATTTTTAAAAAAATATTAAGTGGTCTATTGGGTATTGGGGCTTTTTTTTTTTTTTTTGATTGGTTGGATTTTTTCATTAGTTGGTTGTTTTTGGGGATTTTGTTGGGGGTTTTTTGTGTTTTTTTGTGCTTCATGGACAATGAATGTGATGTGCAGATCTTTGACACATGTCCTAACTTTGCTTCATTTGCTGAAACAATTTCTGTAAAGTGAGTAACTGAAGGTGGGAATTAGTCAAGTTGATAAGGTTCCCACTGTAGTTACAATTTTTATCCTTCTCAATACATTTAGACTATTTTAGGGCATTTATATCTTTCTTGCAGTGAAAAAGTGGCATTTCTCAGGCAAGTACATGTGCAATTATATGTGTATTTTTATTCCTTTTTGTGAGGTGATAAAATACCTTGGGAAGAAATCAGTATTTCCCTCTTTCTACAATTAAAATAAATTTAGTAGGTTACTTTTCTTAGTTATTTGTAGTCTTGATGACAGTCAAGTAAAATATTATTTTTTAAATTTCTTTCTAGCAGTAAAACAATCTGCAAATATGCCTTTCTAATTAAATTTTATTCTCCACAGAAGGGTCCAGAAAAAAATACATTGTTCCATATTAATAATGTTACTTGTTTGGTCTTTAATTCTCCTGGTTTTTTCAGTCTCAAACATTCTCTCCCCTTTGAAGAGCTGTTTATTGGCAGGGATTTCTCAGCTTTTCCAGGTAACTAATTATGGTCAAATGTCTGAAAGACTCTTTCTAGCAGTCTGTGTTCTCTTGGAGCAAAAGCTCATTACTCTTTGACAAAATCTTCCTGAATCTGGAAGAAAAACTCTTCGCAGTCTCAATAAAAACATTTTACTGACCAGAACAGTGCTATCATTAATCACATCTTCTTTCCCAGCCCTTTCTTGCATTCTTTAAACACAATAGTAGTCAAAGAGTAGAAAAGTAGAAGCTTCTTTTTATTTTTTTTTTAATATTTTCTAATGTAGCATCTTTTAATTCTCATGTTTCTGCTTCTTTTCTCTATGCTCCCCTTAATTTGCCCACATTTTTAAGGCATTATCCCTAAAAGACAGACAAGCCTAAGTTCCACAGGAAATAAAGAGAGCAGAATAACAAGCTTGTGCTTCTGACACCAGATAAACACATAATAGGTCACAGAAGGAAGTTTGCTCACTTGTTTCCAAAACTTCCTGCTGCACAAATGCCATAGTCTGACCATTTGAAATGTGTGCTCTTTATGTGAACCTAAGAGGTACCAAGAACTATTGATGAGGCCTGAACCCAGAGCAGATCTCTGGAGAACCCTGTTTCACGTCAGACTAAGACTCACCAGAGGATTGCCTGTGCATATTTTGATCATTTTTTTGGTTCTTTTTTCCCCTTTATAAAACATACAATAATTTCATCATCACCATGTTTCCCCAGCTTCATTAAGAATGTCATGTAGTTACTGACTTCTTTCCCTGTTGCACTTAGAGTGTCAAAAGGGGAAATTCCACTGACTTTGCTTCTTGTTACCTTGTTATTCTTTCAATGCTTTGTGAATGGATTGTTTAATTTTCTCAGGAATTTTCTGGATACTGAAGTGAAGCTGACAGGTCTATGATTTTCTTGTACTCTTTTGTTTGGTTGTTGTTTTGTTGGCTTTTTTGGTTTTGTTTTTTTTTTTCCTCTGTTAAAGACTAAATTTTTTCATCTCCTGACCTGTGCTGCATCAGCTATACTTCAAGTCACAGGAAATAATCACTAATGACTTGGAGACTGCTTTTACCACTCCTTCAATTTCTTGAAGAAGCCCTTGTTACTTAGATACTTCCATCATTCAAATATTACTTAATCTCTCCATAAATAGATGAATACTGGCTATAAATAACCATTTAGATTCTATTTTCAGTACTATGAATGACAGGGATATATTATTGAGGAAGCAGAGACTGAGTATTAAAAGGGTGTAGGGAGGAAATAATTTAGACTTTTAGGAATTACTGGCTCAATTAAATCCTAAGTCATAAAAGAGTTATAAGCTAAGGTCATATGCAAGAAGTTCTCCTTACTTAAAAAATGAATCAGGGTCATCGGGCTGAGCCTTTTTAAAAAGTTTCAAATTGGCCTTTTAATTATTTTATAGTTCTTTTAAGTTCAGTGATAGATTTAGTTTTGTTGAACTTGTCTCTACATGTATTGAATCAAGAGCTGGTCCTTTACCAAAGAGTTATGTAAGCTGCAGATTTTTTTAGAATCATTTTGCACAATTCAGTCTGGGGAAAAAATGGAGAATATTTTACCTAATTAACTGAGAATTAAATAACATCTTGCAATTTGTATATAATTTCTCCACTGAATTAATTTCTGTAGGCTTTTTCCTACTAAATCTAAAAGGATCAAATGCTTAATTTGAAATTCCATCTAATTAAAGGAATTCTGTATTTTATTGATTTCTTACCAGAAGAGAACAATTTAAAAGCAAGCAATATTACACTAGAGGAAGCAATAGCCTTTAGCATATTTGATGGTGTATTTCAGTATTTCAGTTTAAGAGAGTTTTATATGACTTTACCTGATGCATTTTATTCTCATGGGTTTTTTATCTCAGGTTTCACTACAATGTAAATTTTATTGGGAAAGAAAGAATACTTAGGTTGCAAAAACAAGGAAAAATCTTGTACAAAACTGAAAATCAGAATAAATAAATTGGACACCCTACACAGTGCACTATATATTTTACACACGTAGCCATGATGATATCCTTAAAGGTCACGGATGATCTCAAACTGCAAGTTACCTTTTAGATAAAAATGTTGATTATAATGAAAGTGATTGTAAGTGTGGTTTGAATTGTTCTTTTCTTTGAGAGGTGTCTCTTGCTCTCTCCTCTTTCCTGTTAATTACTGTGTGCTAGCAGGAGAGAAGCTTCTGCTGCAGCTGTGCAGTAGGTGACTGTATGGACAATAGTAGTGAAACCACCTTTTTCTTATGCACTCATACCCTTGGAAAATATGGTTCACTTGCCCAAATGCAGGCTGGGCTCACTTTCCTTGCAATGGAGCTGTTAGAAATATCCCTGGGAAGGTCTGTGGGCATGTCACCAGTGCCTGGCCTCTGACAGAACACTGCTCCAGGCACCTGAAGAAAAACAAATGTAAAAAGCAGTGATGCACTTATTGCATGTGCTGTAATTGCAGCCAGAATGCCTCTGTCTTACAAAATACATCAAAGATTTGGGGAAGTAAAATAAATATTGAATGTGGCAGTCATTTATAGTATAGCCCAGACCTATTACTATGCGATTTTAACATTTTTGTGCTTTTCATATCAGTGATAAAGTATGAGCCCCACCTTTCATCCTAAAGGAAAAAGTTATTAATTATTACAAATGAGTCTTCTCAAAGTTACTTAAGGTAGGGCTGAGACTGGAATCAAAGATTTATAATTTATTACAGCCTCATTTAATTTTTTCCAGCACAGAAAGACTAAGAAACATTCATATCTGCATGTTGATTATTTTTTTGTAATTACTTAAAAAAAAAAAAAAAGGAGAAAAGGGAAAAAAAAAACAGGGTACAGTTGGAAATAAATTTTCCAGTCTTCATCTGAAATTTAGTATCCTAATTTGAAGCTTTGCTGTTTTGGACCAGAAATTTGCTACAATGTTGGACTATTTCCTATTTTGAGATGGGTATTTTATGTGATATTTGAAGTTGTTCCAGGGCCATAATTTTTAGAAACAAAAAATATCCTTTGGTTGCCAGATAGAGTTGTCTAGTATTTAATTTATCTGCATCACCAAAGTACTCTCACTACAATAAAATATGAATGAAAATAAGAATTCTGTGCAAACTGACTCTACTTATATGTTTTTCCAGATGATCTCTTATACAAAGCTTCCAGGTTTTCTTATACCTATGCTAATCATTGGGAATTTCAATTAATTTGTGCTGATGTCTTTGTATTATATCATTGTTAAGGCATGGTGTAGAGTGCATCTCACAGACCTGATGTACTAGTGGCATCCCCATTTTGGAAATAAATGAAATAAGTAGTAGTTGCTTCTCTTCCTTAACAGATGGCATCATTTTTGGAAGGAAAATCTGAAGTATAGAGCAGTAGTTATGCTTGTTATACCAAATCAAAGGCCCAGTATGGGAAGAGGAAGGAGCTCTCTGCAGACAGACTCTATTCATCATGCCCTAAAATAAATCCACCCAGGGTGTGCCCAGCACTGCATAAAAGGGGAATTCCCAGCATGTAAAATTATACTTGCTATCTATGTTCTTCTTTTTATTCTTCTTTTTCTTCTACCTTGTTAAAGCTGGTACCATGTCATTTAGCATGCCTTTCTCTGAGATCCAGGAAGAATCCCACTCCATCTCTCTGCTTCTTCCCTTTCTCCCACAGTGCCGATGAAAAACACTTCTCCCCAGCTGGAATGGTGCAGTAAGGTCCTAGCTGGATATCAGGGTTGTAGGACATGCCCTGGAGCACTCCTGGGCAATAGTGCAGACCCTGCAGACTTGTTGGTATGGGTGTTACGAACCAGTTTCAACGCAGAAGGACAAAGAAAACTAAACTCTGTGAATGAAGTGGAAAGAACTTTGAAGGTTCAAAACATTCCCCAAAAAACCCAGATAGAAACCAAACAAGATTAAATGTTAATGCCAAAAAAATGGGTATATTTTTATTTAATAGTAAGTGAGGTGAACAGAAACAAAGAGAAAAGCAGAGAAAAGTTAGAAAAACCTAAGGTTACTTTAAAAAGCACAGGATGGGTCCCTGCCCCTCTGTGCTACCTTTGTTGTTGCTGAGTCACTGTCTGCCCCTCCCTGCAAATTATTGCCAAATCTCCCTCCTGCAGTAACTCTGAGACAAAATGAATTTGTTATGGACTCTTAACCTAATGATATTTTTGCTACAAATAAACAATGTAAGAGCTGATGGTCTGTGTGAGGCAAATGTGTGCAAATGACTGAGGAGGGTCTTAGGAGTATTATTAACTTTTGGGTTTGTACTTGCATGGAGAGGTGGAGAACTGAACTAAGTTGAATGTAGGAAAATTTGGTGTATGTATATATATATATATATATATATATATCTCCACCAAATATAGTAAAGGTATATATATATATGTATATATCTCCACCAAATATCTCCATCAAGTAAAAGGGTGAGATATATATATATATATCTCCCTTTTACTTGAAACTAAAAGGGTTATCTTATCTTGCTTAGAAACCCAGATCCTGTTTCTACTAAAATAAATAGCAAAGTAGTTGTATTTACATTTAGGTCTCTGGTTTTATTTCATTCCTTAGGAGAAAGGCAGAGAAAAATCAGACGGCTAGAACTAATTTAAGATGCCAAGTTTTTGCTTCTGTTCCACATTATTTTGCATTGTATTTTTTTAAATTAAGAAATCGATGAAGGATACAGCCAATATGGTGTTTCTGTAAAAACAAAAATCTCATCTGTACAATAATTAGAATATAGATAGATGTTCCAGATGGTACACATGCAAAAGAAGGCTAGCTGTGAAGCAGATGGTATTATGACCATACATAAAGCAACTGGATAATCATTGTAATATTGTGACATGTCATATTATAAGAATAAATACTTTGTTTTTCTGAGAAAAAAAAGGTAAAGTCATCAGTAAATTAAACCACACAAGGCAGATGTGGCACTTATCCAGGAGTTACAGTTCTAATAGGAGCTTAGAGGCTTTATTTCTTTAATTCATTCCCCTTATGAAAAGGAGGTAATTCTAATTTGAGTAAAATGTCCTTTGCACTATTAATTTTAGCATAAGTAACTTTAAATTATTTAGATTATTCTGTATTTCCAAAATGTTGCCAATTCTTTTACTTCCCCAGAGAATACTCAGCCATTACAAGCAGTTGTATTCCTATTTTCTTTAAATGCAATAGACCTTTCTACCAAAATGTGCAATGAAACATTGCAATATCTGGTAAAAGAACGAAGAAAATCTGGTAAAGCTGGACAATTCCTATGATAAGACACAAAGCCAGTAAGACAAAAAATTTCTGGATGTTGTTTGTATTAATAACATGCTCAACAACCTAGATATATTACTAAATATGAAAGTGACCAGCACCATAACTAGAAAAAAATATTCACATGTTGGTACTGCAAAGAATTCCTAGAGCTAATGGAATTTATCCTTTGAAAGTTTTTTTAACAGCACACAAGTTGTTTCACAAGCATCAGTACAGAAATATATGCATTTATGAATCTAACTTTGTGATCTACAGTAGGTCATTTGATCTGTAGTTTTCCTAGGTAGACATATAATTTGTTTCAAGACGGAAAATAAAATTGTTTAAAAAGGGAACAAAACCAAGCAACACAAAGGCATTTCTTTGTAAACACATTAAGTGGAGAGAAACTTCTTCCAAGATGTCTCCTATCTGATTTAAAAGGACATTATGATCTTGTACAGGAAATGCATGTATTTCTGAGAAAGTAGTCATTTATAGTGGGCATGTTAAAGTTCCAAATCTGTATGCAGAGTCCTTATTGATGAAGTAGATTGATCCTTATTGATCCTTATTAATAAAGTGGCGAGCTCCAGTAGCAGTCCCTGGGATGCAACACAGGCTTGTTCCCTTCTAAACAAGAAAAGGCATTCTCTTCTCATCCTGTTTCTGGATAGCAACTCCTGCAGAAATTTTCCAACTCTTCCAAAAGGCCATCTCTTGCCTAAGAATCCTTACATGTCCTAGGAAATCTGAAAGGCAATATTGCCTCCTGGTAGTGCAGTACCCTAAAAGGGGTTTGTTCTCATTGTGGTTGAACTGAGCTGCCTCTGATCTCTGCTACAAAGATTTGAGACCAATATTTTGGGTATGGTTTTGATTTTGTTCCACAGTCTAATGAAGCCTGCTTGATTATGTCCAAGGAAATTACTCAACACTTTTTGACATGAAAAAATGAGCCCTTTTTTCTGTACTATGAAAAAATTTCAGCTCAGGATGATGGTGCAGTTTGTGGAAGCAGTCATTGACAAGATAGCACAAGTGGATTGGCCTGCACTGTTATAGCAAAACTGTGCAAAGATTTGTGCAACTTCCTGTGCAAGAGATGGGATGGTTTGACTTGGAGAAGTGCAGTGATATCAGCATATGAGAGGCAGACCAGGAGGTGTTGCTGGTGTGATATGAAGACATCATTTTAGCTGTAAAATGTTTTCAGTATAGGTTTCAGCTATAGCTGAACAGGTTCTTCTGAGTGAAAAGCCAGACCACTTGTTTCTTACTTGAATTAGGTAGTTCTGGTGCTCTGGGATTTTCAGTGAAAAATGATCTGCTTTATTATTAGTTCAGAAGAATCAAGTTGTAAAAGGAAAAAAAAAAACTTAATGCACTAAATGTGGTTTTGGTTGTGATGGAAGGACATGACAGCTACTATAGGAAGACATTTCCAGGTTTATCTGACATACCATAGTGTCTAATTGATTAACAACCCTGCAAGATTATAAGCTGTATTTGCAACTCTCTAAAAAAGCCCTCAACAAAAAAAAAAAAAACCACACAAAGCACACACTGACAAAAACTCCCACAAACAAAAACCCTCCAAAATTTAAATCAACTAAACATAAAAGCCCCAAAACAACCGACTCCTATGCCTTCCATAAACCCTCAAAATAGATCGTTTCAGATCTTCAGGCACAGATACATCATCCAGTCTGATATCTATATATTACTCACAACGTAGACTGCAACACTTCCCTTAATAAAAGCAACTTAGCTGAATAAAGCCTGTGCTCCAAAAGAGTGTGCAGTTGTGTGCTGAAAACCTTTGGAACCGTGAGAGACAGCAGCTGTCCTAACTTATTCTGATGGCATTTATTACAAGTCTATTAAAAAAAAAAAAAAGTCAAATTTCTCAGTTGAATTGTCTGTTTCCATGTACTTATTCTTTCTCTGCCTTTCCTCACTTCATTTGCTTTCTGCACTGTCTTCTGAGGATAATTGCATGCAGTACACAAGTCACCTATCTTGTTTTGGAAGCTGAAAAGAAGCTGTGTTTCTAGCATTACTCATTGTTAGGAATTATCTCCTCATCTCAAAACCTTATTTCTAGCCTTCTGATCTTTGTTTCAATGGCCTAGCTCACAAATTGATTCATCTCAATTTGCATGACTTTTTCTATCCTCCTATTTTCTAGCACCTACTGATGTTTTCAGGAGTTATTCTCCATCCTGACTTGATGAGTGATGTGGTCTTTTATTGATCTGTGTGGAAGACTCTTAAACTGCACACAGCCATAATGCCAAGGAAGTGGCTTTTTGTTCATGGTGTTTTTCCCCGGCATCCAGATCCATTGCCTTTGTGGCTACATCTGCCATGCAGATGTAACTTTGTTGAAGTTAAAAGAGATGCACAGATAGGGTAACTTCAGTCACAATTCCTGTGTTTTTGCACTTTTTACAGGGTTTTACAAGGTGAGTCTCACATAAAAAGAGGAAATAGTTCAGCATAGGTTTTAACCCCTGCTGCTTTTACATTCAAATATTTTGTTTCCGAGGCACCTGGTATGCTCAGAAGAATTTTTCAAAGTTTGTGTTTGCCAAAGGAAAAAAATAACAGAATTTATAAGTAGATCTGCTTGTTAATCCTAATGTTTCATTTGCACAAAAATATAATGTTTTTTACATTTTCACTGCAACACTTATTATTACTAACTTACCAACATTTGCAAGTTGGAATGATGTATTTTATTTTGATATCCTAATAATTAATGTATCTACCTATCATAATCTTTGAGGAGCCTGGGCCTGTGCCTTGCCTGCAGAAATGTTTATAATATTGTAACTGCTTGTAACCTGCTGATTCCTTATCTTGTAGCTCAGAGCTGATGCAGACTTGACCTACACAGGCATTTACATTTCTGTTGAACACCACTGATGTTTTGAATCAGTAGGAGACAGAAAAATATTATTTGCCAGCTATGAGAATGAAGATGAACTGGAAGCCATTTGCTATATGATAGAGGCAGTGACCATCAGAGCAGTGAGGGAATAACCATGTTTCTTTTCTTCCCATGTTTTTACCATTTTCTAGCACAAACGTCATTTGCTTTGGACACAGGATAAAATTATTGAAATCTACAGAAGGAGAAAGATATAACTATATATGAATTCCACCTCAAGGAATTATGTCTCAGCTCTGCTGGGTTCATGATGTAAATCCACATGTACTGTAGCCAAAAAATGTAACATTGACAAAGCATTGCTTTAAAGTGAACAGCTTATTTTAAGTTAGGGAAAGAACAAACAAAACATAATTAGTGAAGACTAAGGGAGAATGGATCCTGATTTTGAAAGGACAATGAAACAGTTGACCAAATGCTTCTTAGTTAATGTTGGACAAATAGATGAACTTGCCCATCACCCATAGATGATGGCATCTTAGTGCTTTGTGTATTCACAAAAAATGCAATGTTACTGGTATTTGCTCCTTCTGTACTTTCACTGATATCTGAGAGAGAAAAAAACTTTGTTTTGCCTAAGTCCACTGGCAAAAGAAATTATCTGTGGCTCAGCCACCTTGCTGAGAGTTGGTTTCCTGTTTCTGCCACCTTCCCTTTCATTACAAGCATTGACAATATCCTACATTTTTTATATTGGCTCCTTTTACTTACTGGGGGATTAGAAACCAGTAGAAAAAATATCTACATAAAGAGATATTTGAAGATTCTTTACAAGCATTTAATATTGGAATACTGTCTAGAGAATGACTCACAAACTGAAGTCTGGTATTGTTCTGTGAAAAAAGCCCAATTTGACTAGCAGCCAGGGTCAGTTATCTCTCAAGACATAGATCAGTTGTTCTTTATCACAGAGAAAAAGGTACTGGAAATTTTGCAGAGGATATTCAAGTTGTGGTGAGAGTCACGCAGCAGAGTTTGTTTTGGGTGGCTTTGTTAGGAAGTTTTGCTTGTTTCTTTGTTTCATTTGGTTTGTGTTTTGTTTTTTGGGGGCTTTTTTGAGGGGTGCTTATTTTGGCTATTTCTTTTTTTACAAAGATAGTATGAAAAATATTCATTCTGTGTTTTTGTTGCACTTGTGATCTCCAGCAACGCCACACAGGGGGATTGATCCCACTTTAAATGAAGATATAGCACATTGGAGATGATAACCAGGAGATGTCTTTAAAAGACAAAGTAATTAGCACTACCCCCATCCTCCCACCCTTGGTGACTGCTGTTTTTCCCTCTTGGGAGCAGAGGAGTTGTTAGCTGTGCCCAGGCTGACACAGCTGGGCTTTGCAGGCCCTGCAGGAGAGAGCTGATTTCCAAACTGAGCAGCTGCACATCATTCTTAAGAATAATTTATCAGTTTTCTCCTCATTTAAGCCAAGCAGGCTCCAGAGTTTACTGAGACACTCCAACTGAGGGCAGAAGCAATTTCAGTGTGTATGAACACATATCAGACAATTTAGGGCTCCCTTCATTCCTAACCTGACCGTGAACTGCCAGTGCCAGTTCAAGAGCAGCGAGTGCAATGTGCTGCTGGCACGGAATAATCAGCCAGGCACTTACTGTAATGAGTGGAGGCTCGATGAGCAGTGTGATGGGAACTCTGTTATAGCACTCCATTGTAAGGAGAACAATGGAGTAGGAGCCAATGGAAATTTTTCAAAAATCATTTCTGTGGCAGCTTGACTTCAACGTTTTTCTTTCAGTCCAATATTAGTAAATATTTGTCAAGCAAAATGTTTCAGTTCCTAAATAAATCACTTGAAATAATTAGAGTGTGCATATTTCATTTAAGCTTGAAATATTTACTCTTAAGACCTTGCAATAAGAAAAAAATAATTCCTTTTTTTATAATAAGCATTTACAAAACTTCTTGCAAATGGTTGTTAATGGAGAGATTTTTCAGACTGACTTTTTTTCCTTCTGAACAAACTTCAGTAAACTGGTGTTTCCTAATCAAACCAAAAGTTTTATTCCTTATCAAGATTGTGACTCTCAAGTAGAATTTCATGCACTATACTTGTTTTCTTTTGCTGTAAACTGATGGCAAAGGCATTTAGGAAAATTCCAGTGCCTGGGATCTTTTACAGATTCTGCCACTATTGCACCAGACTTGCCTGGAGTGAAACACAGACACATTGCTCTTGCCCAAAGTCTAAAGTTACTCTTCCTGCTTTTATCACTGACTGATGTCTGACAGAGACAAGTGCAAAGTGCATTAGCACACTCTATCAATCAAGATTTATAAGAATATTTTACCTGTCCTGTGAACCTCCCAGTCATGAAAAGCTATTTGAAAAAAGAAAAATGTTGGTAGTAAATAAAAATTACATGGTACTAGGAAAAGAAAAGTTGTTGGGATTTTTTTTTTTGGTTGTTTGGTTGTTTGGGGTTTTTTTTGTCTTTAATATTTATTAGACCTCATTAATTTGATAAGGAATGCATGCATTTCAGTTCTCTTTGTAGGCATCAAATGAGAAAGCTTAACAGGGAGATTACTAAAAAACACCTAAAACTCAACTTTTCTTAAGAGAGGGTTAAACTATTTTTAAAATGTACTAGTAGAAGGAATTTGTTTATTACTTCACTTTAAGCTCATTGACTTGTAATTATATTATTATAATCATTATAATTTACCTAATGGGTACCCTACCCCCTTTGCCTTCTCACCAAAAAAAGATGTTGTCAATATAAAATACTTTTTTTTTTAAAAAAAAATCATCACTTCCACTTTGAGGTCACCTGGGCAGTACTACAGCACCAATGGGTTTAACTTCTGAAACATCTGTATTCCTGTCTATTCTTCTAAGCAGGGGATTTTGAGGTATCTTCAACATTGTTGAAATCTTTTTGCAAAATTCCATCAGATGAGCAGTTAACCTCTAAAAAAGCATCCTTTCCAGCTTTATGTGATTCTGAATGTAAACTTCTGAAATAATCTCCTGTTTCAGTTAAAGATTCTGCCTAGGATACAAATAACAAATTTTCTATAAAAATGTAAGATGAATATAAATACTTATATGTTCCAAAAAGAAAGTATTTTTATTCCAGAGATTGTGTACACACACTTGTTATATAATATGGCAATAGGCTGTCCTTCCTGAAATTAAATCAATGACAGGTAACATTGACTTTTGTTCACAGTCAAATAAGTTGTGAGCTCTAGAAGGTCTGTTAGCAAGAAAAGGGATATTGGGGTACACAGTGATTTTTTTCCCCCTTATTCTTCAATAAGTCAAATGTAAAAGTGGAAAAAAAATAGAAAAAGAAGGCATAGGCTCTTGACTAAGTTCCAGGAGAATCAGAATGTCTTGAGACAACTGAGAGAAAGCTCCTTCTTTCCTTTAGGGGTTAGTTCAGATTTTCCTTTGCAAAAAAGGAAAATCTGGAGCATTGTTCCTGGAGGAATGCAGGAAGCCTGTCACATTTTTTGCAATATGTTTCTCTGCAGAAGGGGTGCTGGTGCCTTCTATGAGTTATTGTTTTGGTAAGAGTAGCTTAAACTCATCAAAAGCTGTCTATGAATGTACAGTTGGGGGGGCTGGGAAAAAGGATGTAATTACTTGCTTTAAAGATGTAGGTTAATTATTACAGATTTATTAGTAACTGTTATAGTCATAGTTATAAACACTTGTATGTACCCTCAGGGAATATTAATTTTCCCTCTTTTGCTCAGGAATTAAAAGCTTCAACAGCAATGGTGGGAAGCAATGAATACATGATAATTTTAAGCATCAAATATGTGTGTTCACAGGCAAAAATACATCCCAAGCATTCAATTTTGAACATGCATTTGCCAGTTACAGCAAACAAACAAAAAAAATCTAATTAAACTGCATCTGGAAGGCCAAGTAAAGAATAATTTTCAGTTTCTTTAGAAAAAGAATAGATCATTTGTTCCTCCTCTGCAGCTTTAGTTCAGCAAGAGTTCAGCTGAAAGCTTCTGAAGAGGTTCTCAGGTGAGTGAATCATAAGGATCCAACCTCTTTAAAGCCTCTGGAAAAAAGAATATTGAAGCAACATGACCCTCAAAAAAATCCACATGTGTTTGTAACAGAAACATGTGGAGTGTTATAGAGCACAGAGATGAAAAACAGGTGATTTGGGAGGTTTTTATTTTTGTTTGTTTGCTTATTGGTGTTATTTTATTTGCATATAAATATTTCCCTGTACATTTGTAACCTCTTATTATGTTCTTCTGGGGTTTTTGGCATCCCAAAGATTTTGAGTTACAGTCTCTCTTGAGCTATCCTTACTTTGTGTGAAAGCATAGAAAAGGAAAAGAACTTGGGAAAACCTGGCATAGAGGAAGAAGCAAATATTTCCCTTTTCCAATGGGGGGGGAAAAAAGAAGTTACATTTTCTGTGTACTTTATTCCTTTATTTTGGCCACATAACGTTGGCCAACCAAAAGACTATTTTCTTTTTATTTATTGTCTTTTATCACATGGCCCACCCAAGAAAAATGTATTAAATTCCACTTCACTGCTATTTTTCATTGCAAGGAACTAGTACTTGTTTTTAAAAAGGTTTGTTTGACCTAACTGTATTCCAACAGCCAAGTATAGTGAACAGTTTTCACTGAGAATTTGTTCTCAGGACACAGAATCCTTTCACATCTTCACTCTTGGGAGAAACAAAACTGTCACCAATATCTTTGCCTGATACATTTGACAAAGAAAAAGTATGAAAGGTTTTTCGAGGGCAACAAAAAGGAATTCTCCAGAAGGATTTTTTTCTTCTTTTTTTTTTTTTAAATCAGAGCAGGAGAGGAGACTTTGTCTAACTGGAATGGATCTCCAAATCAGAGGAGCTCAATTCTGTTTCCTGCCATGCTCAGTACCCTTTAGGCTGACAGACTCTGGGTTTTTGGGACACTGAAGTGGCAGGCAAGTTATCAGAAAAGGCAAAGGAAGCAAATTTGCTGGGTTTATGCTAAATGAAAAGAATGATTTCCAGTAAGCATGTCATGACAGGTTTTTCCAACTGTGTTGCACTAACTATACTGTCATATAGAGCAGGGCTGGTATGGAAGTGATTCATTCCACTCAGAGCAAGTTTGCACCATGACCCTTTCCAACTCCAGCATTTTTGCTGGGAGCTGCATTACCCCTACTGGCTGTGAGAAAGCTCTTCTTCCCCTTGCTGTTTGATTTCCATGGAAAAGAGAAGCAATATGACTTGTACTAACTCTCTGTCTGACTCTTAAGCAAATTATTTTAATATTCTTTTAGCAGCTCACCCCTGCATAATAGTGACTAAGTCTTATGATGAAATATTTATAAAGTCTGACAAACAGACTGCTACGTGTGCTCCCATTTTCTTGATCCTTCTTTTGATGGCTGTCTCTTAGTATTCAAAATCTGGTTTTATTTACACTGATGTGTATTCAGAGTGACTTTTTTGAGGTATATGCTGCTGAAACCCGTGGCATGATTTATCTGAAAGGTTGAAATAACAACAAAAAGCTGTAAATATTTGGTTAGTTGGACTATTGCAGCCGATTCTTCCTCTTCTTTGGAATGCATGTAGTGCATAATGAGGCGCAGAGGGAAGACATGGCAACTATTCCCAAGGGATTTACATAAATAAGGAGTATTGGCACTTTTTTTGGTAATATTAAGTTTCTGAGCAAAATGTTATTAAAAAAAGTCAGGGAAATGGTGCATAAAATGTGTATGAATCAGGTCCTAACTCAGTAATCTAACTCCTGGGGAACAATTAAGGCATAACAGTCTCAAGGCATTTATCTGTCATTTTTATTGGGACACAGGGAATTAAAAAAAAAAAAAAAGCCCTAATGGAAATCTTAATTATACATACCTAATTATGAAAACTTCACAGGATAGAAATGCAGAACAAGGAAAGCTTTCCAACACTAATAATGCTGCTTAAAAAATGCCATAAACAAGAGAAAGAGCTTGGAAGGGTCCCTGATGAAATCCTTCTCTAGTCTTCCACAGGATTCAAAGCATACTTGTAACAGAAAGGAAAGCAAACCATCAACATTCTACAACCATAATTTTAGTAAAAGGTAAATGTCTTTACCCATAATGGAATCAAACACAATTTACCTTTCTTTAATTGCAGACACTTAGAAGTGTTTGTATATGAAGTATTCATATTTGCAAGAAACAAAGAGGTAGAAAATGACCCTATTTCCACACTCCCCAGTGTAAGATCCTGCCTCAGCTGCTATCATAATCTTAGGAATTTGAGAGGTTTTGGTTTTCACCTACCTGTATAACCCAAAATATCTTGGGGCTGAAACTCTGGGATAGTGGGTGGGAATGCACACCTCAGAGTAAGGGAATACTGTGGATGAGGGAGAGTACCAAGGATACTGAAAGTTAGATTAAAAAATAGAAATCTATTAAAATAGAACGTGCCTTGCAGGCTGCTGTTCATGCAGTCAGTACAGTTTGTTACATGCCACATTCCTTGCCTAAAGAATGGCCAGAAATCCTGGCAGGAATAATTAGCGTGCATGGGATGTATGTTTTACCTTTTTAAACTCTGCTATCTCTTGCTGTTTTTGGGACTGGTATTGTGGATTTTATTATGGGTGAGCCTCAATTTATCCACTCAATTATCAGTGCTTAAAGGAGGCAATTGTATTAAGAACAAATGGCATGGAACTATGTGCCCTGCACAATCCCTTTAGATAGTGGAGTGTCCCCACCAACTGTGGGCTTAGCTGAAAGAACATCACTCCTCCCAGCTGGATAGATACAGGCTGGATGTCCTACAAGCTTTTTGGTACCCAAAACTGTTGATTAGTTTGGCCATTTTTAATTGCCTGGCCCAGCAGGATTCTGAGTAAAGCAGGGTTCTTTTAGCTCACATATTGAATTTGGAGAAAAATACTTTTATTTTTTGTTTAATTTGGGGGTTTTTGTATTTTTTCTTTTTGTTTGTTTTCTTTTTTTCTTTTTTTGGAGTAAGAGGTGTAGGTGGTGTAATGATTTACTACTTCTTTAAGAATGAAGACCATGGGAGCATATGGTTCTGAATGTCTTTAAGTTAATTCACTGTGTCACCTAACCACCATCTCTCCTATTGGGAAAAGTTATCAAGCCCTTACCTGGCAGAATTTAAATGTGAAACACGTAAAGGACATTTCAGAAAACACATAAAATACTTTTGTAGATGAACTTTAAGTCTCATAAGATCTATTTAATAGTGTGTGTAACAAAGGACAAAAGACTTCTGATAAAGAACAGGTTTAAGAAGCAAAATTAATACTTTTCCTAAAAGAATTGGATAAACAGTTATCCTTACTCAGGAAATCTGTGGCATGAAACCTTTATCACATCAAACAATAATGAAGGGTGACATTTAAATCCTCAGACTTTCTGGACTGTGACTCTGAAAATGAAGCATTACTGATGCCTTTGACAAGAAAAATATATGAAGGAAAAGGAGATATAGCACAGAGATAAGCTATTTATTTTTACTGACCTCAGTCAATCTTGTCCTTGTTTTTTAAATATTTTACCAGTCAACATGATAAAAAATGTGTCATTCATTAGATCTGTCAGAGGCAGCAGCTTGGGTAAATGGATGTGATGGATTATCAAAACTCTATGAAAAGTAGAAATAGTAATAATTTTGCAGAAAAAATGTAGACAAATGTCTAGAAATTACTTTTTTTTTTCAGTGAGCCAAAGATATAACAAACTCCAGTGTGTCTGATAAGTCTTCTATGAAGTTAAAAAAAAGGTTTAAAAAAGGCCAGGTGTTGTAGAGCCTTTTTAACATGTCATACTTGAAATAGGATGTTGGTTGGGATTTGTATTTGGGGGTGTTTTCAAAGGTAATGTATATGTGTGGTAAAAGTATATACTAGATTAAATTACATTAATTTTTAACTTTTTTTTAGAATAATCTAATTGTAAAACTAATTGTGTTCATGAAGATGTGTTAGATGAGAAGGATCAAGTGTCAGTTTGATATTGCTGACCATAAAATAGTTATATATGATTTATCTGCCCAATAAATACTTAGGAATTCAAAGTTCTCAGTGCACCTAGCACAGAAGAGCACTCCTGCTTGTTTACATCTGGATGAGGACACAAATCGTCATCACAGACACTACAGAATCCTTTTTTAAAATGAATTAATAATTTCTTATTTGAATATATTTTAAATTTTATTTAATTCACTAAATAACAAAAGAAAGTTTTGCTTATATTACCCAAAAGACTCTTCAGTCTCTTCAGAAAAATTCCTTCACAGAATAAAAAACTTATCCCAGGCATAATAAAAACTTATCCCAGGCCATAACCTTGTCATTTTATTCACAGAAATGTGATATTAGTAATTGATCTGTTGCTTAATTAACACATTGAAGTCTGTGCTTAAGTCATCCTTATTTATTAAGAAGACTAAGCTGTTTTGTATTCTTTTGAAAGTTAACATACATTTAGCTTTGAGAAATAGGAATGCTGTTGATGGATAAGCACCACAGTGAAACATTTCAGGTAGCACCTTATTCTAGACACTTTCAGTTCTCTGTGGTGCTTTACAACAAAATTGTGTGGAGTCCCACCAAGAGTCCAGAAGGAGAAAAGGTGCAAGACTTCACCTTGATCTCACCTAGGGGCCCTATCATGCCTTGTGCTGTGCAGGTGGGAGGTCCAGGTTCTTTCTTCTGGAAACAAGGCTCCATGGATTCAGTTGGGCTGACATGGTGGGGCACGGAATTTCTCCATTATACAGTACAAATTCTACAGATTTAAATATAGGTGATAGATATGAAATGGCCTGGGTTGGAAGGGACCTTAAATATTATCTAGTTCCCTTTTCCCTGCCACTCCTTCCACCAGACCTAATTGCTCAGAGCCCCATCCAACCTGGTTTGAACACTGCCAGAGATGGGGCATCCAGAGGTTCACCTGTGCCAGGGGCTCACCACCCTCATGGTAAAGGATTTCATCCTAATATCTAATCTAAATTTACCCTCTTTCAGTTTAGAAATGTCTTCTCTCATTTTATCACCACATATATGTGGGCATGACAGTTATTTTTGAAATTTTTCTTCATTAATGCTTTCAAATTTGTCTAGCTCACAGCATCCCAGTTAGGACATTAAATACCTTTATTATTTCAGTCCTCTTTTTCTACTGGAAAACAATTATTTATCTTTGTACTAAATATGTATTTTATAATGGAAACCCTTATGTCTAATTATATTACAAAGAAGGAAAAACCTAAAATGTGTAAAATGAGAAATTATTGCTTTCTGTGCTTTCTGCATAGTCTTCAGGCCTCAAGAATAAAAGTGCTACTGAATTTCCATGTTTCTCTTGCACAGATAGCTTTAAAATCCATTATGACATCAAAAAACAATAATAAAATTTCAGGGAAGGAAAATACGTAAATTAAAGTAAATCTAGAGGTGACTGATCTGGGAATCAGAACACATTCTTGGAGAAATGAAGACACTGCATTCTGCAGTCTAATAGGATTATAAAGATGTTCTGAAAGAAACATGGATATGTGAAGATATTTCAAGGTATTTTCAAGCATTTCAGCATTTCTTTAGGGTTGATTTGTACAGTCCTAGCAGTGAAGAAAAATTTTAAGCTGGAAACAATGAAATATTTTAAAAAGTGGGAAATATATTAAATAGGTTAAAATATGCAGGAAAATTTAGGTGGAATCCTGGTTTGATTTTAAAAGTGTCAGCTTCATAACCGCTTGCAGTGTATCCCATTTTTTAAAAAAATAAGAAAATTCCTTTCTTTCCTTTCCTTATTTTTAACTTTGTTATGATCAGACCTTTCTCACCATTCTAAAACATTGAGTGTTCTATGTGACAGTTTTGTTGTGCTTGTATTAACTGCATTTATTTTCACTTTTTTTTTTAAAACTTAAAAAAAATAGTATTGCCTTTCCCTCAGTCAGGTAATCTGCTCCTACAAAGCCACTCTATATAAATGGTGTTTTCCTACAAGACTTTCCATTAAAGTCAAAATACCTGCTGGGGGAAAGGAAGTTTCCTTTATGGACCTTTTTTTTTTTTTTAATTATAAAATGAATATCTGATCAGTTAAGTCAATAAATTAAAAAAAAAAAAAAGGAAGATGTAGAAGAGAGTCCTTCCAACCTTCTGAGCCATCCATTATACTGCCATAATCATGACCCATTCTTTAGTTTGTTTTCAATCTATGCACCTGAAATTCTCAGTTTTGTTTTTTTTAAAATAGCTTATAGTTGCATTCAGCAAAGGTATATGAGAGGGGAATCTAAAATTTCAGATTATTTTTAACTGGGTACCATTGGGAAGTAGAACAGAAGTAAAAATTTATAATCTTTAAACTCTTTGTGGGATAACACTCAAATTTTAAATCTGTTCCACACTCTTTAGTACAACAATACTCCATATATGTTCATGTGTATCACTCTAAAGTATGTAAAAAGGTCATTGCTACTAGAATTATTTTGTACCTGTGTATTCAGAGACACAAATTACTATAAATATGCAAGGATGTAGAAGATTAGACCAAAAGATACAGTTTTTCCCATCACATTCTTGCTGTATGCATCTGCAGTTCACCAGAAATTTTATAAGGGGCAACTACATAAGATAATTGAGGGGCTTTTACAGAATATTTTTGAAGCACTATCATTTCTATGATCTAGTTCCAGAATTCTTTTCTGCAAAGTGAGTGCATAAGTGGTGTAGTTCTTTTTAGTTTTCTCTCTTCATGTAGCTACAGTGAGTTGTGAGCTCCCATCCCTGCCATTCCCAAATCTGGAGGGCCCATTTACATTGAAGCCCAACAAAGGACAGTTCACCAGAAAGATTCTGTATCTTGAGATTTTTCTCTAAGTTAAGGATATTTCCTGTGATGTGGGAGGAGGAGCCTACTTAATATCAGGACAAAATATATTGAGTTTGAGCAGTATATTTTTATTTTTTATTTATTCAGACTGAATAAGACATCACTATATATATACACTCAGGTATATATTTGAACTGCAGGGGTGTGTATATATATATATACACACACACCCCTGCAGTTCAAAAATACACCAGAGTGATTATCTTTCAATTCTTAAAACAAGACCAGAGAATTGAAAATGACATTAAGCTCTCCCTAAGCTTCCTCTCACTTCCTCCACCCAAGAAAAATAAGAATCTCCAAAAGATAAAGGGACATTTACCTCAAAGAGAGAACAGCAGCAGTCAGATCTGTGTAGCCTGTGCCCCCACACTGTGGGGATGTAAGTGAGATTGGGTTTGATATCCAGGATACCTTCCTTCTTTTCCATTCCCACCCCAAGTTACATCCTGTATTCTCTTAGTTTAGAAATGGTGCCTGAATGACTTCCCTCTGACTGTTTCCTATCTGTGAAATGGAAAGGGTGCTAAATTATTGTTAGAGCAATTGAAACATGACTTACAACAAGAAACAAAGATAATATTGGTTTACCATCTATCAAGCTCCATACCATCTTGCTTGTTTTTGCTGGAGTAGCCTATTTCAGGAATGTTCACGAACTTTTTTGTTTGTCAGATGTGTTAGAAAAGAGAATGAGTTCTTTTTCTGAGCTGGCTGAAAACATCTGGATCATTTAGGGACAAAAAATTTCTTTTTTTCAAATGATGTATTTTAGTTCATTTATAAGTAGTGTTGGACAAACTTAAAGAAACATGTATTTCCTTGATCTTTGAATGGATTGGTGTGTTTCTGGGTGCTGCAGTGAAATCACAGCCATTCTTCTGATTTGGATGATCTGTAACAGGTCCCAGATTAATTGTAGGATGAGAGAAGCTATATATAATGATCTGGAAAAGTTTCTATTATCTGGGTAACTTCTAGACTTTTTCTGCCTTCATTTCTGATTCCTGTCTTGCAGAGAGTAATTTTTGCAACCTGAAGTAATCAGGAGCTTTGTAATTGACTTTGGGATTCGACCCAGCTAAATTTTTGGTTTTGCTTTCTGGTATAAAATTATAAATAACTTCATATTCAGCTCTGGTAAAGAAGCCCTAAAAGAACAGTTCCTACATTTCTTGCTATCAGTATGATATTTCTATATTATGGTTTTATAAATGAACTATTTATATTGAGGCCTGCTTTTTGAGAATCCCTATCAAAGAGTCTGCAATGAGATTATTCTTTTCTGTGAGTCACATGAAAACAGTGGCAATAGCTGCACTACTTTTAAATAAACGTGTTGCAGGGGGTCTGCCTTTCCTGGCCTTCAGCTTACCACCCTGCAAGTCTCACTCTCCTCTTCCCAACAGCACAGGGGATGGGCAAGCTTGAGGGTTGGGATGAGGGCAATGTAATGAATAAAGCAAAGGTCACACACAGAAGCAAAGCAAGATGAGGAGATTTATCCTCTTATTCCCATTAGCAGGCAATGTCCAGCCACTGGCAGTCAGGGCCTCAGTATGAATAGTTGCTTTGGAAAATAATTGGTTCATTAATTAAATCCTTCCCCCCCACACTGCTTTCCTAGGTCTTTTACTGATGAACATGATGTTGTATGGTGTGGGCTATCCCTGGCCAGTTGAAGCCAGCTGTCCCAGCTGTGTCCCCTCCCAAACTTTTGCCCATCCTTCCAGCCTCGTGGCCTGAGAGAATATCCTGATGATGTGCAAGCACTACTCAGCAGCAGCACAGAAGCTTTGGCACTTTATCAACAGCCACAAATGCAGCATATGACACTACACGGGCTGCTGTGAGGGAAGTTAACTCCATCCCAGCCAGACCCAGCACAGCCATCATCCAAAGCTGTTCTAGCCCCTTTGCCAAGTGCAGCAACGCAATAAAGATGTTTTATTGTTCGCTTTTATTGTTTGTGTCTTTAAAAGGCCATTAAAAATAACAGCCCAAATGTTTCTGTGGTTTGTGGGATCTATATGTGTCAGTATTAAAGTGAGTCATGCCATCACAGTCATGATAGGTTATTGGCATTTTACTTTAAAAGAAAAAATATGGCTTGCTTGATTTTTTTTTTTTTCTTTTTCTGATAGTAGCACTTCCATCCTAGGAGCTATTATGAATGTTTATATAAGAAAATGTTCCCAAAGCAGAATTTCTGCCTTTATTAAGCACTATATTTCATTGTAAAATTGGTTTTGCTGTGAATTCTAGGAAAATATGTTCAAAGTATTACACTGTGTAAACATGTTCTTGGTAATTGCAGAACGCATTGATCTTGGTGAGTCAAATATCAAACCATTTCCTGAAGATATTCACTTGAACCACATGTATCTGAAACCACACAAGCAGTTCCAACATTTAATAATGTCTGTGGGTTTGTTTCATAGCTGAAATGAAAGATAATTGTTTTCATGGGCTGTCAGCAGTGTATTGGTATGTGGTTACCTCTTCTCCTGGAGTGGAAGGGTGGCTGGTACCTCCTTTAAACCTCCTATTACTACCAGGATAAGTTAAGTGACGTTGTTGCCTGGTTTAACTGTCCAGCTTGTCACAATTCATTTTTTACTTACAAAGCTCACTAAAGTTTTCTGCATCCATATCCCAAAAACTGAAATGCTGTCAAGGATGGTAGAGCCTTGTTACCAACCCTTGCTACAACCAGAACAAGGTCTCTGGACTGATTTCCCTTGGGTTTTGTCTGGACTTGTCTTGATTTACTTAAAGATTTCTTTATTTTTGTGTAAATGATCGTAACAACTGAAGATTTTTTTTTTCTGCATAGAAAAGAAAACCATCTATAAACTTCATGTAATGAAGTAGTACAGAGTATGAGCATAGTATAACAAGAGAGGCTTGAAATTTGGGACATGGTTCAGTGGAGAGGAATGTGGGTGTAACATGGTAAGAAAAGTGACATGTGGTGACCCTGGAGACCTCAGGGAACAACTCACTTGTGACTATTTGCTGCTAATAAAGAAAAAAAAGGCAACTGTGGGTTGGACAGTACAGACTTTTAGAATTAGTATCAATTATATGTAAAACACTCTATTTGTAGTACATTGAACTGCAAAGTGAAATTGCAGAGCAAGGATGGAAAGCTAAGTGTGAAAGGTGATAAGATAAAAAGACATAAAGATACCCCTCATTGGACCCCAGAGTGACGAGGATGAAGTTATCCTCCTGCCACCAAAGAGGAGAAAGAAACCCCTACCTTCACTAAATCTTTTTCTCTGAAGGACTTGCTGTCAGACTCCTCCTGCCCCCAAAGTTTAGCCAATGACCTCAGGACCAAGAAAAATAGTAGGAGGGTGTGCCATGGCAGTAGGGAATGACTAGGTATTAGGAATTGTCTGTGTACCTGTTTTATCTCTATTATTATTGAGACCCTTTCCTTAATAATAATCTATTTTTAGGGAGGGTTTTTGTTTGTTTGTTTGTTTGTTTTATTTTGCTTGTTTGCTTTATTTTTGACTGTTTGTTTCCATTTGTCTTTAATTATTAGATTTGGAATTATTTGATTAGATGGCTAGAATCTCAATTTCACAAGCAATAGTTCTTGACTTTGCTCATTAGGAGTGTTTTCTTTTGCCCAAACAATTTTCTGAGCCTATCAATACCTTCCCAACTTCTATGTTACCAAGTTCATCATTATCAAAGATATTCAATACTTGTTGTGCCAAGTGAAAAATAGCTCAAATTATTATTTACTTGTAATTACATAGCCAAGAAGAAAGTGAAATAATATTTCTCTGTCTTTTCAATAATGCCAACAACATTGACTTCTAAACAAAATTTTAACTAATGAATTCCAGATTGTATTGGTTTCTTGCAAATATCTCACCATGTGAATAATTTAAAATTAAATAAATTTAAAATAAAACCACCCCCAATATTCTTAACTAAAAACTTGTGTTCAAGGGTTTTCCTGGGAACTTCTTGTACCAGAGCTACATCTTGAGGGATGCAGGGACACAGCCAGCAGTGGCATTTCATGAATTAGTGGCTACAGGAAGAGGAATATAACTGCATTACCCTGGGCTAACCAAGCTGAACATATCCTTTTCATTAATTTACTGCAAGCTGAGGATATCTATGGTAGACAATAATAAATTGAACCCCAGACTTAGCTTCCTTTTACTGTAGGGGGTGAGATACCTCTCAAACTTTGAAGCACAGTTTAGGAAGGATTACAGCAAAGGAAGGGAAATAATTGCGCTGACTGAAAACATCACTATTTAAGCCTGTGTAGACAAACAGCTGTCATTCTGTGGCACTAAAGCTTTAGTGAGTAGCCTAATTAGAAAGGCAACTTCAGTGAAATCCACTGGTTTCTCAGGCCTTATTTCGTTGGGTACTGGAGTAACATGGATCAACCTCCATGGCTGCAGAAAATGAAATCCTGAATCTCATTCTCCCATTTGTCCTGACTGAAATGGGCCCTCAATTATTTTTTAAATTGTTAGATCTCACAATGAAAAATGTGCATGATACCACTGTCACCATTCATTTTTTGATTTGGTATTGATAGGATATTGATATGGGTTTGATCCAGTATTGATGCTGACCTATGGGATATTTTAGCATGACACCAATTTTTATATTTATTTGTATTTTATAAATCTGTTGACTGGCACAATATTGATGAGCATTACTAAAACCACTTAACTTAGTGTTAGGTCTGTTTGGTTTCATCACTAACTGCAATGCATGTGTACAATATAGTTTATACATGCATATACATGTTCTAGTTTTGTTTGTCTATTTCCCCTGAATTGATTACTGCATTAAGTTGTTACCTCTTTAATACCTGGAATGGAAGATGTATTATTAAAATCTGGTACAGTGTTTACTCTCTATCCAGTTCAGCACACTTGTGGCAGCCTTAGGTTGTTTTGTAGCTAGAAAATCAGAGGCAAAGAAGATTCAAGCAAATTAAGTCCTGTGCAGTTATTAAGACAATTTAGGATAGCATGAATTTGATTTCTGTAGATATGCCAATGGGGAAACAGATTCAGGCTGTGGGATTTTTTTGACATTGAAGGTTATTGCATAGAGAAAATATTTTTTCAAACAATATCTTTGAATCCCCCTTTGACTTTTTCCCCCCACCTCCACGATTTTTAAAGTTCCTACCAAAAAATCCCTTTTTCTCTTTCCTTAGCAAATGCTACAAAAGGAACATGCTGGAGTCCCAGGTGTGCCTTCCTAGGCCAATTGCATCACTTTTGGTCGTGTAAAGACTCCAGATGTGCTGAGCAGCTCCCGTGGCCCTGGAGAGGAAGGGAGGTACCCAGATGGCTTAGCAGAGGCTGTCCCTGTGCTCCTGGCTGCTCCAGGGGCCCTGCTCACTAACAGCCCACGTGTGCAGCTGTTGCACACCAGCTGCTGGCCCTCTGCTGTGCAGCTGGCAGGCTCTGGGGTGGCCCTGCAGAACCCACAGCACCAAATCCCAGGCAATTATCATCTGGCCTGCTGCTGCAGGCCCTTCTGACGTGCCACATGGTAATTTGTGTTAACCAATGTCAGAATTGTAGATGCTCTGCTGCTGTGTTTTAGACCACATGTAGAGAACACCAGCAAATGGCATATATTTGTCTCTCTTGTCTACAAACAGTGCTATGTTCTAACCTATACTTTGTACTTTTTTCCTTTTTTTTTTTTTGCTCCTGCATAGGTGTGAACTGGTATTTAATCAGAAACACAGCTAACAGAGAGCATCAAATCCTAGTCTATGTAGCTTCCCATAACAAGTGAGAATTAATTAACTAGGAATCTAATTTTGTAATTTCTGGGATAAAGTGCCCCTCTGACGAAGGCAGACTAGGAGAAATTCAAACAATGTCTTGTAATGACAAAACTGATAATTAGTAAATAACAGAAATAATCACTGTTGTTCAGACACCTTGTCCACAGGGTAATGGCCATTCAGTTCCTGTCGTTCTAACACTTCTCTGGAGTGCCACTGAAGGGTTTATCAACCTTGCTCTGTATAAAGACATCCTTTTATATAGATGAACATGTTAGCTATTGAGTATGTAAAGATGTTTTCCCATTCATGTTTTAGTCAAAATCTAATTCACTCTTCTCTGCAAAAGCTTTCCCTTTGCAATTTTCAAGTGTTCATGGACTAGTTCTCATTGTACATGAAAAGCAGTTTTAAAGGGAAAAAAACAACCAGTGTGAAGGAGACTTTGGTTAGCAACACAGAATCTTAATCATCACTGTTTTAATTTGCAGACTTTAAAAAAATAAAAAGATAAACCACTAACCTTCTGAAGAGATGTGGAGATATGAGGTTTTCTAGTGTCCATGAGGCCAAGTAATGGAAGAGATAATGAATTGTATATTTAGTTGAGAATTATAAGTTATGAAGAGTTTATTGGTTAGCACCTTGAGAAGTGTAATCTCAGTGTACAAGTTCAGTGCCCAATTCTAAAAGAAGAAATTACTTCTTTATTCTTGATTATAGTCTAGATGATATTTTCCATTCTTAAACACTTAGTTCATGTTCTTGCTTCTTCTTCCAGTTTTCTCTACATAGTCTGCCAGTGTTTGTAAGTTGGTAAGGTCTCATTCTAGAATGAATGAGAGTCGGAAAATACAATTTCAGTTTTACAGAAGGACAGTAGACAGAGGGTGATTAAGTGACTTCCCAGCAATTCCCACCACAGAGCAGAACAACATACTGGGCTGCAATGGTGAGTTCTTTCAGTGCTCACTTTACAAAACATGCTGTAAGTGTCCAGCACCAAGTGCACCTGAAAAGCTGAGAATTCATGATGATTGATTGCATCAAACTCTGCCTGCTCTGGTCACAGTGGACTTCTCTGATTTATATCACTTTAGGATCTACTCAGAGTTCTAGGAAACATTTAGTAGAAACATCAGCTTATAAACTTCATCACTTTGCTGGAGAAAAGGTTTGTAAAAGTCCTTTACATGCTTGCCTGTTCATCTGTTTCTGAGCAGTAGAGTAAGGTAATTTTTTAACCTAATGTTTGCAGGAAAATACCAGAAATTGAAAATCAGTGGGAAGGAAAATTCTGTGACTTCTGAACTTGTTTCATTATGATTCCTTGAAAAGATAGTGCTAGTTGAATCCAAATATTTCTTTTCAATAGATCTGATAGTAATATTAATCTAATTTTACATTTCTGTAAAGGATATGCTCTTGAAATAAAACCATATTAAAGCAGAAATCATAATGTTTCATAATTTTTTTCTGAATTAAGTTTGTAAGAATGAGTACATTCTTGCACAATATTTTTACTTTGGTGGAAATATGTCTTCTTACAAGAAAATACTCCATTATAAAGATTTTGACCAGCTCAAATTGGTTCTTAGTGTACCTACTGTGAAGCCAAAACACTAAGGAGTTCTTTTTGACTTCCCTTCACATTTGACATAACCAATATATGAGAGAAGTTATTAAATGCTAAGGCAAAGCTAAAGCTTGAGCTGTAGAGACATTGCCCAATTAATATAATTATTGTGTTTTCAGTGCTGCTAGTTTTGATAGCTCCTGAGACTGCAAATCAGCCCCTGCTCTTGCTGTCATGTATATCACCAGCAGATGTAGCATTAGTGCCATAGGCACATGCCAGATAATCCTGAATTTGGAAAGCAGAGAATGTCATGTAATTATTTTGCAGCCTAACATAATGTGGTCTGTTTGCAAAGACAAAAATACGGCGCACATCTTTCCTGTTGATGTTTTACAATAAAGCTGACAGCCAGATAGCAGCAGGGTGAGGCAGGCAGAGTGCTGTGCAGGATGTGCCTGTGCTGGAGTGACAGCCCACAATACAACCTATAGATACAGCACAAAGGAGCTCTAATAGCTCTTCAAAATACACAAGTTAAGTCAATGGCATTAATGCATACTTGAAAAATGAACAATACCATTATCTTTCCTGTCCATCTTTCAGCAGCATAGAGAAGGCAAGGAATTGCTTGAGGACAAAGAGTGGGAAAGCCTAATTCCTCTTTGAGGAATTCCAAGGTGGCCTCAGTGGACCTGAGTTCAAAAATATTGTAGCATGACTCCAGATGCCAAACTATTTATTTTCAGGTTGAGGGCAGCGTCTCATTGTGCCTTGCCACATCCTCTTTAGTCTTTAACAGCACATTTTTATCCTTTGTTTTCCCTATATTACATCTTATATCATTACCTTCCTGTTTCTCAGCCTTCTTCCTCATTCCCCTTATGTTCCTCTTGTTTCCAGTTTTCTCCCTTTACAAGGCCACTGTCCTCACCCCACTGCTTACTTGGTGTATTGTCTACTTCAGCTGTAAAAGGCCTTTTTCTCTAAGAAAGAGAAGATTAATGCATCAACCAAAAGAGCCAAAGTGACTGACTATCCTATGTTGCTCTATTCCTTGTGTATTACTGATTCTACATGGCTAATTCAAAGATTCCTTACAGGCTGCTTTCAAGTCAAGACCATATTTAAACAGGTACAGTAGTTTTGTGGCTTGACAGCTTGGCTCATGTTTCTTCCACACTGGATCCTCTCTTGGCATCAGGGATAAATCTAATTGCCTACTTTTCAGGAAATGGTTTTGGTCTTTTATATTCTCAGTCACAGTTTCGATTCTTGAGTTGAATAAAATTGGGAAGCATAATAGTTATCAAATATGTGATGGAGAGTGCAGTTGAATGACACCAGCACTCTGTATTTTACCAGTTTTCCTCATTTAAGTTAAAAGAAACTTAAAATCTTTTGAGCAGTTGATGATGACAACGTGGACAATGGTAACAACGATCAGTAATCCTGTTGGTGTTCTCAGGGATATTTTACAGTTGTGAATAAGAGGAAATGTTAAGGGATGGTGAGAAAATTACTGCAGGAAAAAATTTTCCCAGACATCATCTGAGCTCTGAAAAAATGACAATTTTTTTCTGAATTGCATGTATGGTTCAGATGTAATCTTTCCTCTTTTAAATTCTGGACTTGCCATCTCACTATCAGTAGCAAAAGAAGACTGTTGATTAGAGGGCAAGCTGGCTCATGCCAGAACCCAGAAGAGAGGCTTTTTGGAAACTTCATAATGTGAAGAAAAAGACAGTGTCAGGCCAATAAAAATTATGAAAGAGAACAAAAAAATCAATAGTACAAAATAACAGTTCTTCATCTTCATGAGGTAAAGTTGGTGCGTGCATATTGGCACAAAGTAACTTGCTGTTTTGCTACTGACAAATTTTATTTGAGTTCTATGGTTCAGGAAAGAAAAGGTTTAAAAACTTTTATTTTTGAAACTCCAACTTTCTCCAAAAGAAACTAATTTCTTCTAACCTGTATGAGTCTCAGCAAGCTAAGTGAAATTGATAGTATAAATTGAGAGTAGAGTTCAGATGTTATTACAGAACCATTGAGCTAGACACCTTTGGTTAATGCTATCATCTGGATTCCACAATGATTAAAAACATAGTAACACATTCTTTCTCATTCATTATCTTACAGATAATAACCATATATTTGATTATGTTTGATTACATTATAAGCAATATGCTCAAACTTATCATGTATACAAAAAAACCTAGAAAATCTTTTGAATGTAATTAAGGTGTAAAACAACAACAACACAAGAAATTTATTCATAAGTTCTAGCATTTTCTGTCCAACAAAAGAAAGGGAAACCAATCTCCTGCCACAGAATTTAAAAAGGGGGCAGGGGAAACTAGGCTTAATAACTGATAAAAAGTAATACAGAAACAGATGTCCTTCTTTATTGTTTATAATACATTTATAGTAATGTTGGAATAGATCAGTCAAGACTCCATTTTATTTATGCAGAAAGCCAATTCTTTATTTACAAAGCTCATATTTGTAGGAAATATCAGAAGGCACTGTGTTAAACCTAACAGGTCAGCGATACAGTGGAACTCAGTTCGTTGGTCAGTGAGGGCTATTGGGTATGTCTATCAAATTTTCTCTCTCTAGATATGTTTACATTTTTCCCTTGTGGGTTCCCACGGAACAAATCCTATTGTTTACCCAGGTGCATTTATTTTTTCACCCTCAGAACACATTGTTGTGTTAAACAAACTTCTCATTTGCAAAACAGCTTCACATGGGAACTTGCAAATTGCTTGTTAGCTGCACTTAGAACAAATGACAGGCCAGCAATTGGCAATTTTAGCAGAGCGAGCCCTGATTTCATAAGGCCTTTCTTTTATAATTCTTCTACCTGTCTATGACATAATAATTTATTTTAGAGCAGTGCAGAAGGATATTTTGCTTTCTGGAAAAATCATCTGTTAGCTCCTGGTAAGCAGCTCTGCTTGATTCACAAGTGCTGTTTTGACTTTCTCTCCCTGTGTTTTTCTCAAATGTGTCTG
Source organism: Serinus canaria (assembly GCF_022539315.1). Classification (NCBI taxonomy): domain Eukaryota; kingdom Metazoa; phylum Chordata; class Aves; order Passeriformes; family Fringillidae; genus Serinus; species Serinus canaria. The sequence continues at coordinate 7,278,390 of NC_066313.1, forward strand.
GATATTTGTAGTACTTTGTATCCAATTTTCTCTACTTGTTATGCACATTATTAACAGATCTCCCACAGCAGAGGAGGCAGAGAGTCCTGAGATCTACCCCTGCCCATAGCATCTTGAGAAACTCTTCCCTTGGTAAGTTCACATTCAAGACATCTGTCTCACTTTTTCTGTAATTTTCAAAGAAGCAATATCACAGTGCAGTGTCAAGGGGAAAATAAAAACAAAATGTGAGATTTGAAACAACAGAAAAAACCCCAAACAGCTGGAAAAATGCTGGGAAATGGCTGAAACTCCTTTGTGAGTATTAATATTTAAAAGGGTGTTCAGTTATCCTCTAGACTCTTCTGTTCTTTTAGGTCCACCAGCAACAGTAAGAGTGTCTTTACTGTCTGCTCTGTGTTTTGCCACACTCATATCATCTAAACTACAAACTGCTAGAGTGTACAAGCATCTGAAAAGATTTTCTTGAAGAGATTCTTTTAGTGGGGTGCTGCTTTACTAGCTGGTAGTTGTTACAGTTGAAGTTTTCTGTGGGGCAGATGAAAAAGACAGAATCTCTACAATGTTTGAATGACGTTATTCCAACAATTCAAGATCTTTCTGGTAGTGCTTGTAAAAAACTGATTTGACAAGGCCAGTGGCTGTAGTGATATTTTAACTAGAAAGGAATGCTGTAACAGGCCTTTCATGGAAAAGACATACCAAGCTCTGGCATCCATCATTTCTGTATGCAATATTTATATTTTGTGAGTCATTATAGTATCTGAGTACTGTTCAAGGATTGAAAATACAAGTTATTTCCATAGCAAGAGCATTTTAACAACACAGAGTACCTATTTACCATCTCAATAAATTCGGATGACAAAGGAAAAAGAAGTTCATGCATCATAATCCAAATCCTTAAAACAGATTTGACAGGAACCTGTGTAGTGGTGAAAGTCTGATATAAAGTATTTGTTCACTGCTTCTTCTGAAGAGTCAAATCAGAATTTCAAAATGGAAATGTTCTGTGGTTTAAAAATGCTTTCAGCTAACAAATATATAGTTGAGTAACCCGTAGCCTGTAAGTTTGAAAAGTTGTTTATAGTTATGGGAAAATGTAGTATATTACAAACCCTATCAATTTCAATTATTTAATGAATTTTCTTGGTTTGATTAATTTTACTTAAGAGATATCTAGAGTTGTTTATACACAATGCATAATTTGATGATTTCTTGTGAACTCTCAGGCAGAGAGTTTTTCCTGGTAGAATACAACTGGTAGATGCTTTTTCTTTATTAAGAGGAGTGAATGGAGAGGTTAATCTCTGGAGAGGAAAGCTCACCAGCATTTTAAAATAAACAATATTAGAGCTTGCTTTTCTCTGGGTTCCAAAGCAGACCTCCCAGTTATCATCCAGCCTCATCCCTCTGATATGGTCACTGATATGCTCAGTGGCTGGAAATGTACAGGGAACTATGCTGCAAACCTCCTGTTTAAGTTTCAAAACTTTACATGTGCTGAGAGTTGTGATGGCACTGAACCCTGAAAGATCTTGTTTGTCATTGGCACAGCATGCTTAGGGTGCAAATGGTTCCTAGCATTAATTTTTGGGACGATTTCAATGAATGATTGATGGCCAGCTCAGTGTTAGCCAGAACACATTATGTATGCCACATTCAGCACTCTCCTGCATGGATGTCTGGGTTTTTTGCTCCAAGGTCACAGGCATAGCCAGACTACTTCAGCTCAGGGGCAGAGTTGAGCTAACAAACCATAACAGCATTACACTCAGTGTCTGAAGCCAGCCTGGGAAGGACAAGGAATTTCTCTAAAAACTACATTATGTCTGTAACAGGCCAATATTATCATCCCAGGAGTCCAAACAATTAAAGGTTGTAGAGTTAGATGAGTTGAGAGCAGAAAAATTCCTGACAAATAAGAATGTAACTATATGAGTATTTGGGTTTAAATTTATTGAAACAAATCTCATCTCTACTGCCAGTTCCTGTCGTGGAACAGTCTCCCAGAGTATGAAAGCATGAATTGGGTCTTTTTCAGCTAAAATCATGGGAGCAGATGCTCTTCAGGAATATACTTAGCATGCTGTAGCTGCCAATAGCATGCAGTTCATAAAACCAAAATGGAATGGAAGTAAAAGCTCTTGAAGCACAAGAAATTTTGATGTCTCATTGTCAGCACAGTTGCTTTGCTCCTCAAAACTGCTTTATTTGGCCAGTACTACTCACTCATATAAGCAGAGCCATTGGCTGTTTCCACGTGCAGTTTATTTCTACGTATTTTCACTACCTGTATGTTTAATAGATGCCAGAGTGAGATGCTACAGGCAGTGAGAATCTGACAGGGCTGCCAGTGTGGACACTGCTGTAAACTTTCACAATGACTTTCAGAGCTTTTTAGTAGTGGGACTGGTAGAGGGTCTTGTAAGTCTTGCAAGAAGTCCTCAGGGATTCTGTGGAGTGGTTGTGACAGGCACAGAAACCGCCCATGGCTTTGTCTGCACCTTTTTTTTTCAATTTCAGTTCTAGTTGCCAGCATTCCCTAAACAGCTCTCTGTGTTGTGAAAAACTCACAGAATCCTTAAGAAAAATCTCTTTCCAACACCCAAGACTTGACTGTGGGCTGGCTCTGAGAAAACTCCTCTTCTTTAAATTAATTCACTACACCCATGTGCTAACAACTAGTTCTCGCTGTGCCTGCTCTTAAGTGCAACTAGGGAATCAGATAGTAGAGATATAACAGTTGTCACAGCAGTTTCCAGGCTCCTTCTTCAGGGAATTTCTTCCATATGTTTCTTCTGAAGGGATTGTCTTTCCTGGGGGAACTTCTGGCAGCCTGCTGCTGCAGGTGAGGGGTGGCTTCTGGAGGCTTTTGCTTCTACCAGCTCTGACAGTCAGCTTTTGTTAGCAGCTCCTGGAAGAGCCCACACTTTTTCTTTCCAACTAGTTGCTGCTACAGATTATTTTTTATTATTTTCAAGGGGTTCTAGAAACTCTGCTGAAAGCTCTTTGAGCCTGCTCATCTATGGCACAGGTTTGCCACAAGCCAGCAGCTGTCTGGGGGCATATTGGGCCCTGACCTGTCAAAACCCAGGAATTTCCTCTGGCTGCCCTGGGGGACTCAAGACCCTGGCAGGGGGCTTGGAGACCTTGGCCTGGAGTCAAAAACACCTGTGCCTTTGATTTTGGCCCTTGGAAAAAATAATTACCAACCTTATATGAGGATTCACAAGCCAAGGAAGTTTAAGTAAAATGACAGTTTATTACAAGATAGAAAAGTCGAATTTCGAGTTTTTAAAATGGGGGCTCAGAAGCCAAGATGGAGGGATTTGGGTGTGCTTTGTCCTTCTTCTTTCTTCTTCTTAGCCTCCATCTTCTGGGTGATGGTGGCACTTTTGGATGGGTTTAGAGTAGAAACACACTAACATAGGTGATAGGTGTTGGAAAATTATTGTAAATATGTACACGTAGTTTTTAGTATAAAGAGATAACACCACCTCTGAGGTGGTCACTGTGCCTCAACCCGACCTGCCAGACAGACCTACGGCGGGTCAGAGAAAGAATGTTATAGAAAACAGCAAATAAGCAACCTCGGAAACCATAACAGAAGAATCCTGACTATTTCTTTGGCTGCTGGGCTGGCAAAAGAGACTCCAACACATCTCAGGGTCATCCTGACCACAAAGACCGCTGAGACTGACCCACAGGGAACTCTGGAGGGAGTGTGCAGGTAGTGCCTGGTGCCTCTCCCTGGGGGTGGTTTGAGGGTGTCGCTCCCTCTGGGAGGAGGGCTGTCCTTGAGGCACTGAGTCACCAAGCAAGGGAGCTCTGAGAGGAGATCACCAGACTGCACATTACTGGCCTGGATGAGCAGAATATTGATGGAATTTTAGACTGCAGAAACAAGAGTCTAATCCCCATCATGGGTGAGAAGTACTGGTGATGCCTTGTGTAGGCTGATCTAGAACAGAGGATAGAGAGAGTTAAAGAATAAATTAGGTATTTGTTAAAAGGCCTCAATGGATACACCATGGACAGAACAAGAGCCCAGCCAGGGCTGCACCCAAGATGAACCCAAAATAGTCACAAAATGGACAACTGTTCATGGGGTCACACACTTCCACAAGCTCTGGTCCATTTGCATATTGGAGTCAATTTTCCAATTACAGCTTCAGTCCATGAAGTCCCATCCTTCTTCTTTTTCTCTCTTCAGCCCACATTGTTTATGCTCTTGGGCCTGAGGTTTGGATCACTTGTCCTTGGTCCCCAGCTAGAGAAGGAACTGTTTTGTCTACCTTCTCTGTGAAGAGAGCTTACTGTCCCCTAATATGAAGCTCAGAAGTATACACTGAAGAAGTACAGAATCTGAAAAACATAAAAGCTAGAACCTAAGGCATCCCTGGAAATGGCTGTGCACAGAGGAGTGGATGGACTACCCTGATGAGGAAGATGGGAGTGTGTGGCTTCTGGCAGCAGAGTTGCACTTACAGAATAGGCCAGGTTGGATGGGGCTTTGAGCAACCTGGTCTAGTGGAAGGAGTCCCTGCCCATGGCAGGGAGATTGGAACTAAATGATCTTTAATGTCACTTCCAACTCTTAACCTTCTATGAATCTATGATTAATCTGTGATTTTCTTTGCCTTTTTTTTCATGCAGTGGGTTTTTTGTGTCTATGCACAGGGCACATAAGAAGATAGAGACAAAAGCGATTGGTTAATTTTAATTCTTGTCGTTATCGCTGTTAATTAGAAATAACTTAATCAGATTATGTTAGAAGAACCACAGTAGACTGATGGTACATATGTGCAACAGTATGGCTTTCCTTTCTTAAGGAAACTGTTCTAATAAATATTTTGTGGGTAGATTATTTTGTTCCTCTTTTGTTGATGGCAAAATGAAGTTTTATACTGATGGTGTGAGAGCATAAAGAAGGCTGTAGTAAAAACATCTGTGATATTCTCAAATATTTCTCACTTCACTCTAAAGGAAGACCTTGACGTATTGTCAGGGACAACAATACAGCAAATAACATTATGGGCAGACTTATGAGCACTGTAATTTCTGACTTAATTCTAAACAGCTGCATTATGGTAGATTAAAAGTGTGAGCAGTGTGTTTTGCTTTTGTCACCTTTGAAGCTTAAATGTAATTCTCTGGGGACAATAAACAACCCTAAGTTTTTGTGTTTGTTCAGGTCCCTAGAAACATGCTAGCATCACAAAACTTTACTGTGTGCCTTAGGGCTTGCTTTTTTTGAATGTATTTTATTGTTTGAAAACTTTTATGAAACTCCTGATTCTCTACGCACTGTTATGCCTATATATATATTTTTTTTTCCAGTTGAAATTTTCTCCCAGTGATCATGGATACAGATTCTCATCCATACTTACTTTATATATTCACATTATCTAATGCATGAGACCAAATGTAAAAATAATTGTGATACATGGGAGATCCAGTACATTAAAAGTGCTTCCCTTTGCACCTTGGCTATCTCCCTTATTGCAGCACAGATTTGGACAGATACAGAGGGAAAAAAAATCAAAAGCAAAACAAAAAAAGTCAAAGACTTCAAGTTTTCTACTACAATAGGTGGAATTTTTAGTGTCTTAACTATTTCAAGTAGAAGTGATTATGTGAAATTTTTAACTTCTGGGAACATTCTGTTCTTGAATGATTCCTAGATGTCTACTTTCTAAGGATTTTGTGTTATAATTCATTAAGGAGTCTGGTGTTTACCCTGTGGACTCCTGACTGCTCTCTCAGAGTTCTTGCTTTAATTTCAGAAGGTGAAACTTCTAAATAGATTTTTTTCAAGAACAGACAGGGGTGTAAGGAGGAAAACAAAGTTAATTTGCTACTTAAGACCTATACAAGAGAAGGGCAAACTTTCTTGTCTTTTACTTTTCCTGTGGTATCTTACAGAAATAATTTTGGGTGCTAATCTGTGGGGAGAAAAAGCCAGGACTGACACCTTAGAACAGGAGTACTTTGACTGTAACACAGACATGACTGTGTCAGTGACAAATTCCAGATCTTTCTGTCTGAACAGCCTGGTCTGTAATCTCTGTTAGCTACTGAGGTACTGCACTCTTCATCAATTTCCATAGTTAATGGCAGAGACTCCCATGTTGACATATTAGAGCTCTTTTTCCTCACTTAAAAACAAAGGTTGTTGTAAGAATTTTCTATATACACCTTGTCATCCTGCCTTTTGAACCTCTATAGTGAGCAAAAACCAGCCATTGTACCTTTAATTAAAGGAATTTTGTGATGTGATGCTCATCATAACAAGAGGCTAGACATGATGTCCAAAAAATTCACTTGGCTCTGAACCTTAAAAACTACATCATACATGGTCTTCATAAAAAGATCATGAAACTATTGTTTAGAAAATATTTCCTGTGGATACAAATATTTATTTTGAAATAGTGTGGGATAAATCAGATTCAGTTAATCTATTTTTAGTTCATCTGTAGTGGTGAAATGAGCTAAATGCTGGTAACCTCTAGCATTTAATTCATAATTAGGATTATATGAGCTTACATTCACCTGAGAGAGTTCACATTCCTGTTAATTCACTTTAGTTCAGTCATTATTGTCTACTCCACAAAGAAATCCAAATTGAGGATGATCTACTACAGAGCTTGCAATGAAACTGAATCATAGCAGAAAAATAGCTCTTGAAAGAGAAGTGGAATAATTTATGGTTTTTTTTCCTGAAGATGGGACTTTTATTCAATGTTGTTATGTTTTTACCAGTGACTGCTTTCCTTTCCTCATTGCAGAGTGCTCTTAGCTTGTGACTCGTAGAGAATGCAGTCAAATACAATATTTTCTCAACTAGTTTATTTATTGATTTGTTTTGAGGCCAGGCTGGGCATTGTGGATGTGACTCACTAAAACTCTGTCTGAATTGTAATAGTGGAATAGTTTAATCCCACTAGACACTGGAAATCTGTGCTTCCCAATCTGCTACCTTTGCTTCTTCCCCACCTCTCTTTCTCCTCATATCAATCTCGTAGCTGATGCATCATGGCACTTTAAAAAAATGAATTATTAGATGCATTAAAATTTGCAGTACAAACAGCAGAATGTAGAATTAAGATAACCCTCCTGAGAGAGTTCTATCCCCAAGCTTCCTAATTACTCTATGAAGATATCTCCTTCAGCATCTTCCACTGGCTCAAAGAGGTCATGGGGGAATTAGCTACTGCTATTTTTAAAAGTCAGCAATTACAATCTCCATCTACATAATCATGAATTACATCATCAGTATTCTGCCCACTGCCCACACAAGAGGGTTTTCCATCCCCAATGACATAATAGCTGTAGTAAAAGAAACTTCAAATCAAAAAGGGTCAGAGGAGCTTAAAGCTATGGCTACTTAGACCACATTAAAATCTCTGACTCTGTCTGACACTTGCACCTGGGATTCCAATTTGACTCTTCTTCTTTTTTTTAATCATAATTTTCAACTTCAGTTTCATAGAAATTAATGCCACAGTAAACCTCTATGGAAGACTTCACCACTTGTAATTTCTGGGAATTATTGTGAAGTGCATGGTTTCAAGGATTTTTCTTGGAAGTTGTATTTATTTCTTCTTCTGACTTCTTCTGTAAAATATATGTGTTTCATGATTTGATTTGGCATTTTACTGACAAGAATTCTTCCTTCTACTCTTTGTGATCTGACAATGTCTTATGATTTGTTTGCTCAAATTATGACCTGTAAAACTACCTATAAGTATTCTACTAATGTAGTGCAATAATATAAACACAAGATTTCTTGAAAGCTGTTTTAGATTCACTTTTATTTCTTATTTAAGATTTGCATCATGTCTTATATTTTGCATTGTTTGATTTAAAGAAAGTAGTTTATTTGGAGAAAACAAACAAACAAGCCCTTATATTGTATTCAAAGCCATTCTGCTGTTTTGTCTGGTTTTCCTTTCAGTATTTTGAATCTTTATTCATAGCATACTTAAGATGCACAGTCTGTTTAATATTTATATTGCTTACAGTCCACTAAACAGAAAATAAGCTTGTAAGATTTTTCTTCTTTTGACATCTTCACAGGGTTCAGTTGCTCATAAGAATAGTTTGAAGTGAACAGTAAAAGTTAGACAGTTCAGCATCCCTAGTTAGAAAATCCTAGTAGTGAAATAAATCAACAGTGCAAGTATATGGACTGACTACTAAACACAAGATAAAGCCATGAAACACTCTAGGAAATTCTTTGGGTAGAGATTTTTCTTTTCCTCCCTCTCTCCCCACCAGTAAGTGTTTCTCTCTTATCAAGGGTACCCTGACTTCATGCAGTATGTTATTTAATATAGATCTTTATATCTTTAAAAAAGCAAAGCAAGCAAATAGACCGAAGCAACCTACTCCCCACCACATACCACTTTTATCCATCCCACCCTGATAGAGTTAAACCCAGCTAGGGAATATCAAGGGCAACAAAACAAGCTCCTGTAGACATGTCAGTGATTAAAGGAGGAATAGGAAAAAAATTCTGGGCTTTGTAAGGACACAGGAGACCTGGTTACTTGGTACATGGAGAAAGCTGAGTTACTTGATGCACTTCTGTGCATCCTTCTCCACGGCCAAGCGCTCCGACCGCGCTGCCCAGAAGGCAAAGGCAGGGGCTGGGAGGAGCAATCACCCACTGTGGGAGAAGATCAGCTTCAAGGCCATCAGGAGGATCAGCTTCAAGGCCATCTAAAGACCTTAAAGGTGCACCAGTCCATGGGACCTAATGAGAAACATCTGCAGGTCCTGAGAGAATTTTCAGAGGAGTGGCTAAGCCATTTTCCACCTTATTTGAGAAGTTGTGGCTGCCCAGTGAAATTCCCACTGACTGAAAAAGCATTCCTTGTCTGCTGTATTCACCCAGCATTTGTTCACTTCTGTAATGCCACAGCTGCAGAAATAGTCTTCAAAGTACAAAAACTGGAATCATGTTTATTCCATTAAAGGCAAAAATATAGTTTCCAACTGGAGCTAACAAATAATTCATTGTGTGGCTTTTGTTCATGCACCTCCTACTTCTTTTGGAATTGCTTTCTTTAAAAACTCTAATGAGTATGCTTCTAATTTGACATTTGAAATGCAAACCTTGTAGGTTTCCCTTTTTTCAGTATTCAGACCAACTTTGTTTTGTAGAATATGTTTGTGGTTTATATATTTTACTTGCTAAAATATTAATGAATATGCATATGCACGCATTAGCGTATAAACATTCTTGTCATGGTTAGAGTGGCTTGAGAAGAGATAATAGAGAAAACTGTAAGAAAATAACCTGAAACTTCTTAATTAATTGATCACATTTTCATTCCACACCCCCCCCCAACGTGGTTTTCTTCTGCTGATTGAACTAAGACCATTCAAGCAGGTTAATATCCCATGTAACTTGAAGGACATATTACTAATAAATAATACACCAATACCTTTATTTTTATGGAGCAGGCACAGAAGATTTTAGAAATTCAGCAACAAATGTCTGGATAACTTTATCAACTATTTATCAGTTTAGCACAGACATTCTTACTGAAGCCCACTAAAATGGGAAATGACATAGATGATGTCATTTCCCATTTTAGTGCTTCAGGAAGGATCAGACTATCTTACTTGTGAATTTACAAAAATCATCTTTTTTCACCTTTGCATTATGAGGAGACACAACTTCTTTAGATTGTACTCTAGATGAGTAGCTGAAAGAAGCAGGGCTTTATTAAGACAGAATTTAACTTGAGGAGGAGACAAGTTTCCCTGATTTTATTTCCCGTTTTGGTGAATGACCTTCAGTGTCATTCAAGCATAAGTTTCTCACTCCTACTACAAGGGAAAGAAATTATTGAAGCTAGACTTTTTGGCTGAAGCTCAATAGATTGTAATGCTTGAGGCAATAAAAATATCTGAAACAAGATTATGAGAGTTAGCTGCCACATACAGCTGGACTATGTGTCTGCTTGAGCTAGACCTTGAACTTTTATTGTCTCCATAATGGACTCAGTTGAATGTTATCCAAGAGATGGGTTGGGTCATTTCTGCTTCTGCTTTTTCTGCTGTGCAATAAATTCTGTGACATCTGCTACTTTTAGCTTGTGCTAATTATAGTGAACTAGACTCAAAAGGTTTAAAAGAAAGGTTTTGTTTAAAGAAAAAGAAAGGAGGAGGGGCAGAGGGAGCAGGAGGCGTGAACAGATGGTTCTTGGTCAGTAGGTAAAACAATTTATCTAAAGAGCAATGTGGGATTTCTGCTAGAGACAATGTGATAGTTTTCTTATATTTTTAATTGAAATATGTATTTATTGCTCAGCTGTTATAGGCACAGCTATATTGTTTCAACCAAGGACTTGCTGGTGGATGGATTGGTTTCATTGTAGGGAATTGCTGAAATTCTCACAAAAAATTATGAGCTATATTTTGGTATATGATTTGGTATCCCAGAATAGTTTTTATTATTAAAGTGTGTAAAATCAGCAGTATTGGATGTCTTGGATGACTTGCAGGTTACTTTCTGAACTTTAGGAATCACAGCTAGTCACAAGAATTTATATTTTTATCCCTGGAAAATTTCCATGTAATATATATTTCATTCTAGAATACGTATTAGTAAACTGCCTGTTGTACACCTTCTGACCTAATAAGAGTCAAGTCAAGCCTGTAGTAAAGTTGTTAAAATCTTGCTTTTCCTTCATTGCCTTGCTTCAAAATATTAGTGTAGCAAAAATACTGAATGTACTTTTCAGGAATTTGGCATAAGCATTTATGAAATTTCCCTGGTGTGTTTTTTTGGTCTCTCTGGTTTGTTTTTTTTTTTTTTCCCTGCTTGCTTTGGGCTTTTTTGTTGTTGGTGGTTTTTTTGAGAGGATGGGTGATTGTTGTTTTATTTTCCTTTGCTTGTTTTCTTTAGTTGTGCCTCTCCTTCATGCAACTTTTATACTGAACGTTTTTCTGTGAGTGACCAGGCAAACACATTTCTCCTAATACCCTATTTAAGCACATAACAGCTTTGAGACACGGACTAAAAATAGGCTGGAAAAATCATTTTGGGATGAATTTTTTACACAAAAAGTAGTTAACCAGTGACCCCTTCCTTAACCATACTTTAGCTGGTCTCTAAAAGATACCATGATTGTTCCTACGGTGGAGTGATTGCAAGGGGCTAAACGTGTCAGTTCCACCTGTGTGGTTGCATGATTTGTGACTTCTGTAGCTGCTGAACCTTAAAAGTGGGTGTGGAAAATGGCAGCTCAAGGAGTAGTGGCAGAAAACCTCAGCAGGGAGTGATGACAGCAGAATGCATCCCTGGTGACCTCAAGAATATGCAGCAAAATTGTCCTGAGCATTCCATGAAAATCAAGCCCTGTTAAGAATCAGGGCTCTTGGTACCTGAAGGTTTTTCAGTGTGTTAGCATTGCAGCAAAGCACCAGGTGCATCTGGTAAAATCTCCCAAAATCATGTTCCTAGGAAATCAAAAATTTCTTGAACAATTTGGAGAAAATGTTTCCCTGTTGTCTTCACAAACCCTTTATTTCATTTTGCTTGCATGCTAGTGACTTGACATGAATCAGGTTAAATGGAAAGACATTTCTGGATAAATGAGAGCATTAACTGGTCTGGGTAATAAATTTTCCAAGCAAAATAATAATATAAAAGAATCTGTAATATATAACTGGTAATTATTTGAACTAAATATCATGTATTGGCAGAATGTTGGGTTTTTTTTAAGGAAAAACATATCATAATAGTAGATTGCATAAGAACTCTTTGACTTCTTAAGTTAGAAATTAACTTGCTAAGAATTGTCATTTTTTGACCTAATTTTGGCAAACAATGACTCTTGCTTTTCAACTGCTAATTTTCTAGTTTTGAAAATGGATCTGAAAAAGACTGGAAAAAGCTTGAGATAGGAGTTTTCTTGATAAATCTGTCACTCTGATTATAATGTTTGACCAGAAACAAATTTTCTTAGGAACTTCAGGTGTTTAAGAACTCAAGAAGAAATAAAAAAAAAAATTACCTGAGTTTGAATACGATTAGTATCCTTTAAAAATATCCTTAAAATTTCTGTTCATAAGATAGATTTTGGGAAAAGAAAAAAATGCAATAAAATAAGCATCTCTTTCCTTTTGGAAATGAGATGCTTATTTTCTTTTCCATTTTTTTTTCCATTTAACTTTAAAGATTAGTTATATCTGTCTGACAAGACTGTAAAATCTTTGAGTTGGAGGCATTATTTGCTTGTAGTGTGCTTTTCATGGAGTTCTGCTCTGACCAGACTGCTATAGGAATTACTTCAGCAAGATTTCAATGAAACAGTGCTCACTAAAACATTTAAGATTAGATGGTTTTATGTTTGTATCTATATATCCTGACATATTCTACTTGCAAATTATTAAATATTAACTAGCTGTGGGATGTATCTATGTAAAAAGAAGAAAAACCATACAGTCTGTAAGCACTGTGTTATTTGCATGTTATATGAAGATATACCTCTGTTTCAGCAGTCAGAAAAAAGAAGGCAGAATTTCATTTTTTTTTTTTTATTATTATGTTTTTGGCATAAGTAAATGACTGGTGATTGAAATTGTTATTGTGTTTCTAAGCAAGAGTTTAAGGCCTTTTCATTACTTCAGTTGGACTGTTATGCCAATTATGACAGGTAAAACTCAACTGTATTGTATTCTTCCTATTCTCCCCTCCCATCCTTAGAGGAGGAAAAATTACCTGAGCTAGAGCAAGAAAAAAAATTCTTTATATGAGGACTTTATGCCAGCAGAATCTTGCATTAACCTTCATCATTTTCAGTCACATGTATCCATTCCAATACATCCTTATCTGTGTGATAATGATATCATGGAATGAAACAACTGAACTGACTATTCCACTGATTTTATTTTGTTTTGTTGTTTTTGTTTTTGTTTTTTTTTTTTTTTGGTTTGGTTTGGTTTGTTTTTTGTTTTTGTTTGTTTTGGTTTGGTTTTTTTTAGGTTTCCTCTATAGGGTGAGCTATTTGGACCATGTAGGGTCAAGCAAGATCAGAATGGGGTTTTTCTTCACTCTAGTCAAGGAAACCATAAGAGAAACTTTGGACAGTGCCTTTGGCCTGATGAGTTTAGCAGCAGACTTGTCACTTTTAAGCCAAGATAAAATTTAAAGTACTTTCCATGGTTTTTTTTCTGTTTAATCTTATTGTCTTTCATAATAAATACAAAAATAAAGTTAATATTTAAATTTTAAGGCAAATTTTCTGTATTATATCTACAGTAAAATTCATTTATTAAAATGAACACAGCTTACATATTTAAAAATATAACCGGCTGCCATGTCCAGAAAGCTAAAAAATGCAAGCAGGAAAAATAGAGTAGGAAAATTAATACTATAGTACTAAGTCACAAAGCATAGAGGGACTGTTGGGACTTTGGTAAGATCAGTTCTTTATGTAGTCCAAGGACCAAGGACTCAGCATTCTCAGAGTTATTCTGCCATATTATTTAATATGCAAGACACATGAGCTCATTAGGAGAGCTCAAAACTCTATCAAATTACCTTTAGTAAACAACTTGAGAAAGACTCTTCATCTCTCATGACTTTGAAGGCAATTGGGTGGGGGGGGATAGGGGGAGAAGAGCACAAAGGTCTCAAAAGCTTTAGTTTTAATTAGTCCAAAGAGCAACCTTCCTGTTGAAATGTTATTGGCTATCATGGCAATCTTATTGAATAAATTACTTTAAGTTATTTCCCGTGACAAGCCTCTGATAAAGCAACATGTTAAAAATGTGTTGCCCACTGCAAGGAGCTTTGTTGTGGCTAAACTGTAGAGTGAATGGAAAAAGTTCAAGTTCTTGTACTCCACGTACTGAGGTAGATATCTGATTTTTACAAAGATTTTAAGGCACAGGGGATGATAGCAGAAACTCCTGAGTATTTATTAATCTTTAAAATAAAAGCTTTTGTTTTTGCTGCAGTGTGCAACATCATGATATGGTGTGCATGGACTCGTGTGAGCTCTATAAACGTTGCACATAACTGTGATTCCCTCTGGAGCAGGTTGTGTGAGATGGCACAGACTGAGCACATGCAGGTTTTTGATGGCACTGGGTGTCATTTGCTCCATCATTTCTAATAGAAACTCTAATCCCAGAGTTTTAGAAGGTTAGTCAAAGGATTGGCATCACTTTCATCCACTCTCTATATTTGTCTTTATAGCAGTTGGACTAGTTCCTATATTTAGGATGAATTTTTCTGAGAGATTTGCTTGAGATTTCTGATGATGAATGTGTCCATATTCATTCAAGTACAGAAAACCTTCTGACCTGAGCTGGTATATTTTCATAAATATGCCCAATACCAGGGTGCATTGTAGACTTACCACATTGGTAAGTATTGACACTATTTCTTGATTTTTTTCCATTCATTGAAGACAGTGTGCAATCACCACACACACACAACAACAAGACCCAATGCTCTCACTTCAGTTTTGGTAATGCTGGTGCTGCTGGGATTCTAGGATGTAAGAAAACCTGTGAGCTTCTGAAGTCCTGACACTGATATATCTCAAGTTATATTCACCAAGGTAGGACCACCCCAAAACAGGATTACCTAATTTCTCTATATCTTTCTTTCTGTTAGTAAACTGGTGTATGAAAAGAAATGTTTTGCAAAGTATCAACTAGGCTTGGTAGTTTAACCCTCCAGTTCCCTTCAGTCTCCAGTGAGGGTTCCAGGGAATGAAGATGATTGGAACTTGCCCCCTGCTGCTCCTCTGACAGCTTTTGCTGCATGGCTTGCCCCACAATGTACAAGGCTGAATGATTTCTGTGGCAATTTCCTGCAGTAACTTCTTGATGTAGAAAGGTCTGAGCTATTCCTGCAGAATTTCAATCAATGGGTTTTTTTCCTCTTCATTTTTTTTCTTTCTTTCCTGTCAGAGCCCAGAACCATGGAATTACATTTAATGCAATTAAAATTTGTTTTAATCAAGCAGTAATACTTTTATACTCTTTCAATAATTTAAGCTACATTATAGAGGATCTATCTGGGGTGCTGAAAAAATTATTTATGTATATATATTTGACTGGGGAGAGAGATTAGAACAGCAACAGGAACATGGAGAGGTAATTTAAGGATTTTCAATCCTTTTCTTTCCTGCAGTTATCTGCAGATAGAGAGATGTGCAGAGAAGAACTGTCTGAATTTTAACAAAGGTAAAGGCAGGGTCCTGCACCTGGGGAGGAATAACCCCAGGCACCAGCACAGGCTGGGGCTAACCTGCTGGGAACCAGCTCTGTGGGAAAGGACCTGGTGGACATGTGTCAGCAGTGTGTCCTGGAGGCCAAGGTGTCATTGGGTGTGTCAGGAAGAGCAGTTTTATCAGGTGAGGGAGATGATCCTGCCCCTCTCCTCAGCCCAGACTCCTCTGGAGTGCTGTGACCAGTTCTGGGCTCCTCAGCACAGGAGAGACATGGAGCTCCCAGACCCTATCCAGAGGTTGGGCTCCAGAGCTGATGAAGGGACTGGAGCATCTCTCCTAGGAGGAAAGGCTGAGGGAGCTGGGCCTGCTCAACCTCGAGAAGAGATGACTGAGAGGGGATCTCATCCATGCCTAGAAGTGTCTGAAGGGAGGGTGTCCAGAGGATGGGGGTGGTGCAGACTGGCGCCGAGCAATAAGGCTGGAACTGATGCACAGAATGTTCCACTTGAACACAAGGAAGGACACTTTGATTCAGGTGACCACACACAGGAACAGATAGCCCAGAGAGAGTGTGGGGTCCCCCTCAGTGAAGATATTTAGGAACTCTCTGCCTGCAATCCTATGCCTTGTGCTCTGGGATGATCCTGCCTGAGCAGGGAGGTTGGACCAGATGGCCTGGTGACTGTGGTCCCTCCACCCTGACCCATTCTGTTATTCTGTGCTTGTAAACAGCTTACAGAAATAATCAAGTAAAATGAAAAGACAAGATTTATAACTCTGTGTTTTGTTTTGTTTTGGTTTTTTTTTTCATAGTTCATAGTCTTGCTTTTGTGCTTTTCCTGTAGGATTGTCTCAGTCTGCATCCTCTGATCTCTGTCATACCTTGAAGCTCAAAAAGACTGCTGAAAGGTTTCCAGGTTCTTCTGTACTATTTTAAGAGCCCCTTATTATTTTTATTCCTTCATTGAAACAATATTCTGTCTCTTCAAATTTTTCCTGCTCCTCCTTCTGCTATTTATCTTTAGGTATAATGCTAATGGTGATACTCTCTTACCTCTATTACTTTTTAGCTTACTTTTTTTTTTTTTTCCATTATTTTAATTTAGAGACAGCAACTGTTCTAAGCAAGGCAATGTTGAAGTACAAATAGAACCTGAGAATGTGTTGTTAATAGTACCTATAGTTAAATGTCTGGTCAGATACCTTAGATGTAAGAACAGTATTACTCTGATAACTTGGCAAGGGAGGAGAGAGACAAAATGGAAGTGAATAATATAGGCACAGGAAAGCTGTGGAAGAACATCAAATACAAAGGGATATTTTACTAAGCAGGTAATGCCATGGGTTGATTACAGTTTGGGAAGAAAGAGAGGCAGGGACAGCACTGCAGCCATTAGAGGATGTTTGAATCTAGCAATTAGCATCCACTGAGGAACAGAAAATTATCTATTGTGTGGCAAGCTATTTATGCTTGTGGTAGGTATTTGTCTGGTGGAATATACTTTCAGGCTGACTTATTCCCCATTGCAGGGTGTCACAATTCTGCTCAAAACCAAAGGCATGTTTCTACAGGTTACAAATTCAACAGTTTTTACAACAGGGTTAAAGCCTTGCATTGTTCTACTGCTGTTTTCTGATCCATTTTCCCCTCAGTGATCTGTCTTGCTTTGAATCTTTTTTAAAATCTCCCTCCTCCTCCAGCTGCAGAAGATGCAGTTTTGTCTTCAATATTGCCCTACTCTCCTGCAAAACATTGTTCACATGAGAGTAACATTTACCTCCATGAAATAATTCTTCTGAGCCTCCCTTTTGCTATTTGGAAAGCTATTAGTTTCCATCCTACCCAGAAAGCCACCTAGGCTGTGAAGTCATTTTAAATGTCAAGAAATCATTCTTGGTTCAATTTTTCTAGGAAGGAATGGAGATAGTGGGTGATGATTTGGATCCTTTGAGTAGCAGCTAGGGCACTTGCTATTTCTTTACATCTATGTAAACACAGCCCTACTGTTTGAAGGGTCAGAATTTTTTAGCAGGCCAGACAACCTTCTAATTTCTGCTTCTAATTTAGAATTATCATAATGACACCAGCATGTAATAATCCTGTTTGGTGGGGGATTATGTTTGGTTGGGTTTTGGTGGGTTTTGTTTTGTGTTTGGTTTCTTGAGGGATTTTTTTGTGTAAAAAGGGTGTTTCAAATATGCAAACCAAAAGGTTTATAGTAGCTTAATTGTAGCTTGAATATATCAGTCATTCCTAGATTATTTGAGAATCTATACTGAGCTTTTCTAAAAGAAGATCCATTTTGGGGGCAGGAAAAAAGAAGACAGACCAGCATACTGAAAGTGACTGTAATACAGGATATTTATTTTAGGAATTTGATTGACAACCTATTGGTGACTTCACAAGGGAAACACTTCAGGATCTAGCACAGCCAAAGCAGAGGAGGGGGGGATAAACAAGGCAACTGAAATATTATTGGTAGTTCCTTTTATCTGTCCTTTTCCATGTTTTTCAAATAAGTAATCATATTAGGAAAGAAATCTTAGAGTGCTGAACGTGACAAGGTTTTTGTTCATTTGATTGTTTTATATAGCAGTCTTCTATGCAATATAATACATTAGAAATGGTTGGTCAAATAAAGGCTTTTCAGTCAAATCCACTGCTAGTCTAGCACATGCAGGTTTCTTTAGGTAACAGAACAAGGCTGAACAAAGAAGAACAGGCTGAAACCCTGATTCTTTTCAGATTCATCTCTAAAATGTCTTTTTAGCAGATCAAAGCCTCCCAGCTGGATTAAACCTTTAACTCCCCCACTGCAGTTCTCCTCAGATCTTAGAGATCACAGGTAGTTGATTACAAAACAACAGATACCTTCACTGCAGTTCTATATCAAGCCACAGCACTTGGTAATTTAAAAGTTGCCTTTGTGCTGCTGCATTAAAAAACATAGCATGGATTTAGGAAAAGACCTGCTAAAGTTTGTTAACTTGATGCCATGCAGCCTCTTGTGAGACAGGCACATACAGATCCAGGCTTTTAACAGTAATGCATTGATATTTTTCCAATGAAGCTGGCAAACTGTCTTGAGATGCATTGTGTGCTCAACTTTAAAGCAAGGCTTATGGCTCAGAAGACTTTGCATATGTACTACTGTGCTGTCAGCTGCTGGAGGGATTTCAAGTTCCTACTCAGCAGTGTGCTGCTGCTGCTCCTGGGAGAATGCTGATGACTCCTGCCTGTGTAGTGAGATGTTTATGGCTGGCTCTTTAAGCCTCTCCATACTAAATTTATGTAACAAAAGACACTTGGCTGATGCTTCTCTCTTCCTTGTTTCATTTCTATTAATCTCTGTGTGCATTGTTGAGGGGAAGCAAACCACTTTTATAAGGCAAGTATAGTTTTACACCTCTTTGAACTGATGAATGGCACATGTTTAGTAATTTATAGGTTTGTAGGATCATTTTATTGCTCTATTCAGGGCTCCTTGCCATTCTTGCCACCAGGTGTTTGAGTGTCAGATCATTTTGGTCTTTTCTGCTCGTTCTGACAGTTGCCCTTTTGGTGAAAGAGCACCTGGCAAAACACTTTGCCTTGTGGTGAACTTCAAAATCATTCTTTCTTTCTCCTTCTGCCATTAATCCATCCCTGTCTTCCCTCCCCAGCAGCTCAGGGATTCAGTATGATGCTGGGAAGTTAGGTCATGTTTGTGACATATGAATGCTCTGAGGAGTGGGGACTAAAACAGGAGCTTTAGGAGAGCTGGCTTAGGAGAGAGCCCCCTTAACCTACCTGAAAGGGTGCCCACAACAGGGTGTAAGCCAGCTGTGAAAGGCTGGGCACTGCAGACAGCCTTTTATTAGGTAAAGCAATTAAAGAATGACAATTTAGGCTGAATAACTTATTGCTGGTGTTTCCCAGATGAGTTAAGTTAATAGCCTAATTAAAACATTTCTTGCTTCTTGCCTTTTTTCTTGTATGTTTGGGACAGGTCTTCTGGGAACAGCATGAGGGAAACTTGCTTGGAAACATTTCCTTCTGTGATTATGCAGTGATTTGGTTGTAATGACATTGTTAAAACATGGGCTCCTGAAAAGTCTAAATTCTCACTTGAATTCCTTCCATCTTTGCACTTCCTTTTTCTTGGTTTTTGTAACCCCCCCTGCTTTTTCTGTTTTAAGATGATTTATGCTGTTCCTAACCAGACTTCTATTTAAGTGTCTTTTAAATAATAGTTATTGAATAATTTCTCATATTTATCAGTAAGAGTGTTTATTATAAAGGTGAAGTAGTAGAAGTTGGAAGAAAAAAAACTTTCAGGTGAGGGTGATCTCATCTTTTTGATTATTAGCACCTATACAGAAGTAAAAATAACACCTGTTTGCTCGAGAATGGTAGCACTCAGTTACTAAGTCAGCAAGATGACATATCCTTAGAATATGCTCAGAGACTGAGATATCTGGGCAATATTGTTTTGCATTTACTCATCCATTTTTTAATGGTGGAGTGGTAGTCTGTCTTCTCTTAAATGTTGCCTTTTATAATAGACTGGACCTACCCCTTTTTTCTCAATTTTCTGAAATATGATAGCCTTCCTTTCAGCAAAAAAGCACCGGAGAGGCTGCTCTGATTCAGAGATGAGGAGGCTGATCCCTCACTCCTGTGCTTCTTCCCTGGGTCTCATAGCCTGTCCTAACATGCTTATCCTCCTCCAGCCCAACTAGTCCTTTTGTAGCTTAGTTATCTTTTTCCTCTGACATTTTTCCTGCTGTAAGACAGAAGGAAAATGCACACAAACGTAGGAGCTGTATCCTTCTGCTCCAAGTCTTTGTCTTGAGATTTTTCTAAACCTTTGATTCTCTGAGTTTTTGTGTACATCAGGTTTTTGAAAGCTGTGATGAAAACAGGATAGAACAGGATTTGACTGGATCCTAGACTTCACTTCTCTTAAAGGAGAAAATAACCTTGTTAGGTGCAGAAATGAAACTGATGTGACTGGTGCTAAGTCAACTTCAATATGACCTTTGTTTCCTTTTATGAGGAGGAAAGCAAACTGCAGTCACAGGACAAAAACTATTCCCTAAATAATAAATCTGCCATCTTCAGAAAGGTACTTAGTGTGGATGTGGCACTTGAGAACATGATTTAATGGAGAATGTGGGGGTGCTGCTGCTGGGTTGACAGCTGAGCTTGATTTTAAACATCTTTTCTAACCTTAACAATTCTGCAATTGTTTATGAAAGTAGAAGAATTTGCTAAATTATTCTGCTTTCATCTGGTGCCATAAGTGGGAAACCAAAGTGAATGGACATTTCCTTGGTAATTGTTATGCAATAGCAGGCTGATATTCTTCTGTCAGTTTCCTCATGCTTAGGGATGATTTTCTGCACAGATCTGATAACTTCAAGAACATGATACTGATTTTTAAGTGAGAGTGGGTGAGAGATAAGTACAGACACACAAACACACACACAGAAGTAAGTTACTATCTGTTCATTGCCAGTATTCTCTGAAGATCTTCAAGTTGCAGGTGGTTGGTAGCTGACACATCTTTAGCTGCAACTCATTCCATATCAGCATTCTCTTGGGGCAGAAAACATGAAAACAAAGTATTTTTCTGTTAAACTTGTGCTAGCAAAGAGTATTGGTTGTATGTAATGTAGGGCATCTCTGTTCCTCTCCCTCGTTGCTTCCTCTTTCATTTGTTTTCAGTAAATGAGAACAAGCTCTATCAAAGATGTCTTACATTTTGAAGGTAATCCCTTTGGAAATGAACAAATGAGACATGCTTTCTTGGGATACAAGGTCTTAAAAGCTTTTTCTCCGTCCTATTTTCAAACACAGTACATTTTAAAGAAAAAGATCAACATTTTATCTTTCGCTGTTTGGCAAATACTGAGCTTCATCTTTTGTCCTCTGATTTCTGGCAAGGTCTCAAGGTGAGGAGTTCGGGTTTCTGTTTGTGCACACTCAGGTATAACGATGTTTTCTGCACAGTTTTGAGAATGAAAGATTGTCCTTTTTAAATGGGAGCAAGGTTGCAAAGCTCCTGAGGTTAAATCTGTATGATGAGTGCAGAATGAGAAGCCATGCTTTTGCTGTTGCTAGCCAGCCACTGCAGGTAATATAGCTTTTTAATAGCTTTAGCAGTTTCTTAGACACCTCTGTGCAACTGCTTGAGAAGTCTTGTCACATCTAAATCCCTGTAACTAGAGCTGGTGTGGACACGTCCCCTTATTCACCAGTTGCATCAGTGAAGGTGGATGTAACATTTAATAGGACCAAAAAAAAAAAAAAAAAAAAACCCAAAAAGCAAACCTTCCACAGCAGCCCCCCTTCAAAGGAGCGAGATGTTTTTTCACAAAAACAGCTTTCTAGAGAAACCTCTCCAACATTCCTTCCAAAACCCAAAATCCCTCAAAACAGATGTAATTCAAAGGTGCACTCTAATAACTCACATATGCTCTTTTCTGGGAATCTGTGTGCTATGTTCTCTCTTCAATCTTTGATGCACCAAAGTGTGCTATCCTGCCCCACTGGTGGTGTTTCAGCATGGAACCATCACTGAAAATAAAATCTTGCCATAGAATTTGTCTCTTGTACCAGAAAGAAAAAAAAATCTGTGTACGAACAGTATTTTTAAAATGAGGTTTTATTTTAAAGTGTTTCTTGATGATGAAAAGCTGTTGGAAGTTCACAGACCTCTCTAAACCAAGGGGAAAAAAAAACCCTCACAAATATTTACTTTAATTAAAAAGCAAACAATCCAGAAGCTTGTCATTTTAGATGCCAATCAAACCCTTTAGGAGCAAAGGAATGCTATCTTGCACACTTTCTCTCTTTCTTGCACCAGTGCACAAACATTGGGGAAGGCAACAATGCAAAAGAACATGGAGTCAGCTACATGTTCACTATTGTTGTCTTTGTTGTTGAATTAAGCCCTCCACTTTTGAGAGAAGGAATCAATCAAATTAATTTCCTTAGCAGAATCACAGGGTGATGACAGAATCACACAGAATGGGCCAGGTTGGAAGGGCCTGCAGAGGGTCAGCTGGTCCAACCTTTTTCCTGGGTTATAAATCCTTCTCTCTTTGGCTGGCACTTCTGCTCTTCTCAGCAATCAAATACTTTTTTGTCTGACATATTCAAAAGAATTCTTGCAATCTTCAGAAGAGGCAAAAAAAACAGTTCAGAGAATTCTGGAGAAGTTATATGCATTTCAACAAAGAGTTTGTGATTTATCCATTTTGAAGGGGGATGCAGCATAAACTCTATATTTAAAAAAATGTAGATGTGCATACCTCAACATTTTTTGTGCTTCATTGGCTGTGGTTTTAGCTCATTACCACAGGATGTGTATCTCAGAATTTTTTTTTCATGTTATTTTAATCAAAAATCTGGCAGATGGATTGCAAAATGATTGTCTGATTCAAGATATGGGCAAGTAATTCCTTAGAATTTCTCATTCATCCTCCTTTAAAATAAGAAACTCAGATTTGATATTCATGCTCTAATCCAGCACTATGAAAGAATGCAGCAAATTTTCCTGCGTTCTTTGGAACTTTCCACAGTGTGAACTGATGCCACAAGTAGTCTGTTTCTTCTTAAATGCTGTTTTATTTCTCAGGGGTAAGATGCCTGAAAGTTTCAGAATGCAGCCTTGAATCCATTGCTGTGAGGCTTCTTCCTTTCAGTGTTTTCAGGAGCCTTAATACAGATGCCAAGCACTGCAACTTCATTTCCTTGACCAATTTCTTAAAAATAAACCATTAAGCAGCAGTTCTTTCTTGTCCCTAAGGTAATCACCAGTAAATTTATTAAATGACTTTTGATTTGCAAGTAATGCTGTTTGATGTCTTGGTGTTTCATAACAGCAGTAACTTTTGTGCAAATCAGGCACAATGTTTTCTTACCTTCTTGATATATTAAGTAAATGTAATTCTATTTGTTAAGGAACTCCTTCTTTCCATCATTTCTTGTTGTTTTTAAGCAGATATTCCATATCTCAACTCGAATAACAGCTCTGGACTAACAACAATTTTACTGAATG
The DNA here is from genome assembly GCF_022539315.1 of Serinus canaria. Taxonomy (NCBI): domain Eukaryota; kingdom Metazoa; phylum Chordata; class Aves; order Passeriformes; family Fringillidae; genus Serinus; species Serinus canaria. Next base: position 7,301,644 of record NC_066313.1, read on the forward strand.
CTGCAAAAGCAGGTGGAAATGTTTTTTATACTCATCTTGTTTCTTTCTGTGGAAGTGATCTGGAAAAAGCTTTGCCTAAGAGCTCACAGCTCCAAACTGCAGAACAGTGTAAACTTAAACCCTGCTGTTGACTTGCAAATTACAGGCCTAAAAGCTATAGATAAATGTAAATATTTATAGGCCTAACTTGTAAACTGGCAAGTCTGGCACTTTTTCAGAGCAGACATTTGCAGAACGGTCTAAACAGGAACTTCGTGTTGCAAATCCTTGTCCTAATGACTCTGAACATTAATACTGATTGAGCTCCCAAGCCCTGCAGTTCTTTTTTCTTTTCATTTCTCCCCTTCTGCTAGGAAAAGGCTTTGCAGCTAGATGGGCACCCCTAACTGAGAGGAAGAAGAACATGATGGTGCCTTATACTGTGAAAAATTTAAAAGCTCTTTTCTTGGCCTTACTGAGAGCAGGGTGATACACATATTTACAGCCCATGGCCAGATGTGTCATCTTTGTTTTCTTTCTGCCTTGTGGTGACAAAACTTGCCTTTCTCAATGCTTTGGTTGGTTGGCTCATCCAGGAATTTTTCCTTCTGGTACAGAGGGGTATTTGAGGAAGCCTCAACCAGCTTTTTACAGTGGGGCAGCAAGCTGGTGTAGAGGGAAGGTGAGCACCACTGTGAAGTACCTGTTCCTACAATGCCACATGAGAAATAAAGGGCCCATAAAAGGCTTAGGGAAGAGGAAAACCACTGTTGGCAGAGTTGCTCTAAGTGCATGACTGGGCTGTCATTCTGGTTTTCATGCTGTGTTAAAACAATGCATAACACTTTGTCAGATCCGTCAGTCTTCCATCAGCCACGGATGTGTTTCTGTATTTCTCTTCTCCTTTTGGCAGTGCCTCTGTCTCTCTCCTTCCACTGAATTTGCTTGTGGGTTTTAGTATTACCTGGAAAGAAACACTGAACCATCTACTGCCTACCTTCTCTTATTTGGCCTAAAGGCTGTGGGCACAGACATCTACATTTGTGTTGGATCTGGCTGAGAGGGACTTAATCTTCTCCACAGCAGTGCTCATTTAATTGGCTCCATAGCAGCACGCACAGAGCTGTGCTTTTTATTGGTATTTAGAAGGTGTTGGTGGCACACCAGTGTTTTGGCTACTGCTGAGCAGCACTGGCACAGCATTATCACCTTCTCCTACCTTCCCCCTCACAACTAGGCTGGGAGTAGGCAACATTTTGGGAGGAGACCTAGCCAGGACATCTAATCTAAACTGACCATAGGATATTCCATACTATAGGGTACCAACTTGGCAATAAAAGTTAAGAGAAATGGAGTGGGGAGGGACATTGGATCTTTAATGTGTTTTTCTTCTGGAGCAGCCATTATGTCTGTGGAAGCCTAGGAAGTGGCTGGACATCACCTGCTGATAAGAAGTAGTGGAAAAAGATTTTGTTTTCCTTTGCTTCTCTGTGTGGCCTTGGTTTTGCTTTATTAAGCTGTTGCTATTTTGACCTGCAAGGTTTTGTTTTTTCATCTTATCCCACCCCCTGCTGCCTCCTACTGAGAAGGGGAGTGATAGAACAGCTTGATGGGCTACTGATATCCAGCCAAGTTCAATCTGTGGCAATATTGGATGTCAGAATAAGAACTCAACAGTAGCAGAAAGCCTGGAACAGTCATTGTTGCTATAGTGACAAAATCAAGCTAAATAATTAAAATCCTTCTTTTCCTCAGTATGCAAAGATCATTCCCACAACCTCTCCTTCTTCTTTGTGAGGTTTGGAGATGTCCTGTGAATTTCTGTGTTATCTTTCTGTGAATAGGACACCTGTTCTTAATTTTGAGTTGTTAAGGTGATGGATGTCTCAGATGGGACTGCATGTTCAGTAAAGCCTGGCATTTTAGGCTCTTTATGTGTCTCATGGAGGGGACTAAATAAATGCTAATTGACTTCCTCACGTTTTCATTAGAAGGTATTACTTTGAAATAGGTAAGAAGCAAAATGTCCAAAAGGACAAAGGATGAGTGGTCAAGACATGCAAAGACTCAGCCATGCTCTGCCCTACGGGGTGCTGCTGGCCTAGGAGTGCTCTGCCAATGGGACACACAGCAAGCAGGACACAAAACTCACCTCAAACAAAATAACTTTTATATTGTCTTTCTCCTGATGTCTTCTCTACTTGAACAGGCTGGCTTTAGGTACTTCCATGTGCAATACAGCATGGAAGAGGTAGGAGTGGCAGCTGAGGGGTCAACCTGCAGAGAGAATTGCTGTGACAGATGTCACTGCACTGGGTTCTCCAGAATGCTCAAGCACAGTGTCAGAAGCCATATTGGGAAGGGGGTCTGATGTGATTATTCACAAAACTTCTGCCTTGGGTGGCAAAATCCAAAATGAGCTGTCCCAGGTCACAGAATTATCAAACAAATTTTTTTTCGTGGAAATTTTTCATTAGCTTTATGACACTTGCCATGAGTCTTTTAGCAGGGTAAGTTTCCATGGCAGCAACCTAAATAATTGCTGTGCTTGTGTGAAACCCTGAAACTGGAGTCTTAGTCTACCTCTGAGTGACAAGCTTTCAGAGGCCATTAGTTCCCTGTTTTCTTTGAGAGGTCTCAAGTTAGCGTGCTATTTCTGCACTTGTAGAGAGAGACTTTTAGGAAAGTGACTGCTGGTCATTCCCAAGTTGTTACTTGCTGTCTACACAAGTCAGTCCTGCTTTGCTGAGTTAAAAGGGAACACCATTAAAATGAAGACATTCCTGGAAACTGACAGCAAAAGGACTAAGGAATCTCTGCCCCTGCTGGTCAGTGGGGCAGAAGACATGTGACAAATGACAGTACCCAAAAGGCTGAGATGGCACTGCCATGGATTGCCCTGGTAATGCTGCACCCCTGTTTTCTGAGTCTCTGAGCCCAGCCTGCAGTCCAGTGTGATGCCTCCAAGGGGACTCAGAAGCTGTCAGATGTCATTGCAGGACTGCTCCCTGCAATTTTTGTAAGGTGTCATCCAGGGAGCGGTTCCTTATTGCAGAAAATAGGTAAACTTCACATTTCTCTTCAAAAGTCATTGTAGAGCAGACCCATCCAGGAACACAAAGAACAAGATGGATGGGAAAAATCATAAACTATCATAAAATCATAGAATATCCTAAGTTGGAAAGGATCCAACAAGGATCACTGAATTCCAACTCTTGACCCTCCAAGAAACACACTGTGTGCCTACTTCGTGAACTCTGTCTGGTTTGGTGCTGCACTCACATCCCTGGGGAACCTGTTCTTGTGCCCAACCACCCCCTAGACAAAGAACTTTTTCCTGATATCCAGCCTAAACCTCCCCTGACTCAGCCTCAAGTCATCCCTTAAGTCCAGTCACTGGTCTCAAACAACCAGGAGCGTTGTTCCTTGGACATTACCTTCCAAAAATTAAAACCAGAATGATTAGGATATATAGAACCTGTTGTAGCCTTTTTCCCAACCTGGAAATAAAACTCAAGATAATTTTAATAAAGAGTTAATATAAAAGGGGATCTTCATTTGAAGGCCTTCAAGGAGAGTTATGGAAAGATGTCCACAAGAGCTCACCCGCCAGGGGCGAGTATGTTTTTATAGGTTTCAGAAAATTAGCATAATTAATAAAAAGCACCAATTAGAAGGACAAGTGGTGATACAATTCCCCCCAGGTCAAGCTCCTTCTCTGGAGCCCCTCATTCAGCACTGGCTGTGCTTTGTCCATGAGAATGGATCTCAAAGAGTTGTTCTCAGCCTTGGCTCCCAGGAAGAACTAATATAGTACTGGGGCCCTGCACCTCCCAGGGCTTGGAGCTCTGGAATTTTTGTCTTTCTGCCTAAGGATAGGCCATGGAAAATTACTGGGAAAAGTAGTCACTAATAGAATAGGTGGTAGACTTACAAATAGATGTGTGAAGATTACAGAGAACATATAAAAGAAAAAAGACAAAACCCAAACGGCATCACTGTCAGCAGGGCAAGCATCCCCATCTGTCTGTTGAGGAAAAGATAAGGCAGCTGCATGTCAGATGCCTCCATGCTTCTCTTGTATTTTCAGAAGATTCAGAACTAGGGCTAGAAGGCATTCAAGACTTCAAATTAGGAATTTGTTTTCTCAGGATCAAGTGAAGTTTAGTTATGATTCTCATAAGGCTCAAGGAGAAATTCAAGGTGTTTCCAAAGTTAATAGGAATTCTAGGGACAAGATACTTGGGAGTAGATTAATCTGAGTAAGTAGGGAACAGAAGAGAGAAAACATTGCATAGAAGAGCAAAAGGAGTGCAATGTAAACAGGTCTTTCCTTTCTGCACACTTTTAGACAGCTGGGAGAAGCACTTTTGACTTTTTTTTTGTTTATAATTTTTTTTCCCCCTTACCCTCTTCAGGTGCATTTTCTGAAGTGATAGTTTTCAGCCTGCCTTCTTACCTGCCACTGATTGTCAAGGTCTCTTTTGTGGTATTACTGTCAATGTGCCACTAAAATAGAAAATTATATTTTTGATAAAAGCATGGAGTATTTTAGGGAGAAATTTGCCTCCTGTTTGGTTCTCCTGGATAATAATTTGCAGGAATATCATTGAACAAAGACATTCTAACTCATTATAATTACTTGGGAAGCAACATGCTTGAGGGGGACCCAGGGGAAAGCAGAAAGATGTACAGTACATGGATATGTCGGAAATCACAAGAAAAATGTAGTTCTGGCCACCAATTAATGCAGACTAATTGATTATGCTTTAGTTGACCTTGATTATCCATTAGAGAGTGTCAAATGGAAAGTCAATATAAATGACAAAAAGTAAAAGTGCATGTTCTGTAAATCAGGTACATTAGTGACATCTGTCGAGAGTTCAAAATGCTGCTCTAGAAAAATGTTCAGGATTTTAATGCTTTTCTCTCTGATAACCTTTTTTTGCTGTGTGACAAAGTGCCTCTGGCAGGGATGCAAACCACATCTTAAAAGGTAATTAGAGTCAAAGTATATATTATTTTTAAAACAATTCCTTTGAACACACGAGTGTGCTTTTTTGGCCCCCACAATGCATAATAATAACTTGATGGTGCGTGGAAGTTCTGAACAATGACACCTCACAGATCCATGTCCTTAGTATCAAACTTAATGCAAACCATTTATTGAAATTTTATGTAGTAAAGAAGTTTTGTTGGCTTTGTTTTTATATCAAAAGTAGTCTGAGAATCAATATCCAAAAGCAGGAGAATTGGGGATGTATTAAAGTAACTCTGTGCAGAAACACACCTTGCTACAGAGGTATTTTTTCTCCCAAGTTCACACCTCTGTAAAGAGAGAGGGAGTTGTTGATGAAGTTGTTAGACTAAGGTAACACAAATACCAGGAGGAAGGGAGACTGTTTTCCAAACAGCTGTCAGTCAATCTGCCAGTTCTTCTCACAGTCTGGATTTCTTTTGTTCAGGTAGTTAGCCAAATTTGTGGTGTTTGCTCCTGAAACATGTCTTGAAAAAGAAAAACCAAAAATTCACAATTTGCTCCTCTTGCCTTGGGCCAAGCTTAGTGATACTGAAAACAAGCCACGGGACATGGAAGCTGATCAGAGTGCTACAACTGTGTGGTTCATCTCTGGAGCAGCCCCTATGCATCATACCTGCACAAAGCTGATATGATTTAAATGAGTAATTATGTCCACAGAGTAGTTTCAGAGAGAAGTTACCTGATGATTTAGCTGTCTCTGGGATTTTTGCCCAAAGCTGTATTTCACCCTGAGCAAACTGTGAGCTAAGACGATAGCAATCTTCCTATATATTAGGATTATATTCAGACTGTAAAACCTAGATGATTTCATGTTTCTATAATGGAGGTGCCCAAAACTCTCATTTGTAACAAGAGGTGATGGGAAAGGAGGAAAATAATAAATAATAAAAGCAATCCTCCCTGCCCTGAATACTAAGGTGAACTCTTGCCTTCCTCAAACCAGCTGTTCTACATTAAAAGAAAAAGTTCTATATCATATCTATTCTTAGTGAAAATATTTAAACTGTGATTTTAATCCACTTTGAATGTGGATTAATAAATTGCAAGTTCATAATGCTACAGTGTTCTAAAAAGCACTTTCACAGCATACTCATTTTTAAGTAATATTTATATTTACAATGACTTGTGTTATTTCAGCTCAACTATTCAAATATTGCAATGGTCTAGTAAAGCATAACATTGAACAGTTGGTCAGCTTCTTCATATCTAAAATATGAAAATAGTAAAGTGGTATGTAGACTGTATTAAAATTATCTCCAAACTGTTTATTTAAAACCATTGACTAAATTTGTTGGTGCCTGTAGATTCAACAATTTGATATATTACTTATATGGAAATGCCATTTCCATATAATTCCATCATTAATTTGGGAATTTGAATTTACCAGCCAGCCTTAAAAGGAAAAAATGTAATTACTTTGCTGCTATAATAAACCTACACATTTTTTTCAAGTCTACTTTTAAAGCATCTTGTATAATTGATTAGGATGGATTATAAGTGCACAGTGCCCATTTAAATATATGATGTACACTTCATTTTAGAGTTTTTCTGTTTATCAGGAGGGCAAAAGCCTAACTGGGCAGCAGTCTAGCAAATTTCTGTAATATTCCATCTTTTATATTTGACAAAGAATAAAAATGAGCCCACACCACACACACCCCCCAAACAAACAGAAAAAACTCTCCAAACCGACATGTTAGTGTGGTAAATTTAATTTTCTTTATTGCAATTTATAAAATAGTCTGAAAAGAACATTTATGTACTAAACTTTAATCTTACAATCTTTAGCTAAGTAATTAATACTTTGCAATACTTTCACAATTAGGTAAATTATTATAATACTCCCAGTTCAACTATTTCATGATTATATGGATGGTTTTCTTTCAAAATACAGATTTCTGGTTTTTTGTTTCTTTGTACTTATTATTAATAGAATTCACAAACAGGCTTGTATTATAAGCATTTGGGTTTTAAGTGTTTATTATGGTATATTTATACTAACTTAAATAAAACATAAGAGTTAAAACTATTACCACCATAGCTGCCATCATCATTGGTGTTAAAAAGATAATTAGATTTTTTTTCCACATAGCACTGAAATAAAAATAATGCTTATAGCTAGATTATTCTACTCTGCTTATTCTTGAAATATAAATGTATTGAAAGTACTGTTGGACTGGTAAAATGAGAGTGAATATTTGCATCCTATTAAAACTCACTTTGTCCTGAAGAATCAAAGCTAATAATCATGTTTTTATTTCCAAAATATTTTTGTTCTTTGTCATGCAATTGCATGCATTACTTTAAGCAGAGTTTTAATGTCAAGAGACAAAAATACCCTAAGCATTGCAATGGTTCTAAAAGTGCTTCATGGAAAAAAAATTTAATCTGGTCATAAAATGGTGAACGCTATGACACATTGTATTGCAATTGCTACTTCAGTGGGCATTAATGCCATTATAGAACCTAGAAAGTTATTTATGACACAGAATATTATATTGAAAAGACTCTTGCCTTCATTTGTTGAAAAATCCCTCTAGTGTTGACACACAGGATTTTTTACTACCTGCTTTGCTTTTGATTGCAGTAATGGAAACTTTTTTTTTTATCTATAGGTGTACATAGGTATATGTGTGTTTGTGCCCATTTATACAGATATTATAAACATTTACACATAGATATGTGTACATGAATATTCTATTTTTTAGCATTTTCTATCTTGAATGCAGTCGAAGAGTCAGGCCTCAATACCTTTGGTTTCTGTGGTTTTACTCCTTGTAGAACACAGCCACTTACCTTAAAAAAAATTGCCACAATTGCTGCTGGTATTCCCTTTTGTGTGACTGCACATGATCCTGGTTTGGTTCAGAGGAGCTCATGGGCTATTTTGAGAGATAAGGATAAGCTGATAAGCCTTCCAGCTGTGCTGGCACAAATAATTTGTGCAAAATGCTTTCATTCTGCCTTCTGTAACAAGGACATCCTCTTTCTGCTGCAATCCATTTAACTTATTGTAGGGACAGCTAAAAGGTAATTTGATCATCTTCTACAAGTACCTGCACAGGAGGAATGTTTTTGACCGTAAAGGACTCTTTACTAAAATCTTTTTTTCTGCCAGATTTATTTCCATTGCTGAAGGTTGACAAACTAAAATGTAAAAAGAGGTGCAACTTTTTTTTAAAAAAAAATATATAATTTTTATTATTTTTTTCCTTTTAAACAATTAGAAACAAGGACACTTAACATTTGGAGTAATTTTTCAAGTGAGGTAACGCACTCATTACATTGTGCAAACTTTACAAGACACTTGGAAATCTTCCAAAAGGTGTGGTATAATTTTAACCACAAGGTTACAGGTTTCTCACAGACATGTCTGAGTGAGGCTCAATAGCAGGAGGTCAAACTCCTGGCTCTCGGTCGTCGCTGCAAGCCCACAAATATTAATCTTTCTTTCAAATTACTCTTGACAGATGCTGTCATGAGCTTTTCCCTGCACTTACATCCTGAGGCAAAACTCACAGAAGACTTTGACATCAATGGGCTTTGGATCTAATCCACAGACAGCTAGTTTCTTCTGGAAAACCTTGAGTAAAATCTCAGTTAAAAGTTTTATACAAGTATTACTGCAGCAACCAAGGTCTGTTACAACTGTGGCATTTTGACAGAATTAGAGGGACAAAATGCACATTGGAGGAAATTAATAAAGTCATCTTTACCCCATCCTGTAGTCTGTTAAATTCAGCAAGTGACATAGTTTGTGTTTTAAAATATTAAAAGTCATGTTTTCATAATGCTGTAGAGGAACAGATACATGCTTGTCTCTCTAATACAAACCTTCATTACATCAATCATGACATGTTGGCTTATCCAGTCATGTTGAGTATTTTGAATACCTAACTGGAGCAATCTATCAGTCAAGATCAAGGTAATTTTTATGTTCAAATTAGGATTTTTGGGGTTTTTTTGTAAATGTAAAAGAATAAAAATGTACTTGAGCAGACTTTTTAGGAAAGATGAATTTCAGTTTGGTTAAAAAAAGGAGATTAATTGAGTAAATTTAATTTAGTAAATTAAAAATTTAGTAAATTAAAATCCAGACTATTTTGAAACGTGTACAGTGGCATTGAGTGTCAAGAGCACTTTGTAAGCAGATATGAAGTTTGTGAGAACATTATTACCAAACATTAGTTTGTACTCCTAGCTCAAAAATGGAAGTTTTCACTCTCTGGTAGGAATAAAAGTGAATTTAAATAAGCTTCCTGAAATGCAGGATTCATGCTTGACATCACTAGGCTAAGCTTCACATGCAGTAATCACTAAAAACTCCATGAAAGTAGAAAGAAAAGGCAAAGTGCCTGCTGAGCAACATGAACTTTTGAATCCCTGAAGAATCATATGCATTGCTCTATACACACACCTGAAGTTAAATATCTCCTTTCCTGCCTCCTCAGCTTTGTCAAAATTCTTGTGAGACTTATTTCTCTTTTTTTAAATTCAAAAGGTAATGTCTGCCTTCTTCCTCATCTGTCCAATATCTGTCACATTAAACTTTTCATTAGTATTATTATAGGTCCTAATCTTGAAGCTCAACCTGACTGCGCCTTTCCTCACGTCTCCTTATATTGACTGATCCTTTTTTTAGGAAGTAATTTTCTCTCTTACACTCCTCTTTTACATTTTCTTACGCCACATCTCTGAGTAGCCCACCAGGTGTGATATCCCTCTGATGAATGTCCTTATCTCAGGAATGAAGGGTGAGCTGAGAGGTTTCATTTGTGGCAGGTAGGCTCAAGTAGATTCTTCCATGGCACCATTCATGTAGTTCCAAAGTAGATGGAGAGCTTGTGTGGTGTGATCCTGAGCACTGGATTTCTGCTGCCCTGGTCTCTCTGATCTGCAGAAGTCTGTGCTACACAGCTCTGTGTCGGAGCTGATGAAGTAAATCTTGTAATACCAAGAGCTGTTCCCATGTCTTGTGCTGCAAACAGTGTTCTTATGCACCTTCATTCTCCAAAAAAAGTACATTTTGCATAGGTGAAAGCACTGGCCAGTGACAGTAGAGGCCCATTAAAAAAGACATATTTTTCTTTAGGTAGCTTGACTGATCACATGCTTAACACATTTTGCTAAAAAAAAGCATTAGATAGTTCTCACAGCCAAAGCTCTTATTGAGCTTTGTTAATATTCCTGAAAGAATATCCAGATCAGCCCTGTCTATTTCAAAATGAATTTTTTTGTCATGTTTTCATCATGGTTTCTTCAGACTTGACGGGGGAAAGGTATTTATCCCTTCATCAAATGTTTCATTTTGGAAGTTCTTGATGAGATTGCAATTCTTTCACTCATAATCTCTTTTGATGTAGGTAAAATAACTTGTCAGATTTTTAATTTTAGAACACTAATCAAGAAAAATAGTCTCTGTAGCCTGAGAAAAATAATCAATCCTTGACTGACTCTTCCAGTAGCAGCTATTTTTACTGCAACAGCAGGTGCTTTAAGATTCTTTACAAAATACATCCCTCCATCTTCCTTCACACCACCAACAAACCCATAGAGCCAGATGACTCCAGTCCCACTGTGAAATAATTTTAGCTTGTCCACTTGTTACCACTTGAGGTTTTCCACTGATTTCACAGCTGCATTCCTTGTATTTCTTCCCTGCACGATACCTTAAGGTCTGCTCCAATTTATTTATTTAGATTTTATGCACGGGGATAAGTTACAACTCTTTGATACAAAGCATCTCATTTTCCAGGACACCCCACAGATATTGGCAATTACACCGGAATACAAAAGCTTTTCATCCAAGCAAATAATTTGTTTTCTAGTAAGGAATGTAAGATCTCACCTCTGAAGAGGGATTTTTTTATTGTTGTTTCTCTCATAACTGTGAATGACCTGTGAGACCCATCTGGTCTTTCCACAAATGAGAGGAAGAAAGCCCTTCAAGGGTAAAATATCATTTATTCTATGAGAAAACAATTTTAAATTAGAAAAGGAAAGTGTTTGACTTTATAACACTGCGTGTGTCTGATTTGAATCACTCGCAGCTTGTACTAATATACCCTCTTAAAATGTTATATTGCATAATATCTATGTGGAAAATATAAAAACCTTTCTCACCAGTAAGCAATTGCATATGGTCTGAAAATTAATCCCTCACTGCCAGAATACATAAATAGAAATCCAGATTTGTTAGTGGGCTCCAGCTGCTTTGTGCTTCTCAGACAGTGCAAAAATAACCATAGACCCAGCTTAAATGTTCAGCTAAAGTGGGCTTACGGCTGCTTTCCATTACCAAAGCAGTGGAAAGCAACTGGAGGGGGCTCGTGAATCTGGCCTGTTCTGCAGCTCAGTGCCACAATCCATGCAGCACAACACTAATAGCCTAGCTAGGATGCTTCAGTACTTTGCAACTGCTGCCTGCTAGGACACCTTTGTGAGCTGAGAACCTGTGATTACACAGATGTTAGGAGGAAGGAAAAAGAGGAGAGGCGTCACAGTATTCATGTTCTGATACAGTGGAAGTGTGTGTCCTGAGGAAATTTGTATGAATAATGTAGTGTAGGTCAGATAATGGTCAAGTTCTGTCTTTGCTGGCTTATCCTGATCTGTTTTATGTGTTTTGAAATTGGCTCAGAATTTTCAAGGTCAGTTATTATCTCACAGCTGACACATGAAAATTTCTTCAGCAATTTATTTCATTCTCACATCATGCTAGGTATGTCTCTGGTACTTGTAATTCTGCTCTGAGACCGTTTTGGTTTTGAAGCCCATTTTTTTGTAATCCCAATATTAAGTTACATATTCAAAATTGGGAAAGAAATCCCAGTTGTACATATGAATCACCTATAAATGAAAGTAGAAGAAATCTGACAGAGGGAGCATTATTTTCTCCATGCAGGAAGAAATTACTTTTGGATTTCTTTCCAAACTATCTGATGCAGAGATTATGTAGAGGTGGAGGTTATCACTTAAAGCAACATAAACTTGCATTAGAATTAGGGGTGTTTAAGCTAAAAGCATTCAAGCTGTGATGCTGATGTGCCAGCAGTCAGGGAGGACACTATGCCAGCTGTCCAGATAAACTGTGGAATGAGTTTGCATCAAGGACCTGAGTTCAGTACCTGGATCTGCATCTTTTTCTCCCTAAAGATTAGGCTGTCTGTGTTCAAGGTCAGCTATCCTATGGTGCTTTAGAAAACATCTGAATGGTGACAGCTGTGAAAGACTTGTCTGATGGAAGTTACGAGGAGGCAAAACTGGAAAAAGTGGTCAAGAGATGGTGGTTGGAGCAGCCAACACCTGTAGCATCTCCCTGCTGTGAGCATAAGGTCACAGCACCCTTATTCTGGTTTTGCAGCATGGACTGCACTAAAATGTCTTGGTTTTTTTTTTACCACCCTAAAAATCTCTGGTACAGTTGACACAAACTGTCAGTTTGGATATTTTTCCACAATGGTCTATTATTTTAATGATCAACTGTTGATGATCTTATGGATATTTCTGCATGACTGGCTACAACTTTTGATGGAAAGAGGTTTAAGCTGAAATGCAGTACCTTGCCTCAGTCCAAGACATCATATGCAATTTCCACAGTTCAGCTGATGCAGGGAATCTTGACAATCTGTCATGCCATGAGATAGATCAGAGCCTCTAGGAAACGATGAATTCCAGAGTTACTGATAAAAGTACTTTGTGCTAATCCTGTGTTTACAATCAGAATCCTTTTTGTGTGACAATCTAAGGCTACTTAGACTATTGTAACAACCAATGACTTGGAAGAGAGCTTAATTTAAGTTCAAAAAGAATACTTACATTAAATGTAATCATGTATTTGTTTTCATCAGTAGCACTTTGTGTATATAGATCCTAAGGAGAGAAAGGATTACATTTTTTTCTCAGGGCAAGCTTGTAAAATACCTCTTTTTAACTCTGTTACATGTAATAAACTCTTATCTACTTATAGTAGAAGATCAGTCATCTATTCTCTTACTTCAAATTATTATTCTTGAAATTTAAGTGATCAAAACATATTATTTGATTTTTTGGGGACATTGGTTATAGACTCTGTAACTCAAAGAACGATTTGTCTGCAAGGGAGAGCAAGAGACCTGAATTGCTTAGACCATACTACCTTTATACAGGTGTTAATTTCCCAGAGTAAATACAGAGTAAATTCTTTAGCACAGCCCTTAACTGTTAAATTTTTTATATAGGACTAATTGGGTCAAGCTAATGCCCTACAGCATCCAGACTTGTGGTCTCTTTAATTCTTAAATACTGTAAAATATCAATTCCTCTTGGAAATATAATCATATGTGACTGAAACTGAGAGTTCCAGTAGCCATACAACCATGAATCCAAAATAGTAGGGCTGGAACCAGGACAGCCTCAATAGGCCTTTTTCTTTTTTATCCTCCACGCATGGCAATGCTTGCTGATGTTTCTAATTAAAACAACTTCATCCTTTATGTATCTCTTGCCCAGCTCTTTTGACCTCTGCTTCAAGAGCAGCCTGCCAGGATGGAGAATTAATGCCTATCCTATCATTTTAATCAGGCTAATGCATTGCAAGGAATTAAGAACTTCATAATTTCTCTGGCACTGTTCAGCTTACTGTTATCGATATTTAAAGTTACTGGAAAAACTATGAAACTCCCCCTTAGGGAAAATTGCTTATTTTTACTCAACTCTTTTGAGACAAGACTTGCATATTTTGTAACCCACCAGCTCTTTCAAGACATTTATCTGTTTGCCCTGGGGGCTTGGTTCTGGAATCATTTATGACATTTTAAAACAGAATATAAGTTTAAAATAAAGCTTTAAAGTACCAGTAAACCAGTTTAGCATAAAAATCTGAATCAGTCTGTATTTCTTACTTAGTCTTCAGGCTTCACATTTGTTTCATTAGCTCTCCCCTTCCCTTTTCTAGAGAGACCTGCTTTTGATTTACAGTCGTAACCTTCTGTCCTGCACCAGCTTAGCCTTTGAGCCATTACTTTTTCATTTTTAGCCTTGGGCCAGCTGTTTGTAACCTTTGTGTCTTGCATCAGTGGTATTCAGCCTCTTGTAGTTTACAGCAATCATGTAGCAATGACCTTATAAACTTTCTGTACCTTTCTCCTTCTGGGGTGTTCAAATTCACATCGAGCATGGCAGTGTGTTGTTCAGGTGCTGCTGGGCTCTCTGCTTTCAGCAAGCACAGGTTCTGCTTCAGCAGTTGCTGGCCTCTTTTGCTTGGGTTTCCAAAATCTATTGGAAACAAAATTATTGAGCTAGCTCCCTCAAAGCACTGCTTTACATACAGGCTATGCTTATCTTCTTTCTATCATGAAATGTTACAGCATTTGTAGGAAACTGCCACCAGCATTCAAGGACTTTTTTTTTCCTTTGTTTGTTTTGGGCCTTCTGTGATCTTTGTCAAGAAGGGAAAAAGTGGTTGTTTTAATCATTAAAATTAAAAAAAAGGCAGTGAATAAATCCTTCCTTTACTACACAGCCTTTATCAATTCAGTCCAGAAGAAAGCAGCAACAAACTGGTTCTCTTTCACAGCTTTGCTGTCATTTTGTTAACTCCTGACTGTATCAGGTGCGGGTTTCTCTTCTTCTAACTGGTGATGAATTCATTTAAATATCAGAGAACAACTCAGCACCTGTTGGATTGACACCATATGCTCCTATCATACTGACAGAGGTTAGAGAAATAGGCTGTGAAGCAGGAGCTAGAGGGATAATCCATAGAAGAAAGCCATGAAGGTGAAAATGCATTGCATGGCATGCACAGGTGAAAGGACTTGCCCATTTTGTCCAAGAAATCTGTCAGGGATCCATCATCCTGCCAGTAGGATTTTAAATTATGAACAGTATATAAGGCTTGAAGATTATAACAATGCATCACCATCATGGCTTTAACACTTGCTTAAATCTAGAGATCTGTGATTAAAAAAAATAATTAAAGAAAAAACCTAAGGCAATGGGTTCTTTTAGCATAGGTGTTATATCAATGATTCCTATGTAAAGATACTTCAACATTTCTGTTATAAAAGAAATTATAGTGCATCATTTACAAAGTTTAGAGAAATCCTTGGGGTTCCCTTTGCCTTAATAAATTTTCTTCCAAGTTATTTGTTGCTATTCATAATTTAGAATTTTACTTTTGTCCTAAAACTCAAAAACTACAGAGAAGTTTTTAAATAACTTCTTGTGTTTCCTGACTGCAGTTTAGGACAATTCAGAAAGTTGCCTCATTAAGGTATCTGTAGTGTAGTAGGTACTAAGGAAGCCTACAGATTTAGAAATCCATTATTACCAACTGAATATAAATTTTCATATTACTTTTCTCAGTTCATGATTTTAAGAATGGTCCAAGTGTAAAGATCTTTGACAGGATACTGTTAATCAGATGAAAAACAGCTTGATAACAATTTTGTATAAAAAGATTAAAGTATATATCTTTCTCCTCCTCCCTGCTTTGTAACTTTTTACTAAAAATGCACCTTCTGCTAGTAGTCACAGTGAACATTTACCCTCATGAGCTTGTAACACTTGACTTAACATTGTTGTAATTTTATTATGGATTTTTGATTTATTCAATGTATTTTCTTTAACTGTTTTGCAAAACTTACTGACGTATTGCTTCATAGAGGAGGATTTTCCTTTTTTGTTACTGCTTTGTATAGTTGATAATGGGAAAAATACTTTAATTTGTTTTGGTTTTTCTTGTGTGACATTCTTATTAATTTCAGGTTTTTAAATTTAAATTTTTATTTTTCCTCAGTTTTAATTCTTTGGAAAAGGCTCTTTTGTATTTCCTGGTCTCTGGGCTATTTGAGTTTAAAAAAAATAAAATAATCACTTGATCTACCTAGTGATACTCAAGCAATTGGATTTAAATGAGTTGCAGTACATTTAGTGTGGGGGGCTAAATCAGCAATACCCATGATCTGAGTCTCAGGGCATGGTGAGTTGTACACAGAAGAAATCAAAAGTCTGGTAGAATGTTTGCAGTAATTCCTGATTGAGCTATTCCTTTTCAGAACAAACATCAGGAGTGGAGGGTAGTGAACCAAAGACTCCCAAATTTCAGTGGGAAAAAAAGAAACACCATAAATATGAAATGTTTGTGTGTGTGTATATGCAGATATAGTCACGCCAATTTAAAATCTTTGCTAATTCTTTAAAAAGCTACTTTTAAGCATATTATGATGACATACTTCTAACACCTGTTGCATTTTTGGGAATGAACTGATGCTTCCCATGGTACTTACCCAGCCCATGTTCCTTCTACACCTTAAAAAGCTTGTTGCTAATCTCTTTCCTTGTCCAGGAAGATTCATAAATCATCCTGAGTGCTTCACCAGGAGGAATATGGTCTTGAAGATGAAAAATAATTAATTCTAGGATATACTGGGACTTATTTTGTTTTTCCAGAACTGTATACTTTGCTTTTCCTTTCTTGGTCTGCAATTCCCCAGAGACAAAACTTGCCTGACATGAAGTATTTTACATATCTTGGATGTATGCTCTTTAATATCCCTAAAACTGGTTTTGTTCAGCTCCTGAGGCAGCTTTCCTTTAATGAACAATAACTGGCCAATGACGAATTTATCTGGCTGAGGTCTTCTGGTTTCATCTTCTGCTGGTACTTTTAGAGCCTTTATAATTATCTAACTGCACATCTCTCTTGCTCATTTTTGTCTAGGGTCAGAGTTAACTCTGCACAGGAAGGCTACTTATTATTACTATCTGTTAATTACAGATAAGTATCAAAATTATTATAATAGTGGGCTTTATGCAACACAACTGCTCAAGGCTAAGATAAAACTAAAAGTAATTAGGTAATATTCACCTGGTCATTGAACAATTGCTATCACAGCTAAACAAGTTTAAACAAAAGCCACAGGCAAGTCAAGCCAAATGAAGCCTGACAAGTCCTAAAGCTGAGACCTTGCAGGGCTCATGCAGTCCTAGAATCCTATTGTTCACCATAATAATACTTTATTTACTGGACTTGCAGGCTACAACGCTGTGTGTGAAAAGAAATGGGTGTTCTCCTAGTAATAAGGAAATTCAGAGGTGGAATCTTGTCTTGTCTACAACTCTTTGGATGCATGGAAGGTGCAGCAGGTCATTCAAATGTGATAAAGATTTAACACATGCTTTAACATTCAATATGCATTTTTCATTTTTCTGTAAGGATGCTTTCTGTAAGGATGCTGTCTGAAAAAATGCACATGAAGCCAAAAATCAAATAGTGTATATTGTTCAACAAACATTTTTGTCAACTTATTTATTTACATAATATGCATTGATTTAGTCTCTCAAAACCTTTTTGTTTTTAGTTTAAACTTTATTTTTGCTATAATTTAGCTTACAATTTACTGCCACCTTAGTGGGGAAAAAAGTCACTTCTATATAGAGCTAAGTAACTATTTAATAACTTGTGACTGAATTTATGAAAAATATTTTTTCTGAATATTCATAAAGAATTTGTTTGCCAGAAGAAGCACAAAGCAGTTGAACTGCTATACAATATTGCCTTTCTTCCAGATCAAAAGTGTCTGTAATAGGAGACTTTCCACTTTCCTTGTTCCAAATCCTAGAGAGTTTTAAGATTAAAGTTTTAGTTGTTCATGCAATACTTACCTCTCACAGTTTTAAATCAGATGATATAGCATGGGTACTTGTAGAATGTAATTTGATAGATATGCATTGTGTTACTTTTAGGGTATGTGGCATAAATATAGTGTTGTCTCACATTGAAGAGTATCAAACTTACTACTCTAATGACCAGGGAGTGGCCTGTGGTTGGAATACATATTGCAAACAAATTATATGTGAGATACAATTAAATGAGATCCTTTTCTATTCTTTTGTTGAGAGTATCAGAATTTTGAAATCTATATAGATTAAAAATGAAGTGTCATCATGCTGGAGAAACTTTTGAGGTTGTATAACAATCACATGCAATACATAAGAGCTACTGCAGAGGAAATATTCAGTGTTAGTAGAATCTGAATCAGTGTTCTTGGATTATCGTGACAGTCAATGTGCTATATTATGTAGAAGCTTTCAAAGTAAGCTGTCTGAAAAATAGCTTTCATTTCCTGCTGGTTTTATATCTGGTTCTTACAACTACTAGGGTAATGTTGCCACAGCTTTGGTAACAAGCACTTGGGCTGGGAGTTCAGATGGTCACGTGTAGGTATAGAAGAGCTGTCCACTGGGCAGTCAGAGCAGGTGTAATTTTTCCTGCAGGAAACAGCAGCTGCAGGAAGAAAAAATTGCTGAAATTTGGTTTCTTAGTTAGCAAATTAACTGCAATTTTATCACCTCACTCTTTAGAAGTAAATTAACTGACACCCAACACAGTACCATAATTTTCCTGTTAGTTGTGCCTGGTATGACATTTCTTTCCAGGAAGAGAGGTGAGCCTCATGGTAGTGGTGCCTACTGCCTTTCCCTCAAATGTGTATCCTTGGTATTCTCATGAAAAAAAAGGAATGGATACAAAAAAGGGAGGTGCCTGGCAAGTGCTTTTTTAGGGAGTTTAGAAGCATGCAGATCTCACAAAGAATTATAGAGCCCAATGAATGTTAATCAACCTTGAAAGGGTGTTAGCTAAAGGTATGATATTCTCCTTTAGTTTAGACAAAAGAAACAGCCCATTTCTCTAATGAATGGAAGAGTTAAACCTGTTCTAAATTTGTCTACAACTGAAGTACCTGTTGGTTCTTGTTTAAGGGTGGTTTGCAGACAGATTTCTAATTAGTAAAATGCTGAAGTAATATTCTTCTAAACCACATGCAATACCTATACATGCTCATGACTTTTTTCTTCCTGATATACACCCTTGGATATGCAGTCAGACATACCCAAATTTTGTATCTACAGGATTTAATTCATGGACTACCCAAAGGACAGGTGGCTTAATGATATTTTTTTTATCCTAACAGAGTAGATTTTAACTAGGAACAATGATTGCTAAATTCATTCACTGTGATGAAACTACAACAGGAACCAACTATTTCCTGATTATCTCCTACACTGGCACTCAATTTCTTAGGTAATCTGGATTCCCAAAATCACATCAAAGCCTAATAGAACTCAGAACACCTTAAAAAGAAAAAGTACTGTATAAGTCCATGTTAACAGGCAGAATCTAGTTAAATCAGACATTTTCTATGGGCACATTTTATCTTTGTCATTGAAGCGATAAAAAGATGATGGTAAAAGATCATGTGGGGAATGAAGGATTTTTTTCTGCCTCAAGATTAGAGCTTTCATTATGTTGCTCTAGGTGGGAGAAATTTAAATGCAGATGTCATTGCTGACTTAATCTTTGTGAAGACTGGATCAAAGGGAAATTAATCTGTTACACAAAAATCACCAGAAACTACTTGGTCGAAGGATCAGCACTAAGGCCTCATCTAGTTTTTACCTTTAAAGGTAAAAATTTCCCAAGCACTCTGTGTACCCATTCTAGCATTTGACCTCCTTTATTGTGAATAAATTTTGCCAAACAGACTGTTGGATTTACCCTGGTTGTGGCTTTTGGGTTGGTTGCCTCTTCTCCTCCTCCTGTGCTCCTCTGAGAAGAGTATCTTCAGCTTCCTCTTGGGACAGTGAGGAAGCTTCCCCTTTCATGACACTTCACTGGACTCACTCAATGCCAGTCATCTTACTGAGGAGCCCAGACTGGTGACTGTACTTTGGATGTGGCCTCACAAGTGCTCAGGAGGGGAGGGATCACACTCAGACACCTGCTACCTACAACTTGGTAATTCAGCCCAAAATACGCTCGTTTCACTTTAGGAGGGGTTTTATCAAAGACATCTTCTGTAGTTCAGGGCCATGTAAAGATACATCACATAGGCTGGAAAAAAGCCATCATGATTGTGTGTATATTTTGTGTTATCTGGATTGTCTTACCTTTTTTTTTTTTTTTTTTTTTTTTTTTTAATTTAATGGCTAATCCTTTCTGGCTAATATAGTCACTGATAGTAGCCATTCATAACTATGTATTCCTGTCCACCCTAGAGCTGCAATGCTCAAATAAATTATCAAGTCAGGTCTTGCAAATTCCTCAGAGATTTCATAAGCTGATGTGCAGAAGGGAAAGAGGAACATGCAAAGGAAACTTTGTTACAGAAAGAGGTACTGACGTTCAGTACAGTCTAATATTTGAGTTTGTGTTTATCCACAGGCTTTCCAGTGGAATTTCTTGGGGTAGGATACTTCTGAAAGCTTTCTCATTCAGAGAAGTTTGAAGTCATGCTGCAATTAGGGGTATTTTTTATTACTCTATGTTCTCTTCCACAGTAGTAAGGTTATATTTTATTTGCAATCTGCTTACTTAAATCCTTTTTGGGTATAGAGTATCACAGCCTTTCAGTCTTGATAATGTAGTATGGTTTGTATGCCCAGAAGATTTTGGGCATACAAACCATACTGGGCCATTTAGCTGTAATGGTTTGTATGCCCAGAAGATTTTGTCAGAACAGAAGGTTCAGTACTTTTACTAGCTGCAGGTTACTCTGAATAGCTCATGGAAAGCATATATGTGGTATCTGTCTCACAATGAATATGCTCACTCAGAATAATAAAATAATTTTAATTCATTATTTTGCATTTTTTAACCAGCATAGCAAATATGGTAATTATCCTTATAACCATATGTTGGTTAATGGCTGTTCATTCTTGAAAGGGGATGCATTTTAATGAGTGCTAAAATAATTTGCGTGCATGGAGGAATTTGAAAATTTGCCTAGCTCTTTGATAGCAAAAATACCCAATACACAGAATCACAGAATCACAAGGTTGGAAGAAACCTTCAAGATCATCGAGTCCAACCCATTCCCAAAGACCTCAGCTAAGCCATGGCACCGAGTGCCACATCCAGTCTTTATTTGAACACATCCAGGGATAGTGACTCCATCACCTCCCTGGGCAGGCCATTCCAGTACTTTATCACCCTTTGCATGCAAAACTTTTTCCGAACATCCAACCTATATTTCCCTTGATGCAGCTTCAGACTGTGTCCTCTGGTTCTGTCAGTGCTGCCTGGGGCAAGAAACCAGCCCCCACCTGGCTACAGCCACCTTTCAGGGAGTTATAGAGAATGATGAGGTCACCTCTGAGTCTCCTTTTCTCCAGGCTAAACAGCCCCCGCTCCCTCAGTTGTTCCTCACAGGGTTTGTGTTCCAAGCCCCTCACCAGCCTTGTTGCCTCCTCTGGACAAACTTCAGCATCTCAAGGTCCTTCCCAAACTGAGGGGCCAGAACTGGACACAGTAACATTTTTGCTGGCTAAGGTAGAGTTAATTTTCTTCACAGTAGCTTGCAGGGGGCTGTGTTTTGGATTTGGCCTGGAAACAGTGCTGACAATAGAGAGAAGCTTAGTGCAAAGCAGGGCTTACACAGAGCCAAGGTCTTTTCTGCCACTCCAGTTCCCTGCAGATTCTCCTAAGGAGCTGGGAGGGGACATATCCAGGGCAGCCGACCCCAAGAGACCCCAGGGGTATTCCATGCAACATGACATCATAAAAGGTGTATTAAGCTAGAGGAAGCAGCAGGAAGGAGAAGTTCTGAGTCATGGTGTTTGTCTTCTCGAGTCACCACAGCGTGTGACGGAGCCCTGGGATCCTGGGGATGGCTGGACACCTGCCCAGCCGTGGGAAGTGGGGAATGAGCTCCTTTTCTTTGCCTTCCTTGCATGCCCAGGTTTTGCTTTACTTGTTAAACTGCGTTTATCTCAACCCATGAGCTCTCACCATTAGTTTTCCAGCTCTCTCCCATGGACAGAGGGAGGAGCTGTGTAACTTTTAGATGCTGGGTTAAACCATGACAAAGCTTTTTGTCGGTTTTTAATGCAAAATATATGTGGTTTATTGAACTGGCTAAATCAACACAGGTGCTCTATTGAGTGACCCTAAGTTATTTTTATACATTATAAAATTAAGTAAGGTGAGAGTAATCTGTTTAATTGAAGAAAATGGCAACTTAGGATTTTTTCATCATGGACAGCATAGCATAACTGTTCTTCAATGTATTAATGGAATAACCTGTGTCATAAAGTAAAAGGGATTCCATTTATATCACCCTGAGCTGAACTAATAAGCCACTCAACTTTAAGGAACGGGATGTAAAAGTCTAAAAATAGGCTATGCAGTAAACAACCTTTTTTCTTTTCTTTTTTTTTTTTTTTTTTGAAAGGCAGAACAACTGAATTAAGAACTACCTCTCTAAAGTAGAGACAATAATTTATCTATGGATTGATCCCAATTAAGAGGATTGGACTGTTTTAATGTGATAACCCATTAGCACTCTTACAGGATTTTATTTTTAAGGACAACTTTCTTCTTCCTTTAGAAAAACAATTTCCTTTCATTTCTTCTGGGCATCTTCAGTTGCATTTATCACATTCAGTATCAGATTTCACATGCTGTTCTTGAATCTAATTTAATATATATTTTAGTTAATGTAAATTCTAAATTTGCTGCCTATCCCCTTTCAGAATTTTCTTGAGATATTATCTCCATGCAAGAAATAAATCAAGTTCAGTTCATCTTTCAGAGCTCATGCCTGGAATAACATACTTTTTGTGTTTAGACTCTAAACCAGGACATCCTGGATTTTTTGGCTATTCCTAGATCCACTGAAAATTAATCTGCTCCTGGAAACATCCACCTGATATCTGCTTTGCTGAGTCAGTCTTTGGAGCAACCATAGCTGAGAATTCAACAAACCTTTTCAGGCTGTAAAAATTACTTTTCCCCTCATATGAGTACTTAACATATGAAAGTTGCTTGAGGCATATCCTGAAGCAGTTGCTCAAATAGAGCTGCTGTGTGTCAGTACTGTACTGGCATAAACTCCCTGCTCTCTTCCCACACATTTTCTGGTGTACAAGTAGGGCAGAAATGTGACACTGACCCCACCCCCCCCCCCAAAAAAAAAAAAAAGAGCCTGATCTAGTTGTTGAAGATTATTAAATGCCATGCCTAAAGATATGTAGACCCCATCTGTCTCATATGAAAATGAGGAAAAAAAACCCAGTAGCCTTTTTTCTTCAGTGAGATAATATTAATTTGATATTATTGCTGTTTATTCTATTTTAATTTGCTCCCTCATCTTGACCAGTCGAGAAATACCAGTTTCTCACCGAAACCTCTAACATTCTGCTTTTTGGAGGAATAGCATATAAAAGGAAATATGCAACAGTCTCAAATTCACAAGAAGATCTTCATATTTTCAGCCTCTATAAACTCTTCATATAGATTGAAAGTGATCTCCAGGGGATGTGTTTGAATAGAACTGCTCAAATTTAGATCGTTTCTTGGACTGTGCATCATTCACTGGTGTCTAAGGTTTATTCTTCTATTCCCTTTTGTGTTCTCTTTAAATGCATTTCAGATATTTACTACATTAGAACCAAGCAAACAAAACAGAAATACAAGGTTTGCAGTCATTTCACTTGTGTGGTTATTTTTTTTATTATTTCTATTTCTCTTATTTTTTAGTACATTAGACTCAAAACTGAATGTGCATGGAAATTGCTGCTTTCTCACTGGATGTGCTCTTTCTGTCCAGCATGTTCACTGATTTCAGTCTTCAGAATAAGTTAGATAAACATAAAATTCCTTTCTGTCATTTTTTTCTCCTTGCTTCAGGGAAATATAATCCTGTTTTTAAATAGCACTAAAAAATCCGAATGAAGGAATGAAATATGTGAGTTCTTAAACTGGAGAAAACCATGGCAAATAAAATGAAAATACTTGGACCCAGGAAGCTGTTGCATAAAATAAGAGAAGTTTTGTGGAAGGTGATGGACCACTGATCTAGATCAAAGATAATGATGTGGAAATTATTGTTCTGAGCAAAAAAGGAAAACAGAATGAATATATCCTACAGACATCATTTTGATGTTATTGTTGTTAGAAAGCTGAAACTGAGAGTTCTCATGCCAAAGGTGTGAATTTTTTTTTTTATTTTTATTTTTTTTTTGCATTCCAATATTCCATCTAGATTTTTGAACTGCTTTGAGGATTTTTAGGGGTGTTCTTCCCCAATCTTGCTCGATCCTGTTTTGGTTTTAGTTTTTTTTTGTGGGTTTGAGTTGTTTTTTTTCCCCTCAAAAGTTTCAGTGGGAAATATTCTTCTTAGCATCTTCAGTTTCCTGGAATGATATTGTCCAGATGTTCAAGAGACTTCTACTCAAACTTAGTATCACAAAGGTGAAACTTCCTCACTGCCTTGCTTTGGCTTTCATAAAGGTTAAGATTTGGGCCCAAGAGAGAGAAGAGGTCACCAGGAATTATTTGCTCAGAACCTCATCCAGGGAGCTTTGAAGTACCTCCAAGACTTAAATCACTGGAGGCTGGAAGAACACTCATCACATATTTTTGAAACAACAATGAAAACAAAACTCACACAAAATAAACCGATAAATTGATAACTGCCAAGATGAGTTTCATTAGCCAAATATATTCTCCTTCACACTCCTTGCTATTTTCTGCTAGCTTCCAAAGCAACTGAAGTAGGTCAAAAAAATGCTGAAAGAATGTTAAGGGAAAAAAACCAAAACAGCCAATCCATGACTTGATAAATAGGCTGGGGGAAAAGAAATTACGTGAAAAATAAGTTAAAAAATGATAATGCTCCAGGTTTATCAGATTCAGGAACCATTCTCCTGGATTATATTCTGCTTCTCTCAGCCAGTGTGGAATTTTTGGTTTATTTATTTTTCTTGTATAATTTTATGTTTAAGAAATAATGGAAAGTGCTAAGTATCCCAAAGGTGAGCACGTTTCAGTAGATAATGTAGTGTGCCTTCATGGTTAAATCAGTTTCTAGGCTGTATGTAGAAAACCTTTTAATTTAAATTTTCTCATTTACATTCTTTGTTAAATGTGCTGGCTCATGTTTCTGTTTTTATTAAGGTTTACTAGTTTTTGTTATGATTTACAGCAGAGAAAAATCCTCTGACGTAGGAATGCTGGAATAGGTAGTGTTGTGTCTCTGTACATAATCAGGGCTCAAGGTAATTGAAGAAAAAACTAACAAAAACATCCTAAAACTAGTAGATGTAAATAAAAGGTTTCTGATATTGCCAGGGTACTTAGCTGGAGAATGAAACTTGAGATAGGAATAGAGTAAAACACCTTTTGGTGAGAACTAACAGATGTTTAATTTGTTTCATTATTTTATGCAGACCTCTATATTCAGGATAACACACTATCCAAGCCTATCATGGAAGGACTAATCAGTAGTTATTTCAGTGTAAGATATTTATAGTTTTGGAATAAGTGAACTTCAGGGTGGTTTTTATTGTGGTTTTGATCTGTTTAAAATTTGTTGTATGATTGCTATTGGTACTGCTAAAAGAAGAACCTGCTAACTCACAAACTGCTCACTTAACACTGAAATTTCCTTTTTCCTGCCTATTGTAACTCCAGGCTCACATCTCTAGATTTAAACAGTGCAATGACATTAGCTTAGCTCTCTATACTGCCCAAATACATTTAACAGTCACAACTGGAAAAAAAAGGAAAAATTGTGACCGTATGAATTTCTAGCATGCATGAAAACAAAAAAAAATGCAAAATATTTTCAAGTGGGCCACATGCTTATACCAATTCTGTCCCATTTGAGGGGAAAAGATTTAGAGAACTGTAATTAGTGAACTCTCAGCATACTTAATTTTCCCTTTGCAAAGATAAATACCGAACCAAGCAACAAACCAACAAAACCCCCTCAAAATAGAAAACATTTTTCTCATCGCTGAATTAATTTTATGTAATATTGCCACTCTGACGTATCTGTAGCCCTTATCTGAAATGTTTTAGGGGAGAGAAAAAGAGGCCAGCACAGTTAAAAATGAACTAAAACAGATAAATTGGGCACAACTGTGATGCACCAACAACTTTAAGTGGCTGATTCCGGCTTGCCTGCCTAATAAGTGCAGCAGCTGTGCTAGGGTAGAAAGAGGCTACAATGATGCTGCTGCTATTGAAACAACAGTAAATAAATTAGTTTCTCACTTGAATACTATTCTCAATTTCTACCTTAATTACTTCCCAAACAAAGGTTTATAACATTTGTGCTACAGTAGTGGCCAAGCATACACTTACAAAGAGTGTGTTTTTTTTAGTGCACAGTATAGACCCCTTTTCGGTCTTTTACATCCTAAAGAAACAAAATTGCTAAATTATACCCAGGCACAGAGAACCTAGGTGACTTACACAATGTCAAACCAAAAGTCATCCCAGAAAAAGGAATTCAGCTTAAATCTCTCATCCTTTGCCTTTACCTTTAGTATATCCAGCAACTGGCTTATCTCTAAAAGCTGGGTAAATTAAAGAGGTATTGTAAAGTTGCTAGAGTCTCATTTGAATGAATGACTTTTTTCTTAAATCTATCTATAATGTCAATGTAATCCTTTATTAAAAATAATTCATTTTCCCCCAGATCATTATATGAACCATTATCAGCATAGAAAGGCTCATGAGGTTACTGACAACAATAAAGCAGAACTTATGAGCTATGAAAGAAAACACTCCAGAGCTCAAACAGATTTCCCTTTCAAGCTTCTCAGGAGGCATTAGAAACAATGGTAAAATATTATAAAAGTCTTATTTTAAGAGGTTTTGAACTTCCACATCTGGTGGAGATCAGTGAAAATTACAGATGCTGTGTGCCTCAGTACATCAAGCCAATAATTTTAAATATAGATCAATCATTGTCATCTTTAAGACAGTAACAATAAGGCAAATTATATCGTCCTTCCACTAAGCATTCCATTAACCAAAGAACATCATCTCTCTTAGGGTGCAATATTCAGAGGTGACACTACTTATGGCCAGAGTAGCAATTTAGATGGGAGGAAACCCCCCCAAATCCATCCTGCTGTACAAAGGTTCCAATGTCAGAAGCTCCGGAGAGAAACTTCAGGCACATGACAGAATGTATGAACACTGACATTTAGAAGCACTTTGATCTTTTAAAGTAGCAGCAGTTGAAACTTGAGCTGTCCACCTGGGCAATGTGTGTTGATGTTGAAGCATGAGTAAAAATGATGTCTGGCATGTTACAGGTGGAACTGCCTTGGAGCTGGAGCAGACTTTGTCTGACAAAAATTCTTTAAATCTGTTGCTCTTTTCCTTTGGGATCCCTTTACCTTTTGGCAGAACCAAACAGTGGATGAATACATCTTCACAATCTCCCTGTTGAAAAGAGGTGATGACTCTTCTATTGTAGTATTTCCAAAGTGGTTCACTTTGAACTCTCTTGTAGCCACTACACAGTATTTGCTTTGCATGACTTTTTGTTTTGTATGTGCAAGCGTCATCATATTCAAGCTCTGAGGGATTTGTTTGGAGGGTTTTGAAAGACAGGATTTCTTTGTCACCTCTCTCTCCTTTCCTAACAGAGCTAGATATTTTGTGCATGTCCTGCAGCTCTGGTGGGAGGAGAATATATTCTCATGATGTTGTAATAATTTTCCTTCCTTCTCATCGCCCTTTTCCTTGGGCTAGTTTTATCAGCCACATCAAACTATTAAATAGCTTGATCACCAAATGGCATGTAGAGCAATTTGTTATTAGTAGTTCTACATGTACAAAAGTATTATCTTCATATCTGCAATGCTCACTTGAATTTATCCTCTTAAACAGCTTCACAACAGTTTTCACCATTTCTACCATAATGTTTGCTTTCTTCTTACCCGTGACTTTTGGAGTGCAAAAGTAAGAGCAATTGCTTATGTCTAGAAGAACTCTCCAGGTTTTCAACAGACTTATTATTTTGGAATTTAATGAAAAGAATATAGAGCTCAAATCCATGGAAGAAGAGTGACTTAAAGCATGAGGCAGGAGGCTTGACTAATCTGGTGGTAAAGGGAACCAAAGAGAAAGGCTGCTGCTTTGTACACCGAAATTCTGAAAAAACTGCATTCTGCATAAACATTCTTTCCTGTGTCCCTCACCTATCATTTCTCCATTGCTTAAGCCTAATTATTCTTTTGAAATGTCTGAAAAAAGGGAAGCTATGAAACATTATTGTGAGTAGAACAGAATGTATTCTGCTCTTGAGTTAAGAATTATCATCAGCAAAAGCACTTGTCAGAGAATCAGGGTTAAGACCTTAGAAACCCATTCAGTAGGAGGGTTAAGAACTAGATGGCTGCTTGAAGCAGGTGCTCTTCTTAAAGAAAGCACTCTAGTCTACAAGTCCCTCTCCAGGCATTGAGAAGATTTAGCCATTACCTCCAGTTAATATTCCCTTCTGTGATGAACCTTTTTGTTGCTTTTTTTTTTCACATGTTAAATACAGTTTGAGTTTTGTTTGTTTAATGTTAAAAATATTTGTTTTGTTATTTTTCAGACATGTCTACAAGAATCGTGGAGCTTGACATTGAGAAATTGATCTGTTTTTAGAGTGTGAAAGTTGAGGATTTCCATTCTGTACATATTTGAGTAACAAATTCTTATCACAAAAAGTCTTTGAGAAGTCTCATAAGGGAAAGTTGCCATGGAAACAACAACAAAAAAAAATTGTTCATTTTTATTCATGAGTTATAGTAGGGGAGGGATAGGCCTAATTAAAGCTGCTTCACTCCTATTTATCCACAAATATCTACATGAAAAAAAATCTTGCCTCGAGTGAAGTCCATTCCTCAAAAGCGTATTGGTTTTCCCATGTACTCCAAAGAAGTAGTCTGTAGTTTTCCACAACAGCAGAGAATACTAAATATTCTAAATTAATTACCCTATCTTTGCTGTATATTTGGTGAAAAAAAATTAATCACTGTTGCCCATGAAACAGTGTTTCTGAATACACTACTGAGAATATATAACACATATGAGGCAGTAAAATAGTTCATATAAATGCAAAGAATGAGACACAAGTACACTTCCTTTTTGTGCAGGTGTACATGTGTAAAATATCAGCCTAGGGTTGATGTGACTTGTGTTTCAAATTACTGAATAATTGATGCTGCTGTCTTCTGTTTTTTTTCTAAAGATACTTAAAGCTCTGCTGTATCTATCTGGGTGAAAGATGTTAGTTCCAGCTTTTGTCTTTATCTACTCCATATCTACCCTGGTTTCTCTTTTTCCTCTCTAATCCAGCATTGAAGCATGTATAACAGCTCATTTTGTGTTGGGTAAAAAATATTCCTATGGTCTAGATGTTACATTGCACTATCAAATATTTCATTACAAATATGAATTATTCTTCTGCTACCTGAATTTTGCACTGAGGTTTTTTCCCCTTCTGCTTCATGTTTTCTTCTCTGATGGGCAGTAGGATTCTACATGAGGCCTCGTTCTGCCTCTTGGACATACTGTCCGTGATATTTTGTTCCTCAAATAGAGTTCAGCTACAGTTGACCCTGAGTACTGTACAGAATCTTATTCCCATACTCACCTCCTTTTGTTGTGTCAAAGAGAGTTTCCATTTCTCATTTCTGAATTAATTTATTTGAATATATTGTAGCTCACAGTGGGGCTCCAAAGGGTTGCAAATTTTAAGACATGAAATTGTATTGGGGCTTAAAGGATTGCATGTGATTATTATTGCTAACTAGATAACACAACATTTTTTTTTCCTGAGATGGCATTTGCCACTTGCACTAAGCAGTAATTCTCTGAGATTTCCTTCAGATTATACACCTTTTTGACATCTGAATGGAACAGCCAAGTCAAAACTTTCCTTCCTATTGAGAGATTTTTTCCAGAAGACTCTTAAAACTGGACATGTCAACAAGGCATTCAGCACCCACTCAAATTTAACCTAAAATATATTAAAGTTGGTTTACAGAACCAGACACAAAAAAATTTTGTGTCTGGTTCTGTAAACCAACTTTAATATAATTTTTCAGACTTTTTTTCCCCAATTCTTTTTTTTTTTAATCTGTCAGCTTTGTCCTACATGGAAACAGACAAAAAAGAAATGCCAAGTGTTCCTTGTATTATAGTCTGTTTAGAGTATAGGAAAATTTTAAAAAATTGTATGGAGGATACATCTAAGGCTAATATAATTTGTATTGTGAGGTCTCTCTTTTCACCTCTGATAACTTCAGCTTCTACTGTCTCATCCTGGGACTTAGGTTGTATTTCATATTCTGGTGAGCTGACTTTCAGACTGACCTAATTCCTTAAAAATAAGAAAAGCAGAATAGATCACTGGGGCTTCTGTTTCTTTGCTATAAGCATAGCTTCACTTTCCAGACAAAAAAAACCAGCCAGGAGTGCAGAGCTAGCCAAAATCACAATAGTTTTCAAGCATATCCTCTAAAATTGCATATTCTTTGTAATATGAACTTCATAGATTATTATGCTTCAATTTTTTACATTTACATAAGCCTATTTTAGTACAGCTTCCTGTTTCTGCATTATTTCTGCTCAATTGCTATGATATTTGGCAAAAAATACAATGTGCATTTTGACTTTCGTGCAGGAATTATTATTATTAGTATGATTGCTATTGAGAGGAATGTAAGTAATCCACTGGTGAATAAATGAAAGGGGAGGAGAGAAAAAAAATCCCTCTTCATGAATCTGCATGGGTTTTGAAGCCTCACTAACATAACACCCACTAATATTTACAATACCTCATATATAATTGCACTGCAATCATGTTCTATTATAGGTAGAGGGCTTGCATATTTCTTTTTGCTCTCCTGTTGCTTTGCAAGAAAGCAAGATGAATGCTACTGCTTTTAGCTAGAGTTTAGCCCTCAGAAATATCCAATACCAACATATAATTCTGGATCTTAACCTGAATAGGTACATTCAGAATATTTCTGTATTGAAGGAAAATGAAATGGACACAATAACTAACTTCAGAAAACCAGAATAACAGTCAATGTTTAGTCAAGATGTAAAATAACAGAGGGAGTTTATTTCTTGAATAGCTTCTCTGACTTCAGTGAGACTGCTTGAAATGTAAACAATTGCTTTATTGAGAATTAGAAGTGTCTTCCTTCTTCCTGTCTCATCTACTAACTGGAAAACTGTGGGAATCCGACTTCAGTGAGCTTGATAACAAATCCACAGCAAAGAAAAATAAAGAAAATCAATTTGCAAGATTTTTTTTTTAATTGCTATTGATGAAACATCATCAGCTAAATGAGCCTTAAGATGAGCTTCCTGTTTCTGGTCTAAGGCTAATTTGGAATTGTCCAATTGCATAAGTAACTCTCAAAGAAAGGAAGGGTAACTTTGTGTGTATGCCCGATGAAGCTGCAATTAGTGCTCCATGTCTGTGCAGTACTGCTCAAGGGATAAAAGGCAAGTGCACCCCTAGTTTTTAAACCTTAAGAAAACACCATAAAGATGTGTATATTTAGATCTTGATTACTCCAGAAGTAAACCGGGAAAACAACGCAGCCTTCCTATTAACTAGGCAGAGATGATTTTATTAATTATCCAAATATTAATTAGGTCTAGGAAAAATGAATATGTATATTAAGCAATGTATGTCTCACCTAGTGTAAACTCACACAACTTGAAGTGAACTATGCAGCACTGTTGAAATGCAGTGTAAATTTAATATTCTTGTTTTTGCCCCACGTCATAAGAAATATTCATCAAAAGAACATGATTCAGGAAATAATAAAAGTGATTCAGTGCCATATAGAATTCACAGTACCTCTTCATTTTATTCTTTCAAATTCTCTCCATTGCTTTCTCTTAAATATTTTATGGTTCTCTTCCATTTTCGATAATTTTATCTACTTCTGTACTTCAGGTGCAAAGCTTCATAGAACTGATATGTTCTTTCACTTTTCTTTCACTAAGAGAGAACATTTGGAATCTTATTCCATCTCTGGTAGCACTGCAATGTGCCGAGTCATATTCTCCCTCCACCAAAACACACCCAAATATTTTCAGGTTAATCTCACTTTTGCCTTGGTTAACATGCCAGAGAATAGTTGAAATCTAGCTTCATTCAAACATTACAAGAAAATTAAGAAAAAATGATGGAAGTAGCCATAGTAATTAAATAAAATATCCATTCAAACAAAAGCAGTAATGCCCAAAACACATGCATCTCACACTTGGCATGTTTGTTACCTACAGCTACACCGGAGAATTCCTGCTCAAGTTGATGGTGCCCCTGCCTGAGAGCTTCCTGAGAAGGGCTCAGATCACTGATAAGGAGGACACTGATAAGAGTTTATCACAATCCAAATCAAATACAGCATGTATACACCTTATTTTGTCCTAGGGTCCAGCCTTGAGGACAAGACTCCAATGTTTCCTCCCAGCAAACTGCAATTCTTTTTGCACTGCAGCTGAACCCACAGGCAGGTGTTGCTCTGGGATCTTCTGAAGATCCTTCTAATGAGCGGCAAATTCTCTTTTTCATGCTGTATTTCTGTCACCAATCCCCTTTTTTGAACATAACATTTTCAATTATTTAATCCAATCATTATCCCTTTGGTTTCCTGTTGCTGATTAGTTCATGCAGGTATTTTTGGACAGTAGTCTCCAGGCAGGGTTGTTTGTCTCTTCATCTTACTTTTGGGTCATTAGCATCAATCATCTCCAGTCAATTCCTTTCCTTGCACTCATCATGATCAGTGTAGGTTCCTATTTCTTTTAGCCTTAAAGTCCTTGTGAAATTCCTTTTAGTCTCTTTACTGTTTTCCACATATTACTAAATAAATGGAGTAGTAGCTCCATTCCTGATGGTTCATAACTAGGTAGCTCTTTTTGCCATTAAAGGTCTTTCCTGCACAGGAAAAGCCAGTGTACATGGAATTACCTTTAAAATCTCTTCTTGTGAGTGTTAAGGGGATTTGGTATATTTTTTTTATTATTATTTTAATCATTTTTAGTTTCCTTTTTTCCCAGAAGCTTTCAAAACTTTGTTGGAATTTTGGAATCAGGCTGAATTCTGAGTAAAATTGAGGTTTCTGGTTGTGTTCCTCAGTTTGCTGTAGTTGATGCTTGAATTGTCAGGTCTGCAACATGAAATGCCAACACTTCTTTGGAATCCTACATTTCTGTAATTATTGCTTTATTCAGCAGTGTTGGGAGGACTTCATCCTTCTCCTGAGCAATACCTTTCACATTCAACCTTTAGCAGAGTGGCTGCATTTGAAGTAAGATCTTGATTCCATTATCTGAACTCATACACCCTTCTCTATCCAAAAGAATGGAAGGAATCTATTGGAATCTACTCTTTCCCATTTCTGAATTCAGATTCCTAACAGGACATCTGGAAGAAATTGGGGTTTTTTGGTTTGGGTGGGGTTTTTTTTTGTTTGTTTGTTTGGTGTTTTTTATTGTTGTTGTTTTGTTTTGCTTTTTTTCTTTGTTTTTTTTTAAATAACTATATAATTTATTTAATTTTAGTCTTCCAGAAAATGCAAACTAGCTTTAAATACCTCAAATTCCTCAGGCACCATTTCCCTAAAGGAGGGGGACAGGGATGCAGATAGAAAAAAATTATGAACAAGTTAACAAGAAAAAAAAATTTACAACCCCCAAAACAACAACAACAACAACAACAACAACCACAATAAACAGGAAACAAACAAAGAAAAACAAAAGCAAACAAAAAGAAACAACAACAACAACAACAAAAAAAAAAACCAAAAAAACAAAAAAAAAAAAAAAAACCCAAAAAGAAACATTTTTTTGACTAGGAATTCTGGGCAGGAAAGGAAAGGAATGTTTCTCCAGTGGTTAAGCTTGAAAATATTGTATAGAATTTTGAATGGGTAAAGAATGTTATGTGCAAAAGTACTTTTAAAGATCTAGGATTTTTAATTTGTTTTCAAAACTTACAAAATCTTTTGTCACTACCTTGCTCAAGTCTTAACTGAATCTGTTAATCAAGCCTGGCATCTGAGTGAGACACAAGTCATCCAAGACACAGAGGTGTCAATTCTTATTGCTTTCTCTTCAGTTTAAGCATCTAAACATCCTTTGGTGCCTTGGGCATTTCTGAAACCAAGCAACTACCAAGTTTTTTTGTAGAGTACTCCAAATGCACTTGGAATGAAATGGAATGGAGTAACATAAATTCTATGCAAATGGAATAATACAAAACAAATGCATTACTTCCATCATAACATTCTAAAAAACAACAAATTTGATCATGGTTTTTAGATGCATGGAGAGGTTCTTTCACACAATATGGTGCTCTATAAGGAGCTTGC
Source organism: Serinus canaria (assembly GCF_022539315.1). NCBI lineage: Eukaryota > Metazoa > Chordata > Aves > Passeriformes > Fringillidae > Serinus > Serinus canaria. The sequence goes on from NC_066313.1 coordinate 7,335,839, forward strand.
CACTTACTGAGGTTTGTTAAATCTTTCTTCATTAGGTGCAAGAATTGAAGAGCTAATTAGTAAATAATGCAGAGTTTGCTTGTTGATTGAGGGTTTTTTTGTATCCTGTACAAAGCAAAAAATAAGTGTGGTCTGATAATTTGACTCAAAATGTAGTAGAGGAGAATAACCCTTCCTCCCTTCGTTCAGTCACCTTCTGCATATCCTCTTTCAAAGTACAGATTGTTTTGTTCAACTTAAAACTATTATCCAGGGAGGAAAAATAAACTAGCTTAAAGAAATTTATAGCTTTAAAATAGTCAGGTTTCTTGTGTGATGGTAATCTAATGCCCAGAGCTATTAACAACAGGGAAACAGTCTCTGATTTACTGGTTTCTTTCCTAAGGGAGAAAAAAATCAACTTGCTTTAACTGCAGCCTAAATTCTAGCATCTGACAAAAAATACAGATTTTGTGTATGCTGTGTACATATAGTAAAGTTAGTTACATGAAATAGAAATCAGCAGATGTGTGGAAAATGGAAAAAGAATTTTTAAAAGCTTACTCTGATAACACCTTCTGATAGGAATGTGCAAATGGTACTATGACTTCTTTTTATGGTGACAGGAAATGGTTTTCAGGTTGTGTCAGATAATAAAGCATAAAAACAAAAGTAATCCTTTACTCAGTGGACTTTACTTCATTGTGCTGGTAAGGAGAATATCCTTAAAAGAAAAAGCAACACATATTTTCAAAAATATGCTATTGAGTATAAAGCAGTAGTACAACAATAAGATGCATATTCTGTGAATGTAAATCCAAGACATTATATGAAATGATGTGTCAGTGCATTCAGAGATCAGACATGGCATTAAAAGGGCCAGGATCCATAAACCTCTTTTCATGCAGAGGGTGGGGAGAAAAATTGTTTCATTTTACCCAGAATTTTGAGCAGAGAGAGTTTTACAGGAGAAGTAAAGGAATATAAATAGTCAAGAAAAATGTGATTTTAGGTGAAGCTCAAATGAGGGAAACACTGAATAATATGTGCATCTCAAACCTCTATGTCTTGGCTGTATGTTCTGATGTAAATTCAACTTTGAACAAAAATACCACTTTTTTTCTCCCCCTTTTTTTTTTCTTTCACTCCTGTCCTCTTGGAACATAAAAACAGTAAAATCCTTTGCCTTTTTTAACTTGAGAGCATCTTTCAGGGTCTCATTTCTAGATTTATTTTTTTAAGTAAATGTCTAAAAATTTGTGTTTGGACAATATTGGAATAAATGATGACAGTAAAGCAAGTAAAATCTGACTTGACTTTTTGGTAACGCTCAACCTGTTTTCAATAAAAGTTTTCTCTTCATAAGTAATGTGATTTTGATCTCAGAGTGTTAGGGAAACAGGATAGAATGGCATTTTAAATGCCAAAAAGACATTCAGTTCAAAATATTTGACTTTTTTACTGCAACCTCCTGTTGCATCAGGAAGAATTGCTATATATCTTTTATAGTATATAGTTTCAGCTCACAATACAGTTTCAATTTCAAATAATATAAAAATCTAATAATTGGGTTTTTGAAGTGCAGTATAGTTTGTTGTGGGTTTGGGGTTTTTTTTGTTTTATTTTAGGGAATGAGGGTTTTTTGTCCTCAAAATTCTCTTCCTCCAAATACTTATTCATAAAGGGCAATCATTGTGTTCTCCCTAAGACAATTCTATGTTCTGTAAGAAAATTTCTGGGCCATTAGATACCTCACTTAGTCTTTCCAGCTGCAAGGTTTCCAGTTTCCTATTAAGGATTCTCTCTGAGGAGTGGTGCTTCCTTTTCACAGGGGATGATTGAATCCCCCAGGGCCAGCTGTAACTTCAGTAATCCCCCAGTGTTTGGGGCTGTGCTCCAGCTTGTTTCCCTCATTGCAGCATTTCCTGCTCTTGGTCATGCCCAGCAGGATTTACATCCTCAGCTGATTGCCACAACATCTAACCTGGTTTATATTGAGCCTTGAGCATTTTACACCCTGAGAGTGACAAAGTGGATTCCCAAATTAAAAAAGTTGATTGACTGTTTTTTGATTTTGTTTTGTTTCTTTTCTTACAAAAGGAACAAAAACCCCCAGGTTTTTTACTTAGTCTTCCCAACTTTGTGGTAAAATGCTATGGCTTGTCTGGTAAAAAGCACATATTTATAAGCAAGATTAAAAAACCCAATTAACTTGACATTTCACTGACTACTCTCTCTCGTACTTCCTCATGCTGTACAGGCCAAGTTCTACAGCTCAGTGAAAAAAGTGGAATCAGTTGAATTTCTAACATGAAGAATACAGCAGGGGAAAAAAAGAAAAGGTGGAGGATAATGGTTAGTTTATACTGATTTACCTAAGAGGAAAAAATTAATTATTTCTTTTATAACTGAGAACCCCGAGGAAAAGAAAACACAGTGATTAGATGTCCCCCTTTTTTTTTTTTCCTAATTTTATCATCTCTTTTATATTGAATGGATCTCCTTTTTTTTTTTTTACTTCCCTGAAGTGCTCTGATATATTACAACTTACCAATGTGTAATAGCAGAAATCTTTTCAATATGCAAGCTGATAATGCTCTGCAACAAAGAATTTCTTAATAGTTCTTGGTCTATTAACAGAATATATTACAGGGGTTTGGAGTTTGGAAAACTCCCTTAACAAGTTCCTCTTTTATAGCCCAGGTTCTTTTTATCTCTTAACATTCTGTTCAACATCACTTGTTTTTGGCAAGATGATTTCATCGCCATTTTTACTCATCTAAAATATTTCACAGCTTTCCTCTCTGTTTTGGTCTGTTTTATGCTCTATATTCTCACTTTAATGCATTGTTTTAGAAAGGCCATCTCTTCAGATGCCAGCAAATTTAAAACAAGCAAACAAAAAAACCCCAAAAAATAAAAGTACCGTTTCAATTGGAAGACACAACATAAATACAAGCAGCCAGTCAAGCTACCTTGTATTGAAGGTTTCACACTTGAAAAAAAAAAATCTGGATGCTGACTTGGACTGTAAATAAAGACAAAGTATAACTTTACCACTGTGTCAGGCAAGTCCTGATAATACATAAGCTGAAAATCACTGAGTCATTCCTCAGGAGTTTTCAAGGGACTTTTTGGGAGAGGGAGGATGGTTGTTTTTGAGGTTTGGTTTGGGACTTTTGGCAGGGAAGGTGGGTGAAAAACCAAGATCAAAAAAATGCAAATCTGTCACACGATTAATTTAAATTAAATTTGATTTAAATTTAACATTAAAAACACTAATTTTCTTTCTGATTCTTATGAGTAAAGATTTTGGCAATGCTCAGTCTCCAAGAATATGCCAGTAAGAAAATAATTGAACAAACAGCCACTATATGCAGTAGAGTCTAAGTTAACAGTAAAATAATGTAGGGGGAGGTGCACTACTATAGGACTGTAGCAGTGGTCTCACAACATTTTTGATCATATACCTCTATCAGTAAAATATTTTTAAGCACACACCCTGTGTTGCATGTGTATGTATATGCATTCTTAATTATTTTACACATATCTAATTGCAATAATTATGTTTATTATAAACACAACACAAAAATAGAAGTTTGAAAGAGATGAGGTAAAGATTAATGATACATTAATAATTCTATTAACAGTGCAAAAAAATCTTTAATTGGAAAAATATTTAATAATCAGTATTGTAAACATTATGGTTTAATATGCTTAATTATTTTTTTAATTTTGGTGTAACATCTTGCTGGAGCAATTTGAAGCTCTGTTTCTAAATTTTGATACTTTTTAATGACTGTCATAGCTGAGAAAAGATAGCTCAAAAATACATTGATGCATCATTTTTCCATGCTTGCTAAATAATGATGCTCATTTTTCAATCTCATTCACAAATTAATCAAGTTATTTATAGAATTTCAGCTAGTAAATTTTTATCCACACCAATGTGATTCAGTTTTCCTAGCAATTTAATTGAAAAGTACTGTATTTTTATATTTTTAACAAATGGCTTCAAAACCCATTGACACTTTTCCCTTTGAGAAATTGTAAATGTGTAGAAAATTCTGTTTCCAGGTTTTTATGTATACAAATATGAGAATTTTCATAAGTGACACATTCTTTTCAGCAATAAAATCCCTTAACAATGAAGTTATTTCCAAACCTCACTTGTCAGAATGCTCTCTCCATAGCATGAAGTTCTTTGGAAAACCAGTTAATTTTTCACTCATTGTTAAGACATCACCTTTACTTTGAAGGTATACATTAAATCTGTTTATTTTTTCTGAAAATATCTGCTGTGTAGCAACCTGCTGACATCCACTTGTCAACACAGAAAAGCTCAGCAAATACAGGCCACTTGTCCTTTTTAGAAGAAAAAATGAAGTTGTCAAAATTATCTTTAATTTTGACAACTCTTTTAAGCATTTTGACGTGAGATGACCAGGAAACCATTGTGTAGCACAAAAGATTTTCATGGTCACTCCCCACCTCAATTCAAATATTGTAAAGATTGTACTATTTAAATCTCTTTCTAAAATTCACCACACTGGTGGCATACTGTAGAATTTTGTGCACTTCTGGCTACTATTTGTTTGCTGCAGCAATTTCTCTTTAAATTATGTGGTGAATGAATTCTATGGGTGGTGCTCTCTGTGCAGCCTTACTCTGGGAACCTTTTTTTATTCTAGTAAAAGCAGCCATTCCATCAGTGGTTTCATTTGCAACATTTTTTCCATTTTTTCCATTTGTTAAAAAGTCACCATTGAGAATATATTTTCTCCAATACTTCTTTCCTTTAGTGGCCCACAAAGCAGTGGCTCTCAATATACTTCATTACCAAAACAGAATCTAGTAAATACCATAAACTGAGATGTGTTAGAAACACATGCACATTCAGCCAATTGCATAGCAAACCAATTTAAAAATTCAGCAATATTTTGCACTTTATTTCAACAGTATATTCTGGAACAAAAAAAAAAAAAAAGGAATGCTTTATAGTTCATTGCCATATTGTTTTCTGCATATTTCACCCATATTCCACCATGAAAGATTTTTGCCTTTTGCTCTTAAGAAGAGGCCTCTGAACATTTATTATTAAATTTAGGGAAGTACAGGGTTAAAAATCACATGACTTCAGACTTTCTTGATTACATCTGATTAGATTGTCTCCATTGTTGCCTTATAGAATGACTGAGAAGAATCTTGTCAGCTACCAGGAGTAGGAGAAATGTCACCTCTGCCATTTTCTTGTTGTTTGCTTGTCATCACATTAACATTATTTTCATTGTGAGAAATGTGTCCAGTTTGTGAGAGTTGGTTTAGTTAAAGCAGGATAATACAGTCTGTAAATCTGCTTGAACAAGGGCATGTGAACTGCAACGTGTCACAATCTGCTGAGAGCGAGCTAACAACTGAGGGCACCATTGTTAATTAACATTTTCCCTAGTTCAGGTTCCAAATTGGAAAGCCTATTGGATCCTGTGGTGACAGAAAAAGAGTGAAATGTTAAAAATAGCAATGAGCAGATTACTTCTACTTTTATTCCCCCCCCCCCCCCCACTGGCTTTGTGCTGCAAGGCTGACCTTCCCTGAGTCATGAATTTCCAAACTTGCTTCCTTACCTATGGGGTTAGAAGAATACCTAATCTCTATCTATCTATCTGTAAAAGCTATATAAAGATAGATAGATAGATAGATAGATAGATAGATAGATAGATAGATAGATAGATAGATAGATAGATAGATAGATAGATATACACTATATAAATATATATAAACATATGTGTGTGTATGTGCGTGTATATGTGTGTGTATGTATATATATATCTATACATATATATATACTTTTATAGATTTCTATATACATACATAGAGAGAGGGAAGAGAAATATTCATAAAACACCTTTTTCATAGACTTGTGGCTTTTAAGGAAATCAGATACCTTGAGACTCATGATAAAATCTTGCTTGTTGCCAAGACTGTGTTTTGTTTCTTCACATGCGAGAGCACAAAGAGTTTCTTTTCCCTCATGTGGAGTGTGAGGAGATCCTTAAGGGCTCATGTCTAAGGTAGTTATTTATGCTCTGAGCTTGCTGGGAGCCCCTGTGCCTGTGCAGACCCCCAGGAGTGGTTTCCCTGTGCAGGAAGAGCTGTGAGTGTGGCTGTGGCTGCCCCATCCCCTGCACTCTGCAGTGGCAGCCCGTGGCCAGCCCGCAGGCAGCGTGCACATGGTGAGTCTGGGGGTGCCTTGTGGCATATTTAGCTGCCCTGCTGGGTGCACAGGACACCTCATGCTCTGCAAAGCTCTCTCCAGATGTGCCTGAGGTGGCATTTACAAGTGTCAGTCAGTCTCTGAAGGATGGTGGGTCTGGCTTTAAGAGCAGCTTCAGAAGTCTGCAGCAGCTCTATTCGAGCACAGACCTGCATACAGGAGGTCAGTACAGAATTTAGGATCTAAAATTCATTCAAAACTGATTGTAAAAACACTGTCAAAACTGCCACAGTCATTCAGTGTGCAGTGATATGGACTTCTTTTAGTACTTTGCCCTTTATCTAGTAACACAGAAAGAAATGCTATTAACTGTGAATATCTTTTTAAGGTTATATATGCAGCTATAAGATTTGGATTTGAATGCTTTAAACTCCTTGGTCTATATCTGAGGAATTTTTTTCTGTTAGTAGGGGAGAAAAAATTGTTTAGGCTGTTAACAAATTCCAGATGTAATGGTTTTAGAAAGGTCAATAGGAGAAACAGAGAGCTGATATTCTTTAGTCTGGAGAATATTCAGGGGGATCTTAGCAATGTGGGTAAATATCTGACAGGAGTGAACTGATATGAGGGAGAGATTCTCTTCCCACTGATTCCCAGTGACAGAACAGGAGGCAATGGAGACAATTTAAAACACATGAAATTCCATCCAGCACAGAAAAACTGCAACTGGGAGGTTGGTCAGACATTGCCTAGAGAGGTGGTGGAGTCTCCATCCTTGAGGGTATTCAAAACTCAGCTGCATGTTATCCTGGACACCCTGATGTGTCTGACCCTGCCTGAGCAAAGGATTTTTGTACTAGATGATTTCAAAAGATCCCTTCCAACCTAAGTGATTCTGTAAATTGTTCCTCTCTGCCCCAGGCAAAATGTTAGAAGGCTGTCAGATATTAAAATATTAGGTGATGAAACTCTGTAACCTCCCCCTGGAAAAAATAAAAATCACTAGGAATAAGAAATGAAGAAATGCTGATATTTCACATTGCTGTTGTCTGGCTCCTATATCCCAGACAGTCACCTGCAGTACAATATTTGGCAATCACTGGTAATGCACTAATACTTGTGTGCCATAAACTTGTGTGCATTTAAAGGTAAGTTTACCACACTTAAGCTGTCCTGCTGCACCAAATGAAGGAGGACAAGTGCTGAAGAATCTTTGTCAGAATATGGTGACACAGGGAGCAGATGTAATTTCTATTCATTGCTTTAATCTGAGGTATGGATGTTAGACACATGCTGATTTCTTTAGGGAAAAAGATATATCAGAGTGATAAATATGAGTAGTGAGATATAAAAGGGTCCCATTGCAGGCAATATCACCATTTTACCTTTTGAGATACTTTGCAACCCTTTTTATCAACATGAATAATACACTGCAGTGATGAATTTCTCCTAGGCCCATTCACATTAGAAGAAACGTTGTGGTGAGAGCAGATGCTGTAGTCATGATGGCACATTGTCCATCAGATGGCATGGTAACAAACAGCTTTTGCAAACAATCCAAAATATATCTACAAAACAAAAACCATCCCACAGCCCACCTGCTCAACAGAAAATTCAAGGAAAAGCTTTCAATATGTCTTTTTAGAGATACCCTCCTAGGAGGATGTTGATGAACTGGGGAAAGTCTGCAACAGATTGTTTTATGGAGGAGGAAGATAGAAATATTGGTTGTTTCAGCACTCCCAGAAGTGGAATTATCCCAGCTTGCAAAACAATCCAGTCTTGATTACTTAGCAGGCTTTAAAAATGTTTTAAAATACGTCTGTCATAGCTACTGATAAGGAAACTATCAAGGACCCTGTTATGTTATCCTGAATCTTTTCCCTAACCCAGAATTTCCAAACTTTTTTATGAATTCCTGTTTTTAAGGGAACTGATGTAATGTAGCATAAGTTTCTCTCACCTGTACTATTTAGTGTGTTCACTATTTTGGTCTGAAAGCTGCTGTTTTGTTTTGCTGATGAGTTGTAGTAAAGGGGAAAAATGTTTTGGGATGTTGGAAATGTGGGTAGCAAAAAGAGCACAATCAATAAAAATTGAAAGTGTGTGGGAAATGAGAAGCACTCACGCTAAAATAAAAAGAATGGAAGCAAAAAAGAAAACCTACTGCTCTCAAAGTATACAGGCATGGAAACTCAGGGAAAAAAAAAAGGGGCAACATACTGAGGCATGAAAGGGCTGAAAAATAAATGTCAAGACGGAAGAAAATTCAAATAAAAAAACCCTTCAAACAACACCCTTGCAGAATTGTAAGCTTACCAGAAGGTAGATATTTTAACAGCAAAAAAAGAGCATCAAACACAAGGAGCCAAAAGAGTGTGTGCTGACACACACTGTAATGCTAGTGGGTCTGAGAGATACATGTGCCTCTGGTGACCTGGAGCAACACTCTCACCTTCATTGCTTGAAGTCTGCCTCATTGTGTTTGGAATAAAAGTAGTCTGAAGGAAAGCTGGATAAAGAGACATTTACTGTAAGGTTTTATTTATTTATGTCAGCAGAAGAAGATGATATTGCAGCTTGAATAACAACTCTGCCTTTCATGCAGGGTTAGTAACACATTCAGCTGTTGGAGTACAATACAGAGCCATTGCAACATCTGAGCACTGGCACAACCTTGGAACAGCCGGAACGCTCCCGAGCAGTTCCTGAACCGTCTCTTACAAAGGAATATTTCTTGAGGTAATGTTTCTTGGGGAAGGCTAAGAGTTTTATTTTAGAACAAAGAGAAACTTTCTCATGCTCTAAATAAGAGCTTTACTGGTGTGAGATTTTACTTTAGATTAAAAAATGCATTCATGAGGAACTTTAAAGGCGGTACATCAGCATTTGCCACATGGATAAACTCATGGGAATCATTTGCAAATATATATCAGATAATATTTAATGTGTGTCTTCAGAACTCCCTTGCTCTGACTGTCACTTTATCTCCTCACTTTCCTCTGCTTAAGACTTTTTTCTCTTTTTTTTTCTTTTTTTTTTTTTTCCTGCTCGTGCAAGCTTCAGGGATTTATCACGTTCCAAGTTTCACTGCAGACAGGTGCCAACACAAGTAAGTAAGCACCATTTTCAACTCAACTCTGCTAGCAGCTTTATGAAAGCTTTGTGAAGCTTTTTGCTTCAAATTGAAAGCACTGAACCCAGCCATATATTTCAGAGGGGAAAGTACATTTCAGTCTTGGTTCTGGCTGGGATGGAGTTAATTTTCCCCAGAGCAGCACTCATGGTGCTGTGTTTTGCTTTGGCAGCTGGAAAGGTGTTGGTAACACACCAATGTTTGGGGCTGCTGTTCATTATTGTGACATTTGTCTTCCAGAGCAAACACAAGAGTTTCTAAAGCACAGCTTCCTGGGAAGTGGCTGGGCATTCCTGCTGGTGGGATGTAGAGAATAAATACCTGTAACTGGGGACCTGCAACTGATTGGAATCAAATTGGAATGGCACTTGTGAGTCGGGATGGTATCTTTATTTAAACCCAAATTAAAAAGTTGGGATATGTCATATTTGTATCCTACCTCCTGAACCTGAAACAAATAGCATGGGAAAACAAGGTCTACTGGTTAACACAAAGGTTCCATTCTTATTTTTAATGCTTATGTGTATGCTTATATATGTGTGTGTGTGTGCAGATACATGTGCTTAATGCACACATTAAAAAGGCATTAAAGAAAAAAGGAGAAATCCAAACCAGTAACAATAAAGTCTTACACTCTCTTCATATTTTCCTACATTACTATGGCTTCATTTAGCAAATGGGAGAAAATGCTGAAGTTATTAGATTTGTTTAAGCAAATAATCCTCAATAAAATAGTACATTTGCAAAAGGCTTTCTTAAATTTAAAAGTTTAGGAATCAAATATGAGTCTTCATTTGAGATACATATTTTGCATTAATGGATCTCCTTTGGCTATATCTCAAAGCAGATTTGAGCAAGGTTTGTGATTACAAAAGCATCCAACCAATAATCTTTTATTTATCTATTGATGTTTCCATGATTACTGTTCCAAAGTATATAGAATGCAACTGAACTAGGAATTGATTTAACCTATCTGGATGCCTTGGTATGTTAAATGGACAGGTTAGCAGTTGTGTCAGGTTTCCTATATTCCTAAAATATATCATTTGTCCTTTAATTGCATGCAAATAAGAGCTGTGAGGATCTATGAGGCCTCAGATGAGGATCTCTCATGAACATTTTGAAATAGATATGTTGAGTGGAAGCTCACATTATACAAGGCTCAGAGTCAGTGACTTAAGAATTTTGCTTCACAAAGAAAATATATCCCATTGAAATTTCAATGTACTCTTAAAAAAAAAAAAAAGTACTTGAAAGAATGGACTGGAGTTGTTACCAGCTCGTCTGGTTTCCTGTGTGGCAAAAGCTTTGCAATTTTATTCATCATTTCCTACAGTTGAAGTTACTTTTTCTTTATTAGCATGTTGTCTTTGCGGTGTCAAGTCAAATTAAGGATTTTTTAACATTTATCTTGAGTTTTATAAAGCTTCTGATTTAATCTATTTTCTGATTTCTGTTCTATATCGGTTTGCAACTTCTTTAGTCAAATATATGGATTCCCTTCTCTCCATGGCAGCAAAAGTTACTTACACAGATATTTTATTTTTTTTAATTATATATGTGTGTGTGTGTCTGCATTTTAAACATCTTAAATTTCAGGATCATCAGAGTATAAAATCCTTCAATGATGTTCTTCTCTCTCATGCTATTTTTTTTTTTTGTTGTTATTTTAATTCTATACCAAGTATACAGTGGCAAAGTCCAGAACTAGTACCATCTACAGCTAATAGGGAAATTCTTGATGCCAGTAGTGAATTTCATTTGAGACCAACTGAGTGCCCTTCTGGGTATGTTCTATGGATGGAGCAAAACTGTAAGTGGAAAGCTTCAGGTGCTAGAGTGGTTGATATGGAAAGAATTATAAAAGACCTCTCAGTTCAGCTCTTTGTGCCCTCAGTAAAAGTGATCAGAAAAACAATCTCAGAAGAAATTGTGTGGGTTTTTGTTGTGGTTTGGTTTTTTTCTTTTTTCTGACAGGAAAACAGAAATTATTTTCATGAATGCAAGCCACGAAACAGCAAATGAAATAAAACCATGAGTGAACTGCACACACAACATTCTGCAGGACAAATTATGTCTCCAATATAGATTAAATCAATTTCATGCACAATTTATTAGGGTTGTCACGGATGGCCTGCTCTAAGTCAGGGCCTAGGTGAATTGAGTTGTTCACCTAAAGCAGTATTTTGTGGTCCTTTAGAGTAGAAATGAATTATCATAGCACAAAAAAAAAAAAAAATAGGATAGGTTAGTGAGAAAAGGGAGAAAAATATGTGACTTGAGAAGGGCATTTTTACTTTGCAAACTGCTGATTAGTTGCCCATAGATAAACAGATGACCACTCATTCTGAAACACTGATGGTAAACATTATCCACAGCTTGCAAATGTGGCTGTTGTAGCAAGCCTGTCTTCTAAAAAGACCATCTACTCTATTCAGAAAACCTCCAAGATTTGCTGTTTGAAATTATTTTTAATTAATTCCTGCTTAATCCCTTCACCTAGCAGAGTTCAAAAGTATTCCACAAACGATACAGAGGTTTGAACTGTCTTGAACCACAAATCAATATAAATTGTTATATACCATCATGATTTACCACAACAGAAACAATTCTCTAAAGATTATACACAACACTGATTTTACATTTTGTTTATGTCGTAGATAAAGTGAATTTTGCTGGCATCATTCCACTCTTTATCCATTTCATATGGAGCCCTCCAGGCCCAGAATGAGATGTGACAGGGAGCCCCACCACTCCAGAGTGTCCCAGTAGTGGCACAGAATTTGTGTCACTGTATGTCAGCACCGAAACAAAGTCGGCACAGACATTCTGATGAATTTAAAAATAACTGCTGTGCTAGTAATCATATGCTGGAAAAATTATACTAAACTTACTCTCATCTTTTTAAAGTTCTAAAAAGCATGCAAAAGTAACAGAGGGCAAATAGAGAATGATGAAAGAGTCTTTTGATTTCAGGTTCCTAGTCTTCTCCTCAATGGGCCAGTGCAGCTTCGGTTCACGCACCCAGCAGCGGTTTTTTATCCCAGGGTGTGTACATAAAAGACTTCAGTTTCCAAGATTGACTTCACTCTCCTGAGCACTCAAATCTAGCAAGAAAGGGTTTATTCAAGGTAAACAAAAAAGCACTTGACTGAAAATAAAAACTGGAATCTGATTCTTTCTGTTCTTTATTCTCAATCCATTCCTCGGGAAGGTAAGTGCCTCAGTGTGTTGAGTGGTTTGGTTTTTGTTGGTTTTTTTTTTCCTTGCTGCTGCCCTACTTCACTTTTTGTATTTCATGATTAGAAGCTATTGAGGCAGCCACCAGGACCTGCTGGCAACCTAGGGCATAATACTGAAGCAAAGCTTGTTGTTTTGCTGAATTACTTTCATCTGTCCTTAGATAAGGCAGTCAATTACATCCATACTTCTTCAGGTAGCCCTCTGTGCCGTGTTTAATGCCACTGACTGCTGCTGCATTCATCTCCACTCTGCCAGGCCTCCTCCCAGCCTGAATGGGGTGAAGCCAAGTTGTGTTGTGACCTGTGGTCCTGACCATGGCTGACTGTCAGCACAGAGAATGGCAAATCCTGTTCAGTATGATTCTTGTCTTGGTTTTTGTGTAGTGCCCACCCTTCCTGACCAAACCATTCTGTCAGCCATGATCAAGGAGAGCCAGGCTGGACTGGGGGTATTAATGGGGGTCAGGCACAGCCTGGCATCCTCAAGGCACCTCCCAGTTCTCAGATCCCCCTGGGAATGGGAGCAAGGAAATGTTTGCTTGTTAAGGCCAAATCCTGGCAAGTATTCTGATTGTTCAGCTCTCTTCTAGGCACCTGCTTGCCTTTTATTTAGAGGCATTCTTATTGGTTTGGGAACTGGTGGATGTGTTTGAGGAAGGAATTCAGAGTTGAGGAGCACATCCTGAGCTCAGGGTGCAGCTGCAGACAGAGCTGCAGGTTGGGACAAGAGGCTGTGAACTGCAGCTGACCCTTTGCACAACAAAGGACACGGGGATTTGTGGCACAGACAGGTGAGGGACACTGAGACACACAGCAGGAAATGATGGCTCCATGTTTTCCCACACCTAGACTCTGAAGACATAAAGGCCCAAGGGTTCCTTTGTTCTTGGTCCTCCTTGGAGACACCAACTCAGGTTCTTATTTATTTATGTATGTATGTATGTATGTATTTATTTATTTATTTATTGCCCCAATAGTAACTTATTTTAAGGGCCATGATTTCTGAGACTCTGCTGTGGTGTAGAGCTGGCAAGGAAATCTGGATGGTGAGTGCAGCTGGGTGGCCTCAGTCCCATCTCAGGTGGTAAGGATTTGGCTGCCAGAGTGGCTCCTGGATATTCCAACAGGAGAGTTTCCCCAACAGTATCCAGCTGTGAGACATTGTGCCTTCATTCTGGCAATACTTAATACTTTCTGTATTTCAAAATTTATGATAACTTAAAGAAGAATTAATTCTTTTGGTTCTTCTGAAGTCATAGACTAAATGTATCTTGATCCCCATCATGGGTTTGCTGAATATTTTGTTCTGAAAATTTCCACTGCCATGGAAAGGTTTTTTATCTTGAGATATAAAGATTTTTTTTTCTTTTTATTATCTATGTATGTTTACTTGTTTACTTTTTAGAATTTATTTATAAGTGTAATGAGTTTTGTGGGGGCTAATCTGCTTCTGAAGATTGTGGGGCTGAATTTTGGAGAGATTACTTCCTTAGGGTATGGTCAGGCAGTACTTTTCCTACTGCAAATGGCTACTTTTACTTCACAGAAATTATTAGACTTTTCTTACAGTAAATGAAAATGGCAATCAGGTATTACTGGACTGCCAAGACAGCTTGGGCAAATCCTGGAAGAAATGAACTTGTTTGATTACAATCATCAGGAGCCTTCTTATTTGCTTTTTTTTTTTTTTTTTTTTTTTTTTTTTTTTTTTTTTTTTTTTTGATATGGTAAGGTGTTACTACAGCCACAGTGAATATCAATTAAAAAAAACTCCAGGTAATATAATTTATAAGAAATGTCATGAACAGAAAACTGTGGTAAGCAGTAGATAAGTAGTGTCATTTTCTACCTGAACTTCTAGATGAATTATTTGATAATCAGAATAACAGCTATAACCACCTACACTAATCACAAAATAATGGCATAAAAAGCACACATAGAATTCTAGTTTCCTGCCACAAATTTTGTTGTATCCTCACCTTTCAATGAGAATGCATCACCTTTCAGTCCTTTTTATTTCTGTTAAAAATTGGCTCTGAGTTGAGGAAAAGAATGAAGAAGAAGAAAGAATGAAGATTCCAGTAAACTTGCTTATTCATTCCTACATTTGTGTAACCTTTCAAGATTCCAACTTCTGTCCTATTAATGCTTTTAATTTCTAATAAATAAATCATCAAATTTTTATTTGATGATAGTAGTACTGAGACAGACTGTCAGGGGAGAGCAGCCAGTTTCTTCTAAAAACAAAAATACAGAAAACATGTGTGAAAACCCTGTGGCTCTCCTTCTTGAAATTTAAGAAAAAAGTCAAGAAGGACCCAAACAAAACTGCCAAAACCAGAAAGAAACAAAAAAAAAATCCCTAAACAAACAAAAAAACCACTAAAAGGTCAAAATATCTCTGTTACCAAATAAAGTTCCAACACACAGAAGAGTTTAGATATTGGAAAAACTCTAAAACACAAAATAAACTTCTCATGGTTTACTTACAGCAACCAATTTTCATGTGACAGATCCATTTTTTTCACCAGATTTTGCAGGCCAGAAATAACTGGGTGAGAATGAGTCCCTTGTGCCTTTGCATTATTTTAAAGGCAGATGGGTTTTTTTTATACTGTTCATAATTTCTCAATTTAACCAAGTAAACAATAGTCACTGTTGAATTTTACTCAGAAAATATTTTCATTGAGTAAAGGTGTTAAAACAAAAACAGTCTAAAAGCAGGATTCTAGTTTTAAAATAATTCTCTTATTTTGTTATGGCATAGTACAGAGAGAATGTGTCAATTAATTTCAGTTAAACTGTATGTAAAGAATTCAGGCACAAGAGCCACTCCTTTAACACTTGGCTATCTATGGGTAAGATATTGAAAAATATCAGAAAGGAAAAGAAACAGTAAAATTGCTCTGTGCTTATGAATCTCCTTTTAATTTGGATTTCTTGATACAAATTTACAGCACCCAGCTTGGTGAGATTGAGTGAGAGAAGACAGTTTTTACTTTAGTATGTGTTTTGCAGAAACAGATTGATTTCATACCATTTTCAACATTTCTGCTCCAAGTGTTATACTTGTAGAGTTCGAATATTACATTTTGTGAAACTTCAGCTTCTCTTTTTTTTTTTTTTTTTTTAATTTGCAACTCGTAAAAAACCAGTTCAGTTTGAGCTCCTGTGAACTGAGTAGCACCTCCTCTACTGGTGAAAACTCACACAGCTACAAGGACTTCAAGCTATATCAAACTCCTCTGTAAAGTTCCTGGGTTAATTTTGTGAGTTCAGCAAAAACTGAGCTTTGCACGTTCACAGGCAGAATATTAATGCTTCAGGTCTGTTCCTGGAACCCTTGAGATCAAGAGGAAGTCTAAACATGCCAATCTTAACTTGCATGGCTGTGCTTTTTATGCTTCTCTTTCACACTGATATATTGCAAGTTACAGTTACAAGGCCAGCTTGGATTTTTAATCTCAAACCAGCCCAGGCAGAGCATTAGAAATTTAGGATGCTTGTACAAACATACTCTTAAACTTTGGAGAAGTGTTTGCTCTTCCTCAAAACAAAATCACTCTGTGAGAAAAAAGAATAAATGTTAAAAAACACAAACTATAACATATTATATTTTTTTTTTAATTGTCCAGAGATCTCAAAGCAGCCTTTCTAGTCTGTAAGGGGACTGCTGTAATGGATTATTTTGCTTTGTGGGTATCTGCATTGATGCACTTGTATGTGTGTGAATGGCTGTGTGAATATACACACACACACAGATTAAGTCTACAAAGTACCCTTCAGAATTATTGGCATTTTTGCAAAGCTTTAAAGGGAATTGGAAAACAATTTCAGTTTCCAGATTTTGTTTTATTCCCGTGGAGAAAGTAAGAATTTCTTTCAATAATAATAATAATTATTTTTATGACAAATTAGAAAAGGGGAAATGCCAGAGACTGCTGTTACATTCAATTTTTGATTCTTCAGCCCTGAAATTTCTGTCAATTTTTTCTTCCTTCATTTAGCTGCCATGAACAGTGTTGTTGCTCTTTGCAAGAAGCATCCTGAATTTTAACAGAGTCACTTTTCTCTGCTTCTTTATCACGGCACAAAACCTGCAATGGTGGTGAGTCTTCTGTAGGAATCTCCTTTATTTTTACCTTTTTATGATAAAATTATAAGTCTCTTTTTTGGCTTGCCTTAGAATCCAGAGTAATGTCACTTGGGCCTCAGGGGCTGCTGAGCAGCAGCAGCAGCAGCAGGTATAAGCTGAGCAAGTCAAAGTAGCATTAGCAGTCGTGCCTGGCTTTCTAATAGCAGTTTCTTCCTCCAGGATTTGTCAGTTTTGCTTTTGCAGTTCAGTCAGCAGTGGCATGTGCTGTTTGCCTCCTGTCTGTCCAGCAAAATAAAGGGAATCATTTTCTCTTGCAGGTGACAAGGCTGAAAAGGAAACCTCAACAATCTGTTTTGGCTGGCTGTGCAAAGAAGGATTTGTTGCCCTACAGCTGTGATGACCTTTAGTGTTTAGGAATATTTGAGTCCTCTGGATAATTCAATAATGAGCAAATCCTACTCCAACCTACTTTTCTTTTCAAAAGTTGTATTGTTTCTGAACTTTGCTGCTTTCTTTTCACTCACTGTGAAGAATAGTCTGAAGGGAAGAAAAGTGGGAAGA
The DNA here is from genome assembly GCF_022539315.1 of Serinus canaria. NCBI lineage: Eukaryota > Metazoa > Chordata > Aves > Passeriformes > Fringillidae > Serinus > Serinus canaria. Next base: position 7,353,067 of record NC_066313.1, read on the forward strand.
AAACAGGAGAAATGACAGATCTCATTTCTGACTTCAGGGAGCAGTCAGTAAAGAAGAATGAGTTGGAGGATACAGACGATCTTCTTGAGATCAAGATCACTAGACAATACTTTTGTGATAAAAGGGAAAGGAAGGTTCAAACAGAAAGCCATCATGGCCCAGGAAAAAACCCAACTGGTAAATTCCAAAGTTGCAGTGCAAGAATGTGAAGAAATTGTTGATTCCTGAACCAGAGCTTGGAGAGAAAATAGACCCTAGTACTGAAATCTGTCACCAGCTGTGAATCTTGAAAGTTCTGTGTGCCACAACATATCAGCACAGCTTTGCTTTTAATCACTGCACCTTTTCCAGAGAGCTTGCAACAAATGAACTCTGTTATTTAGCCATGGGATTTCAGTCAGAGCTTGTTTTGAATCCTCCTTGTGCAAACAGACTGTAAATGCATGCCAGATACTTTTGGCTGACTGAAGATGTTTCAAAGATGTGAATAGTTTGCCTGAGCTGCAGGGAGTTTGATGTGGGGCTTTTTTTCAGTATCCACCATACGAATTAGCTGCAGAACACTTGCCCTGAGAATGCAAATTGTAATTGTAGTTCTGAGAATATTTTCATGTTTGCCACTTCACACAGTGTGCAATGACTCATCAAAAATGAATTGTGCTAGTAATTTGATGCTTCAGTTAACAAATATGAGGAAACATGCATTATTTTAACAATGGTTAAATGAACATGCATAAGCTTTTCTGTAGGAAAAAGAAAGTTTTAAAAATATCTTGTTATATCCCTTTTCACATAGACGGTATAAGATATTATGGCACTAGAGAGAGACCTAATTTTGTGGGAGAACTGCAAAATAACTTGGCACTGTCTTCAAATTCGTTTTTTATTCTTGCAATATAATCTATTCATTCTTTATGCATTTTCTTTTCTCAAAACTTCTTGTATTTTACTGTGTATATGAAATTTCTTACAGGAGGACAAAATACACACCTCCTTGTAGAGTTCTGGCAAAAATATCAGTACAAAAGTTGGATATTTCCTGTTATAAATAGTAAATTATTGCCTCATCTTTGTCTGTCTCTCTGTATTACAAACTAAATTCTCCATACATGCATATCTTCAGTATACTTTTTATACTGTGCAAATGCTTTGAAATTTGGGGGGAAAGTACATGAAAAGATAGAATTGTTTATAAGATGAAATTTCCTGCAGGGAAATCTTCAGTCCTGACACAAAGCCATAGCTGAGTTCCAGGGTAAACTGGATGGCACCATGCTCTTAGAAAAGTTAAAAGGGATTTGAATCAAACCAGTGCCTGGAGGGCTTGATCTTTATTGAAAATAAAAAAAACTCCCAAAATTATATGGTATATTTCCCAGGGCAGATTAATTTCAATAGACCACCTGCATTTTGCTCTGAGAGATGTGTGGCAGATGTAAGATAAAAATAATCAAATTCTAATCCAAAATGCATCAGTGTAGGTCCACATAGTTCTGAAATAAAGAAATGCCTTTCATTTTGTAACAACTGAAACCATGATGTGGCCTTTTAACTGTAGGAGTTAGCTAAACCTACTTGATAAGCTAATCCATCACCAGAAGAGCTCTGAATTACTCTGCAGTAGAATTAAGACTTGTCTGTTTCCAAAGAGCTAAATCCTTCCTGGCTCTGAGACAGAAATAAGTAAAGAAATGTCTGAGAGGTACCAGCACCGATGTGTTTGTACATCTACAAAGCATTACAACTTTCTGACCAAAGAAGGGCTGAGCACATTAGGGAGGTGTCCAAGGTGCTGAGAAATAATAAAAAAAGTAAGTTTATGAAATCCCAGAGATTTCTGCAAGGTTTGTTCCCAAGACAATCGTGTTGACCTAAAAGTGTGCATGTAGAAAACAAAATCTATACTGTTACAGCACACACTATGCAAATGTGAATGCAGCTTGGAGCATGCTTTATTCATGAATGTTTCAAACTACTGAGACCTTAAAGGAAAAAAAAAAAGATGAAATAGTTTCCTCTTTAAAAAGCTTGAAGATAAAATATGTATTTAAAATAATAAATTATACATAAATCTGATTTATATTTCATTGGCTATTAAAGTTTTATCACAGAAACAAGGAGAATGGGATATATGTAAATACGAAAATAAGTAAACATAGGCTGGATGCTTGTGTGAGGAGAGAGTGAAGATTTGGGTTTTTTTGTGTTTTTATTTTTAATATAGCTGTAGTCTAAAGGAAACACTTCTAAGACTGCCATCAGAATACTACAACTCAGAGTATTTTTTTTCCATAGGAAATATTATTTTTCTGTTTTGGTTGTAAACCCTGATGCTCTCTGGCACACAGGGCTGGTGTTTATCCAGGTCAGCAATCTTCTGCAAGGTAAGGCAACAGGGACATGTCTAAAATAGTCAGTTCCCATATTTGTTGTAGTCAGTTAGCCAAGGAATCCTGATTTCACCCTGTGATTTTTATAATATGTCTACCTGAGCTGCATGTCAGAGGCTTGACAGAGCTGCATATTTAATAAAAATGGATGTGAGAATCAGAGGCCATAAAAGAAGAAACATTTCAAGCTTTCTAAACTAATCCTGCAAACCTGAGCAGGGCTCATGAACAGCCTTAACATCACTCAGTGTCTTCCCCCTACTTCAATACAGTGAAAATATGGGCTACATCTAGGCCTATTTAAATGTATGTACATATGTATAATTAGGAATTTAATGGGCTGTGTTGTTCAGATTCATTCAGGATTAGTTGTTAACTGTAAGGAATTGGTTACAGTCATGACTGTACTGCAAATTGATTTGGCAGTGGGTATAGAAAACAGACCTAGCAAGCTTGTTAATAATGCTATCAACTGCATTCCAAAAATATTCTGATTGCTCTACTTTATGAAACCTTCCTGAGCTGTGCAGCTGCCAAGGCCACACAGAATGAAGGTAATAAATAAGGGTTTCCACTTTTAAATTTTGCTGTCAAGCTCATGAGACTGTTTGAGACTCCTACAAAGACTGCCAGGTTTTTCATGCTTGCCCACTATTCCATAAACCTATTAGGGCTTTTTGGGGGGTGAGTAAGGTGAATTACTAAAAAAAAAAAATTCCCAAGACTTGATGTTCAGACTTAGAAGAAAACAAGAAACCCATAATATTTGATTTTATATTTAACATTTTTAATCGATATTTCAGATGGTAGGTTAAAAGAGGAAATACTTGTACTGCACTACATTGAGGTGATCATTTTAACCAAAACAATGAATTGGTGATAAAGTATCTTGAAAGCACCCTTTTATTTTAATTATCTTAGAAATTAGTGGAACTTTGCATTTAGTAATGAGTTTAGTAAAGAAAATTGGAGGAAAATATTAAAGCAGTAGGACTTGAAGTAGTTACTTTCATGATCCCCTAAGCTATTGGAGTCCAAAAGAAAGCAAACATCTTAATAAAATATCCTTGAAGATAAGTTGAAACCTAATAAAGACTGCTTGTCTCTGGACAAGGGGTAAATTACAGCAATGATCTTTCTCTGTTTTGCACTATATCAGCTTTTTTCTTTTTTTTCTTTCTGTGGCTGAACCAGAGGGAAGTATTTTGTATGCAGGACAGCTTGATTAAGGCTAAACTCTTGGTAAATCATGAGAGTACTTGAAATATTTTGTCCTTTTCAAATCACAATGGCACAAAAAGAAAATCACTTAGCAACATCTAAGGATGTGAGGCCAGACCCTGAGAGATCATTGGAATGTCTGCACTGCTTGTGTAATTTGGCCAGTTCTTTCACTAGTCTGGTCTCTTTTTAGCCATCTAATATTTTCCCATTAGTGTTGCTAAACAACCCCTTTTCCTGATGCACTCTTCAGATGCTTGTCTCAGACTGTATTTAATTTCATTCTTTCTTTGAAAGGCTGTAATCTTGCTTCTCTTTGCTCTGTTACAGCTGTGTAAATTTAAATTAATTTATTTTCTTCTTAGGTTTATGTGGCCAAAAAAAGAATTCTATCACCCTGAGATGCTCACTGTCAAATATTTAAGTGTGGCAGCCATAAAATGTTGATGAATTCTAGGTAATTCTTGGAACTTGGATCTTTCATTTATGCTCTTGAATAGGAGTGGAGCTTTTTTGTAAAATTTGGTGACTATAGCTAGGACTGGTGGCATTGCCAGTATAAGTTGGAATTACCTTTGAAACTTTCCTACTTTAATTGTTACAGATAATCCTCTCAGGAAAGCTTAGTCCCCCAAGAAGAATATGAGTTTTGAGTATCTGAACTGTGCTTTCAGTGAAACACCATGTGAAGTATTTTGGATATCAGCAAAATTGTTGGCCTGTCAAGGAAAGATCCTCCAGAATCTTTCCAAATTTTCTTCAATTTATTGTGTGTTTTATTAAGGAAAAGTGCTGGAAAGGACCTGGGGTTTTTGAATTTACTGCAAAACTTCCAACAGCTTTCCTATGAGGAAAAAAATGGGAGTGACTTTAAACTTAACCAAATCATAACCTAGGATTAATACAGGAATTACTGATTCTTCACATTTCTTTGATGTGCTAAACACAGCTTAATTTCTAAAAGAAAATATTTGTCTCTTCCCTCTGCTGACAATTGCTGTGCTCCTGGCTGTGGTTGTTACCATTTAGCAAGGTAAGAAGAGTCTCTTGTTTGTGATACTCTGAGCCTTCAAATTGGTAACAGAAAAATAAAGGAGATAGGTTTTTAGTTTTTGAATTTCTCTGGTTTAATCATGTTTAGTTTCTTGAGAAGTTAATACTTTCAGAATTAGATAAAGAAGTGACAAGGCTGAAAATTACTAAGTTAGAAGCATGACACTTTTTCTGCCATCTTTGTTTGGCTGTATGTTCACAGTACGTAAACAATATCCATAAATTTTATATACATATTTATATATATATATTATTATATTATAATTATTGCTCATTCTCTGGTATTTTAAGATGCTTTTATTAGAGATTGTTGTGATTTAATGAAACATATTTAGGGCTAGATTTTTGTGAATTGATGCTTAATTCTGGACTGCATTTCCTGCAGGCCTTGTGATATTCTGAGTACTGCATGAAAAAGACAAAGAAGAATTTTATATGAACTGAGATTTACTAAACTAGGTGTTTAAAATATTTATATTTTACTCTTTAGAAACATCCTTTAAATCTGTGTGAGGCAAATATATTTGTATGGAAAGCAGGTAATTGATGTTTACCAAGGTTTTAAATTATTTTCTTTTGTTTTCAATTTCAATCCTCCAGTTTAAAAACTTTAGATTTCATGATTATCTATTTTGTAAGCACCTCATCTTCCAAATCTCCAGTCAGGCAGTACTTGCCATGCCAGAAACACTATTCTAATATCCTTGCTGATTTCTCTTTTCTTATATTTTATGAAACATGATTGGATACTTTAACCAAGCTAAGTGATGTTCAGAATTACTAATGCAATTCTGTGATCTAGTTTACTCAGAATTAAAGCTGCTGTATAATATTACCTCTTCAGAGTTGCCTGCAAGGCTCTGCCAGAGAAGCTAATTGTTTGGATTAACTTAAAGTAAAAGTCTAGCTTATGATCATAAATGTGCCCCACAGGAATTTAGTTACCTGGGCTGGGGCACATTACAAACTGTGGTTGAAGAACATGCACTTAAATGCACACCTATTAAGGCTCATTCTTTTCCCATTTACGCTGGTATAAATCACATTGGAATTGCTAGAACTGCACTGCTTTTACAGCATTACACTGAGAGCAGAGGAAGGCTGATTAAATTTATGTTAATTGACACTAATTGGCAGTAAGGACTTGAAGAGGATAAAGTTTTTAATAAAGCATTAAATAGACAGATGATCTGTCTAAACCATCCAAAGACATTTTCTTAATCTAAAAATCCTGCTGCCTTATTATTCATGTCCTAAAGCTAATTTCTAAACCAAAATCAGCTTACCAGTCCTGGACTGCATGTAGTCCTAGAGCATTGTCATAATTAATGCTGGTTTTGCTGTCCCATACTGAAATAATTTTCCTGTTGGTGACCTACCCCTCCAGTGTCAGGGCTAATTCAACACAAAACTTTGAGGAACATTTCCTTCCCAGCTCTGCAGCCTCACTCCATTGCTCTTGACTTGGAGTATCTACTGAATATTCTATTCCTTTCTTCAATTGCAAACCTACATTTGCCAGGTTACACTTGCAAGAGCCTTCTTCCTAATTCTCTGTCCTCAAAGCCTCCTCGAAGTGATGTCAAACTTTCTCAAAAGTTGAAGGAAAAAATATGACAGGAATGACAGAAACTGTTGAAGAAAATAATGGCTCCTTGTAGCCCACACAGTCTTCTGCATCTCCTTCTTCCTGTGGCTGTTACAGAATCCTGCTGAATTGATAGTCAGTATTTCTCTCTATGTCTATAGAAAAAAAATAAACTATTTATTAGAAAGGAAAAAATAAAGTATTTAAGAGGAGGCAATGTACCCATGTGTGCATAAGACATATATAAATGTATGTATGTATGAAATATAGTGAAGCAATATATACAAAATACATACATATATATATTTGTTGTATATACAGATTACTTATATATAGACACCATATATTTGTGTGTAGATTTGGATTCACTACTGATATGTGGTGCTACTGATATCTGGTTCAAAACAGCATTTATGATCTCCAGAGGTGGGACATGTGTGTTACTGCTCTGTCCAGTCAGTGTTCATCAGAACTTCCCTGTCCCTCATGTGGGAGTTCTTAGGAGCTCTGTTCTGGAGTCCAGTGAAAATAAAAATTGAGTTGTTCTGAGAACAGTCCATTCCAAATCCTGGAAATGTGATTAGTCCTAATTGTGTAGAGTATGGGTAGCCAGTAGAGACTGTGTTGGAACCAGAGGCTCTCAGATTTGTGGTGTGATCCTTTGGTTACTCCCTATGGGATCTGGCTAGACCAGACACTTAGAGTACTGAACAGTGACTCTTATTCTGTGTTCCAAGCTGCTAAAAACATTCATTTTCAATTGAAATTCGGACTGTGGGTTTGCAGATGTAATATTTAAGATGTAATTAAATGCAGATTAGAAATTTGATTGCAATTTGCTGTAATTTAAACACCTAAGTCCCTGATCATGACCACTTATTAAGGATTTAGATGTGTGCATACAAATTATACCAAATTCTATCGTAATTTTTCAGAGTTGAGTCTCCCCAGGGCTAACAAGTGCATGAAAACTAGTGCTCAACATAGTCACTTGGTGCTCTGAATATTTTTTTTATGGTTATTGGATTAATACTCATATTATTTAGATATTTAAAAATCCAAAGATGGAAGGAAGAGGGAAAAAAAATCCTGCTGAGCCCTGGCTTCTTATTTATTCTTTAATATTTGTATGCATCTTATATTTCTCCATTAGAGAGAAATTAATCAGCTCCTGACTAGAAGTTTGAGAATAAAGTTTGTCACAAAGAAACTTTTTCCTTTAGTTTAATCACACACATTAAATTTAAATCCTTTAGAAGATGACTGATAAAGAAACCCTGACACATACTCTCGTATCTGCAGCAACATGAAGATATTGCCATACTAATAAAATTCCATCGTTTTCTTATTAAGTGAACATTCATCCCTCTAATTCAACAGCTTATTCTCAGTGGATCCTTGCTAATAGTAACCACAAGAAAGGGGACCTGCAGGGAAGTGCTGTATTTCCTTTTCACATTCAGCTCCTGAGTTCTGAATATGTTACTTTTCAGGAAAAATGAAGCGATTTCTCCCTGGTGAGATTTTTAGCTTCATCCTCTGTAAAATCTGTATCAAGCAGCCAGGTAGAAAGAAGTATCAGTAATTTACATTACTGCTATGTGTCAAGCAATGCTGCTCCAAATTTAGGAAACAAGGCTCTGTGACAGAGAGGAGGGAGGCAGTACAGGTTTTTAAGTAGCATTGATTCCCTTGGATGTTGGTTATACATCACTTGTCTTGCTATTTCCACCATTGCTTTCCCTATTGTCAGCCTCCCCAGCCTTTCTGCACATTTTCTCTGCCATTTATTCTCCAGAAATTACATGACACTTAATACTATCTGATCTGAAGTATAACTCTTCATTTTCTTCATGGACCACTTCAGGCTGTCTGCACACTTTGCCTGGCAAAGGAAAATTCCCCAGTGTGTATCAGACATAAATTTTTACAAATCTGTGGAGAGAAAAAATTTTGGGAATAAGTTAGTTTTCTACTGCAATTCCAGGATCAACAACAGCTACATGTGATTGGCTTGGGCAAGCATCCAGTACAGTGAATGAGTGAAGTCTGAGTTATAGCACCTGCAGACTGAAAGATATTCTTTTTTTTGAGGTATACTTGTAATGTTTCATGATTTATATTTTTCTGGACTGATTCCAGGCATAATCTGCTTTTCTTTGTTGCTTGTTTTCATATTTGTTCACAGACTGCTGTTCTATGAATAAGCTAAATAAGGACTTGCTGTCCTTTCCATGAATCTGTCAAGCTCTATGGTCTCTTCAGTATCCAAAAGATCTCAGGGATCAATTCAGCAGATTAAAAAGTCCATCTATTTCTCCATGACAAACCCTTCTCCCTGATTTTCTGTACTATTACTTATGCAGGAAAATTTCTAATCTTCAATGAAAATTATTTGCAGATTAAATTCTTTAAAAAGACCTCTGTACTTTGAACCAGGCCATTTACTAATATATTGTTCTGATATCTTAAAAATCTTTACCATTTATTGATGGAATCTCCTCCCTGCCCAGATTTAAAAGAAAAAAAATTGAGATATCCCCAGGATCTAGAATGCCACTTCCAATTTAGAATTATCCCCTATCTAAGACTGTCACAAAGACAGATAACTCCACTTAAATTTGAATGGATTTGGGTCTTTTTAATTAAAAATACCCAGGCAAAAAAAACCCCATCAAAACAAAACCAATACCTAGCATATACCACAATTTCTGTCACTGCCTTGTGCACTTATAGGCCCTGACATAGTTCTTCACCAACAATCATTTAAAAAATTATAATATTGCAATTGTCCAATTTCATGCAAAAATAAAATTACAGCTTTGTATAAATTATATGTATAGATTTCATTCACTTGAACCTAATTATTTTTTTATTTATTTAGCATCTTTTCAGATAAATATAAATTGGGAAAGATCCAGCCATGAGACTTCAGCATCCAGAAAAATCCAGATGAAAGGAAAACCAAAAGGAGCACTATTTTTGTTTAGTAATAAGGATTTGAATGAAGAGTGCAGAATTGAGAATATGCCAAAGCAGCACCTTTTTTAGAGTTCTCTAGAATAGAAAAAAAAAAAAAAAAAAAAAGACAAAGTAGGACTAGCAGCCTCTGTAAACTGTAGTCATTAATATCTTAACAGGTTTCAAAATCTCTAAGATTTTGTCCTGGCATGAGCATCTGTGAAAATGAGAACCCCTGATCCAAAGACATGATCCTTCAGCTTCTCTAGGCTTTCTCAGGATTTTCTGGTAACTGGAAAAGTTTCAGATTCTTCAGCTGAAAAGCACTTGCAAGAATGAGCCAGTGTTGCTTGCTCAGCCCTGTGTGTTTTATATTAGGTTCCACTAAAAATTAAGAGGGTGACCAACAGGAAAAACTACTGAAACTTGTAATAAGTTTGTTTTAACTGCTTTTCTTCTTCTGTATTTAACTTTTAGAATACTTACTGATATACAGGTAGTCTGGCCATGGTTGTTTTAGATACTCCATTACACTTGTCAGTTTAAAGAACTGGAATTTTTGGGTACAGCTTTGGCTTTTTTGTCCCAGTGGGCAAAAAGAAGCTGTGCTCTAGCAGAAAGGTTTGTTGGAATTAACAGCCTAAAAATGCAACTGCAAATCAATGCTTCATTCAGTATAAACAGAAAAACATAAAGATTTATGTTTGCAAAACTGAAAGCGCTCAGACAGCTTCAGCAACAGAATTAAGTAGTTGTAATCTTCCTCCAAAAGCAAGACATGGTTCCCTGTTTTGGAACTAAAAACCATAGAAAGTAGGCAAAGCAGCAAGGGAATTTCCAGTCAGATACTTGTTAAACATTTTTCAAGAGGAAAGGTGTGAGCCCATGTGGCATTTCTAATGCCTGTATTAGTTACTGGAATGATGAAGTTGAAAAATCAGGAAGGGTAAAACCCTCTTTTCATCAGGACCATAAGGGGAAGCACTGTGAGACAGTAAACACTAATTCTAAGAAGAGAATGTTTCTGGACAAAGAACCAAACCCTAGGAATTACTGGGAAGAAGTTCTAGAAAAAGGGTTATGCAATTTTAAGACTTTTGTGTAAGAGTAATTTAAAATAACATGCTCAGGTCACACATTTTGTGTAATGAAAACACCACAATTTCTGTCAGATATAATCTTAGTAGGAGTAATTTGCAGAGAAGTCAATTTTGATTGCATTTTCCTTTTTTGCTCTTTTTTCCCTTAATTTTTTTTTTAAGGGAAAAAAAAATGATAGCCCAATGTTTTCTAGCTCATACATGCTATAAGCTCTTTGATACAGTGCCTCAATCTCATTTATTCCATCTTATCTTTTCAAGTTTTCTTGTTATGACCTCCTCTTCATTAGAATGCACTTTCCTTCAGATCAGGACTTTACATTCCCACTTGTCAGTAATTGAACCCAAAGCAGAGTAGAAATTATTCAGATTTCTATTGTGCATTGGGCTAGACATTAAATTGTCACTCAGAGCAGCTCTGAAGTCAGCTCTGATCCATAGGGGTTTTATAGCATTTTACCTCAGGAGACCTCAGAACCCAGGTAAGACAGCAGAATGCTGTGGGGCAGCAGGGATTCACTGGCACTGAGATACCAGAAACACCCATTGAAGCTCACAAGGGTGATACAGAACCAGCAGCAGATGTATGGGGCATATCTGTACTCAGTTCTGACTGGAATAAAAAAAAAAAATACTCTGTTCTTCTTGTTACACTGATCCTTTGGCATTGGTATCAGATGGATCCTTGTTGATCTAAAGTCCCTGGAGGTAAATGAATTTGTAACATCCATTATTTCTCATTGAATATACAGAGAAGTGTTGAAGAAATATATTGTGTAATTTTAAATTTCTTGTGGAGAAAAGAAGTTATGGATGGTGAAAGCTACTGCAGGTGGGACAGTGAAACCAAATGTTGGTCTAGTGCACATCTGCAAATTATGTTTTCTGTAATTTTTCCTTTTCAAAATAGTGCTCTTTTTTCACTCTGTTTTTTGGGTTTTTAATATTTTCTCTAATTATTTTCAGGTGGCAGGTGCATTGTCAAGAGAAGAAAATGTCCCTCATCAGGTGAAATTAAGAAACTTCCCTTTGTGAAATACAGGAATTTCCCTTTCCTAGCCCCCAGCAGTTTCAAACTCAGGGAGAGAGCAGTGATGTCCACATCCCTTTGTGATGACAGAATGGAGATCTCAGCAGGAGCCCAGACTTTTCCCATGCAGAAAAAACAGATGCCAAATCTGAATTCTGGAGTCTGCAAGGATTCTGAGTTGGTGCTTTTCGGAGAGGAGCTCAGCAGAAGGTGGCAGCAGGTAAGAACTACTTTCACAGAAATTATATTGCATTTTTGAGAGATATGGGCATAAGGCTCTCACAAGAAACCTCAGGAATCTCTTCAGACCTGCAAATTTTTCTAGGTTTTGAATGTCAGGTGATGGCAACTACAGATACAACTTCAATTTCTATCTCCCTAAATTGCCTTCTCTATAGAGGATCTTGAGGTTGTTCACATGAAATTAAGTACAGTGTTGTCAACTCTAAAAAATCCCATAAAATCTCCATCTCCCATCATCTTTAAGTGAAAGTTACTCTATCACAGTCTTAATATTTTTTTTTTCTTGAGATGTGTAATTGCTCCTTTAGAGAAAAGATTTGCAGGGAGTTGTTTCAAAGTCTGGTTTTGTTTCTGTGTTCTGGGGGGATGAGGAGAGAGTCTTTCTGATAAAAGAGAGAATTTTCAATTGAGGCAGTATCAAAGAGTATCTTCATAAACCTCATTCTGCATTAGTGATATAAAATGTGGCTGTCATATTTATCAAGAAGGTAAGCCTTTCCTATTATTCCTCTAATCACCAAAGAATATATTCAATGTGAGAAAGTATTACTGCATTATTTTTAATTCTGTGTGTTGAACAACTTGTGAGGAACTACCATTCCATTTGGTGATATCATGTTTTGGAGATGGTACTTTACCAAAAAAACCTATGATATTCCAAGTGAATTAGAAATGTAAATTATACTTTGTTATGACATAAAAAGTGCTCCATGGTATATATTTTTGACCTGCCTGTGTGTATGTTTGAAGTTTAAATGATCATAAAGTATATATTGATCCGTATTATTTATACTTTCCTGCCTGGAATTTAAAATGTCAAGCATGAAACTAATTTCACTGTGATAAATACAGACTTTCAGAATCATAAATTAAACAACAACAGCCATTCAGTATATGAAAGTCCTTTTTAAAGACATAAAACCACTGATGAGTTAAAACTTTCAGAGTGAAGACAGTTTTAGTTTTGAGATAATTCCTTCTGTATTGTTACTGTTTTTCCTGTGTTTCCTTCTGTTACTACAGTAGTATATTTATTTCTCAAAACAGATATGCCAATTAGGGAAGATTTAGCCACCACTGAGCAAAAATCTACCCCACTGAGCAAGTAGTATTTCTGTTGTCATAATATATCAAATATGCATTTAAATAATTAGTAAAAATTGCAGTAAACATTTTCACTCTTTTGGCCTATTATGTGTAAATTAAGAATACACTGGAGTAGCAAAGCAATATATTCAGAAGTTAAGAGAACCACAAAATTAGGTTGTATGTGAAACCCTTTCTATTTTTCTTTGTAAAATAAGTCTAGTCTTAGCTTCTAGTCTAAGCTTCTTAGAAGCTAAAGACTAGAAAGAGAGAGTTTGAAGTGTACTAGAAGAAAAGATATTAGTTTAGATTTTTCTTCTGTATTTTGTGTACTTTTTTTCCTGTTCAACTCATCAGACAAAAAGACAATAAAATGATACAAACCTGCTGCTTCAGGTCAGCCCATCAGATGAAAACTGAGCTCAGGGCATTAAGAGAAATTTCTAAATATGTTTTAGTACATCCACTCAAATTATAGTTTTTGTACAGAAGGTGGAAGTGACCAAGAGTACAGGTAAAAAAAGCAAGCTAGGACCAAACATGGGAGAGAGTTAAAAGGTTTCCCTGCTGTTGGAGAACTGTGAGTGTATGATTGAGAGGTGATTGATATAAACTTCATATTTTTCTTCCTTTTCCAAGTCCATGCCCTTCCACAGGAATTTTCCCCTTCTTCAATCTTACAGAGAAGTCAATCTCCTCTTTTCAGCTGTTTAATGAATAATGGTTATTAATACCTGCACAAGCTTCTTGTACAGTGTAAGGTTTTCTTTGGGAAAGACTCACCTTGGAACCACAGAAGCTGTCCCCAGTTACCAGCAGAATTCTCCCATGGACCTGTGTGTGTTACAATTCTGTAATGGTTTAAGCCAGCTGTCAACTAAGCACCAAATTCCCCCAGCAGTGGGGAATCAGAAGGGTGAAAGATAGAAAATTTTTGTATTGAGATAAAGATATTTTAATAGGGAAAGCAAAAGCTGCACACACAAGCAGAGCAAAACAAGGAATAGATTTACTGCTTTCCATGGCTGGGCAGGTGTTCAGCTGTCCCCAGGAAGGCAGGGCTCCATCACACCTAACAGTGACTTGGGAAGAAAAATCATTCCACATGTCCCTCCCTTCCTCCTTTTTTCCACTTTATATCCTGAGCATGATGTCAAATGGTCTGAAATATTCCTGGAGTCAATTCTGGCCATCTGTCCTGGCTGTGTCTTCTCCCAGCTCCTCATGCCCCTCCAGCCCACTCCCTGGTGGGGTGTGTGAGAGGAAGAAAAGGCCTTGGCTCTGAGCAAGGTCTGCTCAGCACCAACACAAACATCTCTATATTATCTACAGTCATGTCAGTACAAACCCAAAACACAAACTCCACACCCCCAGCTACTGTGAAGTAAATTAACTCTACTCTAGCCAAAGCCAGCCCAAACATATAGAAAGGTTTGTCTGACACTTAAGTAATTGCAGCTCCTAATCATATTTCCCCTCCTCTCCTTTTTAATACAGTGGGCATGTAACCTTAAAAAACAACAACAACAACAACAAAATCAGCCCAAACAAATCAACACAAAAAAGCAATCCCCAGAACAAAACCAAGAAACCTGGTGAACATCCAGAGTCCTAGTCATTAATTAGAGGAGCTCACAGCAGAGCAGTTAAAATACACCTGTGCTCCACATGTGGCCTGGGTATGCTGGGTATATTTTTTTAAACAATTACAACTTTAATTCTTAACAAAACAGCAGACATCTGGTCCGCTCTGAACAAAGGATCATAGAAAAAAGCCAGATTGAAACAGACTGTCGAGTCCATTACACTGCATTTGGAGGTAATCTAAACCTGTTGTTTCTAGAGGAGCCAGGCATGATCTCAAGGTGTGTTATGGCAAATGAACAAGTGCTCCACTCTCTGCTTTCCCTAGGACTTCTGTCAGAAAATTAGATTTTCACTGTGGTTTATGTAATCAGCAGAACAAGTTGAACTATGCATTAAAGAAATGTTGACCTTTTTAATATGATTGTTTTCTTTCAATGAGCAATTTCTGCAGATGTGGCAGCTATTTCTGACAATATGAACATGAGACTTCAGCTTGTGGGTTTGTCATATACTCTTCAGGCATTTACAGTTCATATTACTCATGGCTTGATTTCTTTTTCTGTGCATAGTAGAGCTTAAATTGCCTCCAGGAATAAGAGATGGTATGTGTGTACCTTCAAATTCTTGTGATTTCAGATGTAGGATGGTACTCTGGAGTCCTTGACCACAGGCAAACCTGTTCAGGTAGGGACACAGAGTGGGTTGACCCTGGCTGGATGCCAGGCACCCACCAAAGTCTCTCACATTACCCCCTGCAGCTGGAGAGGGTAGAGAAAATATAGCAAAGGATTCATGAGTAGAGATAAGTACAGAGTGAGAGTATTCAGCAAATACTCTCATGGGCAAAACAGACAAATTAGAGATATTAATTGAATATATTCATAGCTGAATCAGAGCAGGCTAATGAGAAGTAAAATAAGACCTTAAAAAACACTTTCCCCACCACCTCCTTCTTCCCAGCTCTACCTCCTCCCCTGCAACAGCATGGGGTGACAGGGAATGGGGGTTGTGGTCTGTTCCCACCCACAGTTTCATGGAGTAATAATGAAAAATGCAGTAAAAAAGAGATGGTTCTGGTCTGTCTTCAGCTTGCTTTTTTATGGTTTCTGTCTTAACATTTTCCATTGGCAGAGTTTTGAAAAGACTCAAGTGTTTATATTTTCTTCTGTCAAGACAGAGTAGATGAAAATGTTTTCTCTCAGACAAGAAGAGAGACATATTCAATTGGCTGTTTCCCACTTAATAGGAAAAGAAAATTAAAAGAACTGGAAACTATTTATTCAAGGTCTGGAAATGCTAAATAAGAAAAAACATTAGCTCAATATTCTATAGTGCATGTACAGTGCATTCTAAATAATAGCTAATTGCATCACTTACCCAAGATATTGTTAACAAAACATTTTTAAGCTCATTTTCTCTAAACTTCAGAGTGAAATACGTGGGTATCTACACATGCCAGCAAAATGTATGCATTGTCAGTACCTCTAAAGGTTTTGCTCTCATTTTCAAAGTAATCAGATAAGCTTTTGCCACACCAAGGCAATTTTGGGAACTTTATCTAGAAGTCCATGAAAAGGAGAAAAAAGATCATATAAAGAAATAAAAGTATTAATAAAGCTCTGTGAAATACAGAGTGGTAGCCTCATCATGCCACATGCATCCTTCTGGGCCACACATTACTCAGTATAATGGAGAAAGTCCAAAAAAATATTAACTGGGAGAAAAAACAAAATTGAAAAACAGCCTGCAGCTGATGGCAGAGGTAGCTGTGGATGGCAGCATATAGTTCATTCACCAGTGTCTTTGAAGGAAGGAGTAAAAATGAAATTTTAGCACAGAGGTAATTGTCAAGGAGAAGAAGGAATTTCCATTAATGGAGAGCTGAAAATTTAGCCTCAATCTCTGAACTTCCTCTTTAATAGAAATGGAGTTAAATATGCATTTATGTCTCACTGAAAAAAATTCTAGGCTCTTGTTCTGATATCTTTGCTGTCCCCATTCCCTGTGTAATTGGGACTACAGATATGCTGCGTGTTTTGAACTGAAACCTCCCCAAGAGTCTGGTGACTTCTGCTTCCAAAAGCAAGGGCAAACTAGAAAGGATATCCTCAGATCAAATGGAATTCTTCCCTACTGTATGCTTCGAAAATGGCTAGGGGCTTCAATGGTCCTATGAATTTGTTTTAATGTTATATCTAAAAAAACAGGTTCTTCATTAGTATTCTCCATTTTGAGTATTTCTCTCTTTTCCTTTTTGTCCCTCAGGGGTAAAAAAAAAAAAAAAAAAAGAAAAGAAAAAATTATTCAATTCTACCTTTCTGTTGGCTTGGTGGGTTTTTTTTTGTTGTTGTTGTTAGTTTTGAGGTTTTTTGTTTTTTTCATATCTTTCTTATGATGCAGATTTCTGCTGTGATATGTGTGTGCCAAGATCAGGTAACTTGGTTATCAGCCATGTAATGACAACATGACTCTTTTCACACACCATTCACAGTAGTGTAACTCAAGATGGTTTATTTCTCCTCCTGTTTTATTGGTGAGATCACAATAATTTCTGTGTCATTTGCCAGGTACCTCTGATAAGGTATATCCCAAGACTGCTTTGAAAATTGTAATTTCCCTGTAATATTTTCCCTATGAATGCTACTTCTCCATTCTATTTGCCTTAAATCAGATTTAGCATCTGGCAGCCTTATTTTGTATTCCAGCTCAGACTGTAAATGTGGATAGAATTTATTTAATTGAAAATGAAGTTAATGATAGACCACTAAATTCTATCATATCTCCCTGAATGTTGAAATTATTTACTATTGCTAATGTAGACCATAAACCCAAATTCCTCTGCAGTCATCAATTCTGGCTAGAAATTTATTCAGGGTGTCATCTTCACCTCTTCACTGCTTGATTAATGTGGTCTAGTGTGGTATGTTTAAAGAATGTAGAATGGCTTAGTTGGTTGAATCCTTTTCAATTCTTTCCATCTCTTTCAAATTCCAGAGCAATCTCATGCCACATGCCTTTTGTTTGTTCAGAACAAAGCTTCTCCTGCAAACTCACTCAGGAAAGGTCCAATGCAGAGACTCAAATTCATAAAAGCCTCTAAGATTCTTGTTTGCCAAGCACAGGAGAAAACCCAAACCATTGGATGATCTCTCAAACCACTCAGTATTTTTTTCCTCCTATTCTTCCCTCTTTAACATCCCATGCTCAGATCCTGTTTGAGTTATGAAGATGTGTGTTTTAAAAACATGTCAGAGATTGATGCGCAAATGAACAGTATGAACCTTTGCATGCTGCTTCCAAATGCATGCTTCATGCTCTTCTACCATTTTCAGAAATTAGTGTGGTCTGAGCCTTGAGAAATTAAAGGGGCAGATTACACGTTCCAGTGTGCAGAATGGATTATAAACTGGCACAAAATAAAAAAATCTCTGAGAGGGCAGAAGAAAAAGTCTACTTCACCAACCTTCTGCAAGTTGTGATTAGCATCCTCTGAGCACCTTCATGCCTGTTCTTATCACAGATTTTTTTTTTTCAATTGAAGGAAATTTTAGTTCTCACTATGCACTCTTCTTTTTCTCATTGCAAGAACCAAGCTCTGCACAGTGGACACTGTTAGATTATCTGGTGGGGTCTCTGCCATATTCACAGATCTTGAAAAGTGTGTAGGTATCTCTAGGTTCACAGAAAATATATATTTATCTCATTAATGAGCTGTCAACACTTTCTGTTTCTGTAATGAATATTCAGGTGCTCATCTTTACAGCGTGTCCCAAGGTACAGCACAACCAGCAAATGTATTCTCAAGATTCCACAGCAGATGCCTTGCTCAATGTTTCATACAGGACTTGTAGCAGGTCAATTAACAAGTGATTACCTGCTTTACATCGTTCTTTTTCGGGTCATTAACTTCTTGAGGAATGTTTAGGGAAAGTACTATCTCTTGCCATTTGAACTGCTAAAAAAACCTAGTCAATTACTATGTAAATCACTCATTCTAAGTAACTTGGTGTTACTGAAATTCTAATAGAGTTGCTCATTACTGGTTTTGACTCTCTCCATAGTTGGATATAGAAACATGAAATATGCGTAGAAATATGTTTTGCTCTGAATGACATTGTAAACAATAAAAATTGCTGGCAAATTATTAGTCCTGCAGTGAAATCATATGTTTTAACTTTAACTGTTTTTTTTTTTTTTCATTTACACTTACTATCTTTTATTTAATACATAAAGGAAAACATAAAGGATTTGGGTTAACAAATGAAATCTCCATACAAATGGGCGAGTCTCAGTAAATATTTAGATTCAAAAACATAAATATGGACACACCCTGGCCTTTGGTCTGTTTCCTGGGTTTTTTTTAGTTATCTGATTTGGTTTTCCTTATAAGATCAAGACACCAACAGATGAATCTGAGTGATTCCATTTTGGATAGGTGACCCAAGTGATTATGTGTAATTTTGATTACAGTGGGCTCTGTGATCACCATGTTAGAAATCAGAGCATTTTTAAGCGCTTGAGTCTTGGCTGCTGAAAAGTAGACTTTAACATTATAAATTTAGAATTAAAAGGATTTTAAAGGAGACCACTACCATTAGTTAAAATATAACATACTTATTGCATAGATATTGCTGCCAACACTCTCTTAAAACCTCAGAGATTAATTATCATTTTGATATCTTTGCCAAGCAATATATCTTTGATTGCAGTTAGGTTGTTACAGCTAATATTTCATTTAAATCACACTCATGGCAAATTAAACTGATTCTTCTTGCCTTACACCTGACAGAAATGGTGTACGTTTCCCTTTTCTGTACATGTTTGTTTCCGTTTCAAAAACTAATGACTTTATCTTTCATTTTCAACCTTAAATTGTTTAACATTTCCTCCTAGATGATGCCTTCTAAAATGTCATCATTCTTGTTGCTTTTCCTTGGATTCTCTTCAGGGCATCTATTTGTTACTAGCTATCACATATATGTACATATTTAAAATGATATCACGCTTTGGACTAGAAAGAACAGTAATTGCTCTGGAAGACACTCAGGAAAGGCAGGTCCGGCTGCTATCCATGGTACTGAAAAGGCTGACGTAACAGGGAATAATTTATACGTAACCATCCATTACAGAACTGCAGTAAATTTTGGAATTCAGAGATAGTAGCTCCTATAGATACTCTGAGTGTGATATATTGCAGCACAGGCATCTGGTTTGAAACAGTTATTGGTGGGCTACAAACTAATTCTCTCTCTGAAACTCACCTTTTTGTGCTGCTTTACCATAAATTGCTCATGACCCAAAGGGACATTTTGTTCTTGTAGGTTTTGCAGTGTCTGTTGCCTACTAAGCTAGAATTTCAATTAGCATGAGATGACATCTACAGCAAGAAGAAAACATCAAACATGATTTTTGAGTGCAATCCTAGAGTGATGGGTTTTATAAAAATAACTGCTTCTTCTCCTTTCTACTAAATAATAAAACTAGATTGGCGGGAGGGGAGATGTTTTGTAATATTTTGGTTTGTTTTGTTGTTTGTGGGTTGTTTTTTTTTGGGGGGGGGAGGGGGTTGTTTGTTAGTTTGTTTTGAAAAATACTTTGAAATAAAGGTTTGGTCCAGAATTCCATTGACCTGATTTTAATCCATAACAGATTCCTCTGTGAAACTCATTGTGCCAGTTTATTCCCATGTCTCTTATTTATAATAAGAGATAAATGTATAAGTGGGTATTTGTTAACATACCAAATAAATTCAGACTTAAGCCTTGTCTTTAGAGGAAAAAATCCAATTTAATGTATTTTTATTATTTGCTTTATGATTACCAGTATGGTATATCAATTATTGTTTTTAGCATTTTTTATGTCAGATCCCATGCAAATTAATTAATTTGTGCATATTGCTTGCACTTTAAGAAACGATGCACTGTGATAAATTATTGAGTGAAGAGCAGAAAATATAGCTGGCAAATCTTTTTTAGAATTCTATCTTTAGTTAATCAGCTTTATTAAAATGCCAATGAAAACACATCACTGTAAAATGAAAATTGTTCTTTAGTAACGTATAGCTGCAGAAAACTGACACAATCTTTTGCATTTACAGCACCACATCCTAAATGATGGGTCTCTGAAAAAAATATAACTTAAACAAAGCCTCCAAAACACTTTGTCTTACCATGCAGTGTGGCACATAAAGTTAATAACAGTGACTTTACCAGGTAGAAAATCACCACTTTAAAATGCAAAATAACTCCAAACTATTGTGCAAGGTAATGAAACCAGACCTTTAAGGAATAGAGCAATATGATGATCCCTTATAAATTACCACAGTTAGACCTGTTTTGCAAAGTATGAAGATTTCTGTCGATTTCTGTGGGACCGAAAATTTAATAAAATTTGCCTTGAATGAGGTGAGGTTAATCTGCTATATGTACACCCTTTGTAGATTAGCTGATTAAATGCCCATTTTGTTATAATGAAGCATAAGCTTATATATGGTTGTAAACTGCAAATTAAATATGTACCAAATTAGATAATGGTGTAACTGTATATTAGTTTGTCATAAGGACACACGTTAAGTATTCCCCTTTGAAATGTTACCTACTTATGTTGTTGAGATTTGGAAATTACATATCTAGTTTCAGAGCAATGAGCTTCTATTACTTTTGTTTTGCTTATGCTACAGGTCACCTTGCATTCTTAACTTGTTACTTTGCATCTAGAGAACAAAACATTTAAAGTATCATGAAGGCACTGGGAAAAAAAAAAAAAAAACAAAACCAGAACCATCAGTAGTTTAAATAGAAGCTTGAAAGCATCTGGAGATGGAAAAAGGATGAATGTGTCAGGAAATAAAAAAAAAAAAGAGGTGAAATGAGAGAATTACAATAGGGGAACTTTCTGGTCTCTGACCACTGCAAATTTTCCTATGCACTCACATAAATCACAGAGAAAGGAAGAAAGAAATATTCAACCAAAGAAAATTCCCTATTATATCACATGCACATCTTTGCTCTTTTCCTTTTCAAAGTAGGCTTAGAAAGAACAAAGGGCTTAGAACTGCTCAATGATATTATGCCAGGGAGGTACTGTACTTGGGGTTCCATTTTTTCACCTCAAAGAGGATTTAATTCAGCTGTCAGAGAGGGCTTTTTAGTTTGTAGACAGAGCACGGACAGGGAGAATTCTGTTTGTTCTTTAAAAATAGTCCAAAATATTCCAGTCTTTGTGAAAAATTCTTGAAGCTTGAATAGGAAATAAATTCAAAGTCAAATTCCCTATTAAGTTAACCATGATGCTTGTTTCTTATTCCTCAGAGAGCAGTATATCACTGTTCTACTAAGGCTAAAAATAAGCTTCATATGAAAGTGAGTGCTCACTTTATCAAAGTTGTTTTTTGTTTTATCTGAAAGTCAAACAGGTCTTCAAGTTATACCAGTTCAGTTGTTATTCTAATTTAATTTTTTTCACTGGCACCATTATTTTTTGATCCATCTCAGGCTGAAGTTATGCACCTGGGCTGTGAAAGACAGGTACAATAGGAATTGAACTGACCCAGTAATTCTTCCTCCTTTTTTAAAGCAGTGATAACACAGACAAAGAGCACGGAGACAAACACCTTTCCATAGGTCTTTTTTCTTTGATAATTAAGAGAAAGTCTATGATACTTTCTAAATTCATGTTATGGTGGCCAAGAACCTTTGTCTAATTTTCCTATCTTCACCTTGCATATGGTGAAGAAAGAGTAATTTTTTTGTACCATCCTGCTAGGAATTGTACATATATATAATTGAATATAACTAGGGCTGTACAAATACTGTATTTTTGGTTTTGTAAAGAAAGGCTAGATTTTAACCTGTGTCTCCTGTCTATTTTTCTTTCAAATTTTGTGGGAAGAAAAAAACATTTCAAGGACAAAAAAAAATTGAGGTATATTTCAGTTTCTGGTTTGTATAAAAAAAATTGTTTTTGTTACACACAAAATAAAAATCATTAAAGACCTTGGGTCATCAGTTTGGTTTACAGCACTTCACCATTGGCGATGACAAATTCAACCAAGTTCTCACTATGAAAACAGTTTTTAGAAACCATGGTTTAACAATAAACCTAAAAATGGTATCTGTAGGCTTGGACTTAGTGAAATACAAGCAATTTTCTATATGTACATTTCTATTTTTACTATGGTTGATGACACCATATCAGGGTAAGATCACTTTAACATCCTGTTTCCAGCCAAGATAAAGACTGAGCAACTCTTTACACTTCAGCAAGAATGACTAATAGACAAGGAAGAGTCACAGTAAGCTTTGCTGCACCACAGGTTTTATCCATTTTGGAAGGAATTAAATCGTTTCCTTATTTGTTCTGTCTCTTTATATTGTTTTAAAAAGAAAAATTGTCACATAAAAAATAGACTTTCCAGTGTAGGAAGTAGAAGCAGGCACCAAGGCCATCAGTGGTGACAAGGAATGTGTACTCAGCAGGACATTTATAGCTTGGACTCAGTTGAATGAACATGCTAAACTAGATCCTTCACTGGTGTAAATGGGATGCAGTTCCCACTGATGCTGAAAGAAATCACTCCACCTGAGACCCCCACGTCAGAATAACCTGAAATCCTGTAGGGAAAAAGATTAGGATATGACCCAGCACTTTCTTCATAATACAGGAGCAATTTAATTCCAGGAATTCTTACTATGCAATTTTGGAGTTGTAAATATTAACGTGTTTTTTTATTGTGTTTATGCACAGGTTAAAAAAAATTACAATTTATTCCTTTTACTAGGGAATACTCATACACACATGTATAACACATTTGTGTGTTATATCATATATGATTTCATGTCCAGCTCTAATCCTAGGCTTGCAATAATATTGGGGTAAGACTTTAGTGTAATTATATTCAAATTAATGCATTATTACATAAATTTTACACTGGCTTAACTAAATAATCTGGGCATCAGTCTACTGTTAATGTAGAGCAGAATAACTAATCTGATTTATTCCTAATAAGAGCCTGGCTCTGTACCTTATTGCTGAATTTGGTGAGGGTTTTTCTTTTCCTCTCCCAAAAGACAAAATTCTTGTTTGTTTGGAAGGGTTTTTTAACCTCTTGGCTGAGTGATACATTTCTGTTTATCAGCCACCTGCATCTCCTCAATGCATTCCGAGGCAAAAATCAAGGCAAAAGAAAGTCCAATTTTAAATTCAATCAGTTCCCAAGTTGTCTGATGCAATGGTTTCCATTTCAACAGCTGCCTCTGTCTGCTTCACCCTCACGGAGGAACCAGCTTCCTCTGGAGATCTGAAAATGTACAGTTGGCAGCTAAAATTCAATTTAAGCCTGGCCAGGTACAATTTTATTGGCACTGGTCCCAGGTCTTGCAATTGGCTTTTAACCCCCTCAGAGCTTTCCTTGTGTGCCTGATAGAGCTGTGTGCTGCCTGACAACTTCAGTGAAGTCCAACTGCTGCCTTTTGTTGCTCTGTGCAGCAAAATATTTTGAGCTCATAAGCCACCAGCTCTACATTTGAGTGACATTTGTAAGAAGCCTTCATGTTAATTATCCTCACAGAAAATAGCAAGTTATTCATGCTGTTATAAACAACTGCTTTCTGAAAGCAATACTGGAGAATGCTGCTTACTTTCTTGAATCCCAGTGTTTCATGATCCCTAATGTTCAACTTTTTTGACTTTGAAAATACTTTTCTTACTTTATAAACAATTTTTAACACTTTCAGTTTCTCTGATAATTGCTCCCATAACTGAGCATTCAAAATCATTCATAGGAAAAGCAGGTTAAAGAGTTTGTCCCTTAGCAGAAGAAAAGAATAAAGGGATTCCTTTTGTCCCTAGAGCTTGTTCTTCTAATAGGTAGCAAATTCTGATTACTGTGGACTAATGTGATGTAGTAAAAAAATTCTCTGTCCCAAAGTCCTTCCTCGTGTTAGGGCTGTGCTACACTTTTTTTTTTTTTTTAGGGAATTCAGCAAAAGAAGCAGTGAATCAAATGAAACTGAGAGCAAAACACTGGCCTTCAAAAATTCAAACTGGAAACATCACAGCAGAACAATATTTCTATATTTTTATTCCCTAGTCTTTGTAATAGACTTCAAAAATAAAATTTTATCACAGTGCTGGGTACTAGAAACCATGAAATCATTAACTAGAGTCATATGTTAACTTGATAAGTAAAAAAAGGGATTGGTCTGTAACCTTCTAGATTAAAGGGTAAAAATTTGACACACAAGAAATCTTTACTGCCTACACATGGTGTTTGGTTCATCCTCTCACAGCAGGCTACAGCTAGCCACAGGTAATGCAAGCATTTTAGGCTCACAAAGGTATTTTAGCTGCCCAAGCCTATCTCTGCCTGGAGAGCTACTCCTCACATCCACCAGCGTTCTGCAATGTGGATCAAGAAGGGAATAAAGCAACAGGAGGAAGTTACTAGCAGTAATTATTCATCACAGACCTTCCCATTCTGTCTTCTGTGACTTAGAGACTGAGAACTGGCAGTTTTAAAGGTGGGAGAAAGGGAAAATCTGTTTTCTCAGGTGATGTTCTCATGTCTTTGCCTCCTTACTTCTCACTGCATAGCGCTATTACCCTGGTGGTCTGAGGTATTTCATCAGATGAAAGAAAAGAGGGAGCTTTGAGAAACTAACTGAATTCCAGATCACTTGTTTTTCAAGAAAACAGTGGGCACAAATGTATAAAAAATGAGTATCTGGGAACAAGTGAAATGTAAGAAGTTCTTTCAGATTATTTTTCACTGTGAAACTGAGGTCAAAGATTGAGGCTTTGGTTTGAAGACCAAGCATGGCTGAGTCAGTTTGGATAAAACACAAGCATTA
The DNA here is from genome assembly GCF_022539315.1 of Serinus canaria. Classification (NCBI taxonomy): domain Eukaryota; kingdom Metazoa; phylum Chordata; class Aves; order Passeriformes; family Fringillidae; genus Serinus; species Serinus canaria. The sequence continues at coordinate 7,378,176 of NC_066313.1, forward strand.
GGAGTTTGTATTGTTTCTTACATTGCCCGTGGTTTTGACTGAAATATCAACAGAATCTGGTCTCACTTTTTGTTCTTAACATTGTAAAATACTATATTTTTTTAATCCTGTCTAGCACTGAAGAAGAAAGTGAGGAGTCTCTCTAGGTTTTGGGCTAGAGAAAGTTAAATCTTAATCTTTGGCCACCTCTGACTCATTTTCAGTGAAACTGAAAGAATTCAAATCAGTGTTAGAAAGGATCAGAATTTACAGGCACTTGTTTAGCCCAAACATCCATATTTTCTGAACTCTTAAAATCTTTCCTGACAGCTGTAAATGGGAGCAGAAATAGTGGTTTATTTTTAAATGGGAGAGGGGAAAAAGAAAGAAAGAAATTAGTTATATCAGTAAGTTATTGAGAACTGGGAAGTTAAATTTCTTGTCAGAGGAACTGTGGTGTTATTGAAACACTGCTCAGAGATCCAGCAGAAGTTGGTGCCAAGGAGCCACAACTTTCAGTTAAGGAAGAAGGGATATGGAAATAGAGAGGAGTGAACTCAGCTTTAACTGTTTATTTATGCAAACAGCCATCTCTTGTACTGCTTGAGGTTAATTTCTCATTACTCATGATTCAGCAAATTCTTTGTGCAGTGCTTCACCACAGTGTTCTCATTGAGACATTCAGTGATAAAAGCAAATTATATTTTCTAACATCAGGAATATTTTTCTGTTGTCTTGGGTTTTTCCATGTTGTGGGTGTTTGCGAACAAACTTCCCATCTAGAAAATGGCAATGGCCAGCCAAGGTTGTGACTGAAAAAACCTAAGCTTAATGAAGTTCATTTGCTAAAATTGTCCTTCAGGATAATTGAGATACAGCACCTTGAGCAGTGGGCCATATCTACTGCATCAATTTGGAAATGGAATTCTGTTTGTATGGCAGTTGCTTTTAGATAATGTGTGCAATTGTCTATGAAGAGCAGCTAGATAATTCCTGTGAGTGACTCATTGGGTAGTTGCATTCAAATAAGTACTGTAATAAACCTTAAGATTGTTTTCTTCTGCAATTCATCAATAATTTACTGTATACAAAAAAAGTCAGTACTGCTCTAGAAATTTCTACAGATAATTTTCCCATCTAAAACTCTATCACAATCATGCTAAAGGGTATATTGAGGTAGCTGGAGTTTATGCATGCAGATTCCATTTACAATAATGTAGGTTAGGTGAATCATCATTGCTGGGTTGAGAAAGGTATGGGTAAATAGTCTGGTGTGTGTCTAGGACTTTGGGACAATAGCAAGAGAAAGGAGAAATTATTTTACCAAAAGAGGTATTACCTAAGTAGGAAAGTAGGAAGTCTGAACCATGTGATCTTAATCTATGGCCAAAGTGAGTTGTCTGTGCACTTACCAGCTTTAATAATAAGCTCTCTTACTGGGTTATCAGTGACAACCCAGGACTGACAATGCTTTGTTTTCAGTGGCTTGCTGTAGTTTGATTCCATTTATTAGAATCATAAAAGCTTCTGTGAAACTCTATAGTTATGCATAGAGAGTGAATGTGTGTGTTTGTTTCCAAAAGAGAAGCTGGCTATATGTGGTGTGCCAAGTGCTATGCAGAGACTTTCTCTGGTAATTTTCTCCTCAAATAACAATTACCAAGTCCTTTTTTTACAACAATTTCCAATAGTCTTTATCATTTCATTGTTCACAAGTTCTTAACTATGGCATTGGTACAGTACAGCATAGTGAAATTTATTCATGAAAGTGGCTCCAGTTTCCCCTTGATTATCATTGTCTTCAAAAGCAAAGGTTTCAAATTGTTCTAAAACATCAGCAGTAAATATTGTACTGTTGAACTAACTCACTGTGATTAAAGAGATTAGTATCACTGAGTACAGTAGTCATCTCTCCTAAAGTTTGAGTTTCACAAAAAATAATGAGAAGCCCTTGATCTCTCTTGCCTGGTGATATAGCCTGTGGGAATAAACAGAGCTAACTTTGTATGTTGGAAATGGGGAATAAAGTGTATTACTTCAGGCTGAAATGAATTAGGATTTGTGGTAGGATAGTTTTTTAAAATTCGGATATAACTAATTGCAACACTGCCTGTAAACTCTGTTAAAATCTTGTGGTCTCAACCTTACCTCCCTAGATGTTGTGTCTGGCAGTTTGCCTGGGTTGCCTACAGAGTGAAAAAACAGAAATATTATGTGCAAGAAAATAGAGAGGCAGTAGCACAGACTATCAGAGGCAATGTCTTCTATGTCATCCAAAAGTTTAATTAATTGTTCAAAATGTTACCTGAAATAGCATTTTCTGCTGCACTGACTTTCCTGGGAAGATTCTTTTTTACTGAGGCTAAACTTACCTTGCACTCTAGTGAAGTATAATGGCTTGCAATTCCTGTCTACAGGGTATCCTGCCTCAGTGAATCCTCTGGAAGCTTATCAACCCATGTGTGCCCCTTCAGAAGATTACCTCCATAAATATGTAAGGAAATAATTCTGTAGAGATCCATCACATTGTTACTGCTTTAAATATTCCTTTGTAAATAAACTTATGGGTCCCAGAGGAAGAAAGCTTGCTCAATTACCTTCTAGAGTGCATTTTTACTAAATACCAGGGTGAAGAAAATGATGGTCAAGAACAGACAAGATTTTTATTATAAACGGGTCTCAGTAGAATTTAATATGATTCTTAGCAGATTAAGTACTTATGGTTGCATTCTGCATTTGAGCACTTAAATTTCTGTAAATATTCTTTACATATATTTCCTTCCTTCCCTAATGGTGATGCAAACTACAGTTTTGGGTTTGGGGCTTTCATGTATCTTTCATTTTTCTCCTAAAACGTTCTGTTCTGACAGTTCTGGTGCACAGTGATTCACAAAGTTTTCTTATCCAATTCTCAGCTACCCATAGATATAACACATTCAGTCTTCTCCATCATTCTTTGCTCAGTCCCATTGAAGCTGCTGTCACTGCAACGTTTTACTTTCTTCTATCAAGGCAGGCATGAAATTTCCAGTGGAGCGAATGCGAATGCTAAGGCAGCTGCATGGGTCAGTAGGCAGATGGAAGGGGGGAGGGTTTGGGAAAGCTAAACAGTTTGCATCCTTCTCTAAAAGACAGCAAACCACAGGGCAGGGATCTGCAAGCTGATGATTTGACAGTGCAATGCCCTTTAGTTGTTTGACTGGATTTACAAGTTCTGTTTAGCTGACAGATATTTTGGCTAATACCCTTCCCTAGTTTTTTGGGGTTTTTTTTTCCCTTTTGACTATCAGAAGTTCTGCTTAAAAATTTAGGCAAGCTCTTGTTGTACAGCAAAATAAACAGATTTCTCTTACAGATAGGAGACACTCTCTAAGATTTTTGTTTCTATGAATACCCCAGTGAATACCAAATATTGACCTAAACAAATACAGTTTACTGAGAGTGCCAGTAAACAATCTGGAAAATAATTCAGAGGATGCAGCTTTATTTTGTTTGGAAAGTGCTATTCCAAGCTTACAGCACAGGGTCCAATATATTTTTCTCCTCTGTGTATTTTTGTAATTAGTCACTCTCCTGACTAAAAATCAAATGATTAGTTTTAAAGACATCAAATTAAATAAAACGAGACTATGTAAGAAAAGTGTGGAAATACAAAGGAATTTACAGTAAGTGAAATTTCTGTGATTTAATACTTTTGAGTTTCTGAGGTAACGTGCTTTTAAATATACTGTGTCTAAAATCCATGTGAGAATCAAAAGGTAACTGTTTTAAAACAATAGAATCAGTGGTCCTGGACAGAGATAGACAGAAGTTTGTAATGGTGATTATTATAATCAAGGGAAAGAAACATAAATTTTGCTGGAATCACATGTTGACTGTACACTGAATTATGCTTTGAAATCATGTGCAAAAATAATTGTTTCATTTACCCAAAGTCTCCCCTTGAAGTCTTTTAGAATGGACCAGCAGTACTGTGTAATGCCAGAAGTGGCCAGAGATGAAGTACTGAAAACAAACTGTCCATTCCCTGCCCCAGAATTTTTTGTGTAAATCTCAGGTATCTGATGCTGTCTGTGGGAATGTGGTTATGAATATCTCAAACTCCAAAACACTGAACAGCAGGAAGTGTGTGGGATGAACCACAGATGGAGAGGATGAAACCAAGAACATTGGCTGTCAAGAGGAAAGCAAACAGCGACTTTATTACATTTTGGGTGTCCTACATTCCAGCTAAATGTTTCACCAGGTATGCCTGCATTAGCATAGGATTTGAAGTTCATCTCCTTACTGCCCTTCTTTGGGTGCACTGGTTTCATCACAGAGCAGCCTGATGGCATGCAAATGAGATTCCTTTTGGGTTAAAGTAGGCCAGAAGCCATGATCCAGGAATTTGCTCCAAGCATTAATGTGCATGAGCCTTCAAACTACAGTTATTCTGAACTAAAATTCCCCTGTGCATGTCATAAATGTATTTCAGGTCCTTAAACAGCAACATTTTTTTTTCTCAACAGACCCGTTCCTATTTGTTCAGACTTTGTCATTGAACCTTGGACTTTATGTCAGTGTCAGAGCAAGGACAAGTTGACACAGTCATTCTCTGCCTAATTTCTGTGAATATATGAAGCCTTTTATGAATTCACATAAAGCTTAGTGCAATAGAGAGGCTTCAAGGATTTAGGTTTTGACAGCAGTTACTGAGGTTAAAGGTGAGAGAGAGACTGAGGGGGTTTGCTTGCCAAAACTTTCTAGGTATCCTGTTATTTTCTCTACTGCTGAATTTGAACAGCCCTTAAGATAATGTTAACTGAAACACTGATGAAATGTGCTAAATATGCACAGTGTAAAACCCTGCTTCTGCTAGACCTGTCTGGCTTGCATAATCCCAAATTCTCAGCAGTGCAACTGTGCACAACAGAAGCTGTTCATAATTAATGCCTGAAATCCCCCCTAACCACGCTGCTGCCCTGGCGGCTCCAGACCAACTGCATGTGCAGTTTCAGAAGCTGAATCCAGTGTGCACAGATCCAAGGGCACAGGGAGCTGCTGGGATGGCCCTGCTCCCAGACCTCCTGCAAGGGCTTTTGGGCTGCAACTACTCATCACTTCTCAGAGCAGGAGCTGTAGATGCTGCAGTATTGTATGTACATTTCAGGGTTTCCTCTGTGGGTGTGTGGGTGTGTACACTGCTGCACTGGAGGAATATTTCAATGATTAATAAATGGACTGATAGGAAATGGTCAATCTGTAGTAGAAAAAAAGAATTGCATGTTGCTACTCACAGGAAATCACAGACAGCAGTGTGAATGGGGAAGACTATTACAGCTGTAATGAAGCAGAATATGTCTATGTCTAGATTTCTATCACAGGAGAATACTGCTGTCATGGTGTAGTCATTTGGGCCCTTGGACCAGGAGAAATTTATCAGACTTAAGAAGCCTGATTAATGAAACATGGTAGACATGCTAATTCCCCTAATTAAAACCAACTTTAACCCTTTGAAAAGCTTTGGTATTGACAAATTGACTTAGGGATAACAATATTTGTTACCTGTGTCCAAAAATATTCTATATCTATGTCTATAATGCCTGCCTATATGTATTTATCCAGAATCCATTCATCCATTCTTTTTATTATAGCACACTGAATAAAGTTCCTTTTCAGCTGTGAATGCAAGATAAAATTGATGTAAAGCTTCAAAATCCACCGTACAATTTAGAGGAGCTGTCTGATTAAATGACAGATTAAAACTGAAATCAAAATTTAATTACTAGGCCTTCATTTTCCATTAAATATATACTGTTGGTGTCAGGTATCCCATTTAGAAAATAAGTCAAGGACACAAGCTGGTTTTTTTCTCTGTATAATTACTGTTCTGATATCAGCTCTCAAACAGATTCCGTCAGAAGAAAAACTCCAAGTAATGGAACTGTTTTCCTCCTTCACACACCAGCTCTGAGCACAATGTATCCTAAGTGCACATATTCCGAAATTCTTTGGGCAATGCTTTTGCTAAGGGTGCTGGAACTAAATGTCCTAACCTGTCATCTTCCTCTGTTGCATGCAGCAGCACTAGGGAAATAAATAAAAATCAATGTGTAGTAGGTCTAAAAAAGAAATCTCTGCTATATGTGTCAGTTTAAAATTTGTTTTGTTATTTAGTGCATGCTTGTGAGTGTAACTGCTCATCATCTCAGTTATAATGAAAAGTAAATTTAGGAATAAAAAGCTAGGATAGTTTGGTCATGATTATAAAATGTTCCTTGTTTAGATAAGAAAATAACAAGGATTATTATCACACACTATTAAACACAAAACAACCACTGCATCAGAGCTATTATTCTATTAATAAATTAAAATCATGGCTAAATTACCTCAGCTATGATATTTCAAATAATACAATGCTATATAATCGCATACATTTGGTATTTTATAGTTGGTATCATGAATTGCAAGTCTACTGTTCAATTTTTTGCCAGGAAAAATAGGGGTTGAAAATGCTGACAATTCATATATGGGCTTATTAATTTATATGCTGTTAGTTACTTTGACTCAGATTGCTACATGTTATAACAACAATAAGTAAACCATCTGCTGATGACACAGAGAAAGAACTCGAAATATTATTAATGAAAATGTTTCTGATGATACAAGCTTAGAGTCTTTATCTGCAAGTTGATGCACTTTCAGCAAAGACCAGTCTTTGGAAGTGTTCTTGCCCAGAATTTCTTGACATTAAACACTTCCTAGGGAAAGGAAGGGGACTAGAAGAAGATATTACTTGCACACCCAGAAATGGTAAAGGGACAGAGAAGCAGAAAGATTTCTGTATGATTTTAGATTGAATCCTATAGATTGTTCTAGCATGCTAGAGGGGTGGCCTAGGTATTAACATAACTCATGCACCAACCTTTAATTAACTACAGGTATGTGTGTTCTGGGTATGACAGTCAGATTTTGTGTACTCCCAAAATTATGTTTTCTGGTTGATAACTGTGGGCTTCTTTGTAATACCATGGTCTAAGTGGTGGGCCTTAATAGTTTGAGTGATTGATGTCATCAAAATTATCATGGGGAACAGAAGAATTCTCCTCCTCACTGGAGCTTTTTCTCAGTGACTTAAAATAATTGGCAGAAGAGAACTGGTGGCAATACCAGTGTGTCCTTGAATAAGAGTGTAGATCCTTTCACAGAAACTTTCTTATTTCTACAGATCTAAAAGAATGATGGGGTGATCAAGGGGCATGTTAGAGTAGGGGTGCACGTGTGAGTGTGGCCACAGGGACTGAAAGCAGATTTTTGGTGTTTACATCCTTCTCCATGATGACATCAGAAATGAACTTGTCATTTAGCTCCTGTTAATGCTGACAATAATATTTGCATTCAGTGGAGAGGCCAGGGAGGTCATGAATCTCCTATTCTATGGAGAACATCTGTTCAGTGGGAAAGGCAGGTGTACTTGCTGAAAAACAGAAGCAGCATTTTGGTACCAAAAGTACAAGCCAAGGAGGTCAAACCCAAGCTGCAGCTGCAAGAGGAAAAATATATATTCTTTCATGTCTCAGGCTGCAGAACGTAAGCCTCCTGGACCAGTACCCAGCCAGAAATCACTGGGAGACCCAAACACTTCAACTTTCTTGTCATTTACTTAATCTTTTAATTTTCTGTCTACATTGTTGTTAATAGAAAAAAAATAATATACATTTGTTATATATATTTGTTTTATATATATATATATATTTGATAGATAGATAGATAGATAGATAGATAGATAGATAGATAGATAGATAGATAGATAGATATTTTGTAATTGTTTCTTAATGAAGCAGCTAAGCCTAAGTATTCAAAAATCCTATAACTTTATATCTTCCATGATAATTTTTTAATGGCCAGATATAATTTCAAATAATATTTCTTGATGGGCCTCTATAAATAAAATTAGAATTTTGCAAGATAATAAAATATTTTTAATAGATATATGGTTTTATTTTGGTTACACCTATTTAGAGCCTGCAGGGAAAAGAACAGGAGGGAAGAAAACTTTCTTACAGAATATAACTATGCTGCTCAATGTCTAAAGGCTAAGGAAAGTTTTGATAACATGGAATGCCAATTCACTCAGTAGGAGTCAGGTTCTTCAATGCCACATTCTGTAAATAAATAAATAAATCATGCTAATTTTTTTTTTTTCCTTCTACTTCTTTAGGAAAAGCTTACAGGAAATGCATGCACTTAAATATTCAGGTTGCCATATGTCTGCTTATGGGAGGTAGGCAAAATTTAGAGGCTTCAAACAGTTCGTCCTGGAAGCAGATCAACACTGCTCTCCTTTGTTATCACTGAGACAGTTCAGAAACAGGCTGACAGTTTTGTGCTTGATGGGTGCCTTTGGTTACACACACAAACCAGAACTTTTCTGGAGGAATTTTGGGGCAGCTTGAATGTCAGTGGTGGGATCACCACTTTCCTGTGGCCCATGCAATGTGTGTGAATGCTGTTCGTGACTTGAATGTGCTCGGCTCATATTTTCTTTGAACATGGGGAGAACGAATTACACACAAGCAGTTCTTTTCCTGACAGTTCTTCAGCACTGATGTCTTCTTTTTCCTGCACACAGACAGGAAGCCCCTCTCTCCCTTTGGTGCAAGCCCTTATCAGTGTAAACACTCTCCTGATAAGTGCTGACATATAAACCTGTGCTAATAATGTTGCCCCATGTTGCCCATCCTCAAGCCTCAAATAAAGTGTATATTTTTTCCCTCCTCCCTCATGGTTTTTGGAGGCCTATTTATTGTACAGCTAGCTAAAATTAAACACATTAAAGAGATTGGCCACTCAGTGAAACTGTATTTTATTCCCATAAAATCTCAGGCATCTAGTTCATGCCAAAATGCTGGTAAAGATAAATTCTTGTAGTTTTATGTTAAATGCTGGGAGTAAAACTAGATTGCCTGTAATCATCAAATTAAACTACAACTGCCTTATCTTCACTAGGTTTCTACCACAGGATGATTTAATGTAATATTTTTCTTCCTAACTTGGCAGTGGAACCATTTGTAAGGTGATGATGAGTGTTTGGCCTCATGTTTCTCTAGTTTGAAGAAGCTAGTTCAGCTGAAAACATGCACATTTTTTCATTTATAAAGGTAAAGCACAAGGGATTTGGGACCAGCAGTTGATAGGTAGAACTGAACTGGAGTTGTGGTCAGAAGATCTGGGTGGGTTTGCTGTATTTTTCACCATAACAGCAAGTATCTTAATTTAATTGGAAAGCGTTAAATAATTGAGTTGTATTTTGCAGTACAGAGTTTGTCAGCACAGTTGCAGATTATCACAGCCCCACTGTGTTGCTTGATAAATCGTTGTCTGCTAGGATTCAGAATAAACTGATTTAAAACCTGCCTCAGTCAAAAAGCATAAGAACTTTGTGTCTGTGGGTTTTAGTGCAGATGAAAGACTTATAAATATAAATCGGGTTTTTTTCTGATCTTCCAAGAAGTAATATATTCAAAGAATGCACAAAATTGAATCCCATAATAAAAGCAAACTGATCTTTAAAAAAATTTAAACACCTACTCAGAACAGAAATATTTCTCTCCAGATTAGATGGTGTTATTTGCTATTCTTGCTTGAGCTAGTTGCAAGAAAACTGTCCCTCATAGCAGTCCTTTATTATTTATACAAAATCAGGAAGGAAATCATCATACTCCAGTATCATTGCAATAGGAATTTATATTACCTAGTTATAGATAGACTTTTTTCAGTATATTAGAATAGAGAAACACCTTCCCATGTGTTTGAATGATTATTTAAAATGCTATATAATTCCATGGTTTGGAAGAAAATGCATATAGGATTTTCTTTTCCATTTTCTCAGGCTCACTGAGTCCTCATTCTTTCATTTTAAAAATCAGTTTATTCATATAAGTTGCCAAAAGAATTTAAAGAAAGTTTGGCTAAATTGTGCAGGGTTAGTAGATTTGTGTGTGCTTTTGTTTGTGTGCAAATTTCATAGCCCTTAAAAGATTTATTGAAAAATTCAGAGCTGCTAATTCCCATGGAAGTTTCAGACAACAAGGACATGACATTTTGGTTGTTTTCCTAATTTATTCTGGTCATGAGACCACAGAGTCATTACAAAATATGATAGCATCAATATGTTGTTTTGTTCAAGTAGCTCCATTTTAGAATACATATAAAAATTTCTAGGTATGTCAGCTAAAACTGAACAATCTATAAAAGAAAATTCTGTTCACTGAATTCTCAACAAAAGCTGAAATTAATAAAAGTATCCCCAGGGGGATAGTTTTTTGTGCAATATCTTTTCTCTGGGTGCTTCAACGTATTAAAATTTCAGATTTTCCTTCCTTCTGTACATTTGTGCTCTATAATATACACCGACACAGTATTTTTGGTTTGAATAATATTTATTTTCAGAGGGTGAAAGAAAGGATCTGATTTTTTCATACTAAATATTACTATTTTTTCTCATCCTTTATTGAGTGTTCCTTTTTTTAATGCCAAAGATAAGCACAGGACTTTCTCTTTACATTTCTAGATGTTCTTAAAGTCAGCCAATCTGTTATCTCCAGTTGACTGAGCCAGACGTTTTTTAATAGGAATTAAAAAACAAAATCAAAAAAGCTGTTTAATGTGAACATATCAGAATTTTCATTAAGCAAAATAATCAAAGGAGGGCCTGTAATATTGGGATTGTTGCATACAAATACTGTGGAGGTAATTCTTTCTGTTTGAAACTAAAATTGCTTTAGTCAATGAAGACATTAGAAAATAATTGAGCATTAATTATATTTTCCCTTCTAATTTAAAAAATAATGTAAACTACATCATTGCCTCATTTTCAGTATAATAGATCTTTGAGCAATCAACCCAAATTTTGTTTTTACAGAACTCTCCAAACTTGTTGAAGATGGGATATTCCCCACTGGTTCTGACCTTTTGTAAAAGGCAAGATTTAAGAGATGGTTGAAGAGTCCCCTGCCCCATCCCACCTGTGCGAACTAAGGAAGGATTGGCTGGAATTCCTGTCAAGGATGTGTGGAACAGCCAGGATTTGTCCCACCTGGGTTTGACTGAGGGGTCCAACCCACCCACCCCAGGCAGCACAAGGATTTACACCACTGTGATGTCACTGCTAAACCAACCTCACCAGCAGAAACATCAAAATCAAGGTAAATTTCTTTTGAATAGGATGAAATTCTGCAGTTTTGCACAAAAATTCCTCTGTTTTGGATCTTGTTCATTGTTTTTCTTTATTAGTCTTAACTACTGCAACTCTGTGTTAAGTACAGAAATAATTTTCTGATGAAGGACATAAAAATAGTGTAGACACTCTGATAGCCCTGAGCCAGACTGAAAAGATTTAACCACCACTGAATTGGTATCCTGAAAAAAGCAGTTCTGATTCCTAAAATGATAGGATTTCTCTATAACATTGGTGTCTGGTGTTATTTGTAATGCTGTACATTGCAATCCTATTGCCAATCTCTGGTAACACAGAAACTGCTAACTGCATCCAGGTAGGGCAGTGCTGTTTAAATCCCCATTTCTCAGCCTCTGAGTCAACTTTAAACTCTGTGTGCCTTTTGCTTTTGTTTTCTTTTCTTTTCAGACTGTTTGAAACAATATGAGGACTGTGCTGCAGCTCAGCAGAGTGCTGTTCTACAGCACAAAGATCAGCATGGGTCATATGTGCTCAAGGGTAGTGGGATAGCATATGGAAGAGCTTGAAATTGCAGAACTTGGTCAGACAGTTTCTGAGGGTTATGTGTTGTGGAAAGAGCCAAACTTGGAACAGTTTCATTGCCTTGTCCATTTAGCAGCTCCTAGGGTGAGGAAACTTGGAGAGATGTTTGTATTTTGTCAATAAGTAGGGAAAATGGCAAAGCATAGGGTATATATAGACAACTAACACATGGTGTGGGTGGTGACGGACTGAGGTCTGGGAGTAACTAGACATCAGCTTCAGAACAGCTGTGGGTCAGCTTGTCCCTCTCAGTGTTCCTGCACTCTTTATTTCAGATGATTTTCAGTTGTCAACTATTCTCTGATGCTTTCTGCACCAGCTGCTAAAGCAGCACAGATTTCCAAAGTCTATTGGCCCATGTGGAAGTGAAAAACTGTGTAAATCTCATTAGTGTTCTTGAAAAGTTTGGCTGTTTTAGTCAGCCTTCTTCTCCTCCTCACAATATGGTAAAGAACTAAGAATCATCTCTTCCTTTTTCAGATGAATAGTTTGTGGCAGGGCCTTGTCTGAGAGGTGCAGTTTGGCTGCTGCATATTTTCTATTGTGATGCAAGGAAATTTGGCTTAATTTTGTTCAGCAGCTTATTCTTCCCAAACTCCAGCAAGCTGGATATTGAGGAGCTTGTCATCTGCTATTTTTCAGTCTAGCCAGATGTGAGGCTTCATGTGGAAGTTTGCAAGGTTGCAGGGAAATCTAGCAGGACTGGGGTAGGAAGATTCAGCGTTTGCCTTTTAGTTTATTTGCTTTGTATTATTGAAATATTCAGTCACAGAATAAAGCAAACTCTGATTGTCTAATTGAGATTTGGATACACCACGCTTGTTTCTGTATCTCTCCTCTCTAAGTATGATATAAAGAGAAATATTTAAGGAGATTCATTATCTTTTGCAAGGGAATGGTCCTTACTTTTTATCAGGATACACACCATGTAATTTGATCTCCAAATTATTGCTATAGTGGCTGCATCTGGAGGACAATAATACTACATTCCATCTTAAAGAACAGTCAGGAATTTTGATCTAGGGAGTTCTAGAATTATTATTGAAAGAAAGGCTCTATAGCAGGGAGAAATTTTATTCTGCTGTTAAGAAACCTTTTTTTTTTTTTTCAAAAATATAGACACTTGGAAAAGCATCAGAGATTTTAGGCTGCCCTTACAGAAAACTTTTCTACTAAATCAAGCCTAATCACAAGCAATGATTTTATGGGGGCCTTTTGTACTGTAATTGGTTGTAAAAGTTCATTAGAAGTTACTATGAAATTTTTTATGCTTTAAAAATAATAATTTGTATGCCATGGTTTGAATGTGTTTTGGTTTTGAATTTTTTTGCCATTTTTCAAGGCTTCAGTGGTAGGAACTCTGTTGCCAGATTTCTGCTGAGAGGCCTTGACAAAAGGATGATTTCAAAAGAAAAGTTCTGGAACAGAAAAGACTCCCTGAGAGTTACAACCCAGCCATCAGAAAGGCATTTCTTAGTCATGCTATTTTTCAGACTTTTTAAGAGGATTAACCTGTGGTTATGAATGAGGTTCAGTAGGTGGAAAGAGGAGCAGAAACTTTGCATTGTAATACCTAAGAATGAATCAGAATAATTTACCAAACTCAGGTACAGACAAGGGATTTTTCCCTCTGTTCCTTGCAGAGGAAAGATGGCTCCATGTGTTCTTTTCCCATCCTGATTTCATTCTTCAATTTCAACAGACTGTAGTCCTCTACTGGGGGAAAAAAATATAGATAAATTAGTATTTCTAGCATCTGCATACCTAATACATTTATGTATGCATATGTCATTGCTACATTTAATTGAAAAATTAAGGTAACCATTATCTCCTGTTCTCACGACTTTTCTAAGAAAAATGGAAAACTTCTGATTGTAATTAAAACTTTGAAATATATCTTAAACTTTCCTTTTAAGTGAAAGTAAGTTTGCAGGCAGAACAAAGCTAAAAGGTTTTACAGATATTTTCTGCCATAAAACAAACAAACAAAAAAAATTCAACAGCATAAGTATTTTAATGCATCTTTTACAGAACAATAGTTGGAAAGGCTAAAAAGTCTGATGACAGCGTTTAATTATGGATGCTAATAGAATCAAGGATCTAAAGAGAAAAGAGATAACCAAGAGAACTTATAAACATCAAAAATGCATATCAGGCCTCTTTAGAACTCTTAGCAGAAATCAATAATGCTAAAAAAGAATATAAGTCACTGTACTATTTTCTTGTGAAGCATTGACCCTCACAAGCTCAATTTTCTATAAGAGAAATCTGGACAGACTGTGGAACATTATTTGAAGGAAATCATTGGTGAGACAGCATGGTTGTACACCTGAAGTACATAATTAGGAGTATTTTAGCCTTTGAATATGTAAATGGGACTTATAAGAGGACAAAGAGAGACTTTAACCAAGGTCCGTGATGACAGGATGAAGAGCAATAATTTTAAGCTGAAGGAGAGTAGCCATAAATGGGACTTCAGGAAGAAATTATTAAGCATAAAGATGATAAGATGTTGGCCCAGGTTGTACAGAGAAGTTGTAGATGTCCCATAATTTGGAGTTTTCAAGGCCAGGTTGGATGGGGCTTTGAGTAAACTGTCTAATGGAAGGTACCCCTGCCAAGAGGCTTGGAATAAGTGAGCTTGGAAGGTACCTTCCAACCCAAACTATCCCATGATTTTAATTCATTTTGCAGAATTACTTCTGTTCTGTGGTTAAAGCAACATGATTTCAAATCTCACAGATGTTCACAGACCTTGAGGAAAGGCAACTGGACTTTTCAGTGATTGTCATTTCCCAGTACTGCTGCTCCTCCTCCAACTATCTTGTTAACAGAACCTGTCCTTTTTCTCTATTGCTTAACTGCTACTGTCATATTTTCTGAAATTTTTTTTTTGCCCAGGATTTTTCTCCTGGGAAGCTAAGCTTTAAAGGAAAACAATATTATCTCATTGGTTTAGAATGTAGCTGGAGATTATTTAACATGTAAATTGTTCTTATTGGCCAATGACGGCCAAGCTGTGTTGGACTCTGGAGAAAGAGTCACAAGTTTTTTATTAGTATCTTTTAACCTTCTGTCTATATCCTTTATGTATTTTTTGGTATAGTTTCATTTAGTATTCTTTTCTATAATATAATATCATAAAATAATAACTTAGTCTTCTAAAAACATTAGTCAAATTCATCATTCCTTCCAACAACAAAGGTCTCAGAAAATACCACACTTAACAGATCCTGTGTCCTGGGCTCTGAACCTGCTCCCAGCATCCCATCTGGGCCAGCATTCCTGTTTGTCTCACCTCTCACTTTCTACCTGGGAAGATATTACATGGTTGAAGCTAAAGTTTGTGTATATTTGTGCTTCATTTTTTCTCATACCTGACATAATAGGAACCTCAGCACTGCTAAGGATTTTATGCAATGTATGTGCCAGTTTTTAATCAGGTTCACTCAAGTCAGACACCTGAAGGGATTATTGCACTGCTGTTTTGGTAAACATTTTCAATGTGTTATGAGCTGGGTGAGCACATCAGGCATTACTGTTGCTCAGACTCCCCATTACAGTTAGCAAATAACCTCAAGATTGGGATGACAAAACAGACCCAGTAAGAGAATTCTAAAAGTGGAAGATATGAAGATGGAAAGTACTCTTGGTGACATTTCTACTACACTTCAGTTTTGCAATCAGTTTGGTTGGTGACAGATTTTCATTCCCTTTACTTCTCTGGTAGTCAGAGAGCCTTTTTTCTCCTTGGAATGTGATACCTTCATTGGCCTTACACAGTTGTGCTTGACTGCCAGATTGATTGAACACTATATTTTCTTCTGATTTTTCAGTGATGGTCTTAACCAGTTCCTATTTTTCTGTCTAGAATTTTCCCCATGACTATTTTACCTTCCAATAATCCCCACACAAGTGATTTTTGGTACAAAGGTAAAATCATGCTACTCTCAGGGGCACAAAACATAAACTAGCCAACAAATTGTTACCTCTTTATTCCAGGTTCCACAGACCATTTATTCACTGTATTTGTCTTAAAGTGAGCACCATGCTTCCTTGCCAGATACAAAAGCAACAAAGCCATGATCTAAGTTACTGCATCTAAAACAAACAAATGTGAGCTATATTTTGTTCCCAGTTTCTTCCTGAGTTTATCCCACATCTCCATTTACTAGTTTATCTATTTTTTTTTTCAATTCACTTCTTAAAGTAATTTTCTTCATGCACTTGGTCCCCTTTGAGAGACAAATTCTTGCTACCATCAGTTCTTAATATTGTAGATTGTGTTTGTCTAAATTTTTGTTTCTGCTTTTTAATTGTTTTCAATTAAGAAAAATGTGGATTAAATCTGTTTATTTAATCTTTTACTCAAAACTCCAAACCTTTAATTGCAATATTAATTCCCACTTGTATCCTGTAATTTCTCACAGTCTGCCACAGCAGTACTTGGATAGGAACAAATGTTGCTATTAAGGAAGCAACAAAAAAAAACATTTCACAGCTGGGAATGAACATTTGACTTAAGACTTAAAACTTAAATTAACCTAATTAAACCACTGAAGTTTAGACAAAGTATCTTTCTCTTTTGGAGATGTCTCATGAGAAGAGATTTTTTCCCCAGGAGATTCCCAGTACTTTCAGCAGTGTAACATATCCATGTTCTTCATCTCCCAACTTGCAGCTGCACAAAGAGCACTTCTGAAAGATAAGGGGGAGCAGGGGGGGGGAAATGAGACATAAAGTGTCTTGAGACAAAGTTGGCCTGAATTTTGCCTGATAATATATGCTGATTTTCATACAATCATCATTTTTCTGGCAATTACCCATGACTATAACGATACCATTTAAATGTTCAGCCACATGTTTAGTGGTTTTCTGTAGGGATTGCTAGTTATTTTCCTTCCTGGAAGAGCAGGCTTACCTCATTCTTCCTAGAACTCACAGGATTTGTTTTTCTCAGAGCAGAATTCAAGCAAACATTGGTTAAATTTCTTTACGTTCCTATTGCCTTGTTCTTTTGGTAGCCATGATTATCACTATGTTGTATTATTCTGAAATATAAAATAAATTATGTCATTATAATTTGAAGTTCTCTAGTAATAAAACCACCTAATGTTTTTTCCTTGTATTACCTTATGTTTGATTGTTTTTTCTCTTCTGGGAAAAAGGCAAAATTTTAAAATTTTATTCATGTTTCCACAAAAGGCTATATCCTGTCATGTATAACTTATATTGCAAATAATTGCATTGACAACAGCTGGAATTTTCATAAAGGTTATCACCTTACACAACAGGAGTAACTGATAACAACCCCATAACTGATTCCATAGGTAATCCTACTGCTGTCACTTATGATCATGACTTAAGACCTATTCAAAATAAATTACTTTTTTTAATGTTTAGTATTATGATAATGGTGGCTATCAGAGTGTGAACAAACAATTGACCATTAAATTTTTTCTCAATGTGTGCTCTGTTTGTTTCAGAATAGGAAACTGTATCTAGATTTTAGTGATTCTCTTGCCCAGTTCCTCTGAAAGAATGAATTGTCAGTTCTAACTGGTAAACTGATTAACCTTGCAGAGGAAACATCTTGAATTTGTAACTTTTGTTTAAAGCACCAATTTTTGTTTGATATTGTCTTTCAGATGTGGGGTCTCTTAACTGAGGTTTTAGAGGTTTTAAATTATTTTCTAGGCATAAAGTCCAACAGCTAAAGTAGTACTTCCTTTTGCTTTTTTATTGTTGAATTAGGCTTACCAAATTTATATTCTGGCTTGAACAGAAAATATATCAATATGATTTCAAATAATAGTATAAAAAATCCTCCCTGGCATTAGTTAATTCAATCTCTGGTCTTTCCTTCTGTTGCAAATTCATGCTTTTTTTTCAGTCATAAACTTTAAGCTGGTCTTGTTACACCATGCTTTGTCTACCATGAGCTTGCAAGCTGGCTCTGACACTGACTACATTACTCACAATTGCCATTTCTTTCCATTTCCAAATCCCTTCTTCTTTCAAATGAGCAATAAAAGCTAATGCATGCCACTTACCTTTTATACCTGTACAGTATGTTACCTAAAGCTGTAAATGGAATCATCCCCTTCCATTTCTACTCTCTTCTTCTTTGCTTCCTTTTGGTCAGCTTTCTATCTCTTCACAAAACCTTCCTGTTTTCCAAGTTCAGTCCTGTAGATATTGAACAGTAAGACATAACATTACAAATTATGCTCAAGGGTGGTATAAGTAACAGTCACATCCATATATTTCTTCTTTTCAACTATAGCTGCAATAGCCATGAGCAATTTCTAGTAATTGTGGGGTGGAGAATGGGAGCGGGATGTGGATGGACATGACTGTCATTTCTTGGAATTGTGTTACATATTTATGTCCTAATACAACACTCAATTATCCAGCCCCTTATGTCCAGCATAACTTCAGCCATTACACAAGAGTTTTCTGGTAAGGCACACAGGAGATATCCTACTAAAGATGCCATTTACTCCATTAAGGGACTCAGGTTCTTAATGGCCTTATGAATCAATACTGCTTGGGACATTTGGGTCACAGGATCTAGAACTATGAGCTTCATTGTTTTCAAGACAAAGAATTAGATTTGAGACATTAAAAACAGTTGCTTTTAATGAAGGACTGGCTATAGAAACAAAAATTTGTTTCTCTCCCCCCCTGCAAGCTTATGCTGGCTGACTTTGTTTTTCCAAAATAAAAGATTCCATTAGAAGCATTACTTTAGTTCCTCCAATTACTTGAAATATAATTAGAGGTCTTCCTTTAACAAATGGAAACATTATTGTGTTTCCTCAGCCAGGCAGTCCTAGCAGAGAGAAAATGGAAAGACAAACCACCTTTTCTGTCTAGCACATCTTGCAAAATATTGTTAATTGTTTCATTAAATATTTTTTAATTATTATTTTCCAGGGGAACACATTTTTAATAAGCTTTGGACTATGCTCTTGGGCACATGGCTTGATTCTTGGGGCTGCCCTGTGCAGGGCCAGGAGTTGGACTTTGCTGAACTGAGTAGGTCCCTTCCAACTCAGGATATTCTATGATTCCAAGCTTTTTCTAGCAGTGACATTTCAGTGCCAATAATGGACCTTTAAGAGGCTGACTGTCACATTTTTTGTGTTGAGCATTGGCTTACAGTTACACAGAGCTGAGCACCTGGTTCCAGGGCACTAAACATGACATTTACCTGGCTTCTTGGCTCTGTGGAAGTCCAAAACCTAATATGTAGTGTGTTTAAAATGGTAGGCTGCATGTCAATTGTCAGCTAAAATTGGTGATATGTACTCAGCTCTATCCTTTCTATAATCACCCCTTCCATTTTTTTTTCTTTTTAATTTGAAACTTTTCTGTGATCTCCAATTGTAGTCAATATTTTTGTGACTTCTCATTCATCTTGAATTTGTTTCTTCATGTTTAATCAATATTCACTTCAAATACATATTTGAACTTTCCTAAAATTTTAGGGGTCAAGGCATCAAGGTAGGACAATCTATGGATTGGGAAGATTTTCAGCCCATATAGTGGGAAAAGCAGCTGTTAGACCCACAATTTCAGTGGTCCAGCAATTTAGGCAAATATAAATGTATTTCAGTCTCTCCGAACTGAAGACTTTCAGGGAAGACAACTTTCATCCAAGCTAAGAATTCATGAGGACAGTACAGTGACTAGAAGATTTTATGGTGAGAAGGTTGAAGTTCTGAGCAGAAAATAAGAGGTTTTTGCAATACACTTACCCCTGACAGGAAGTGCCTCTTCCCAGCAGTAGCTGTAGTTTGCATCACAGTTATACACTTTTAATATTAATGTGCAAAGTAGGAAGTTATGTAAGATGTCAAATTTGCATTTCTCTCCTGCTTTGAAACCTGCTTACCATTCCCCTTAGCATTATAACAGCACGTAGTTTTGCTCCTATTTGCTACTTTCAAAGCAAGATTTCCATCTATTGATTTCTTTTCATCCCTCTTCCCCAGTATAACCACTGCCTTAAAAAAGGCAGGTAAAACCCATCCCTCATAGAAAAAAAAACCTAAAATAAATATGAATACCGTAGAGTCCTTTTATTTTCACTGTAGTTTGCATTTCTCCTCCTTACAGATAATCTATGAAACCAGTGCTTGACTTGTTGTCAAGCTATAAAATTGTTCATGACAGAGCAGTGCAAAATGTCCTATGGAGCATGTGAGGCTGTAACCTACATCCGTCTCTCTGCCTGCAAGTGTTTTCTTTCATCTGATTAATCAAAATAAAGTTGCTTAAACTTTCTGGCTTCTCTGAAAGAAGCAAAGATTTCTCATGTTTCTTTCTTTTTCTTTCCTTTCATCAAATGTCTGCAATGCCATTCTGCAGTTTATACAGAAACATTGAACCTCATCAGTTGAGTTTATTATCCCAGCATGATTTGAAAGCACATATTACTCAGATGCCCATTTTTTTATTGCCTCAACTGCAGGGCATAAATGGAAAAAAGGTCCTATGCTAGCTCCTGTTTCTGAAGGTTCAATAACAAGTTTTTATGGTAAATTAAGACTGATTGTTCACAGCAAATCTCTGCAGTCTACTAGTAATTAGACATGATTCACACTGATGCACAATCTCTGTATTCAACAGTGAGGCTGACCTCATTTCCCTCATAGTCATTTTTACATATTTATAGCCTTATCAAGAATATTATGGGGTTTTTTTTGTTTGGGGTGGGTTTTTTTTGTTTTTTTGTTTTTTTCCTTCAGTTACTGTTAACTAGATTTTGGAAGGATTTGCTATATTTACACATTGAGGAGCAAGCAAGATAATATACAGCAATTAAATAAAACAAAACACCAAAAACCAACACATAAACAATAGAAAGGTAAATGCCAGAGGTACCACTTCAACAGTGTTTCCTCATAAGTTTATTCTAAGGCACAGAAACACCCAGGCATAATGGTGATTACAGCCTTAATGGGCTGGTTTGATTGCTTATTTGAGAAAGCTCCCCGTTTTACATTAAATTCTTGAAAACTATTTAAATATTGATTGAAATCTCTCAAATGGGTGCATAGTAATCCCATTCTTTATTGTCTTCATTGGTTTCTAATGACACATTGTTTACAAAATCAAAAAGAGCAGTTTTAGCTCTGTTTATTCCTTATATCTCTCTGCTAAACAGCAGACTCTTTTTAGCTTGACTCTTTTTTGTTGCTGTCTCATGTTGCCAGTCAGTGTTTTAAGGATTGGGATTTAAAAGGAAATAATATCCCATTGAAATTTCATTGCCTCAGAACATATGTTCAGATATTTCTAACAGCCTTCAAACTAAAGAAGAAAATGTTCTTAAAGGAGGCACATGTCTTCAAAGTGATCATCCTGAAGCTGCAACTTGCCTCTGTTTTAGAGCAGGATGTTTATTTTATGTGCTTGTGGTCCTTTGTTACCCATTTTGACCCCTGAAATGGTAATATATGAATCATTTACTATTGTATTTTTAGCTGTTACTACACCCACAAGACTTTTTATTATCAGCAAGAGTGGAGGTATTAAAGAGATTTGTGGGCCTCAGAAGGCTCAAAGCACAGTAGGGATGAAATTACAAAATTATATTGTTATAAAATATATTTCTAAAACTGTGTACAAAGGCCTGGTGTTAATGAAAGTAATGGATAGCAAATACTGATTTCTTTTTGAATTGCCAACAAAGCATTTTTTTTCTGAGTAATAATGAGTCTCTTTTTAGTAACAATAGGAAAAAATTGAGTCTCATGAATCATTTATGTGGCCTCATTCATTGCTATTATTACTTCTGCCATCAAATATTTGGGGAATTCAGCCCCTTTATCTCTCTGTCTTTACATCTTATGTAATGGCCTTTCTTGTGCTTTTCAGAAGGAAAATTGAACTTTCTTTTCCTCTAATGTACAGAAAAGTACCAGATCTTCCATTCTGATTCTGAATAAATGTTCCTGTTGCTGAGGCTTTTAGCTGTAGGAAGCCATAAAAGATGAATAATTGCTAAAGGAAAAACAAGATAGGGGAAGTAAAACCCAATGTGCAGAAGGAATCAATTTGCAAAAGGTCAACATCTTCACCACAGGATTTGCCTAAATTGGACTATTCCACAATATTTTAGCTGTCAGTTATTCCACAATACTGAAAATACTCAGAAAGTGCACTGAAAGTGGCATGTCCATGTATTCAGTTTAATCCCAAATAATATCTGGTAATACTTAAAGCAGGACAATGAGTGTCAATAGACTTTAATTATTTTGCAATTTTGGATCTTTCAACAAAATTTCTTCTTCTACTCTAATTTTGTCAGTATCCCCCTTGCCTTCACTAATTTCCAACTCAATGTGGAATTGCTATTCCCACATTCAGGTTTTATTTCTGGTTTGTATTTTCTTAGTGCCATTGTAAATCTTTAGTTTACATATTTAGTTCTTGAAAATTTCTGTGCTCATAATCTAGAATCAGCTGAGGTTGTTGGTTTTCTTAATGTATAAATACAGTAGAAAATATTAGGAGCTAGAAAATATATATTTTTTTTAACTGAGCCATGCTGAACTCAGTCCACTACCCCAGAGTCCTAAAATGTAACACACATTACAAAGATGATCTCTGTGTAAATATTAATGTTCAAATTAAGATTGGTTTAGTTTTAGTTCTGTTTTGGTGAGGTTACACCATGACAATTGCAACTTTTGATTTTTTTAAATGCACATAAATTTAATTTGGAGAAAATTGCTTGGTCGTTGATAAATACATAATATAATCTCTCTATGCCTCAACTTCTCCTTTTAAAGAATTTTCATATTTTTTTTATCCTTCCTATAGTTTTGAAGGCTTTTTTTGGATGAGTGGCATTACATTCCCATCAAGTGTCATGGTCACAGTTAAGTTTTTACATAAAACTTGTAGCTACAAAAACTAGATTCTGCATCTTCTCACAAATAAAATGTGACATCTTTTAGAATAAATTAACTCCAATGTTTATCTTTATCATAATTTTTGAGTTAAATAGCTATTTAAACCACTAAGAATTATTGCTTTTGCCTACTATGAGAAGACTGATAATAGCCAAAACCATTGTGCTTTTGTGTGCATAATATGACAACAAAGTTGGAAGTTATCTGCTCCAAGCAGAGCCACACAGTATCCTGAGATACAGCCTAAGATAAAGCAAACTCTTTACCTCACAGTGTTTCACTGATGATTTTTCTTGGAAGCTATCATAAAATATGCACTTTTAATCTGTGATCTGTTACTGAAGTGTTTTCCTAGTGGACTTAAATGAAGGAATTAACACATCTAGTAAATAATTTTTTTTTTCCTACATGATGTACATTATGTGGTAAATCACATGGTTCATAGTATAAGTATGATATGAAATAGGCAAAAAAAAAAATCAGTGTGGATAAAGGAAGGAAATTATGTAAGTCTAAAAAAAACTGCTGAAGCTATTCAATCCCTATTTCTTTCTCTTCTAAAGAGAACCTCCTCTAGTCTTTTAAAATATAATTGCAACAACTATATCTTAAATGGAAAACTTAAAATATAGTTAAGACACCTATTTAAGTCGAAGGAAAAAAATAACAGTTTTTAACTTATTTGGTTTATTATCATCTACATCAATGAGAAATATGTTCTCTGCTCAAAATCTACAGAGATGTCAATTCTGTACATAGCCTCATCATTTTTCAGTCCTTTCTGTTCAATATTTTAGGGGTTTTTTGTTTGATGGTTTGGTTTTTTTTATTTTTTTTTTATTCTTGGTCAGTTGTTTGGGGGTTTTTTTGCAGGCTGGAGATAATGGGTTAAGTTACTGGATTTTCATGCTCTGGAAAGCTGCCTTGCATCTCTATTCTAAATCACGATTCCTGTTTCCAGGCAAGCAAGAAACAGAGAAAGAGGTGACCTTTGCAGCTGCCATTTTGAAAAAAAAAACCCTTCAAAGGTTGTTAAGAGAGAAGCCAGAAACCTGGGATGGTAAAACAGAAGAAAATGAAAACCCTTAGTGCTGCAGGGAGAGGTGTTTTGCCAAAAGATGGTGGCAACACATCCTGTGCTGGGTTGGTGTGGCTGTCTGGGCACAAGGAGCAGCAGGAGGTCATGCTGAGCTTACTTGTGATGCTGGATGACTCACTGCAGACACGAAGAATGATTCTAAGGCAACAGATTCCAGCATTTTAATCTTCCCACCAGTCTCCCAGAGACTCTTGTTGCCTTCAGCACTGTGTGGAAACACAGGTTTCTCTGGGATTCTGATTTCCTTTTCCAAAACAGGCCCTCCCAGCAACTCAGCAGTGTGATGTTAAGAATTTAGAGAACAAGATGTAAATTTCTTGGAAGAGATCTGCAAGAGACATGAAATAACTGCAGCTGCCAGAGACAAAATGTGCCTGGATTGATGGGACACCCCGACAGGCTGCAGCATCCCTCACATGGCCTCAGATCAATATTCTAGGACAGGGAAACCAGCCTGGGTAGTAAAAATCAGGACTCTGAGAAAGGAAAACACTTCTTCAGACAGGTAGTCTCAAACTGCCAGCACTTAAAATAGCAATCCTATAAACCTTAGCAAGGATGATCCCATTTCATTAAGGTCAGATGGAAAATCAAAAGCCCCTATTAGGAATGGTAAGAGACAGCCAGAGTGAAGAGCACTGGAAGATAACAGAAGCAAAAAGCCAATACCCCAGCCACCTAGACTTCCCCAACACAGACCAGGGCTGGACCTGATGGAAGTTCACTGCAGGTTTCTTGCATTTCTTCCTTCTGCAAAAGTAAAACCCCAAAACCCCCACAGCCCTCAGTGCTCTCACAGCTCTGCTAAAGGGCACAGCCAGCCAGGTCACCTTGCAGTGTGCACTTTCCCTGCCCTCTTGGAGCTGCTGCCTGAGCTGTGAAATGAGGCTTTGCCACCTGTGAAGAACCACATAAATTAATTCTGGTTGCAGTGGCCACCTGCCTAGGGATACTTGAAGCTATTGGTATTCAAAACCTATGTTCTATGCTGTGCCTGAGTCACCAAATTTAAATTTGCATTTTGTTGATATGAGCTTTTGTTTTCTGAGGCTTTGAGATAGCAGGTACTTTGTCTCATTGGACAGAGGTCTCCAGGACAGCACAAGGGACATCTCCAGAGGATTTTGAGTAGAAAACATATTTCTCTTTGATGTAGATGGAATTAAACCAGATAAGTTAAAAACCATACTAGAGAGTATAAACATCTAATGATTCAAACTGCCGTTGTTTTATCCATAAATGACGACATGAAAAGTAATTAAAAAAAAAAAACCCAACAACAAAAACAAACCCCAAAACCACAGCCCACATACTGAGAAAGGAATCTCAAAATTACTCTCAACTGCTGAGCCAACCAAACACCTACTTCTGTTCCCAACAATGTTTTACATCTCCATCCAACACCTCATACAAATGTTTGTGTCCCCTCAAAATAAATCTAGTAGCTAAGGAAGGCTATTGATTCACAGTTGTGAAAGATGTATAAATAAAGATGTCTTACAGGTAAAAGAAACATCTGCTCACTCTGCAGTAATACAGTTCTCATTATGGAGTACTGCCACAGTTTTTAAGCACAGTTCAATAATGTAGGGATAAGACAGAAGGTGCATGGAGGAGTTTGACAGTGGGAATTCAATATCTAAAGGTGGTACTCAGCCATGAGCTTCCCATGCTTAGAGGAATTGCAATGAGGTCTCCAATCTTTGCAAGCCGAGTGTCTCAGCTTTACTCTGACCCTACCTAAAAGCACGAGCTGGTTTCAGGTTGAGGTGTGATTGTGTTCTGAATTTGGGACATGAATTACATCCACAGAATTTGCCCTAAGTATAAATTCAGTAGTAGTAGTAGGTCCTGGAGAGACATCTTAATCTGGACACTCCTGAAAACTTCAGCATCCTCTCCTTCCAGCTCTGTCCAGCAGGAGAAGGCAGGACAGGGCACTCTGCTTCCCTTCCAAGGAAGCTGAATCTGGACTGAAAGAAAAAGGTTTTGTTGCAGCCAAAGAAGAAAGGTTAAGAGCAAAAGGTACAATTGCAAGTATGACTAAGCAGGCAGATTTACGTTGAAGAAAAACCTCAGAAAAAGTGGGGTTGGGGCTTAGGAAGAATTAAGGAACAGCTGAGTACTCCAAAAATACAGTATTAACAATCTCTAGCAGCAGCAGTATTCTTGTGGCAGAAACTCAGCTTTCTGTTATAGGACCCAGTTGCTATAGAAACTTCCAACTGGGAGCTAAATAAAGTAATTTCTATGCTAGTGTTGGTGTCTGTAACTTCAGCACCTGATGCTAACCAAATTGTGCTCAATAAACAAATTTAAACTCTAAAAGCCTGCAATGAGTTCTCAGTGTTTTCTATACAACTGATTAATCCCAATTGATCTTGGCTTAGAACTCAAGAGCTTGAGAAATCATAGAAACAGATAAAAGACTACTCAGGACAAATATGTCTCTCCCTCTATTTTTTTTTTCTTAGCTTATTTCCTCCTTCTACACACCTCTTTCTCCTGTCTTTTATTTTTTATTTTGAAATTACTTTTTTCATAGCTAACCTCATAGTTAAGCCTGGCATCTCTGATCCTCTTTTGGCAAATTAATTTTGCATTAACCTCTGCTTGCTCTTGCATCTCTTTCATATTTCATTAAACATTTGCTTCAGGTTAAAAATTTGAGAAGCAATGTTAACAGCTGAGTGCAGATCCTTCCATCTAGGTCTCCAGTGCAGGGTCTCAGGGATGAGGCACAAGGGACAAGTTTGCAGAAGCCTTCACAGGCAACTCATACCATGGGAACAGTGAGAAATGCTCATCTCCCAGGGAACATGGGCATAGGTAAACCTGGTGAATCTCAGTTCCAGGGAATCTAGGGCTAGAAACATCTTCTCTTAAGAAAGGAGGAATTGTTACTTTCCTGTGCTAACTAGGAAACAAGAGATCACCCCAAGCATTTCAATATGCAGACTCTATTTCTGCATGGCATTAAATACAAGTGCAGTTTATTAGAATAAATAACACTGGCACCATGAGTAGTCATGTAGAACAGATTTAAAACTTTTCAACATTTTTTTCTTACTGTTTTAGAAGCTGTTTGAGTATTTCTGCAACATCTGGCAAGATGGCAATGGGTTGAAGCTACAAATGTCACAGAGCAATAGCAGTGACTTCCCTTCCTTTGATAGATTGGCCTTTCCTTTATGTTCTAAGTGCCCAAAGCATGTGAAGGAATGGACTAAACAAGAAAGCAGAAGAGGAATGCAGCAGTGGTGGGAGGTGGAGGTTTTCATCAATCCCAGCCAAGGAGAGCAGCAGCAGCCATTGCCTTGTCCCTGAGAGAGGAAATGGGGATGCTGAGCTGACAAAGTGTGTAGGACCTGAGGGTCCCTCCCTCTCACCCAGCATGCAGGGTGAGACCCAGGGGGAGGGAGAGGTGAGCAGGAGTAGCTCAGCAGCTGCTGGAGGAGAAGGGCAGGTGGCAGAGCTGCTTGGAAGAGACAGGGCTGGAAGAAGAGCAGCAGTGGCTGCTGGCGCAGGGCTGTCCAAGGTCTCAGGCTGAAGTGAGGGCAGGGCTTGGGCAGGCTTTGGCAGAGGAAGCTCAGGTAAACCAGACCTTAAGGCACCTCTCTGACACCTGGTGGGTCACTGGGCTTGGGCAGGGGTGGCAGGCAGCCGGGGCTCCCGTGCCAGGTGCCCGGTGGCACGTGTTCCCTCAGGGGCTTTGGCAGGCAGCAGGGGCAGCTGGTGAGCACGGGCTGCCTGAGGGCTCCCAGGCAGCAGCAGGAGGCAGCCAGGCTGCCAGCCAAGGCTGCAGATAGCAAGCTCCTGGCCCTGACAGGAGAACAAGGTCTAGCTGGTAGAGATATTCAAAGGACCATGACAACTTGCTTGGGATGAACTGGACTGTAAAGTAGGGAAAGTTGATCAGTGTCCATGTCAGCTGTCTATCAGAAAGTCTATCAGTTCAAATCAAGGCCTTCTGTCTGAGGCCAAAGTCTTTGAAACAAACCTAGTGAATCAGGCTAGACTTTGAAAGCTTTTGGTGGCATTTTTTTCCATTGGAGTCAGTGTGATGATATCTTAACATAAAACTAGCTGGGACTTTGGAAGAGCTGCACTGCTGATATCTTGTCAGAAGCAATGTGTGTGGGATGTGCATGCATCCCAAATATATGTGTATCTATAGCTGTGCATGTGTATACACAGGCATATGTGCATATCTGTGAAATCCCCTGCTCTGCTCAGTGCATCAGGGGAAGGAAGGGCTGCTCAGAACTGAACTGATTCCTGTGGCTCACACCGTGGCCAGGCACTGAGGAGATCACTCGGGAGTAAATATGATCCAGCAAGACATAAAAGTTGTGTTTGCAACCCTGCTGACTTCAGGAGAACCTACCCACAAGCTGAAATGCTCACATATGCTCAGATGCTGTTGTTGAATAAGAATGAGCTGAAATTCACACATTAAATTAGACCATACTTAGCTGCTGCCACATGTAGGAGATGCTTCCAAGCCTTTGGATGACAAAGGAGGCTGTGAGGAGAAGACAGGGAAGTGTCATTAACTATTTACTTCCTGTGAAAAAGGGACTTGCCTAAAAAGGGGGAAATGAAGAAGACAGGAAGGTGAGGACCCTGAGATGGGGAGGCCAGAGTAGCTAGGCACAGAAATATATATTGTTAAAAACAAGGCTCAGGTAACTTTGGAGGGAGGCTCTCAGCAGGGAGCTGTGAGGGGATGATCTGGAATGCCCCTATCACTGAGGGTTCTTATGGAGCCTGGGGATTTGTAGCCCCATGACTTGGTCATGCAAAAATACATACAATTCACTTACTTCTTTGGTGAAACAGAGGCAGTTTTTCTTAGTTCTAAAGGCTAAAGAAGAAAATGGAGAAGAATTTTTTTTTTTCTGATTGCACTGTAAAACATACTTGAGTCGTTAAGAAGCCTTTGAGAGTCTTGCTTTTCATGAACTCTGATTTTAAGAATTTTCTTCATGTCAAGAACTGACACTCAATTTCGATGTCTGGAATTATTTACAGTGCCTATTCTGTTTGCACAAATTTATGGAAGACTTGAATGAATGCCTAAATAAAATGATACAGATGCAAAGCTACCTGTTCTCATAGAAATGTTGCTTTTTACCTTGTTGTTTCAAAAAGATCAAGTCCTTTTGCAATCCACATACACAGTGAGTCACAGCTGATCTTCCACACTGTTCTGTTGTGTTTGCTACATGCTTTGCAAATAAGCCAAAAGGGCCACACTTCAATGCCTTTCAAAACTGGAAAACTAAGTTTGTAACTCTGTTGCATTGCTTCTCTTCCTTTGTGTTCCTTGCTGTCTCTCAGTCTGCAATCACCATTATATCATTAAGTGAGTGGGGAATGGCATTGGTTTTTTTTTTCTTCTTTACAAAAGCTTCTGGGAAACTTTTCTTGCTCCTGTTCTTTGTTGCATATTTTTTCTTTAAAACACCTTTTTTTGTTACCTGAGAGCTGTTGTAGAGTATAGGTATTTTAATTTGCATTCCTGACCCATAAGATCTTCCACTAAAAGTGTTTGTGCTGCAGAGCATCATAGATTTCCCTGTGATGAATCTCCCTTCTGGCAGGATCCAAGCTTCCAAATGCTCTCTCAAAACCAGAAAGCTGCAAGCTGGTCTCTTGGCTGCCATATATCTCAGAATCCTGAAGCCAAGCCTTCAGGTCTTTTTCTGGTGAAGTTACAAGGAGAGACAGAACCATTTTTCTTCCAAAGGTCCTGCTCAGGCTGTGTGCACTGAGTTTCATACAAGGAGATCTCTGTGTTGGCAGAGACTGACTGAGTTTGGTGAGTTCCTGATGTAGCACAAAGGAGTTAGCCTGGAGAATTCTTTTAAGGAAGAAATGGCCAGAGACACTTCTCAGTGCAACATTTTAGCCATGATGATTATTTATTTAGAAATGGGAGAAATCTTAATCATCACTATTTTCCCAGGCATTGCAGAAAGAGGCAGGCTATGTTGGTGACTCACACAATTTGTTGCCTCTGATTTCTCCAAGTTTCACAAAGGCCTCTCTTGCTATTCTTCCTTCCCAATCTAAACAAAGTGACTAAAATATAAATTGTGTGGTAAAATAAATTGTGGCCTAGAACTTACTAGGGTATACATGTCTGCTTAATTTTATATGCACTAAGGGTCATTGCAATGATTGCTTACAGCATATTAACTTTAGCATGTGCATAATTGTTCCCAGGATCAGTGGAGAACAGGTCATCTTTCAATACACAGGAAGCTTAATGAGGGATGAAAAGTTGAAGTCCCAGATCTGAATTGCTCTAAAATATGTGATTTTAGAATATGCATCTAAGGCTTTGCAGGTTACCCACACTACTTTTTCTGTAAATTTCATCAGAAAATTCTAGCTAACCATTTTAATATATTGGCTTACTCAATGTTACTTCATGCAGCAATCTGCTGCACCTAAGCATATTTTACATTAGAGAAGTGATTGACTTTTCTAAGGAGAAAAAGTTATCTGGGGACATAAAGTTATATAAAAAGCAAGGTTTGGGTTCTTAAGTAGGAAGATGATAGGAAATTACTAGATCTTTGTGAAAAGAATTTCCTCTGGTTTTCATCTTACATAATTTTTGTTATTTTTGCATCTCAACCCATTTTGAAGGAAAATAAAAGCAAAGACCTAGAGGAACACCATCAACTTTCTGTCATTTCATGAAAGAAACAGCACTTCTCTGTTCGTTTCTTTTATAAATTTGACCAAGCATTATTTTTCTTCTTTTTAAATCCTGCATTCCATTTAATTTGAAAGAAACTTTTAACATCACCTGAAAAATTATAGTGTGAAAATACTTTCTTACAGACAACTTTGTGAACACTTTATTTATACCTCTAAGGGGCAAACTGAGTTGATACTTTCAGTTCCTGACAGGCCTGTGATGAGATGACTGGCAGCAGCTCTTGAAGTGGGAAAGGGAAAGGTTTTTATCAGAGGCTGCTTCCCTCAGAGCTGCCAGGTTTCACCTGCTTCCTGGGATGCAGGAGGGTCCCATAGCTCTGGGTGTTCAGACTGGATTGGCAGCTGGATGGGTCAGGAAACTTGCAAGTGGAAGGAGGTGAGCTTCTCTTGGTTTGTTTCCTGGACCTATGTATTAATGAACTAACTTCTTTTTTTTCTTTCCTGACGAGGTGAACTTGTACGGAATAACTTTGAATTTTTTCTTAAAAGGTTCACGAATACATTCCCAATGGAAGAGGAGAGTTTGGGGCTTTCCTTGAATTATTCATGACCTTGGGGTTTTTTGTTTGTGTTTTGTGGGTTTTTTTTAATCTGAGGGTAAATTACCTGTTCAACTGTTCCCTTCTTGACTTCTGTTTTGACAGACTGGTACATCTCTCCACACCCATTCACTTTTTTTCTGCATTTTGATGCCATATGAGGTCTGGAGATTTTGGAGAAGGGGCAGAAGAAAAAGGTGAGAGATGTCACACCATCATTTTCAAAAAATAAGGTATTTCCATGGTAAGGGCATGCTTTAAAACACCCAATTCTTTCAGTACAAAAATGGAGTAATAGTCTCATAAAGAAATAAACAGGTAAAATTACTTTCCTAGAGCTTTAGAGGGGTAACTATTGGACCTGCATGTGAATTCATGAGCACTGAACCAGAAACTATTCCAGCTCTACCTAGCTCTAAAAATAAAGTTTACCTTGCTGGAAGTCAGTGTCCCAATTGTCCATTGACAAAGGGTATAGTATTAATTAATGATTCCATGCAGCTGAGTATGACTCTAAGGAATTGAGTTCTCTGAAAACCAGTGGAGGCCTCTGTGCCTATATTTTGATGCAGAGCCATAATATCTGAGGTATGGGCATAACCTGCTTTCTCAAAAGCAAGTCTCCAGGGTTTTAATGCATTTGTGTTTTTAACTGAATGCAAGTGAATGTAATAAATGCATGTACCAGTAGCAAGACACAACTTTTAACAGGACTTTAACTAAAGCTAATCATCTGGAGGTTATTGCAGCTGGGGAAAAAAATAAAAATAAAGAAGCTGCAAAGATGGTGGCAAAGGTGAAAACACTGATAAGGGATTCATTTAGTCAGAGGAAAGGATGGGAGCAAGAAGACTACTTGAGGCAGCTATGCTATGTAGGAGTAAATTGACAAAGGAACCTCATTTTAGGCAGCTGTATGAGCAAATGTGAGGAAGGAGATTATAGTCTTTCCATTTGATTACAAGGTCAGAAATACCTATGAGAAGGAGTAGCTGGGTTACTTAGGTTACTTAAAAATTAGAAGACAACTGTTCACAAGGTTGCCCAGGAGGCAAAGAGTGAGTGTGACAACAAGGGTATAGCTGAAAGGTTATAATGTATGGTATTTCATTATCATTCTATTATTGATCATAATAGAATATTTCATGGATTTAATTAAACAAGCTAAAAAACATGGGACTGGAATTACTTAAATCTGGGTTTATTTCGTATGGAAAGTGGGTACAGGGGGACATATGTCAATAGCAAAAGTGAGTAAAATATGGATTTAAGTGGCAACATGTTTCACAATGATGCCATTGCCAAGCCTCATCAAGGAACTGTTGATGAAATCCACATTCCCAGAAGGATCTAAATCAGTCAAAAATAGGTGGGACAACTGTAACAGCAAGGGCAGGACTTCATTGTGAGGGGAACACAACGTGAGATAGCTCTGGGTGGGAGCCTGAGACAAGAGGCTGAGAGCTGCCACCTTTGCACAGCAAAGGGCACAGGGAGCTGTGGCACAGCCAGGGGAGGGCACTGAGAGACACGGCAGGAGCTGATGGCTGGGGAGGAACAGTGACACTGGTGTGCTTGGACTGGGAGGGGATGAGAGCCCAGGGGATCCCTTGTTCAGGGTCCCTCCTTGAGGCACCAGCTCAGGCTGTTTGTGTGTTACTGCCCTGTGCAATGAGACATTTGGGGCTCTGCTATGGAAGTCCTGGGACTGAGCCAGTGAGGAAGCCTGGTCTGACTGTGAGTGGGTGTGCAGGGAGTCAGGCAGGGACCTGTCAGGTCACTGGAGCCACCCCAGTGAAGGGGTGACAGTCCCTGCAGTGACAGTCTGTGACATTGGGAGTGTGGCTGCTGGAGAGTCTGGTGAATGATCTCTCTGGGAAGTTTCCTTAACAATAGGAAGGAGATACCTGGTACTGAGAAGCTCTTAGAAAATCCCCTGCAGACAATCTAACTGAGATGTTAATTTTCCTTCCAAGAGCCCCAGGCTTGTCATTGACATTAGGGGAGTACTGGAGTGCAACAGAAAATGTTCAGGCAGGTTGCTGAGATTATCTGCTTTGCTAACCAAAATACAAAGAAGCAGAACAACAATTTTGTGTGTGTGTTATCACCACTCATAAGAGTTATTACAAAGCAACAAAAGAAAGACAGAGAATAGAATACACATTTTTGCCTAGGAAAAATAATCACATGAAAAATAATCACATGCAATCATATGAAACCAGAACTTATATGGCAACTCTTTCAGCTGGGACCTGAAACATGAAGCATGAATATAGAACTTTCTAAATGATCTCTAACATATGAGGGGAGGTTGTCTAATTCCCATGCACTGCAGATATTGACAGACAGCACAGGAGTTCAAAGCTCAGGCTCAAAAACTCGCTTTCTCCTAGATGGATGTTACTTGATTTCTGACAGAGCTGGCAATGTTCTCTCTCCTCTTACACACTTATAAGCTCTGTATGGCTTGTCAAGGCAATAAAGCCTCACTGAACTGAGACTGCTTTCTAATTATGGTATATGACAATACCTGTGGAAACTCATTGCCTTCAATAAAATTGCAGAGGTGGAACTGATTGGAAGTTAGTGAGAGATCTGGTAAACAATGCTCAAGAAAGAAAAGGATTCAGCGTTCTCACTCTTAGTTCAGTTGTTGCACAGAGCTAATGAGAGCAAAACGCAGTAAAACACTCTGTGTGATGTGAATGGCGGTGCAATCCTGCTGAATACAAAGATGCTATTGCCACAAGGAGAGCTTTCAGCATAGAAGGGCACATTTATACCATCAAGAGAGCCTCAATGCTTCTCTAAGAATGTTTGTCTTTCTTTCCTCTTTTAAATCAAGTTTTTAATGCTGTCACGTCCTCACAACAGGTGAGGCTTCAATCCATGCAATATGGAAGTCATCACTTAGGGCCTCTTTTGCATTTTCATTTGAGTTTTTTGGGGTTTTTTTAACTGCCTTTTGTACTTTTGCTCTTTATTTTACTTTTCTTTTGCTGTAGAGAAAAAGGTGTTCCACATTCATATATCGTTAGTCCCTGGTGAACACTTTGCATTTGTTTACTAAAAAATGCAGGTTGTTTAATGGCAGATTTTTTTATAAAGAATAACATGTCAGGATATTGTATAGAGCAGTAGATAACAGTGTATCAACAGATTTATCGAGTTTATCTGAATGCATATTTAAAAATGCCAAATGTGCTTTCAACTCACTTCTGGCGTGTCTTTTGAATCTCATTACAATGCAACCTGGAGGGAGTTTGGAATCTGAAACAGAAGTAATTAGTTCTTTCTTTAAAGGAAATTTGCCCTTGCTAACAAAATATGAGCCAAGGCCATTATGATTCTTGCAGTATTTAGTACATAGAAACTACTGCAATTCTAAGTGAAGGTCTCCTGTGTTCAAAAAGGCTCAAAAATAAAAAAAATTAATGAGGATTTGCTCCTGATATAACCCTGACACCACAATGAAAAACAAATATTTCTCATTACAAATAAAATGCCAGGTATAGTGAGTCTGAAGGATTTCCATCCCAATGTTTTGCTTGACCCCACATGTGGTTGGGATGGACTGCTATGACCATGATGGGGGGGGGAATTAACATAACTCAGAACATATATGATGGTCAAGCATGGAAATTGACAGGTGTTTTCAAGTTTTTTCCCTTATTTCTCTTTTTTCAGTGCAAAACTAATATGTCTTTCTTGATACTCAATATTCATACCAGTTTGTCATACTCATCTGGGGAGCTGGGCTTTGCTGTTCACTGTAGGCAACCCCCTTTTTCTTGAGATTCTCATCTAAAGAGGTGCTGAACTGACATCTGGATATAGAATGGGATATACTGAGGGCTTCATTCTGAATGGTCATTGCCAAGCAGAAATAAACCAGAAGAAAAGCATCTGTTCCCAAGGACTTTGTGAAACTCTCCAGATGTGCATTTCTGATGGCTCAAGGGTAGCAGAAGTGGCAATTTCTCAGCCCAGCAGCATTAAACAGGATGTCACACAAGAGGTGTCAAATGGAGAGCCCTTGATCTATGGTTTTAAAGCTGAGGAGTGTTTGGCACAACCTGATCTGGTTGTACATTTAATATTTTACTTGTATCAATTAAAATAAAGAAAAAATTGTTGGTCATTGCTATTGTCCCCTCATTTGCTTCAATAGAAGTGCTGTCAATGTTTCCAATTCTCAAGTAGGGATGTTTGATGTAACTTGGTGTCTTGTTCTTTTTTTAGAAACCTTTTAGAAGCGAGAAAGTACACGGGTGTGCATGCCAGGTTAAATGTTTCACATTGATTAAAAGTGCATAAGGCAACATCTGGTGACAAAATGAAGCCAGGTCTGGACCAACTGAAAAGAAACATTCAGATTTTTTTTTTTCCTGCTAGCCTCAGAGTTATGCAACTGATATCTATTTTTCTTTCCTCATGGTTAGTAAAGTTTTTAATTCTTCAGTGAGGTGCATTGTGAAGTCCATGTGGATAAAGAAAATTTTCTCCTCTTTTTCTTGGCTATCTGTTAGTGCACTCTTTTACTATCAGCCTGACATTTCAACTCTGACATTCCCTTTTGAAAAACAGTCTTCTAAATTAAAAAGATTTAAAATTCTAATAAATGCTTTAAAGAGATTTTAAAGGGCTGAATGCAATGAAAATATGCATTATTATTACTATAAAATTTATTATTATTAATGCACACCAGAGGGGGAAAATAGTTTCTACCGTTCTCTGCTTGAAGTTTTGAGCATCCATCTTGCTGTTTGTCCTCATGACACTTTACTGGCACATCCACCAAAACTGCTGCTGTCATTGGAAAAGTGAATCCAGGGATTCTACCAGTGACTGGTCACAGTGGAGCAAGCAGATTATGCAGCTGTAAGAGAATCATAGTCACAGAATGGTTTGGGTTGGAAGGTACATTAAAGATGATCTCATTTCCATGGGCAGGGACACCTTCTACTAGACCAGGCTGCGCAAAGCTCAATCCAGCCTGAACTTGAAAATTTCCAGGGATGGAGAATCTACAGCTTCTCTTGTCAATCTGTTCTGGTGCCTCCTCTTTTAAAAATACCCCCACATGTCTCATGTCTTACTCACTTTGGTCAGATTTATTTTTTTTTCTTCCTTCTGCTCTAACTGCAGTTGTTATCCCCTGCTGGACATCCCTTTTGTAAAAGTCTCACTCTGGGTAATGTTACTTGAAACCCTTTATCCTTCATTGATGTTGATTTCATAACTTTGTAAATCTAGGATGACTTAAGCGGCATTGTTTGTCTCTCTAAGGTGAATCCTTATTTGTTAAAGAAATGTTGATACCAACACAGTTAATAAAATTTCATTCAAAGGAATGTGAGTAACATGTCAGTTACAAGTTTTTGTTTTTTTTTTTTCCAGTCACTCTTTTTCTAAAAGGAACACTGCCTTCATTCATAATATTTTTATTTATACTAGTGAAATATCATGCTGATATTTTCCTGGGATTGAATTGCATTTAAAAAGTTAAAGGTTAACATCTTAAGAAATCATGTTTTTCTGAAGTGGCTTATAGTGCTTTTACAATGTCTGCTAAAGAGCTTCAAAACAGTCTTGGGTTGGTTCCAAGGGTTTGGAATGTGCGTGCCAACACTCACACACAGGTGTGAGTAGCAATACCTGCTCCAGTCCAGGAAGTGTGATAACCATGCTGGAATGGCATTTCACCTGACTCAATAAGCTCTGCATCTGAGCAGGGCTTCCTCTTTCAATTCCAAGAGCATCTCGGGCATGGAAAATTAATTTCTGCACTGTGTCACCACTCAGATGCACAGCCTGTGCACTGAGGGCTGGTTGAGCCTTTGGACTGTGGGGATCTAGAAAGCTGTTGGAAATGTGTTACACCGAGAAAGTCGTGACCATGAGGGTCTGCTGGCAGTCACCACGTTATCGAAGAAGCTGGTGACAGGAAATTTAGGGAGTATGATCCTCCGCTGGTAAATCCAGCACAAGTAAATTTCATAGGCAAGTGCAAGGTTCTTTTTGAGGTTGTCTTGTCAGGGAGAAAAGCAGTGTGACTCTCCTGTTTCAAGCCCCTTTGTCACCAAATTGTTATCATTCCTGCACAAAGTCTTGAAGAAAAATTGTATTGATAGAAACAAGAGTGATCAGATAAGCCATGGGATTCTCAGACATACCATAATCGCTGACTCATGAATGCAAAGCCCATTGAAATTGTCATTGTCCATCTCATTAAAAAGTGCTGCTTCCACCGTTGGGTTTTTTTTCGTATTAAAAACTCTCAGGATTTAAGCATTGCAATGACTTTTTTGGTTTTTTTTTTCAAATTGTCTGTCAAAACTTTGTGCTACAGTTCCTGCTTTACTGGATTTATCTCATTGCATTTGTACCTCCTTGATTGCTTTTCAGTAAATGGTGTCTTGGGGACTGTGTGCTCTGTGTTGGTTTGTCTGATGAGGAAATCCCACAATGGGGTCTGTTCAAGTCTTGCTATTTAAATATTGGCATAGGGAGCTGGGAACAATGATCTTGAGATGGTGCCTCTAATATTGAACAGGTCTTCTACTTTGCATTGGCAAACAGGTGGTAGGTAAGGTCCTTCTTGGACTTTATAGACCTGATTTTGGTTTCCTAAATTAATTGAACTCTAATTTGTGATCCCTGATTGCTTCCATCTTTGCAAACAGAGTGCAGGAAGCTAATGCTGGCACCTGTCTTCTCATTTCCTAAAACAGGAAAAACAGGATAGAGAGCAGCACTTTCTTTCTGATCTCCACTGACTGTGTTGCAGCTACGTTTTGTCAAACTGTGACTTTATTTCTGCATATTTTACATGGATAGTGTGGTGATTAGCAACAATATTAAACACCTTTGACCTTTATTGACTCTCTTAAACAAATGTCTGATTCTTTACTTTTTTTCATTTAATTCTGTGGCTTTAAAGTGGCGTTGTGTGTTTTAGATATTAAAGCATTACATTAGTATGAAATGTCTCAAATGCAGAAATATCAGCTACATAAAACCTGGCTGCTGTGACTTCCTAGGGAGGTGGTTCTATCTATTAAGTCTTACTTTTGCAGAGTGAAGCACAATTTACTGGAGCAGCTGTTTAAATCCTCTAATGGTATAGTGCATTTAACTTGATATGTTATTTGTCTTGCTCTTAATGAATCTTTGATCAATTTGTACCTAGTTCACTTTTTTTTCTATGCTTTACTGTCCACGGAAAAAAGGAATAGCAGGGGCTTAATTTAGAAAGGTCAAAATGGTAAACAAATTTAAAAGGGTCAATGTACTTCAGAGTGTAAAACCATGTCAGGTGGTGGAAGGATCGTTTTGGTCCTAATTCTCTGCATCACATAAAGGTGTCGGTCCTTCTTAGAGCTGCCTGATGCTAACAAAGGCAGACAAGAGCTGGCTGCTGAGACTGGGCTTTGCTGTTGTTTTGGACTTCTACTTTTCCAGCAGAGTATTTCAGTGTGTCACAGTACACAAATAGCCCTTACAGAGCAGTAGCACAGAGCTGCATTACTTGCTACATGCACAGCAGAGCCAATTAACAGGGATGAGTTCTATCTAGTGGATTTGATTTGATAAGATGTGGATTTTGTTTTGTTTTGTTTCTCCCTTCTACACCTGTAGCAGGCATGTGTACTCTCCACATGAATGATATAGTTCTTAATATTGGAAAACTACAGCATGCACCATGAAGTAAACAGTTTGCTTTTAGGGACAATTTTGGGGGCCCAAATAAATTTTTCAAAGAACTGA
Source organism: Serinus canaria (assembly GCF_022539315.1). NCBI lineage: Eukaryota > Metazoa > Chordata > Aves > Passeriformes > Fringillidae > Serinus > Serinus canaria. The sequence continues at coordinate 7,416,993 of NC_066313.1, forward strand.
ACCTTGGAAGATGGAGGATAGGAGTTTGCTTTCTAAAATAAAAGTGGTTTCCTTGGATAAAAAGTTCTCAGATCCATGTTTTCAGCTAGCTTTGTAATCAGACGCATTGTTGAAATGTTTTTGGCCAACAAACAAATCCTGTGATGATTTCAAGGCAGGGTCAATTAAAATAAACAAATGTTTTTGCTTTCTAGGGAAGCTTTTGTGTCAGTAATGAAACAAATTATGAAGTACTTCAAAACAAAAATAAACAGAGACTACCAAGAGTTTTCATTTGGGAACAAGTAGCTCACAGAATGGCAGGGAAATGTGCAAATCTTGTATTGCTACTGCTCTAATACCAGCACTAGTAGTCCCATTAGATTAATTACTCTTGAATTCAGAGAATCTGCTCATTTGTAGAAGTCCCCATTAGTGTGAAGCAGGCCTGTAGCAATGAGCTCAAACAAGGATTAAGAGCCATAAAAGAGTAGATTGTGGTTGTTTTTAATACTTTTTTTTTGCAATGGGTGTTTTACAGACTCTGTCTACAAAATAAGTGACAGGTTTTGCAGTGCATGGTCTTTTTCTGCAACGTGACCCTGTGGTTTGAGCTGGAATCTTTGCTTTTGTGGCACAATGGTAAAGAAAGAGTGTTTCCTTGCAATTCTCTATAGGCATTTATAAAAACACTCTAGACTAGATAAATAAATTTGTTAAACTATACCTATCAAGGACATGTATTTGGGGAATCATCTCAGTGGTGTGACTTTAAAAAGGCAGAAGTCTCCTCATCTGGAGCAGCCTGAAAGACTGAGATCCAGCAGTCACCTCCAGACAACGAACTGTCACTTTTTTGGTTTTTCTATTCCCTCTGTGTGTTTAACTACTGCTATATTTTATGGGATGGTGGCCTTATCCATGTAGTGACCCTACATACTGATGTTGATGTCAGGGAGAGCAGTGAATGAACTGCTGGTATTAAGGGTATTATTTCTGCCTCTTTAACTCATAGCCAGCTTACTAACAGCATTATTCCTACTATCATTAGTAAAGACAGGAGTAGCTGCTACCAGGGTGTGCCAGTAAAAGGAAGAGGAGATTGGGAGTTGCTGCTCAGCATCTGGTGGGATAAAGAGGTGGCAGCATTGCCAGAATAAATAGAAGGCAACCTTACTGATAAGTACCAGTAAAGAAAAGATGGCAGTAGTAAGAGTGATACAGGAAAACAAACACAGGCATTGTGAAAGTCAGCCATTGATGTATGTATTACTGGGAATTAGTTCTATCACTTTATGTTTTGCAGATATTTCTGTAACAATTGGGAAGGAGGCATAGTATTTAGAGGTCTCTTTTTCTTATTTCCAAAGCATCAGTACAAAATATACCATGACTGTGTGTTTTTTGCCATGTGCTGATACTTTCAAGGCTGTGAGGAGACAACTGCTATTAATCCTGTCTATGGGTTTCCTTTGTTGTGTTTTTTGTTTCCTGAACTGTGTCCATCTCCTCTTTTCCTGACTTTCCTTTGCAACTCCAGCTCTGCAAATTTGTGCCCCTTAGCATGACCTAACCTGAGGAACATCAGAGCTCACATGATCTCCCAGCCCCAGAAGCACAAAGCTTTGCTTGGGTGAGGTCTTGTTAGAAAACAGAAATGTTACTGATGTTAAGAGTTGGGCAGCTGTCCATGATATCTGTGGAATGTAAATTGGAACTGGAGTTCATTTGCAAGATTATAACACTATCTTCAACTCAGCCTTTAGAAACAACAGATTTATTCAGTTGTTTGGGAAATGAAGTTTAGACATCAGCCCAACTTGAAATATCTCAGCTTTCTTTTGGAGACTAGGATGAGGATCATGAGTACATGAAGTGAGATGTCAGGACAGGTGTAAAACACACTGAGAAAATGTCTTCAGTTCTCATAGGAAAAACTGTACTAGATACTGGTTTGTGCACATGTTTTGGTTACTCTGTGGTCCATGTGGACTATTCCCCTGCAGAAGAAAACTAGAAGACAAGTTTAGCTATCTGCAGCCACAGCCTTCTGCAAGTTATTCTCGGCTTTTAAGCAACTGCAGCGAAAGGTTTGTAAAATATCTAAGCAGGATAACAGATTATAATATTTTGGTTGTCACAGGTAGTCCTTAGTATGTTACCCTGCCTTGTCTGATGACAGAATGATATATTCAGCTGATTGTGCATCTGCTCTTGCTGCAGACTTGTCAAGTGTAAACTGGTAATTGTCTGGGGAAAAGGAAAGGAAGGGCAGAATTGGTCTGACAAGAATGGATGCTTGCTGCAAATTTTTTTTACTCTTATTGCAATATTCACTGCTAGTTTGAGTTTCTAGAAAAATTGAATTGGCAGGCTTCCTACCAAATCTACAACTGGCTTTAGAGAACACTGTATTTAAGTGCAAAATGAAATTACTTTATAAAAGAAAGCTGAAGATGGCATTTGGAGAGGGGGAAAAAGAAAAAAACAGTTTCATCCATAATTTTTAGGGAGGAAAACTTCTATATATAAAAGAACTGCAGAAAACTCATGATTCTTTGAAAGGTAACTCATAAAGATGGAAACATTTTGCTGTGCTTTGAAGAGCCCCACAGCAAAGATCTTTGTAATGGTCCATTTCATACTCCAGCTGAACAGAGACCAAATCAGCCAAAGGCAAGATAAACTTTGGAGGCAGAATAAGACACTTGTTTTTCATGGTATCATCAGTATAATTGTGTGGATTATGTGGAATGCAGCAGATGTTTAAACATCATGCCTCACTTTTGCCACTTTTCTCTCAAAAGGGAAGAGGTCATTTAAGGATTTGACCTATGAAGATGTTTCAACCAGCCATGTACAGGGCTGGTAATTTGGGGACACCGTTTAAAAACAAAAGATTCTTGGATCCAGAGAATATTTTTTTTTGTTAAAATATTATAACTTGTTTATTTATTTATTTAGGAGCAGTGTCTGAATCAGCAGAATCATTGTGGTCAAGTTACAGCTCACTTTGCAGGGCTCTGTGGCTGGGCATAATTTTTACATTTTCTTTATGCCAGAGCTCCTCTGGGCATGACATTTAAGTCTCTGGTGCCTCTAGAGTCACTGAGGAAAAATGAAGATTCAGGTTAGAAGTGCTTAACTCAAATGCACAAATTTTCCCTTCTTTCACTGTTGCTCTCCTGATGCTGTGAGAAACTTTTGTACTTGCTTTTCCTGTTCTTTCTTCTCTTTCCCATCCTGACTACAGTTTGCTTCCTCCTCTTTTCCAGCTGTCACCACTCTTTTGTTCCCTCTCTCTTATCTCTCAGATCTTTTCTTCCTGCTTTTGACATCTCCCTCATTTTTTTCTTGTCTCAGCAAAATAATTTATTGTCCAACTTGACAGTCTTTTCAAGTTTCCTTAAGTCAATAAGTGCTTGCAGAATACTTAGTTAGGAAAAGTTTGTTGCCTACAATTGATGTGCATAACTAATCAATGTAAATGAATAACGTGGAATTCTAATTAGTGTTGTAATCTGAAAGAAAACAATGAGGCCCCTCTTCCAGCTCAGGTTTTCTGTTACCAGTCAGCATGTTGCTGACTTGGAAACACTTGGCTGCTGTTTTCCAGAGCAGCAAAAACAAAGTTGTGCTAGATGCTCCAATGCTTTGTGTCTTGCTATTCCTTACAGAAAGGCTAACAGTATGCCATTCTCTTTTGAAAATGCTTTAGAGCTGTTTTGCACAAGATGATCTGGGTGGGCAAGGTCACTAAGAATTGTAACATTTGTCATTGAAGCACCAGACACAGCTAGGGCAGTGTATGTAAATAGTTAATCAGGCAAGACACATGAGTTGTAGAATGATGGTCAGACTATGAACGTTGCTGTATGTGTACAGGTGATGGAATGGACAATTTTCCTTGCACTCAACAGTCTTTATGTAAGTGTGAAAACTCTCTGATGCTGTTCTGTAATGGATGCTTTTAACAGCAGCAGACAGGGATGTAATCAGATTGAACAGTTCCCATTCTTGTTCATGGATCAGGTTGATACTCTGACATCCTGATTGGAAGTGATGTTCACAACAAAGCTTCAACAGCACACCTTGCTGCCTGAGAATTTAACTGGTTTGGTTTTGTTTTGTAGAGCCTTTGTTTATGCTAGAAATTGTCATGAGTGCCTTTTCCAAAGTGTTTGCTGAAAAGGAGACAATGTACCACAATGCCATTTCTGTTTCTACTTCTGCAACTCCTGCAGTCACTTGATTCTAGTGGATTTCTGCCCACCTAACAGAGTATTCAAGTTTTCATTGCTGTGTTAGAAGCAAAACTCTAGACAGATGAGCAACAGAGGAAGAAAAGCCTGTGGATGCCTTTCTGAAAAATGTCATCCAAGCAAGTCTTCTATCAGGAATTTATATATCAATCAAATGCAAGTTCAGGGCATAAATAGACAGTGTGCTTTCTCTGAGACCTACCCAGATAAGTCAGCAGCTGAGGGTGTCCTCAAATTATATACGGGGATAACAGTAGTGAAAATATTTTCTGAGCCCTCTTACATCAAAAGACCAAAGCAGCAGTGACATTGGCTTTCTGTCCTGTGCTTGAGAAGATGAAGGATTCATAAGGGGGGTGAGGGCAATACCTGTCTTCAGATGCAGAAATCCAGTGTTGCAATGGGGAAGATTGGTGATTGCATCTTTGAGTTTTGTTATGCTGAGTTTACAGATCTTTCAGCCAGTGGGAGATTATATTAGTGCAAAATGAGCAATTGAACCCAATGGTGCCAAGCAGAACACAAATACAAAATCAGTGTCTGATCTGATCCCATGGAGTTTCAGGTAAGATGCCAGAGGAGCAATTAGGAGGCAGGGTGTGTAGGAGCAAACTGAGCAATGATTTTCATGTCTGGATGTGATTTTTATGTTTGGCTGTTTTTGTGCTTTTTCTGTGGAAAATTCATGTTAGGAAAATAGGCATTTATGTAAAAGACAAAGGGAATGTGTGTTAAAATAGAATGTTAAAGTAAAAGATTGACATTTCCAATCTGACTGAAGTAAGGACTTGAATAATTTTTATACTCTAGAGATACATGGAACAAACCACCAGATACCATTTTGGGAAACATGTTTGCACAAAAGGCATGGTTTCAGTCTAAAATGCAAGTTATTTATGACTCAGGTGAAGGAGTACATGTCAAATCAGGACTTCTTTATTTCTCCATTTAAAACAAAATTGGAGGGAAAAATTGTTGTTTTTTTTTTGTTTGTTTGTTTTATTCGTTGATGTTCAATTTATCCTATAATTTATCTCTGACATTTTTATTTAAAAATTGCAGTCTAATTCCATTGTAGTATTTAGCCTTCCTCTTATTCCCTGGTGGCTGCAACCATTGCTTTTTACTCAGTTTTGCTATGCAGCTTCTGTTGAAACTATTATAGGTTCCAGTTCACTAGATACACTACCAGAGGGCAAAGGGGCTGAAGATCTGTTGGGACAAAAATTACCTCCTTCACAGAGAGCAAAGCTCTTTAGGGCTCTGTTCTGATTATGGCAGAAGGAATAGATTTTGGGACAGCCTGAGACTCTCTCATGTTGCATTGGGAACATGAAAACCAGAACCTCAGACTACATGGCGTAGATTAATCTCAAAAATCTATTTTGCTTAGCAGAAGTTAGATTTGCCATCCACACCCATTTCTCTGTGTTCTCTTTTTAAGGGCCAGACACTTGCATTCAAAAGTAATGACTCCTTCAGTTCACCACTCCACTGCATCAAAGCATTTTGGTAAAACAAGCCTCCAAGAACTCTTCTCCCTTTGGAGTGCATCTCGTGAGTGCAGTGACATGCGCTGCACCAGCATTGTCCTGAGGGCTTCTTAAATGCTCCTGGCAGGGTCTGGGTGACTGCATGATCTGGGAGGGGGATGTTTCAATTAGACACCAGTGACATGTCTTCCAGCTTGAGCCCAAAATCAGAAAACTTTGTGAGAGGCACAAAGGGCTGAAATGTAATGGCTGCAACATTGCAAGTATTTCAGTGCATTGAGTTATGCCAGTTTTTGCTTCAGATGTGCCTTCAAGAATACATTGACTCCTTTTAATAAACAGAAATAATAGAGAGGTTAGGATTCATTAACTGAAGAAGAGGCTGAAATTAAGTTCACTGGTAGCTTTTTCATGTGATATCTGAAAATTCTCCTACAAATTGTGGAGTAATGATTTTCTATGTGTACAAAACACACGTTTGTATTGATAAGAAAAGGTAGTACACAAATTCATTTTGTGTGTGCTAAGTTTTACACGAAATTTCTGACATCAAACTGAAATCTGAATTTAGAAAATATGTCCTGGAGTTTATTGCAAGTAACGCTGTAAAAAAATTCATAGTGAGGAACAGTTTGTTTAAGAAACTAAAAATTATGGCTTAACTATATCAGATGATTTTGATGTCCATCTGGAATCCAAGTGTGGAATTCTCTGTGCATAACACATGAGCAAACACTGAAATATAAGGACAACTCAAAATTCAGTAAGTTTTTGGAATAAGTTACTAACAGAAAAGATTATTGTGGCTCAGAGCATTGTTTTCTCATCAAGCACAAACACATCCTGTTTTGTGGGGTTTTGTATTCATTGTACTTACCTGGAAGTGCAGCATTCATATTTTCCTTTAAGCATATTAGCAGTGAGGGTATAGGACACAGATTTATGTCTGAACCTGACCCAGGTCGAGGAGTTGACTAAAAAATGAGGTGATGTTTGGAAACCATGAGCAAATGAACAGTTATGTGAGAGTAAAAGATGCACCAGCTCAGCAGTCACATAGATGGGAAATTAAATCTTTCCTTTGGAGCTACTCAGCATTTTATTGTCATTATTGTTGTTTGGGTTGGTTTGTTTGTTTTTTGCTTATGTTTTTTCATTTGTTTTCCATGTGTATTTCTTACATGTTGGACTGCACACTATATGTTAAGATGTTTGGACTGGTAAGAGGTTAGTTTTCCGTTTGTAGTTTTCTCTTTGCCCTCTGTATATAAAAAAGATAATGGACAGATTTTGAGAGAATTATGGACTCATTTAGGTTGGAAAAGGCCTCTAAAATCACCAACCTAACACTGCCAAGCCCACTATCAAACCATGCCCCCAAAAAACACATCTTCACCTCTTTCAAACCCTGGGCAGTCTGTTACAAAGCCTGAACACCCTGTTGGTGAAACATTTTCTTCCAGTCTCCAATCTAACCTACCCTTGCTGCAATCTGAGGCCATTTCCTCTTGTCCTGTCAGTTGTTATCTGTGAGAAGAGACTGATCTTGCTTCACTACAAACTCCTGTCAGGGAGTTTAGAAAACTGTAAAGTCCCCCCTGAGCCTCCTTTTCTTCAGGCTAAACACCCTCAGCTGCTCATCATCAGATGTGTGCTCCAGACCCTTCCCCAGACTGCACAAATTATGCTTGTCCCCATCTTCTGGTTGGATTAGGAAAGGCCCTAAAATATGTTGGAGATTACTTCTGTTTTCTGAAAGTTTGGATTTTTTTTTTTTTTACAATGTGGGTTACACAGAAAACTGCTGCTCTTCTACTGTCTTATAAAGCATGAAAACAATTAATAGGGGATCCCTGGTACCAAACTGGCTCTGCCAATATGACTGAACTGGCTCCTCCATCATACACTTGCAGAAATATGTGTTTATGTGTACAAAGCCACATCCTCCTTCCTTCTGGAGGAATTTATCTCCACCCTGAAGATGCCCTTCAGCTTTGTAACTTGAAAAAGGTAACTTTGGATTGTACCTTTTCCTTCTTTTCTCCCTATTTGAAAATACATTCTAGATGTATGGTTCATGACAGGAATCTGAGGCTGGTGGAATGGGGAGTGTTTGGAGTGTGTCACTTGCTCACAGGACTGCACTGTTTTTTGCCATGAGCTTATTTTTCTCCCATGAGAGAAGACTTGGAACTGCATGGGATCTTGGATGGGTTTGAACAACCTGGCCTAGTCAGAGGTGTCCCTGTCCACAGCAGAGAGGCTGGAACTGGATGAGCTTTAAGATCCCTTCCAACCCAAGCCATTCTGGGAAATTTAGATTCCAAAATAACACTTGTTGCTCCCACAGCAGAGGATATATATGTGAATATTAGTTGTTTTAAGAACAGTATTTTCCTGGAAGACATTTTTTAGGTGAAATGATCCTTAGAGATACATGTGTATATGTGTGTGCAAAACGTATGCACAGATAAATTTACAGGCAAAAATATGATAGTAATATAAAAATAACTAGGATCTGAATCAGATAAATTTGATCTTTCCTTCTCTTTGCAAAGCCTTCTGCAAACCAATTAATCAAATAATTGTTCCCCCCATCTGTGAAATAGTGTTCATACTCATCTTTAAGCAATTTTAATCTCTGTTTAAGCATCACTATCTGGAAGCAGTGATATTAATTAGATCAGTGCAAGTTCTTCCTGGGCATAATGACAGCTATATAGGAATAAATGGCTTATCAGGTATTTTTGGCCACATGAAAAATAGAAAACCTTACAGCTTCTTTGAGTTTTGGCAGTGACTTCACAGTGTCAGTAACACTGCAGAACACTCAGGCTTTTCAAACAGTAATCCAAATGGGAAAGCAAACAAAGTGTTTCATCCTCAAATTTAATGCATGAGACAAACGACTGCATCTTGGGACTCACATTATTGGTAGAGGGAAATTGTGACTTTTAGAAAGTGTTGGTATAAGCATTTTTAAAAATACTGCAAGACAAAGAGGAACATTTAGAAAAGCTTACTTAGAATAATGAATGGTAAAGCTGTTAATAATATTGTGATAATTAAAGAACAGAAACGGGATCTGGAATCAGATTGAATGAGCATCTGACACCTAAAGAAGATCTCTAGAATTAATAATAAATATTTTGGGGTACTTAGGATATTGCTATAGTTTGGTGATAATGCAGTTTGTGGCTTTAAATTGTTGGTTTGGGTTTTTTTTGTTCTGTAAAACTGCCCATCGCTGCTAACATTGATCATGGCCCTTAGTCATGTCCAGGTGCTGCTTGAAAGTAACTTTAAATGACAAAAATGAACAACCTTAGAGGTTCCACATCTCACCAGATATATGTTGTGGGCTCCATATCAGATTTTTGGGCTTTTTTTGATCAAGGAAAAGAGCTTCCTTTGTCTAATATTTTTTTCTTTTCCCCATGTTTTTGTGGGGTTTTATTTTGGTGAAATCTTTGGGTTCTTTTTTGAAGAAAGAGGGGCTTTTTTTCCTGCATTATGTCATCTTAGGTAAAATCAGTGCACCTCAGAAGCTTTTATTGTCATTATGCTATAGAGGAAAAGCCTGGGAAGTAATAAAGCCCTTATTCAGGAGGACAGGAAGATTTTCATTTCATCTTGAGATGTGCCAGAGTACCTCATAATCAGCAAACAGCTGCACTGTCCTTTCCTTTCGGTGCAATTTTGTCCTGAGCACTGAGGAGGAGGCAGGGAGAGCATCTCCTTGGGTGGGAGGGGTTGGGTACCTAAAGCAGCAGGGGCAAGGTTTCATTCAAATGGCAAAACTGTTTTCTGACCTTCTGACGGGTCAGCAGGTCAGAAAACAGTTTTTTCGGGTTTTAGGACATTAATTTTTAATGATTTTTTTGAGTCAGAAATATTATAGTGCTTTTTTGTATGAAGAGAATTATTATTTTTTCCTTCATCAGATGTTTGCTTACAAATGTGCCATTAAAGCTATTTGTTATTTTGAGATGAAGTCTGTATAATGTGCATAGAACATAATCAGCTATAGATAGATAAATAAGAGCAGATTAGGGTTTCAAACAGGGAGTCTTTTCTTCCTAAAAAACAGGTTTTTTCTTTTTTTCCTGTCATATCAATTTGGTTTTTGAAGTTAAAGCTGTCATTGGTTTACAGGAATTTTGCTAAGTGTACTTCACTTAGGAGTTTCATGAAGTGTGCATCATTAATGGAAATTGTAAAACTTGGAAACAGAGCTTCCAATTCAAATTCCAGACTTAAAACAAACCAAACTAACCACTCCATCTCTTAATAAAGTGTTGCAATTATTTTGTTAGGTTATAGCACTCTGAAGCATGGACTTTGGAAAGGTTTCTGAGAGACAGGCATTAGAAAGAAAAGCAACATGCCATCCCAGAGAAAACTTATATAAAATAATTTGCTTAGATGTGGTTTCTTCTATTTGTATTTTCTTTTTGCACATAATCTGCTTACTATTTGCATGGAGAAAATGTTATTATTAAAAAAAAATTTGTAAAAGAAGATGGTTTCTGAATGCTGGGACTGTAGTTTTTGTTAAACTTTAAGCAACAAAAAATTATATATATTTTTTTAATCTAGCTACACCTTTTATTGCATTCCTACCTGCATGTGTGTGAGAGCAATGATGGTGGAGTGTGGTGCTACTGAGGTAGAGGCAGTGGCTCTTCACACAATGATGGGGAAGTTGTCCCATATAGGAATGAATCAGTTCCATATAGGAATGAATCAGTTCCACCTGCATGAGGGCAGAGGCTCCCTGGAGAAGCTGGAGTGCACTAAATCCTCTAAGATGGATAGGGCTTTCTGGGGACAGGCAGCATCATGGAAATGCCAGTGGGAGGAGGACCTGGAAGCAGAATTGGTGCCAATGCCTGTAATTACAGAGAAGAACAGTGACTGCAACTAGGACTGATCTTTCTGAAACTTTTTAAAGGCTTACTGGTAATGAATCATAGAAAAATATGAGCTCAGGGGGCCCAGGGGACAACTGCATCAACAGAAATGGAAAAATTAAGCCACACAATGTCCTCAGCCACCTATCATAAAACCTCAAGTCTGCTTTCCATCTTCATGTTAATTTTTCACTTCTGCTTTATCCCTACTTGAAAGTACCTCAATCCTTGCACAAATTCAGCAGCTGTAAAATAAATGCACCCACAACATTAATTAAGGATAGAGTGCTCCCCATAATACATTCCTTGCAGATGATCCTATAGATTCTCTGAATGCCTCAACTTAAATCCACTCCAGCTCCAAGGAGGCCTTCACAGGCAGGCTCACACAGATGTACCTCTTGTTATTCTCTGGGAGTCAGCAGAGCCATTGCAGACAGGAGTCAGGCACAGAGCTGAGAAAGGCAATCAACTTTCTTTTTGTTTGAAGATGGTGGGAAGGCTTTGTCCACAATTGCAGCTGCACCTGGGCTCCAAATTGTCTCTCAGCCAGAGCCCTTTGACAAGGTCAGGCACACCTCACTCCAGTGTGACAGCATCTCCTGTGAGCCCCATTTACACAAACAGGCCAAGCCTGGTGTCCTCATCCAGAATAAGGTCCTGATCAGCTGGTTTTTTTGGTTTTTTTTTCTCTAACTAGCCAGACAAATGCCCACTAACTTTCAAAGTGATTTGAGTAAGGAAGGCATCAGTATGTCATTTGGGATTTATGTTTATTTTATAAAGCATTTAAGTATTCTTCAGAAGGATTTGTATTACACACATATCAGCTACATACAGGACAGCTTGATTCAACAATGACAAAATAAACAGGGCAATTTTATTCTTTATTGCCCAGTTTTGTCTCTTTGTTTTCACTTTGTTGTCTGAAATAAAATTAATAATAATACTATTTCTAGCATGTCTGAGTGCCTATTGAAATAATAAATCAAGCTTCCAAGGCACAAGTGTGACTTTAAAATACATAAACATTAATGATCTTCATTTTTTTCAGCTTTGTCTTTTTGTTTCTCGCTTTGATAGCATATCAAACCATGCTTAATAAACCAGATACCCAAGTTAAATTGTGTACTGCATGTAGAACAGTTTTTACCATGCAGACACGTAAATGGGCTTGGCAACCACTTTGAAATATAAAGAGATTCATAAGCAGAATATTCACCCCAAAAATCTACAGTTCAAAACATATCCAATTAGAATTCAGAAAGCAGATGAGTTTTTAAATGCAATCTTAAGCTTGGAAGGAGAATCTATCAGGAGATAATTGATTCCACCAAACAGAAACAATCATTGAAAGTGTTCTGCCACCAGAGGATCCTAAGGGCTATAGAAATGGTAATAACTCTATACTTTTCCTTATGATATTTCTGACAGATTTCTACAAGCCTTTGTCCCAGCTCACTGAGCAGGCACCCCTTCTTCGTCACGCTCCATTGCCCTGCTTTTGTCCTATTTCTCTCCTGGATGATGAAGGCAGCTGGGTTTTCACCTCTCTTTCTCCTCCAGCAGAGCCAGAGGACAGCCACATATCCAGGGCCATCCCCCTGCCTCAGCAAAGGTGTCACAGGGCAGAACAGCATCACAGCATCACCTTGGGCTTCTGGCACTGATGGCAGTGACAAAAAGCACGGGGCCCGAGTAAAGGGGAGACGGGGCCATCACCCCTCTTACCCCTTTGCAGCCCCAGTGGTGGAAGGAGCAAATATCCTGGCTCTTCAAAAGCTTTCTCCTGTGTTTTGGTTACCCTCTGCTCTTTCCTTCTAAATCTCCTTTACTCGTGGGGAAAAAGCCCCTATGCCAAGCCTGGGCTGTGTGCCCTGGGTGTGCCACAGTAAAAATCAAATTTGCATGCCCATATGAGAAGCCCTGGAGGAGGGGCCAGTGGTGTCTTTATTCCAAACAAATCATTCTGATGAAACTTATAAAAAATAAGTTAATGTATTCAGACTGTCTGCCTTTTCCTTCCTCTCAGGAACAAATTGAGCAGATCTCTGGCTGTTTTAAGTTTAGAATTTCTAGCTTTCATTATTTCCAAAACTTCAGTGAAAGACAAATATTTTTCCTGAAGTATTCAACTTTTGCTAGGTTTATCCAGTGGACAATCTGCCCGTAAACAGGAGTGTGATATGTGCTTTGATTTAATATTCCATTTGTCTTTTTCTCTATCTGTACAAAGAATGTGCTTAGACAAGCCTAAAAGGAGTCTGTGGAATAATTGTTCTGGCCCATATATAAGCAAGTCATATTTTACCTCTTGTTGACACTCAGCAATTTTATTCCTTTTTAGTTTTGCTCTGTCCTCTTTTTCATCTATGATTTAATTCATTTAGAGTGCTTTTAATAAAAAAATGGTTTGCTCTGTGGGAGAGGATGATTTATTGTTGGGGGCTCTGTGTGAATGGGTGTGGATATAGCAAACTCCTCTGTCTCTTTTGGTGAGATTTTTGTTAATCTGAGAGTTGTGCTGACTGCCAGTCTTTCCTGGGAGAACGAGTTCTTGGAGCCATTCTGGTCAGCTTTAGTTAACTGGGTTTAGTTAGACCCAGCCTGAGCAGGTGAGCACACATGCAGATTCTTAGAGTCCTTTCATGATCCTTTGCTTAGAGAGGGAAAAGTGTTGCCATGACTTAGGTGTATGGGCTGTGCTCCTACTCTCACAGACATGAAAGACTGTCTTTCAGAGGCAAGGAACCAACCCAGCAGGATGGGTGGGTGGGGAGACAGAATTTCCAAAAGCAAGAGCAAGAGGAGTTGCTGCTAATTTAAGCACCAGAGACCCTCCTGCTTTGAGGTGCAGTAAAGAAAAAAATGCACTTTCCTCTCCTTCTAGTGAGATATATTTGAAACACAATGCTGTTATTAACTTCCTATGTGTTGTCTCTCTGTTCTGTTTGCTTTTATCAGTTCTTCTGAGCCCTGCATTTGGGCTAATTTCAATACTGATAATTAAACTCTTTCTGCATTAGTGTTCCCCAAAACAAAGCCAAAATACTGCTTCCAACTCAGCTGGCTCAGTTAAGAGATTCGGGATGATGTATTACATCTTTTTTAAGAGTTAAAAAGCTAAAGTAATAGTTATAAATAGATGTATAAAATCATGCCACTGAATCTCAGAAGCACTGCACTCAAGGAGAGCAATACAATTGACAAGCAATTTAAGCTGGAGTGTGAAAGGATGCAGAAATAACAAGATTTGCATGAAAAATATTGAGATCATGAGAACATCAAATTTAAACAAAAACCTCGTGTGCCTCATGACTAAATCATGAGAACTGGCATTGCTGTTATAGCATTCAATATGCTTGGCTTTTGAAAATAGTTTTATAATGAGGGTGGAGTGTATATATCTGTACAGAAAATGAGCATTGTTTGTATCTAGCTAGCTCATTGCTATGAGAATCAGGAAGGCAAGACTCTCAAATCTTAATACAGGTCAGAAGATCTCAGATGCTTCCAGCTATGGTTGAGCCCACATTGTCAGGAAGATGACCCAGAGCAAAGACAGAAACTGACCCTGCTTTCAAATCAGTCAATCAATCAGTGATTAAACAGTGCCACCAAACAAGAAAAAAGAAAAAAAGAGAAAAGTAGAGGGAATTTCAATCAGGAATTTCAATCAGGTAGCTGATTGTCTATTTATTTCATCTTATCAGTGACAATCATTTATCTTGGGACAGAATACAGTCACATCAGTGATGGTGGCAGAAGGGTCTGAAGAAGGGTCATTGCAAAGTCTCCCATCCTTCTGGCTTTACTCTTGCATGACTTACAACCTCCATGACAGATTTCTTTCATTTTCTTTTGCTGCTATTGTGCTTTCTGACATGCTGCATGGTCAAGAAAAAAGCTAATAGACACTGGTTGTCTAAGGGAAAGTACAGACTTTCTAAATCAGTTTATGCTTTCATTGCATACTGTATCACTGCAAATGGGGGTGGTACTTCCAGGGATTCTTTGTTTAATTCCATGAGGGGGTTGTCATAAGTTATGGTGCTTCAGGGGCATTCATATTTTCTGAATTCTGAAAACTGAAGTGTCAAAAAAATAATCCTACAAAACCACTTAGCTCTGGAACTTAATATTCCTCTTTTAATTTTAGTGGTTCTAGCTGAGATTTCTTTAATACCTTACATTCTGAATATTTTAAATAAGCATGTAAGATGCCCACATGGGGATTTTTCAGTTTGTTTTTAAAATAGCTATCATCCTCATGATAATGAGGAGCAGCATTTATATAGGCAATCTTTTTTTTTTTCCATCTGAATATAGAGGAGAGTAATTTCTGCTGTCTGTAAGTTGCTAGGCTCAGCTGCTTCATAGCATTGTACTGAATATGAAATACACCCCTGGAAATGATTCAGATGCTCCCCTAAAGAAGCAACTGAAATTTTCTTTTTTGTTTTTCTTTCATTTCAACTTTACGAGTTATGAATTCATGTACACTTCACACCACCTTATTTCTAATTAAAAGCATTTAAGTCAAACAGAACATTTGGCTATGTGCTGCAATTCCTGGAAGAATTTTGCCATGTCACTTGTCTTCATATATTTCATAGCTGACACTTGGTAACAGGAATGCTTTTGTCTTGAAAAATCAAAAATGCAATCACATATTCCAAAGGCTGCAGAATTGGGATCCACTTAGTCTAGATAAGAACTTCATTTTTTTTATTGGAACAGAAAAACAGAGATATGGGTCCTGCCTCAAAAATATATGATTATTTTATTGGGTTTTGTCCTTTTGAGTTTGGCATTGCATTTGGCAGCAACAGGTCTTCAGTGAGTTTGTTTAACACAGGCTTAAAATGTTGGGACAATAATGTGTCCAGTGTTACAAGAATTGTGTTAATAAAACTGCAGCACAGTAGCAGTAAAATAAACCATGAGGGAGGAAATCTGGGTATTGATGGGCAATTTCACACTGTTCACCATGACTCTGGCAATTAGCAGTAAAAATGAGATGATTTTACCTGGAAAAGGAGCCTCTGTCCAAACAGTGCATTTTACTATTCTCATCTGCATCACAAGCACTCCTGTGTTGGAAACACCCCAGCAAGAACAGACCTTCCCTCTTGCCAGAAATAATTTCTTCCTGTAGGCCATGAGGAAGGGGAGGGAGAAGGAAATTTCTCTTGCTTTGCACCCTCCTGCCTCTGCCTGCCTTCCCCTCAAATGTGTGCTCTGTTGAACCTCTTGTCCTTTGGGACAGAATCCTGTTCCCTGTGCTGCAGAGAGCAGCCAAGGCAAGGCAAGGATGGTCTTTAATGGATCCTCCCTTGCAAAAAATCCCACCTGGCCAAAAATCCCTTCCTGCTGCCTTGCTCAGCTCAGCCTTATGAAAGGAAATGCCATTTATTTTCTAGGAAGTCTGCCAAGTCCAGAAGAGATTGTGAGTCTGGAATGCTTAAGCCCTGAAAGAGTGAATAGTTGGGCAGTTTTGGAGCTCTTTTGAAGAATCAGAAGTGACTAATCTGTGACATGACTTATGCAGCCAGAAGACTGAATTGCTCCACACTAAGCTGGGGAGGACAAGCCTGGGAAGAGAATTTTGGGGTGTATCTTTGTGCCCCATAGTAAATTGGAATGTTTCCTGAGGAATAGATAGACCAGATCCAAATTTCAGTAAAAACAATTCAAATGTAGGTTTAAAGTGAGCTTTGTTGGAAGGCTTCAACATTTATTGATTGGGAAATAATTCTACCCCCATAATACAAATTCCAGCCAAAAATATAAAAAAAAATTTAAAAAGCCTGATACTTTAAAAAGCCTAATAGGCTTTTTAAATTTAAAAATTTAAATTTAAAAATTTAAAAAGCCTATCCTGCTGGATACTTTGTCAATTTTAGTGTATTTAGAACCTTAGTAATAATATTCTATTTCCATATTTGTACATTATTTGGGGTTTTGTAATTTTTCTTTTTTTGTACTTAATATTGTATATATTTTAAATATCAGTGTCTGTAATTGTACAGGATTGAGAGAGAAGTGTAAAAATAGTTCTTAGCAAAGATTGATTTATCTTTGGTCTTCTGTCTGTCTTACCAAGCTCAGTACATTTAACAAACTGTAATTTGGGGAAAACTCCTGTTGTAGAGAAACAAAATGTTACCTCAACTTTGTTTCTCCAGTAAAAAATGCAAGAGAGAAAGGCTTGTAAAAGCTTTAAAGCCTTTTGGTGCTGAAGCTTATTTAAGGGCAAGTAATTTTGGAAATAAACTGGAGAGGTTGTTTTGATTTTGTAGGTTTTTCTTTTGCTTCTACAGTGCCTTGCATGCTAGAATGTCCAGCAAAGAAAAGCATAACATTTTCAAAGTTATATAATCATTTGTTCATTGCTGACTGCAGGCTAAAAGGCATTATTATTCCTTATTTTTTTAGAAAATCTGTAATTTTACAGACCTTTTCACTGCAAGCAGTTTCTTTCCCTCTCCTCACTCTTTTCCCCTGGATTTCCATTTTTGAGGAACAGCTGGAAATATCTACCTTGCTCTTTTTACACCACCCCTATTTCAGTACTTTTCTGCTGCTGGACTTTACACCTCACACAACGTGACTAAGTATCTGTCAGATGCTGCCTGTTATCTCATTGTCTCCTCAGAGGAAGAAGTATGGGCAGTGAAGTGTTATGTTTTGATTGGGACTCAGGTTTTTCTAATTTGCACACGCTGGTCTGTATTTCTGTTAGTATGTTCAAGGTCATAAAAATGTACTTTGTGCTTCAAGGGAAAAATAGTCCTTTCTTTATCCAGGATTTCTTGTGTCAGGGCCTAAGAAAACTGTGTTCAGCTCAGGCAGCAGAGCCTGTCAGCCATTGGTTTGCACTCTCAAATTGGGGGACAGTTTTTCACACCTTAGGCCATTAAATGTCCAGAGCAATTATACTTTTCATCTCAATTATTTCTCATGTGGAGAGTGGAAGAGAGATTTTAGTATGTGTCTTCATTAGTTAGTGGTACTGGGGAGGTGAACTGCAGTTCATCAGCAGCAGGCAGAGCTTCCCGGGAGGTGACTTTTTAATAACTAAATAAATAAACAAACCCATCAGCATGTTGCTGTAATGTAAGCAAAAATTTGCAATGAAACAAAATGGAGGTGAAATATCCATTTTATTTTTTTTAAAAGTGGGATCCAGACAATTTTGCAAAAACGGAATACAGAAGGAAAGAGTAGCTAATATAGATGACACAGAGAACTCAGAATTCATTCATGAAGTGTGAAAAAACCTGAATAAATGTGGCACTTGAATGAGCACATATCCTGCTGCAAGATTTTCATCTGCCAAAAAGTCCTGTTTGTCTTCTGAGACTCACTTTTAAGCTCAGAGCAAGTCTCAACCACTCTGCTGTCTTGGTAGAAGGTAAGGTGTTGAAAGTAGAAGATGTTAAAGTTCCTTCTAACCCTAAGCTTTTTATGGTACTGTGTGTCAGGGAGAATATACCAACAACCTTTAGATGATGTGAGCCATTGTATGGCTGCTGACTGTTTCACTGAGTGCTGTTGAAAATCAATGTTAAATTAGGAATAACTATTAATTTTTCAGTGAAAATGAAAAATTCTGTGTTTTGCAGCAGATTGAATTTGTCAGTCAGCACATTTAGCCTGCATTCTCTTAAGGACTCAAACCAGTAGAGATATTAATCTCAATTTTTTTTTTTTTTTTTTTTTTTACAGTAGAGGCTTGAGGATTCTTATGCCTTTTTGCCTGTTTGCAGGCACAGGAAGTTGAGAAATATGTTGAATGTCTGCCCAAACTGTGACTGATACAACTACTGAATTGAAAAGGCTGTACTCCCAGGACTCAGTGAAATCACTTTCTTTTGAATTGCTTGAACTATATCTGTTAATTCTGTTAGCTAGTTGCCTTGATTGCCTATTTGGGTGCTGGAGAGAAGCAGACTGTGATTAGTCTGGTTTATTTTAGATGCCTACCCTAAGTCAAGGTCAATCACATCCCTCGATCTTGCAATTTCCTTTCAAGAAATTCCAGATGAGGAGCTCAAATGCACATTCCAAAAGGCTGGGGGAAAAGTGAACATTTTATTCACCTGGAGAAAACGATTTTATGTATTTTCCTTTTGCCATAGGCTGTCATTGCATTTGTATTAGTCATAATAGAACATATTGTCACTCGATTTAGGTTTCTACTATTCAGAAGACTTCTGCCAGTGTGTAACTGTAAAGAAACCTGCCTGGTCTGGGAGGCTACCATTGATTTTTAAGAAAATGTCAAAGCATCTGTCTGAATTCCTGTCTTTGCCCTTAAAGAGAGAAATACTTTTTCTAGCAGCAGTTCTTATTTCTTTGAAAAGCCTTATATCAATTTGAGGTGCAACGAGAACAGGCCTAAACCTTGGGAACTCAATCTTATTCCAGTACTTTTCTCACTGCATTGACAGAAATTTTGATGCTTTTCTCTTATCTTCTTGCCTAATCTCAGAGCACAAGGAAAAATGCACCATTTCTTTAAGTTTAAGGTCAGGGGAGTGTGTCTCCACTGCTCCATGAAATAAAGGTGTGATGGTTCCACTGATGAATGCTCAACTGTTCACCTGGAATGGAAACAACCACCAAGAGAAAGGCAGAATTATCCAAGTCAGAAAAATGGACCTCTCATAAACTATAGGCATTATAAACAGTGGGTATTTTCACAACTACAATTAAACCTATTTTCCTTTCAAAAGAAGAAACAGCAACACAGAAGTACAACCCTAGTTTTCTATGAGTATAATTTATAAGCATTTCTTTTGTGAATCCTGCCTCTACTGATATTGTTTAAATGTGTGACATTGATCTAAACAGAGAGTAGATAAAGCAGCTATTATGTAAATTTAATAATGCACATTTCATTGTAGGCATATCTTTGTGATGTCATATCACCAAGAAATATATAGTGGGCATTTCATCTTGCAAGGGGTTATCCCAGGCACCTTGCTGTCACAACAAGTTATCATCCCTCTTAATGATAAGTAGGTGAAGATCAGGTTTATCATGAAAACGACCTTGAAGATTCCCTAACTCAGCCCAGCAGAGAAAAGGAAATTTTAAAAACCTCTTAGCAGCTGTAATGGTGTCAGGTTTTTGCTACAATGAGTCTCGCTGTAAGGGAAGAAGTTGGAGAAACAAGAATGAAAAAGACAAGTAGCAAACCAAAGACCTCAACTAAAAGAATTTCTTGGTTAAGTGAGTATAAACTTACATTCCCACTCTCATTTGAAACAGCAGGGTTTTTATCAGGACAGTTCATGCCCTTACACGTGCCTGTGAGTAGGAAAAGGGCAGCTGTGACAGCTATTTGAGACGACCTGATGTTACACCCTTGTTAAAGCTGATGGCAGTGATTTCAGCAGAGCTGGCATTTTGCTCTCCCTCCGGTGTCCCCTGCTGGTGACACATCACAGGCAGGTGGCAGCTGCAAAGTCCAAAGTTAGAAAAGAAGGTAATTAAAAAATGCTTGTAATAAATCTTCCACGGTAAAACAACGAGCAAAAACTATTTAGTGATTATTTTTCCAACAGTTCTCATGTTAAATGCCTAGCAACCCAAAAAAATCCTAAATTCGAAGTCTGTATTTTGAAATATCTGTTCTTTCTGAAAATGGAAATATGAAGTTGGTACCATAGGAGTTTTGTTTAGGCAGGAAATGGTACCATCAGCTATGCATGCAGTGGATAAAGTATAATAAATTTGTCATGCTTTCCTTAGCTTGCATAAAATGGAAAAAGAAAAGGAAAGGATTGAAGAATATGCTTTCAAAAGTCATCCATACCAAAAATACCAAGTTTGCCATTTAGAAGTCCTGGATATTTTTACACTAGTGAAGCATCTTTGAGTTGCTGATTTCTCTTTTGTTAAGAAAACTGTGTTACAGCATGTCAAGCTATATTTGATGCACCTAAAATGTTTAAGATACTCTGAATTATCCATTGCAAAAAAGTCAGACACACTCTCATGCATTCACTCTTGTCCCACTTATCGTATTGACAAGTAGAAAAGACATTAAATGGAGTATAAATGATACAGAGCCTTGTGAAGCAAGGAAACTTGACTTGATGCTCTGCTTAGCTGACAGAAAACCAAATTCTTGACAGCACTCACAGCAGCAAACATGGCTGTTAAAAGTTTTAAAGGATTGCTTAGTAGAAGCAGAAATACACTTCCAAATCTGCTCTGAACAGCAAATGTGAAATCCACACCAAAATCTGAAAAAGAGCCCTTTAATCTGCCCAAAACTAAATGCTCTCTTTCAGTTCAGTTGTTTTCTGATGTATACAGGAGATGTTGCAAGTCTCAGACTTGTTTGGAAACAATTTCTCTGTGACTGTTGAGAAACAAGTTCTATGTCATATCCTAAAGAGCTGAATGTGCTTCTCAGTGGTCATTTTCCCATTTGTGTTACTTTCATGCTTCAAAAAGCATCATAGAATTAAATAATAATATATCAAATGAATTGATGTCTGGGTGGTGGGTTATCACTTATCAAGGTATTCTGAAGTGATTATTGCAGATCAATTAGGAAGGAAAAATTTCAGTAGGGAAGACAAGATGACAAAGTGCTAGGATTTTCTGCATTTCTACAGAAATGTAGGTCTTTGTGTTCTGTCATGATTTTTTTGTTTTAATTTTCTATTTTTTTAGTTTTATGGCTTTCATTTCATAATGCTATTCTGAGTTGATTTGAGTAATTGTGTGGGGCAACTCCACTACTGAGATTATTTTCCTTTTCAGAATTTTTCAGGTAATGTACCTTGGTTTATCCTTGCTCCTTTCTTTGAATCCACCACGAGAATATTTCCAAAATACTTCTGATTCTTCTCTCATATGGAAGAGGAGTGGATTGGAAAGCTGATGACTCAGAGCAAATAGGAGAAGGATGAAAGCTGCTCTTTGATGCCCAGTTTTGTGGTGCACTCTTGTTAGGGAAAGACATCCCTACAGAAGGTTGGTGCATGTGTGGTTTAGCAAGGAAGAAAGGCTGGGTCTCTTCCCAGTCTATACATCAATATAATTTCAAATCCACAGTATTGTGATTTAAGCAGCTGTAGCCTGCTCAGAGAGAGCTCTCTGGTGTGCTGTTAGTAACATCTGACATCTCTTATCAAACCTAAAAATATTTCTAGTGTTTTTTGTTTTCTTTTCTTTTATTTAACCTCACTTGTCAGTTCCAAAGATTGCATGAGAAGCACTCATGAGCATTAGAGAAATTGAATCATATAAGTACCTAATTTTTCCTGAACCTCTAAAATGATCCAAGGAAAGGTTCTAAAGCCCCAATGTCAAATTGATTACATTTTTATTTTTTAAAAATTTCTTTTAATCTTGTCAGTCTGACTGATTGCTGTAGGACAGCGATAGAGAGAACGGGTAGTTTATGTTAACCTGTGGTATTTTAAAAACGTATGGGGAGGGGGAGTTTTGTTCATATTTTGCTCCATATTTATTTATTGAGATAATTCCTACCACAGGTTTATTGTTTGTGTTGTAATGAGTGTGCTGCTCTTTCCTGCTTTATGTACATTCCATGAAAGATATAAGCCTATTGATATGGCAGATCTGGCAGGTCCACACTGCACTGCCCATGAAACAAACTGAGGAAAAAAGAGCCCAAGGCTACCTACACATACACACATATTAAACACAGGAAATGTGTTTAATCTCACAAGATAGGGGGTAAGAGATAACACATTCATGTATTTAGACTGATACAAGGTGAATAATTAGCTAGCAATGAAGTATGTAGCAGTTATCACTCCATGTTCAGAGGCTGGGGTCATATTATTGAGGGTTCCTTGGTTTTTATCCAGGATTTTTGCAAAATCATTTGCAACAGGAAAACATGAGCTTCCTGCTCTTCTGCTCCTTTATTCACAGAACATACTATTAACTGGCCTTTTAATGTTTGCATAGCACTTTGATGCCACAGTTTCAAGTGAAATTTGCTGTGTCTTTACAAGATACTGATTGGTTTGCATGAACTGGTCCTGGAGCACCTGAGTACAACCAAAGAGATGTATCACAAGGGGAAGCAGAATCTAGTCTGGGGGCTCTGGCTGCTATCTTAATAGCACCAGTGATCTGTAGAGAGCATCAATTAGTCTCATACTCAGTTCACAATACCTGGTTTTGGTGACACATTGTTATTAAGGTTTTCTGGGATTCAGTTGTTCCTGTGGTTCTAAAAATCAGACAAGAGAGTATTTAGTAGTAGCAGGTGTTAGCAAACTATCATTACTAAGCTCCCTCAGAAACAATTTATGATCTATTTTATAGATCTTACCACGCTCATGAATCTAAGCTTCATTCCTGATGCAATTGATCAAACTAAGCCCTGTAAAGGCAGTAACAAGGCAGAGGGAGGGGATGGTTTTTAGGATTCTTTAACAAGTGAGAAAATGAAGAGAAAGGAACAGTATGACACTATGCTGGTTAGTGAACCCAGCTGATCAATAACCTCATTGTTAGCAAAGGCTGAAATGTCCCACTCTGGGAGCCTTTTGTACAAACACCACTGTAAGTGGGCAAGTATGAAAATGGGAGCTTGTGGGGATGCATAGGGGAAACAGACACAGTGTTTGGGATTTCAGGCCATTCATTATTTACAAAATGCTTGTGGCTGGCAGTGTTAATTACTTCACTTCTAAAGAAAGTGGAGGGCTTGTTCTGCTTTTCAGCTGAGAAGAAGCTCTTTACTATGCAGCATTATTTATGTGTTTGCAAGGAAGCAAACTTGTCAGTTGGCTTCCTTATTTCATTTAAAAGCTGTAATCATTGCAAACTGGTGAAGCAATAGTTGAGGTGAATCATGGCTGTTGGGGAGCTGCAGGAAAAAAACATTTAAAGCCCCTGCCACAGCCACACTTGCCATTGGAAGGAGCTGAAGCTCCTGCTGATCCTATGGGAATTCACACCACGGGGCAAGGAGCTGGCTGGGATCAGACCATTTGCCTTTGCTAGAGCAAGACAAAGGGAGAAGGAGAAAGAACCTGCTGCAGTTGTTTGACAGCCTCTGGTAAATTATGCCTCTTACCTGTAAAGTCTCTAAATCCCCTTTCAGCACTTCACAAAGAACAATAATTGTTTATTGATCTAAACGTTAACAATGTATCGCTTGTTCTTCAATAAGGTCTAGAAATGTAACTCAAGGGCAATAACTGCTTTGGATAAACAACAGACTTGATGGATGTGTGGGGTTTTTTCTTACTTTTTCTAAACTATGAGCATACTGTTGAAGCATTTTGTTCTTATCTTGATGTAATCCTTGTACACACCTGTACCTGTATGGGCTTCAGTCTGTCTTTCAAAGAGGCATTTTTCTTAGCAGTGTTTAATACTTCCCTAGAAATGGCTGTTTTAAAGCACATAAAAATGCAGAATTCTGTTTCAAATAGCTCTTTTTTACCTTCCTGCAGCAGCTGTGCTTTGTCAGCTGCTCAGATGTTATATAGAAAAATAAAAAGCAAAGTGATAGGAGATAAAACACTCGGCAGCATAAACACCAGTGGAGGAATTTTTCCACACACTACCAGCATTGTGTGTGCTCTAGGTGGGCACACAGGAACAGAATGTGTTTCTCAGATAACAACCAGACAAACTTCTAGAGGAATGTAGTAATATGGAAGCTTGTGCTTGTGTATATTTAGTGGATTTTTAAATGAGTCTATTTCAAGTCTATTTCAGGTGGATTTTTAAATGAGTCTATTTTTAAATGAGTTCATTTCAAGATAGAGTGGTTATGTTTAAAATGAAAGTGATTTGATGGCTGCCTAGCAGAACACCAGGCAGGGGTTCCTCCTGGCTTTTGATAAGGACACCAACAGCAGGAGGCTCTAACCAAGTTATCATATAAAACTCTGTCTCATGCAGAATGAGAACAACAAAATTTCCAGGTGTAGGGCTTTCTCCAACCTGGTAGATCTGGACGGCTGATAAACCCTAGGGTATCTCAGCAACAATTAGTTACCTGTCTTCAATTCTTGAAAATGGAGGTTAAAAGTTAAGTAGCCACAAAAAGCTAAACACCTCTGGGACAGGTCTTGGGTCCAAGCTAGGCAGAAATGACAGAAAATCATTGAGAACTGAAAACATTAAAAGGTCAGAAATAAATTGTGATCCAGCCCTGTTTGACCAGTTTATCAGTTGGTATTTTGGTCTCCTTTTAAGAATAAAATGACACTTTCCCTTCTCTGAAGCTGTTTGTGTTGGCATTAAGGATTTACCTACCATCTAAATATGTCATCTTATTTAGATGTGTTTCATACTCTAGAAGGGTCATGTTTTTAGAGGAAACTTTGACTCAGGAAAACTTTTAGTAGTAATATCAGTGATAATGTAAGAAATGAGTGGCAGAGGACTGGGAAGATGTGGCTGCCTGACTTAGTTAAACTACAGAACATTCTGGAAATTCCTCCTTGCAACCCAGTGAGTGAAATTCTGGCCACAAATAAGCCAAAATTGAAGCTCTTCTTGATTTCTTTGGAATCTCAGATCTTTAGTCTATCTAACTTATTTGCAACTCGGCAGATAAAGTAGATTTATTGTAGCAAAGACTGTAAATTAAAATATTACTATTTTTTATGGCTGTACCTTTTCAATCATTCATATGCACACCTTTTAGATTTTGATCTTTTTGAGGCATTTCAATCACTAAAATATTTCCTCTGGCCTTATCTACCATATTTAAAATTGCTCAGAGGCCAATCCTGGAAATGTGGGATTTTCCTAGACCTTTTAGACCATTCCTATGAGTTTGAAAATATTAATTCCCTTTGCTGCTGCAGTCCATGGGGTTCTTGGAGCTGAAGAAGTAGTTTTTGCTAAGTCATTTGGACCTTGGAATGCCTAGATATAACAATATTTGTTTTGATATCCACATTGTGGTCTGTGATCCACGGTTCCCCTTAGCTCCCATTTCCAGATCCCATCAAGGAATTAGTCCCTAGGCTTGTTCTGCTTGCTCAGTCATGCTGGTAGCTCAGCATGATGCCCTTCAAGGACCTCAACAGTCTTTTATAAGAAAAGATCTTTGTCTTTGCTTGTGCCAACATACTCACTGTAGAGAAGCCAAAACTCAGACTTTAGCAGAGATCACAGCTTTCTCTGCTGCTTGAACTGAAGTTGCTGGTGTCCATTATTTGAAAGATTCTTACCAGAAAAGCTCAGTCTCCTTTCTCAGGCAAAACTGTTTTTTTTCCGATGCTTCAGTTTCATTTGGTATCTAGGTGGATTTATATGGAGACAGCTGCTAGATAGACAGTAAAGTTCAGATGGAATTTTTCATCACTATTTCTTCTATTCCAACTATTTTCTGCATGTCATTGTTTATTGTGCCTTTTTTTTTTTCTTGAGGCTGAAAACTGCTTTTGGTTTCATATCTTGACTTAATTGAGATGACGTTTCATTCTTCACAATCATAGTACTTTGAAAAGGGTTCTGACAAGAAACTTCTTTCTGAGTGATTTCATTAAAGTTCAAGATTATGTTGCCCTGGAAATTCTTGGACTGAAAGTTATTTAAAAGAAAGCAAAGAAATTAAAACACAAGGAATGGCTTCACTGAATGTAGTGAAAGTGTTACTGGAAATCCTGTGTGTTTCACAGGATACCACCCTTTCTTCTAGGTGAACAATTTCCTAATCTGTGCCAGACAGAAGGAATCATTGTGTTTTACTGGCAAAAAATTATTAGGAAAACTAAGCTGAAGATGACAAGAGCAGCAAAACAGAGAAGAGAATTCAATTGTCAGATTATTTTGTTCTGATTGATTTTAAGGACTTTATTCCTGTTTCTTTAAAAATATTCACACTGCTTTTTGAATATTGGGCTCCTTCCCCAGTGATATACATTTTACACCTGATAAATTTGGGGGTTGCTTTGGTGATAGGTAATGGCTCACACTAAGACAGGTGCCATCGTTTCTCCAGATGCTCTGAGCCACCAACAGCCTAAATATTTAATACAGAGCATTGCAGAGTTTAGAGGGAAATGCAAGGAGGGAGTTTAGAGGGAAATACTGTTTGGAGCACCCTAAATCTATTATCTGTAGTTTTGTGCCTCCTGAAATTCATGCTGCAGTCTCTTTGAAATCATCTCCAGGAAATGAATTGAGACATATTGGCCATGTCTCTGTGTGTTGTGTGGAACTGAGAGTGATTTAGAGAGCCAGTTCTACTTTTTAGGTAGAATCTTGTAATTTAAACTCCCCTAGAACCAGTTGTGTAATGGAACTTTAACTATGTTAAAGTTGCTACTTTCTTTTCCTTCAGTCATGTGCATTAGAACTTCAGCATGATTCCTATGGAATATTTGTGATCAATATTTTTATTTTTAAGTCAGCTGGCACTAAAAGTGGAAACTCTTAAACATCCAACTATAATTCTCTTTTATTGCCTTCTAATCATAAAGGAAATGAGTGAAATTGTCTGAAAGGGTACAAATACTGTATTTGCTGTGATTCTTTGTCTCCTTACAGCTTGGGAATGGGATTGGCTTCCACAATGAATTTCTTTGCTAGCTTTGATCCACTAAGAAATTTGGTGCTTGCTGGAACCCAGCATGGACCAAAATCTTTGAGTATTTAGGACTGAAACTTTCTGAAGGATAAATGTTTTGTAGGTATTCAGAAGAGAATGTGCAAATTCTTTGTCGATATTTTTTTTAGGTTTGGTTTGGGGGTTTTTTTGCTACTCTTGGTTTTATATCCCTGTATATTTTTGTGTAGATAAGTTTCATGTTGACTTGGCAATGCTTGGCATTTCTATATTTACTGTCTGGATGACTGTCCTATGAATTGGTTATTGGTGATTCTGCTTTTGTACCTGAAGTCAATATGGGATTCTTTATTTCCTGTAATGGGCCTTACTCTGTAGAGCTTGGTCTTACTGGCATTCATTCTGATTTATCCCAGTATATACTCAAATGCCCAAAGGTGTGAAGTGGCTACAGCAAAAAGGCAAAAATACCTCTTTAATGACTGCAGATATCTTTTATCTGCTTACTTCTGATATAAAGACAGGAAGGAGGACTCTTTTTAAGTTTATGTGGTTGTTTTAAGGGATGATGTCTGGGATAAAATGTTTTTCTTTGTTATACTCCAGAAAATGGTTTCATTCTCTCTTCTGTGTTGCATTCTCTCTTCTATGAACATTGTTCCTGTTCTCACTTCTGAGACTCTGTAGCAAAGGACTCATCATATCTAAGAGGATTAATTTCAGGGAATATCTTTGATCAGTATCTAATGCTGGAGATTATCCAAATTCTATCACATTGCTACTGTACACATGTGAACTGGGATTCTTGAAGCTGGAAATTCAGCAGATTAGGAGTATATTCTTTTGGAGAAGAATTTGAGTACTCTTTTATCAGGATGAAACCTTTGTCAAAATCAGTTTCTTTCTTGGAAGAAGCAGAAATATTTAAGTGACATAGGAAAGAGAAATAAAAAATTGAAGAAAAAAGTTGAGCCTTGGGGCTAAAAAGTCATATAACTAGAGTCAGCTGAAGAGAGAGTCCTGTCACAGGAAGTGACTCACAGATTCTACTTCTAGCTGCTGTTGTCAGCTCTGCTTACAATATATGTAATATATGAATGAACACTGAGTTGGTGAAGTACCCTTTTTTTTTTTAAGTACCTATTTTTTCTAAAATCTGAGCATATTTCAAGGATGAATTATGTAAAGTAAAAGGAATATTCCAGGCCTGTGTCCTGCAATTCCTTTGACACATGCATAATTTTATGATAGGAGGTTACAAGCTGAATGAAGAATATTCTGTCACTGGTTTTCAGCAGCATTAACATGTTCTTGGCTGTCATTTTGCAAAGCTATTCCAAAATTTTTTTCTTTTTCCTCCTTCATTGCTGTGATACTGTTTCTTACGTTCACCTCATCATTTGTGCACAGGTCTTTGTGGTAAAAATTAATGTAATAGTTTACTACATGTGAAGGAAGTGGGAGGAAAATTTCAAGCCAAAAGGAAATCCAAAGTACCACACCTGGACAAGAATAAATTGAAGCACAAATAAGAGGGCTTGCTGGATGAAAATCAGGTGGTCAGAAGAGGACCTGGGGTCACTGATGACCAAGTTGACCATGTTCTGACAGTGCTCTCTTGCAGCAAAGGCCAGCAGGTCCCTGGGCTTCACAAGGCCGAGCATTGCCAGCAGGTCAAGAGAGGTGATGCTTTCCCTGTGGGGAGCAAAAACCACAAACCATGGGGTAGATGCAGGCATCCAGCTCTTCAGCAAAATTCCAACAGATGGCTTTGCAGCCCTGCTCACTGTAGCTGGATGGATCAGTTGCTCATATTCTTCACCTGCATAGGTCTGTGTTTGGCTGGAGTCTGTTCTCAAGCAGATGGTATGGCCAAGTTCTCATATCAAGCACAGCAAATTCACTCCAGTATACTTTTGCCAAAGAGAGAAAAGTGGAGTCCCACAATCTTTTTATGAACAGAAGGCTTTTATTTCTCCTTTTTCCACCTTGTTGATATGGCAACCTGCTAGTCCCTACCACGGAGAGTAGAGGCATTTTGTTTTGTGTCTCAATTACGACACCTAACAGCCCTTCTTACAGCAGAAGGTTCCTTCAGCTGAACTTTTTCTTAGCTGGGAGAGATAAAAAGCATCAGCAATAAGTGCATTGATCTTAAGGTATTCAAATCCTAAGCTGAGATTCCAGAAAGAAGAAAGATTATTCTTACCTATCTGAGATTCAAGAAGCTGAAATGCAATTCATCAAGCAGTGATGGTCAAGTGATGTAAACCTGTGAAAAGCAGAGAAGCCAAAAGATGTGGGGACTGGGGCTGTCTGCATGTATTTGGACATGCACCCTAGGGCTGAAAGTCAGAAAAAAAAGTCAGAGTTTAAATACATCCTTCCCTTTTAAGTCACTTTGTACCTATGACAGACAGCAAGGAGTACAAAGAATGTGTGACTGTGTCCAAAGACAGAAGAATAACTTGTATAACTGTGTCCATATACAGAGAGACAGGTTGGTTTTGATTGTTTTTCTAAATTTGTATCTTATTTTAATGAATTATGTAGGGTCGGTGGGGTTTTTCAATTTTCACAAAAACTGCTTATGATATCTTTGCTGGTGGTTCTGTTGATGAAAACATAAGGAAAGGGGAAAGGTGAAACTGCTGCTACTTTTACAGCATTGCTATTATTTAATTCTACATCTTTGCTGTGAGGTAGCTGTAGAGGATCTGGCTCACAGATTAAAGCATGTTTTTTTCTTGTGTCATCTTTTTATGAGAATTCACTCCCCAAATAGCTTTACTTGTACATATAATGTACTTAGAGAGATAATTGCAATGGCAAAAATGGGTTAGGAGCATGAAGAATAAATAGAGATTTCACCTGAGATATAATATTAAAATGGAAAAGAAAGAAAAGGATTATTGAAGAACAGAGGAAGTAAAAAAGCGGGCCTTATTCCTACTCTTATTTAAGAAGTAGAAAAAAGGGCTGTTAAATATGATACAGATTTGCTGTAGTAAAGGTGACAAATGATTTTATACACCTTTTTCCTCCCCATCTCTGATATATCTTTGCCTAAATAATGAAGAAAGAATTGTTGTAAATGATAGAGATGGATATACAGAGACACAGCCAAATTCAAGCAAACAATAATCCCCATCTTGCATAATTTATTCCATATTGCTCAATCAATTTTACATTCTGATTGACTAGATCTCTGGTCAAAGTTTTAAAAATACATTTTTACTTTATATGTTCACGTCAGCTGTGTCTGAAGGTTTGTTAGCTTGCAATTTATTGTTCATCCACTGGCTATCCCTGTAACTTTTCATAGGGTGGTTAATACTAAACAAAATAAGTCCAACTAGATTGGACTGCAGAGAGTGGAGTCTTGATTCTTGTTTTTTGAGCAAGTTTCTTCTGCCTAAAACAAGCTGTGTTCAAAGCACTATAACTCTGTACTTGCTCTTAAAATTTGATTTTTTTCAATATTTAACAAGAAACCATGGCAAATGACCAGCCTTTATCTGTGTGGTTTGTATGTACCTGTATGTAGAGACAAAGAGATGTAAGAAACAGTATTAATTATAAAGCCATGCAGAATATAAGCAAAACCTAATTAAGTTGTCATGTAGCTTTCTTCTTGCAAAACCTCTCTGAAGTCCCATGGGCTTGCTTGGAAGTCTCTTTGGATACACATGTTCAGCTGTGCAGGTCAAATTTCTTGGCTGGAGTTATCTAATGAGATGACACAGTTGCTTATATAAAGTCATCTTTAGATGATTTTAGATTTAAAAAAAAAAAAAGAGAAATAAAAAACCCAAATCCTTAGTTTTACTTTAAGTGCATGACGACTTTTCCCTTTGCATTTGAAATCTCATTAATATATTTTCACTTTTTTTCTCACATCAGCTTCTTCTTTCTTGCCCTTTCTGGCAGTGACCATATCTGTGAGCCAACTGCATAAGCAGCACTCATTATTTGCTTATTCAAGTATTGCAGGATATTTAATTTCAAATTTGTGAATTAAGGAGAGACAAGATGCCTCCCAGTTTTCCAGGTGATGCTTAAAAGAGCTCAGAATTTTATAGTTCACTAGTTAAGACACCTCTCTGAGGTTAAGCTAATGACATTTTTTATACCTTATTAGCTATCTGATGGTGCACTAACAAAAATATATTAAACTTTATTTAAAAAAAAAAAAAAAGATAACTAATGCAATCACATGAAGCATCAGTTAATACTGAAAGCCCCAAGAAGTATTGCAGAGCTGCACTTTAAGTTTGAGTGTAATATGTTATAAAAAATTGAATGGTTATTATCCAGTGTTCCTGTAACTTTCTTTATCTCTAAGTGATTTGTTTTCATTTTCTTTTTCACCTGTTCTATCATGAATGGGTTAAAGAAGCAGAATATGCATACCCAGCCATGATTCCTCATTCTCAGTAAGGAAATAAAATATACAGAGGAGGAAAAAAAAATTACAACTTCAGTTAAGAACCAAGAGCAATTCTGGGGTCCCTGGAACACTAGGGAGCAACAGGATAAATGATCCAAAATTTTATCTTGTGGAATACATCTCTGTTGATCTGCTTTAGTCTGACTGCATCATTTCCCTAGCACAAGTCCTAAGGGATGCAAATATCCCTTTTCTCTTGGTTGGAGATGTCTATTTATCTTGTATTAGCACCTAAGGGTTCAAGCTTTACTGCTGTGTCGTGTTCTGTGCAATTACCCTACAAAAGTATAGGAAGAAAAACATTTCTGATCTGCAGATCTTCCAATTTAGATACTGTGAGAGGTAATTGATATTTCTAAATAAGGAAGGAAGAGTAAGTCAGGAGTTAATTCTGAAAAAAAAAAAAGGAATTTTAATCTGGGGCAATAGCATGTAATCTGCTATATACCTTTGAGGCATCCATAGGTCTAAAAAGGGAAAAGGGTGAAAAGCAGCACCTGCAGCTCCATCTTGATTCTGAGCAAAACAGAAAGAGGAATAGTGAACATGGCTGTGTGCATTAAAAAATGGTGCTGCTGTTCTCCTTCATATTATTCAGATAGTCACTTTTACCATCCAGCCTTCAGCACTGACACTGCTGACTATGGTAGCTATAAAATGGTAAACCCATAAAATATCTTATTCTCAGAAAGGAGCTTGCTGAGATAAATGAGGGAGTTGATGCCAGAAATCTATGAGCCAAAACAGTTATTTTGGCAGAAAATTTTGAACAGAGAGAAGTGAAGACATATGGCATTTAGGCCACAGGGGTGGAAACTGCAGCAGCTGAGACGCACAAGAATGAAGACTTGGACGAACACTCATTTTTCTTCTCATTCCAGGCAGTTCAAGTGCCTGAAGAACCTTCAAGATCTAGATTATATTGCATGAGATTATATGGATGGACAGGTAAAAAGAGATTACAAATTGTGTAACTCATTTGGAGAAAAGTTAAGGTTTTCCTGAATCTGAGACTAGACTAACAGAAAGGTATCTGGGGAAGGAAAAGTGTGAGAGCTCTGTTTGAATTGTGCTGAGGTTGTAGGAGAGCTGGGCTCTCCAAGAGAACAAGAAAATATTAAAAAATGAGGCCAAGTTAGGTATAGAGAAAAGAAGGAATTCACCTGGACTTTCCTTTAGGAAATATTGCATTAATAATATATAAAGTGTGCGCCTACTCCATAGTTTCAAGATTTTCCCAAATGTCCCTGGTTGCCATGGAGATGAGAGCCTAAGGACTGAAAAATAGTTTGTTGAAATTTAAAATTCTACTCTGTTATACTAAACGTGGGTTTTGCCTGAAGTGTGGAGACTCTTTGGGTCAGAAGAAGAGCAGCTTTTGCTTTCAGAAAGAGTTTGACAGTGTCAGGAGAAGTATTGTCACTGCTAGTTACAAACAGCCAAATTCAGTGAATATCTTCTTTCTTCCTGAGAGGAGAAATTGTAAGAAATGAGAGTGGAGTCGGTGAGGTTCACCTCCTTTTCTCAAACTGAAATGCTGTGACACACGGAGCAGTGTCAACTAGGCAGGACAAAACACACTTTAAGCTAATAACAGCAGGAAAATGCTCCCTCATCCGTGCGGGATCCGCTCTCCCTGTGCGCGAATTACATAATTCCGCGCATGGCGGGGCTGCGAGCGATGGGAGAGAGAAAGGGGATTGCTGAGTGAGGACAAAACCCTGCCCTCCCATTTGGATCACCAGCACAAAGCCAGAAAACCTGTTTCTGAAGCTAGGAGTATGCATCTCCTAGTATTTTCTAAAAAATTGCCCGGAAAGCTTGCTGCTTTGAAAGAAAAAGCGCAGTTCAGGAAATTTCAAAAGGGGAAAAATAATAATGATGCATTTGCTGTTACTCCTCTGTTTCCTTCATTTTCTCAATGTATTACTGAAAATTGAAGGCAAGCTCATGATATGTACATCAAAAGAAAACCTTCCTTGTGATGGATGATAGCAGGACAAGGTCAATAGCAGAAGTAATTTAAGCATTTGCTAAGATCTGTTGCATTATTCCACCGAAAAATCTGCAAGGCAAAAACACACTAATAAATACTGAGCCACATTATTCTGCTTGTGTCTCTCTGGAAATACCAAATTTGACATTCTTTCCACACCTTCTGCTCGCTATGATTTCATGTTTGTTCGAAAGATGCTTAAGTGCTTACAGGTATTTAGGAGTAACCAAACCATTCTATGAGCTTTGAAACAGAGTAAAATATAGATTAATAAAGCTCAGAAAAAAAAAGTAAATAATTTACATAGTATTACCTTAATACTTGTATAAGAAAAATAGCATACATTTTTTCATTTTTTGAAAAAAAATTACTCCCAAGTTGAAGAAAAAGAGTTTACATAAAACGATTGGCTGAACATTTTGATAGTAACAATAACAAACACCAACAAAACATGTTCCCTTTGGGACAGGATCACTGTCATGAAGAGATATAAAAACATGTAAGGAAAGAAGGGGAAATGGAAGGAACAAAGAGAAGGATGTAAAATAAAAGCAGATTTACACATTTTATAACTATAGCTACCTCCACAAATGAAGCAAAGAGGGAGAGGTGGTACAAACAATATTTTCCTGATGAAACATTATTGCCAGGAAGAGAGTCTTGATGTAGCACAAGCTCCCTATAGTGTACATTTTTTATTCTACAGCCTGTTTTCTATAGCACAGTGCTCATCATAATTGCACTAATAGGTTTTGGTTTCCTGGAGTGACCAAATGTGTCTTGGCAGGAATCACACAGGCAGGCAGGTCTTGGCAGCATCATCTGTGACCCTTCCCATGTCCCCAGAGCACAGCTCCCTGGTCAGGAGTGGCCATGGGGCATAAATTGTTTGTGTCCATAGGTCTGGGAGGAACCCTCTATGAACTGTTAATTCCCTAAAAATCGAATCTGCCAACTTAGGACTTCTTTGCCCTATTGTTTCAGCAATTCAAAAATTATTGCACCGCTGTGAAATTCCTTTAATAAAGATTTCATAAATATTTAATGCCCTTTAGGCCTTAAATAGAAAATATTTATAAGGAATAAATGGTGTTCAATTAAGATGCATAAGTTCCAGTAACTCTTCTTTTTTATTAATATTTAGAGAATTCCTTGTCTAACCCTTTTTAGCAGATAATTCTGCTTGGGGCCGCTGCTTCAATGGTGCCTCATTCTTGGCCTTGTCATTTAAGTCCCTCATTTAATTTAAATATTAAAAAATTCTATCAGTTTAATCTTCTAGTTTCTCATTGTTTTTAATTAAAATGAAAAATGTATCTTTTGTATACCACTGAATATTTGAGACATTTAAGCAGCTTTAAAGAAATCTTTTTTACAAAACTTTATTTTCTGTATTTTTCCATCCCTGAAAGGGGAAAAGACAAGTACAATGATAAACTTTCTTGAACTGACTCTTGAATCAGTAAGAAATATGATGATCAATAATAAAATTTTGCTTTGCCAAAGCATCTCTAGGTTTTGCTTTCCTCTAAATTAACCCAGCCCACCAATTTCAGTGTTTTTTTTTTTTAATCAGACCTCTGCTTTCACTGTTTATGGCACAGATTGCTCTTGTGATAAGTTACAGGGTTTAAGAGACCTTTGCTTTTTCACATGTGTGGCTACTGCAGTTGGGTTATATGAGACCCTCCATTTCTGGCAGTAGGAGCATTGTATCTCAGCAGTGCCTGCTGCCTCCAAGTGGGAAGCCTTGGTTTCAGTCCAGTAAAAGCAAAGGAAGAGTGGTGTTAACTTCCTGGACACTCAGGTCAGAGCCTGTGAGAACACCAAATCTGTTTGCTCACAGAGTGCTCAGAAAGCCCTGTCAGAGAGGCTGGTTGCAGTTTTTAATCTATTTCCTTTCAGAGCTTTAAAAAATCAAGTCTGAAAGGCAGAAACTACCTCCTTTTCAAAAGAAGTACTAAAATGATCAACTTCAGTCAAGTAATCTTGCACTAGATCAGAATCCCTCAGGGAAATATTTACATTTTGCCAGTTTACTCAGAGGAGCAGCTCTGGGGATCTGGAGATATCCTCTGCATATATATTTTAATTTTTGGGGTTTTTTTTTATAACTGCAGGAAACAGTGCTGCCAGAGCTAAAGCTAGTGATTTAATCATAGGATTGCTAGAGGCTGCAGTACCCTATCTGCTCAGAAATCAATATCTGTACTCTCAGTTATATTAGAGAAATGTTTACTCCTTTACCTGACCAAGATATTAATTTCTATATGCTGTGTTTCTGATTTTTTTTTTTTTTTTGAGCTAATGATTTGTGGGGAAAGTAGCCTAATTTATTTTGAACTGCACAATTTTCCCATTATTGACTGGTTATTTTGTGTGTGCATATAGCACCATTCACATGCATCAAGATGCTCTGCAAAGGATTTGGGATGCTCTGGATGTAGGAAGCAATGCTCTTTGCTAAAACACAGCCATCAGCAGGGCAGGGTGTAGTAGCAACCTTTGTGTTGCTGGTGCTACTGATTTCAGCTCAGGAGGTGAATAGGAGAACTCAGCTGGTGCATCAGGAGAATTGAAGCAGGTGAAATGCAATTACCAGTGTTGGAATATGATCAGGATACCGGGGCTAAACCCCAGCCTGGTGGAAAGCGCTGTGGGATTCTTAATGGCCACGAGTCAGAGAATGTTTAATTTCTCATCCCGAGGACAAAAGCTCTATTAGCAGAGTGCCTCCTGCCACTCACTGCAGTGTTGGTTTAGTATGGACCCACAGGGAGCAGTGTCACCTCCTGTGGCATGTCACCACTGCCACATCTGCTCCCTGCACAGGGAAGGGGGACACGGAGGTGAGGGGAAAGAGCAGAGGTTTCCTGGCATTCACAGGCAGTCTGTGGCAGGACTTGGGGCTGACTGGAATGGCAGGGGCTGCTCCAGTGTGATTTTGGTAATGGCTGCACATATTTCCTGGTGGGAGCTGTCCCCAGAGGATTCCCATCCACGGGCTTCGTTTGCTTAATGAGAACAGATGAGAGCGTGGCTCAAGGTGCTTGGTTACAAAAAGCACATTAAACATGTCAGGGCAGGTGATTCTCCCACTATAAAAATTGACAGTGTGGGATTAGCTGGTGCTGCGTTGGAAATCTATTAACGTTTGAAGCAGTTTGAATTAGAAGTCTTGATGGAATTACAATTACTTTCCTTCTCCTCTCTGAATTTTGCTGCTATCTTTGTGCACCTTGTAATGAGAAGACTTATAAACCAAGGAAGATGTTTTCCAAAGTCTTGTGTGGAGCCATATTTCTCTGTCAGATTTACAAGCATGTATGGATAAGGGTGTAGGAGGAAATGGACAGAGGAAAGTAAAGCCAGTGGATTCCTGCTTATCAAGTCTGACAGCACACACCACAGCATGGAAGCGGGTAAGAGGGGAGGCACAAAGGTCACAGCCTTGGGAACAGGCAGGCATTGGTGGTGTTCAGAATTACCCAGGACATGGGTAAGAGTATCTTGCTTTCTATACACTCAGTGCAGGGTGATGCAGGGAGAATAATAAGAAAAGAGTTGGGGAGTTGGACTCTTGTAACTTTTTC
Organism: Serinus canaria; assembly: GCF_022539315.1. Classification (NCBI taxonomy): domain Eukaryota; kingdom Metazoa; phylum Chordata; class Aves; order Passeriformes; family Fringillidae; genus Serinus; species Serinus canaria. Next base: position 7,454,222 of record NC_066313.1, read on the forward strand.
TGACTGGGATTCTGTTTCCTTTTGTGTTTAAGCTGACAGACAGGAACTAACAATGTGTGCTAGCACCAGGTTATGGAGGATATGTAATGATTCCCTCATAACTGCATCTAAAGAGTGAGCAACCTGCAATCTTCTTCACTCCTCTGGTGACTCCTCGAGGGCCTTATAGCAGCAAAGTAAAAAAAAAAATTACTAGTGTTGATTTTAACTTGATGTGAGTGGAGTGGTGCCAAAATTAGTGCAGCATGAGAGGAGGTGAAGGCAGAAAAAGAGAAGGTGGACAAGTGAAGACACCTGGCTGGGGAGCTTAGGATGGAAACCTGGGAGAGAGTCTTGAAATGCACATTGTGGCTGGACAGCCACAGAAAGGCAAAAAAGGAGAGAGAAAATAATGGCTAACATAATCCGGGGGAAATGTGAGTGGCTTATCAAGAATGTAAGCCCTGGGCCTTTCATCCCAATGAGAGAAGGGCTGTCAAAGGAGGACATGTGGTGATCTGTAGATAAATTGTGAGCAGGAAGAAAACCAGAAGGACCTGAGAACTGGTCTCAGGATTTTGATATGGAAACAGTGAAATAAAATGTGCATTATGGAAAAATGTTGCCTGCTGTAGGGACACAGATGTGTTATTGCATGTTTTTTCTTGGGCCAGAGTTTGCTTTAAATTAACAGGGGCAAAAGAGAGGTGACCGTCACACATGAGCTGCAAGAGAAACACTGCTAGTTGATTATGCATTTTTAATAAAAATAGCATTTGTTTCTCATACTGTATTTCAGATCTCTTTTAGAAACTTAGAGACATCTTAGATTTCATTATCATCAGTCCTACTGTTTATTTTTTTAACTTCAGAATATTTTAACTCAAAATGTAAAGCTTTGATGATTTAATGATTTTGGAACTCGACCTCTGGGCATCTCAAATAACTCACCTTTGGTTTTAATTTATTTAGGTTTATTATAATATATTATTTATTTAGGTTTAATTTTTCTTGATCCTTACACAAGTACAGTACCTGTATACTCAAGTCTCCCTTTGAATAATCTGCTGGTGGATCATTTCAAAATATTCCAAATTAATTTTGTCTTCTCTGTCTCACTCTTCATTTATGGGTGTTAAAATATCACTTTACATTGTCTGCTCACCATAATGTATTTCAGTCCTTCTGGCACAGCCATCTTTGAGTCATGCCAACAAAATATTTTTTTTTTTTTTTATCTCAATATACAAACTCATCAGCAAACTCATTTCCATTAGGACTCTGTGGCCTTTGGTGAGCTTGTGGACCTTATCTCTGGCAGGCAACCTGACATTTCATGCACTTTTCACCCCTTCTCCAGCAATGTCCAGGTTGCTTCCATTTCCTATTCCTTTAGATCCTTCAGGTAAACCTTCCTGCAAAAAAAAGTTGTATCAGATGCTCATTTGAGGAAGCCCACTGTATATCTATCACATCTGAATTCAGTTATTTTGGTTCATATATACAAACTTATATTAATCCCTTTATCTAAGTAACAGTTCATTGCTGATAATATCTGCAGTTTTAAAGCTCTTGAAGTTCATTGCTTGGGGGTTATATTTGCTTTAGTTGATTAGGAAGAAAATCATCTATGAGATCAAAATATACGATTAACATTTCCTGAATATAGCACAGGTATGACAAAGCAGATCTTTTAAATTTTGGAAGCTCAGATGTATCATAATTACGAGGGAAAATAATCTAATACCATTGTTGACAGTGTTCTATCCAAAGTGTTTAGGGAACTAATATTTACTAATCAATAGCAATCTGGGTTTTCAAATATCATAGGTTTTGATTTTTTTCATCCATCAATAACTTGACTTTGATATTAATAAAAATATAGATGGCAATCCAGTTCCAAAAACACTTTATTTCATTAAAAGTAATAATTCCATTGTATCACATGGAATTGTTAAATTTATGTTGACCTTTTAATATACTTTTGAATTTCTACAAGGAATAAAATATTTTATATTAATTTAGGCAGTGTACCATTAGAAATTTTAAAAATCCTGTAGCCTACAAAGGTCATATTGTCAAATATCCTGTAATGTATTTTATTGTGCCTTCTAAAAAAAAGGAATTAAAGAGTTCATGAAACAGGAGTGAATCAGATAGAGGCACTTCCTAAAATCTGTAATAGTAATAAGTCCACTGTTAACTCCAACAAAGAACATTTGAAGAAAAATTGAAAATAATTATGTTTTAGTTTATAATAAAATCCAGAGCAAAAAGGAAATGTCAGACAGGTATCACATTTTAAGTAACAAGTGAACAAGTCAATATTTGCACTACATAATGAAATTGACTTAAGCACCTTCTATATACAGGTCTGGGGAAATAAATATCTCAAAATTTGGATCAAAGAAAATAGTCCTCGTTCATTTTAATAATGAATGAGCTTGGAAACTAGCTGTACTTATTTAAAGAGGTGTTCCTTTGAATGTATCTTTTTTGTAAAAAATAAAATTATTCCTGGGCTGTTTTGTTTTTTTTTTTTTCATAATTCTTTAATTATTGTGATTAAAAAAACCTTAATAATATTGGGTTATCTAAAATAAGTAGAATTTTGAGACAACTCTGTCTCCACTAGGGATTATAAATAGATTGAATGTTTCAAAACATGGATGAATGGAACAAATGATTTATCAACTGATCAATATCACTTGCTGTATCTAAAGCCAGCAATATGTGAAAGGAGAGCAATATTTTCAGGCAATATATTTATTTTCCCCTAAGTTTTTTTTCCCATACATTGCACCTTGCAGGCCTCTAATACTGATGTATACCAAAAAGTTCTTCTTCTTACTTACCTGAACATCTGCCAGGCAATTTGCAAGCCATTTTCTTTCCCTGGATTATCTTGATGCCTGCAACAGAGGGACCCCCAGAGGGTGGTGTGGCCCATAGACTCTGCCTTGTGCAGCTCTGTCCATACAGACTGAAAGACACACCTGGTAAGATCACTTGTAATACTTGGATAACTCTGGTAAAAATTGAAGAAGCAGGGTGCTGAAAGTGAATGCACAGGTGATGTTTTGAGGGTGTGTGGTCACTGCTCTATTACCTTTTTTTCTCTCTTTTAAACTCTCTCATAATGGAGTGACTGAGTTAGCCCACAGCATCTTACAACTGCTCTTGCTTTCCTCCAATTGCTGAGTCATTTTCTCATCTTTTGGTAGCTCTCTGACCTTTATGCTCCTTGATCAGCAAAAAAATCATTCTGCTGGCCAGTCTTCATGTGTGGTGGATTGTCAGGAGGCAAAAAGCCCCTGTTTGCATTAATGAGGTTCACAAAGACCAAGCAACACAGGTAGCAGAAAAGGAATTAATTTACTTCCATCCATTGCCCTTGCAGCATGACAAAGGAACAGCAGATGTTTGCTGTTTTAGGCTGTTGAGACCTTCTCAGGGCAGCTCTTGGATCAAATGTCAGGTTGTAGTTAAGGACTATGTGGCTCAAATTGTAACTTCTGTAGCAGTCTGTGATTCTGGCCACAGGGAAATTTCATTTGCTAGTTCCTTCCCAGACAGCATGAAGACATCTTGACTTTCTTGCCCTGGGAATGCAATAATTTTCACTACATATCACAGTGAGTGAGTCCCTTTCCCCCAACAATAAGATGAGCTAAGGACACCTTGTGTTACAAAGACTTATACCAACTTCACCCCTTAAGAGGTTTGAGCTGAAGAAACAAAAATTATTTCCCCCTCCCTCCAAAATCTTGAAGAAGGAGACAGAATTCCAGATTGCTGAGGACCTACCTTGTATGTACAGTTCAGGAAGGAGTGGGAAAATAATGAACAGAACTGACAGAAATTTAACATAGAAGAAATACTTTCTTATTCTTGTAGACTGTAATTGTATATAGAGCATGTATAACCTAAGTAGAGGCACATATAAATTCATGATACATACAAAGTAATATACATCTATGTAGATAAACTGTATTATATGTTTTATATATATAAATATACATGATTACATTAAGAAATAAAGGGCAGATGCTTTATAATTAATAATTTATTACTTGTGGGGCTTACCACTTTTCATCGTGAAATGTCTTACACAAAATCCAAACACAGACAAAGGGTCAAATTCCTTTCCTGGCAATTGCATATCCTAGCCCAATCTATAGCTTTTAATTTTGGCCTAGAGCTAGGGAAATTTTTCTCTTTGTTCCTGTCAATGGCAAAACTCTGACTTGAGCTGGATCAGAGCTTACACCAAAATGTTATGTGGTACATGTCACCTGTCTGGTGAGACTAAGGCAGGAGCTGTAGCACTTCATTCCCTCCCCTGTTTTCATGCAATACAGAAATAACCTCAAGCATGTCATCCTCAGGCTGAGGGCTTTGCAAGCAAGGAAACATGAAGATTTCAGCCTTTTTGAGCATGAGGTTGGAGGATATGTCATGTTCTTTTCCCTCACTTTAAAGCTTGCTAAAGTGAATAACCTCCGTGCTTCGGGATCTGCCTTTGCCGGCAAGGAGGATGTGATGGCTTACAGCTGATGTGCCATGTGGATATGGCATGATTGCATACCTGGATTTAGGTGAACAAAATAACTGTGCTCAGGAGCCACTTGACATTTTGTTTTGCCTTTTTCTTTATCCTTGCTGAACAAATGGTTGTGTGTTCTTGCTTACCTCCCACCACCCGCCATCCCTCTCTCAGAGATTAAAATGTGGAATTTTTTTGTTCTGGAAATATACTTGTTTTTGAAAGGGAGGTTGTGTGTGGAGGGACTTATGTATTCCAGTGTCATTTATGTGGATAATTTGGAACATGTTTTGTGAAAAGATTTGTATTTGCAGGACTTGCATTCTGAAGCTTTGAGAGGTGCCAGGGAGAATGCACTTCTCTTCCCCCTGCTCTTACAGACTCCTTCTGTGATGCTAATCAGAGCAGATTTATAGAGTGCATAGTAAATAAAGCCTGAACAAAGGGATGTATCCTTAGAAGAAGTAAAGAAAGTATTGACTAGGTGTTGCTAAGAGTAAAGTGTCTATTGTATGCTCTGAATGGCACTAGTATTGTAGGGAAAAGGAAAATCACAGGATTAAAGCCAGCTGGTAAGCACAGCCACAGCATACCCTAAAGTTCCCAAGGCAACCTCAAATGGCATTTTTCTAGGTTGCTTTTGGTTTGGTTGGTGGGGTTTTGTAGGAGTTTTTTTTTCCTTCTATGTTTGTTTGTTCGTTTGGAGTGGGGTTTTTGTTTTTTTTGTTTAAAGTTTGATTTTTAAATGTTAATATTCTTTAAAAGGGGAATTTTTGCTTTCACTCAGTATAATTGTGTCTGTGCTGATTCATAAGTGCACTTTCTTACAATTACAGCTGGCCTTAGAGATCTTTGAAGAAAACTTGGCAGAGAGACCTAAGGTTAATGCCTGGTATGAAGCTGTTATTCCCAGCCTCACAGTAAACACAAAATTACTGACCTACCTGAATAAGAAAATTGCTATTTTATCATGGGTTGATTTGCTGTCTGGATAGATCTCTTTAGCTTTAGAACTTTCTGTTTAAGTAATCCTGGAACAATTTGTTTTGTTTCTAGCTAAGCTTGAGCAGTAAATGTGAAAGGGATAAAAAATTTACTCAGAGAAATGAAATATTTGAAAGTCATAGTGGATCAAAAATGGCTACCTTACTAAATTACAAGGTTGCAAAGAGTAAGCAAGAAATACCAAAAGAAAGTTTAATTATATGTGTTGAAATACTATATAAATGAAAATTGCACAATGAAGTTGTTTACTACAGCAATTCAGATTCCTGCACAGCTGGTGTGTAACTACAATAAAAATGCTTATGCTATTTGGCTATATATATTAACAAAGAATATAATTGTTTTTCCCCTCAATTTATTAGAAGATAAAGAATGAACAAGTGACCTTGGACAGGCAATGTAGTCACAAAGGCTATGGAAAGGCTCTCTGCCTTCTTTGGTTCAGTCTTTCCTGTGGCAATGTTGGGTTTTATGCCCCTGACATGTCCCAAGTCCAGTGTCAGTCCCTGGAAATGTAGGCTAGTAATGGGAGAGGAGGACCAGGAAAGGGATAGCTTAAGGAAATGGGAGAAGCATAAACCTCTGGGACTGGAAATGGTCAAGGTTGATGAGGGAAAAATCTGAAATCATTGCAAGGTTTCTTTCTGTCATCTTGGAAAGTCTGTGGCCATTTGAGAATGTCACAAATTATGAGAAAGTGGCCAATCAATGTACACTCATTAAAAGCAAGGGTAAATATTCAGATAATTATAGGGCAGTCAGTCAACCTTTGGCTTTGAATAAGGCAGTGGTGCAAATTCTACTGATTTGCAGTATGTAAGGACATAAAATACCCCCAACTCGTTGACTTATTATCTACTTTGCCTTCCCTAAGGGAAAGTTTTGTCTTACAAACCTCTGATTGCCTTTGGAGATTACAGAAATGGCTTGGTGGATGAGAAGAGAGCACAGGATGTTTTTTATTCTGATGGCAGCAGAGCTTTGGGCATGGTCTCTCATAGTAGTATTTCTGCAGCCAAAGTGGTAAAAATAGGCTGGACAGATGGAAAACTTGCTAGGCTGCCAAATATGATCAGTGGTGTGGAGCCCAACTGGCATGTGATTATTAGTGGCATTCCTCAGCAGCTGATACAGGGGCAAATACTGATGAATGTCTCTATTAATGAGCAGAGTGGTGGGAATGATGATAAATCCTCATCAAGTTTGCAGATGACACCAGTGCTGGGACCAACAAATAAGTTGGAGGGAAGGTCTGTCATTCAGAGATAATTCAGTAACCCCAAGAAATGGGCTGACAGAAATGTCATGGAGCTCAGTAGAGGCAGACTGAGGAACAGAAGGCTAGGGGAAGATCTAAATGTCACTTTCAACTTCTTAAAAAGGATTTATAGAGAAGATGGAGCTAGACTTCTGTCAGAATTTCACAGCAAAAGGGCAAGAGGCAGTGAAGAGAGGCTGCAGGAAGGAAAAATGTAATTAGATCTAAGATAAAAAAATTCCTCGCTGTTGCCCAGAGAGTTTTGGATTCTCCATTTCCAGAGACAGCCAAATTTAAGTTATCCCTGCACTGAGATGGGAGCTGGATACAGACAACTCCCAAAGTCTTTTTAACTTGACTCATTCAATGACAACGGGAGAAGTGGTGATCACAGTATTTCAGGACTCAAGTTTATAATGTTAGAAAAGGCCTGTTAGATGGTCACAGCTCTTATTTACCAAGGAGATAAAAGGGATATTTGTTTGATATAGGTACAAAGGAGGTTTTGGACACACTCTCACTTGTGGGAATGTAGGACAGGAACTACCACTATTACTGTCCTCCACAAAACATTGTAGGAAGACTTTTGGTCTCTGAAAGACAAATTGTGGAAAGCAGCACACCAGACAGACAGCTGAGCTTTGTTTGCAGTGTGACTGAGAATGGAGCTCAGCCTAATTTATGTTCTGCTGCTAAAACAGAGCCTAGACTTTTGGAAGGACTTGGGTAGGAAGTATTAGCCACTCATTTACTGAAAACAGCACAAGTTTATGTATGACTCCTGTGGTAGAAACTTCTCAGATTTTCCATCCTAGAACACCAGCAAGTGTTTCCAAATACTTTCTTTTAAGGGTTGGAGTTATCCCTCGAGATAAAATGGAGCAACTCCTGTTCTGTATAGTGATTAACCAATATGTACTCTTACTGACTTAGATAAAAACAGTTTCTTACATTTGACTAACTCCATTTTAGTTTTGACCTTTTCATGCACATTAATCTTCTAACCAGCTTAATGCTGATCTCCTATATGCTGCTCACATCATTAATGAAGGTTTTCTTGTCGCAGACTGGTGTAAGAAATTCAGAGTTTTAAGATCTGTTTCAGTTGTTAGCAAAACTGCAGTCATCCTAAGTAAAGAGGAAAGATTTAATAATTTCAAAGAATTTAGGATGTATTTGTAAATAATCTGATAATTTTGTTTCATGCTGTGACAAACTCCCTGAGGATCATTGTAATTTTGGTATTTATGGTCATTTTTCCCTCAACATCACTCTTAAAGGTGTGTCATGAGACATGAACACCAAGATGCACTTGAAAAATAGGTTAATTTAAAGAGATTAAATTAATAATTTCTTGTTTATGTCAATAAACAAGTATTATAAGTCAATCTTGCATAAAATTGTTTGTTGTACATACACTAGCTTGCACTATAAAATGAAGTTAGATTTAAATATGTTCTTTTGAATTTATTTTCATCAAGCAGGAAAAATCTATTCCTTTGAATAATTTTTGAGAAGTTCAGCACAAGACCCAAATATCTGTGTCCATTTTCTTGTGACAGTACACCCTCAAGCTTAAGGAATTCATGAATGACTTTTTTTGACCTTGATTCTGCTCACTTTGCAGAGATGAAAATCATTGGGTCTAAACTTTGGGTCTTCTTTTCAACTTTGGTTTTGTTCTAAAGGGATATTTTAGCTGTGATAATCCCAAAAATTACCAAAGAAGGAGAATTTATGTTGAAAGTCTCTCTTGAAAAGTCAAGCATGACTGCAGGATTCTTAATTGATCCTTCAGTCTGTGCACTTTAGATGGACATTGAAAAGAGAATCTTAATTTTCTAACATTTTGTTAGGAACATTGAGGTCTTTTCTTTCCAAGATGGATGCAGGACACTGCATGGCTCAGGAAACTGGTAATGCAACACCAAATCTATTATTACCCAATTCACAGCCTCAGATTCAGACATGGTGATGACTGAAAGTCATTACCATCAGACAACTGCTCCATAAATTTATGTCAAAGGCAATGATGATTCCAGCCTGGCTCGCTAAGGGCATCTGTCCTCTTAATAAAATCATCTCTGTTATTGGTTTGGATTTCAAAGACTAAACAGGCATAGAAAACAACCATTCAGACAAAAAAGCCAGGAGTGCAGAGGGGTTGTGCAAATAAATACCCACAGCCTGAGCTCTTCCCAGGAGCTTTCTGGAATCCTTAATTGATTCCTAGACCTCAGCCACTCTGGAACGATCAGCAAAACAAAGGCAGTTTGCCTGGTTGTTTTCCTTGAGAGAGTCCGTGATATTTCTTCACAAATATAAAGATGTTGCATTCAATCACTGAGGTTGGAATTGGGGATCTGTCTCTCCCAAAAGCAATAATTTTCTGATATAGAACTTAAACATTTTCTGAAGCTGGTGAAGAAGTTTTTCCGTCCCATGTTCCCACTGTTGCAGTTTAATGTTTATAGGATTGCATCTTCAGTGTGAGGCAGTGATTAGCTCCCTGTTTCAGAGGAAAACAAGACATCTGGCAAGCTGTCAAAGCCATATCTTTTAGTACATGTCCTATGTTCTTTTGTTCTCAAAATAAGCAGCATAAATGTGATGAATGTATGGATGTGAGCATATAAATAACTAGTTCAAGGCTTCTCTCATGCAGCCTTGTTATAGGTATGAAATTCAGGAATTTAGGCCAGCTTATTTCCATAGCTGCAAAATTATCTTCTTTTATTTCATTTTCTATAATAGAAACAAAAAAGAAGGGTTTTTTTCTGTCCTATTTCTTGTTGTGTGTGCAAATTTGTGGGTATTTTATAAAGTAAACTTATTTTTTGCAAAGACAGGAAGGGGTTTTATTGTAAACATGGAGTTGATTTTTTTTTTACCATTGCACTGCATTTCCAAGGGAGATTAAACCTCTTATAAACTGATTATATTCAAAAGTAATTTCAGGTAGCAGCTACAGGCCAGTGGCTATTCAGCATTTCTTTGAGCAGGCCTGACAGGTGTGCAGGTGGTGGTTGCCCTGTTCAGTTGCATCTTCTTAAGTTAGTTTCCCTGCTGGTGTAAATCAATGTCACTCCATGAAATTCAAAGGATATGTCTGAATTTAGTTACAGCTGCATTGTATCAGAGTAGCACATTCTGAGTATGTGTTCTGGGTGTATTCAGGCCATGTCATCAAAAGCTGAGGCAAGACCTAAATAAGAAAGCTGGAGTCCAGCATCATCTTTAGTGAGGAAGAAAATGGTAAATGTAGAATTCAAAAATATGTATTGTGAGTTTGGGACACCTAAGTATGAGTGTAGGAAAAGTGAAATTTTAGATTTCATTTTCCTTGCCCTTCTCCCCTCCACCCCCATTTTCCTGTTGCCATGCAGACAAACAGCCTCATTTATGTTAGGATGCCTGTTTACAGCGCTTTCGTTCAACCCAATCAGGGAATTGATTTGGGCTAATAAAAAAGGCAGTCAGGGAAGGCTTTTTTTTTTTTTTTCATGTTTTAAGAGAGAATCCTAATCAGAGCTGTAGCACAGAGTAGCAAATGGTTGTGCCAGCGTAGTAGAAAGCAAAGTGCACCATGAGACAGAGGAAGGAATAGTTTAAGGTGCCATTGCCACCAAACACTTTGCATCTGAAATGAGATCTTTAGAGGAGTTCCTACAAACACATAAGTACTGCAGTGTGTTTGTTCAACCAGATGCTAACAGCTGCCCACCAAAGACACCAACAAACATAAAAAGGAATTCCAATTAGGTGGGGAAAACTGGGTTGATAGCAGCTGTATGTCTTTACTTAGAAGCCAGCTGCGTGGTATTTTAGAGATGCTGTTTCTAAGCTTCAGGGTACAAGTCAAGAAATTTGACTCATAACCTGACATGAAATAAAAAGCAAAGAATGTGAGAAAGCAGCAGACCAGAGGGATCAGATTTGTTGGCTGTTACCTTGATACTTTTTTTGGCAGATTATAAAGGTTAAAGGATAAAAGATTTTAAGCAGCCAAGAGGTTGCACAAGTGAAGCACCCTTCAATATCACAGGAGGATATAAAAGACATGCTCTGCCCCAAAGTCTAATATATAAAATTGAATAAGCTGTCAGTTTTATGTAATATTTACTCTAGGGTGGAAATTAGTAGTTACCTTAGCAACACTAGTATCACCAGAGACATAGCCACGCTGACTCTGATTTACAGATCTGCATTTACCTTGACAATGTATTAAGTAACCTTTCTGAATGTTTTACTGGGCTTTTACGATGAACGAGGCACACTGCAACCAAGAAAAATGGTTTCTCCAGATTTCAAAACACTACATGCTGGTCAGACCCTTACCTGGCATAAATCTAAGGCTTCATTTGCCAAGGAAATAATGTTGATTTATTGCAGTGGAAAAACCAGCTCATCATTTTGAGCAGCACCGTGGTTTATTACCATTCACTCTTTTAACTTGTCAGCTATGAGGGGCTTTGATTTTGTAATATCATGGTCATGAAAATGAGAATAGTTAACAACCTTCAGTACTGCCAGATCTACTGGGGCAACTGAAGTGTGACTTTACCTCTAAATTCAGGGTTGGCTTAGATTTCCTTCTGCCACAGAATGCTTCAAATATTAAGAACATAACAAAGAAGTCATTACTGAAAGCACAGCTTTTTATCAGGAAAGTTCTGAATTAGGTCCTATGATGCTGCATGGTTCATATTGCATGCTAGTTGAATTACTTAATCCAATAAAACTGTCAGCAGTCTGAGCTTCCTTATACACATACCACACAGCCATCTTCAAAAGATTCATTAAAGTATACTGAATCTTAAGTACTCCAAGCAAGAGTGAGTCTGCTGTCTTCCAGGCTAAAATATTAGCTCTCAATACATGGAAACTGCTCCTTATTTGGATGCTGAATTAACTAAATTTTTAGCTTCTTCAGCTCATGTATTATGAGTGAATTCTGATACTGCAGATTTTCAGGTTACTTTGAAGTATAAGTACACCACATACTCTGCCAAAGCTTTAGCATTATTTTCTCCATAGCAAACAAACCAGACTGCATTTATGGCATGACTCTGAAATATTTTGGGGATCTTCTTAGAACTCCACTAAAGTCTCTCCCTGAAGCAGGAGCACCAAGTGGAGGTACATGTTATCCTTCTGCCATCTGTAGACACCTTGTCCCCAGAGGCAAAAACACGTTCCTAATTTTGTTTCACTTTTTATGCCTCCCAGGTCTACAGCTTATTGGGTGCAAAGAAGCTAGGTATTGATTTTCATTTCGTTTTCCCAGTTATATATTCTCTTTCCACCTGGACATCTTGTCCTGTCAATTTTGAGACCTTGTTCTTTTGGCCAGGATTTTCAGGCATGTGTCAGCCAATTCTAAATGGAGGGTTCCAACCTTCATATGGAAGTGGGTCATAAGATGAAGGCAGAAAGCACAGCAGCCACCAAATGTACAGAAATACGAGCAGTTTTCCAGGGGAACTGTGTATAATAAAAAAAGGTACAGAGTAATCTCATGGCTAAAGTAGGAAATCTGTCTAGAGATCACAAAGACACCAACCCCACATACAAACAGGGGTATGCTGTGACAGTTCCAAACATGCATGCATTAGGCAGCTCCCAAACAATACACATGTGCTGCAGTTTTCCAGCAAATTCCAAATTAACCAATAACTAATCCCTTTACCTGCATCGCTGATGCTAGAGCTCAAGTCAAAGTTTTCCTCTGCAAAGACTCAGTAGCCTTTCTTTGGCTGATGTTTTCTAGAGCAAATTCTGCTGCCCTGCAGGGTAAGATCTTCATTCCTTATGACCAAGTTAATTTCCTTGTATTTTGTCTAGTTAATACACAATGTTGTTCTAACAGCATCCTCATTAGTAAATTTTTACCTTTGTGTAGCAGATCTTTTTATTTTTATTGTTGTTGCTTACTATGCTGTAACCTTCACACTACCTGCAGACATCACTAGGCATCACACAGACTGATGATAAAATGACTCAATAATTTTGGATGATAGATTTATCCTCACTGGACTTTGCTAATAATGCATTTACACTCTATAATCAATTATGGTTTTTAGAGACCTGCCAGTTATTCAACTCTTCTTCCACCTACTGCCATATGGAATATACCAACATAGGCATATGATTGTGTGCAGAAAGAGCTAACAGTCCTGTATTTTATAATAATCTCTTTTTTTTTTAACACATCTCACAACTACCATTAAATTTATTGTTTTGATGCCACAGAATCTTGAGTGAATTGCCTTTTATTTGTGTGTAAAGTCTGAATTAAAGGAGTGTTTGTTTAGCTTTTAGTTATTCTTCACGCTTCTCTAATAATTAAGAATAGCTAAGAGAGATCTCTGCTCCTTTCTGAAATTTCTGTGATTTGTGGATTTTTAATAGATGCTCAAAAGATTAATAACGGTGCAGCATAACCCTGGAGAATTGTGGGAACAGGTGAGTATCCATTCCCTTGTTTTGCTAAACATATGGAAGACAAAATGATTTAAATGTGCCTGCTTGCTCCTGGCACTAGAGATCTGTCTTATATTCTTTCCACCATGAGCAATTTGAAGCCTTTGTGTGATGAAGGGAGGAGATTAATTCCTGGATTGTTTACTGTACCACTGAAACCCTTGTGAGCAAGATGTGTGTTTGTGGCTCTCCTTTAGGTCACATTTTCTCTTCTGGTTGAGTGCAATCATGCTCTTCACTGCTACCTTCCAGTTCAAATTCATCCTGACGGGTATTATTCTTGTACTCTGTGCCTTCTACTGCACTCATTTCATCCCCCAAATGAGCAATCCAAGACTTGGTATGCTATTGCTTGAACCAGATCTTAATGAAGGCCATCTATTTGCTTTCATTTCATTAAATTTAATGTGCAGAAGTCTAAACAGCTGTGCATAGAGTAGAAACTTCCCTTAAGTGAAATGTTTGGGCTGTAGAATCAGTCTTCAAGGTGCACAGCTGAATGCAGTGCTCCTGAGCCGCGTGTCTTGGTTGGAAAAGACAGGTGTCTGCTAAGGAAGGCAGGAGCCTCCCTTGAAATGGCAAATTTAAACCCCCTCTCTCCTGATTGTTATAAATTTGAAATTAAGGGGGCTCTCAGGCAAAAATATGGGAATAAGAATAACAGTTCTTTAATAGGAAAAATAAAAACTGCAGCAATACAAAACAACACTGACAGAGTCAGAATACAACCTGACACCCTGTTGGTCAGGGAGTTGGTAGCAGTCCCATTAAATGGTGTCTGCAGTCCACCTGCAGTGCTAGCTGTGGTTCTGTTGGAGCAGGAATCCTGTAGAAGGGTGGAGTTTTCCTCTGAAGGTCCAAGGGTGATGTAGATGGGCTTGGTCTTCTGCTGGGAATCCAGTGGAGAAGAAAGCTGCTCCTCTGGGAATCCAGTGGGAAAAGGCTGCCTGCAGTGTTCCAAATCTCAGATTATATCCAGGTAGGAATGCTTGGCTCCTCCCCCTGGGCAGAGCTTCTCCCAGTGGGATGATGTAATTTTATCAGTCATGCAGTGACACTCACTGGCCCATTAACAGAAGATATCCCCTGGAGGGAGGACTGGTTGTGAAAGAGATAAAGAAAAACTGCTGGATTAACAGGAGATAACTGCCCCACATCTAACACATGGCAATAGAATACACAGCCCCAGCCACATTTGCTGCATTTGCAGCTCTAGACACCATGGTTCAACCTCCTGCAGAACTAGACTTCCTTGCAGAACAGGTGGGTGTAGGACTGGACACTTGGACTCTGAGGTTTTCAATTCTTGAGTTACTGAACTTTTCCCTTTGCTAGCAAGCTATGCTACAAAATAGCTGCTATGTGTTACAGGTGCCAGGAGTCAAGGAATTACTAAGGAATTCCTAAAACCACAATAAATATGCAAGCAAATGTTAAGGGGGGGGGAGGGTTCAGTTTAGGTGACAGGATAAATATGTTTTGAATTGCTTTGAGAGCTGCAGAAATGTCTAGAGAATGGATGAACCTGTGAATCCTAGTGTATCTAGCCCTGCAGTGTTGCAAGGGCATAATACAAATCCATGAAATAAGGCAAATCATGGGTAAAACAGAGCTGTATAACAGCTCTAGTGAAAAAAAAGAAAAAAAAAAGAAAATATTAGAAATATGTTTTTCGACTTGTAAACACATGGATAACAGTAAAAGTTCCACTTCTGAAAATAAAGGTTAAAATCAGCTCCTTGGGTGCAAAGAAAGAAAAGCAAACAGTTTTTGCATACATTTCTGGATCCTGTGGATTTCTCCCATAACAGTTCCCTTGGAATCGCTTCTTTCTTGATAGGAGGAACTAATTTTTATGTACAGGAGCAGTGCCTGAAGAAATCATTAGGGCAATGAATATTTCAGAAAGAGCATGGGGAGCACTTTGGGGAGAAAGGCATATCAGCAGGAAACCTGTTCTGAGGAAGTTTATGGCATTTTAAATCATTTCCTGGCCTCTTTTTTGCACGTTAGAAGATCATTATATTGGCAACATATTCATCACAATTTTGAAAGCTGGATTTTTCTCTGCTACAAGGGGAGAGGGTCAACAATAGCTGTGTAAGAAATGTATTATATTTGTTAACTTGTTTGCTGCAGTAGTGATTGGATTCTGATTTTGTTTGTTGGCTTTTATTTTTTTTTTTTAATAGGAGTTATGAATGACCAAAGATCATAAAAAGCTAGATCTTTTCAATCCACAGGTGTGGGGGGGTGAGAATATGATACTGAGCACAGCAGGAGGCAGAAGTTTGTCTCTTGCTGCTGATCCTGTGCTTGACCCCTTTGCTTTTGGAAAAGAAAACCACAGCAGCTCCTCCTCCTCCTGAGTTCCCATAGAAAGGAAATGAGCTTCTGTCACCAGAAAAAATGTTTGTATTGTCTCTGTGGAAGGTAGGGGCTCAGGACTCCTGCTACACATTCATTTTGTCCTTGGGAGCAAGCCCAGTTTGTGATTCCAGCTTGTGAAGCTTTTTTTTTCCTTTTGCAAGCCACCACACCCCAATGACAGGAAGGAGCTGTGGCCACAGTGTCCTTTGGCCTTGCCCCCCCAGCCTAACACCCAGGTCCATGTCAGCACATCCACCTGCAGCTTCAGGAACTTGTGCTTCTGGGTCCTCCACACTTTTCAGGCTTTTAAGATGGTTAAAGAAAAGAGGAAATAACCAAATTAATCCTGCTGGAATATCTTGGAGGATTGTGGATAAACCATTGTGACTTTTCTTGTAAAAAGTCATCCCAGGATTTAGCCATTTAAGGAAGAATTGGTGAACCTTGCTCATGCTGAAATGTCTTCACAAGGTGGGAGTTGATCTTGGTTGGCTGCCAGGTACCCATCCAACTCCTCTCTCACTCTCCCTGCTCAGAAGAACAAGGGGAGAAAATAAAAAGAGAAAAGCTCATGTGCTTGGGTAAAAAAAGAGAGATCTCTTGCTAATTACTGACACAGGCAAAAGAGTTGTGCCATTACTTAACTAATGAGGAAATTAGTTTATGGGAAAAATTATTTCTAATTAAATTAGAATTGAACAGTGAGAAACAAACACAAAAACTAAAGCACCTTTTCTTCATCCCATCCCTTTCTCCCAGGCTCAACCTCACTCCTTCATTGCCCACTCTTTCTCTTCCCCGTTCATAGCACTGTAGGAGGTTGGAGGGTTGTGGTCAATCCATAACAGATCCTTTCTGCTTTTTCTGTCTCTTAATCCTTAACTTTTTTTCTCTTAAATCCTTTCTTTCTCTTAAAGCTATCCCCTGCTCCAGCCTTTCCCATGGGTTGCAGTCTTTAAGGATAAACCTGCTCCAGTGTGGGCTCTTCATGGGGCACAGTTTCTTTGGGAAATTTCCATAACTCTAGCATGGAGTGTCCCACAGGCTGCAGGATGAACATCTATCTACTCCAGCATGGTTTCTCCAAGGGCTGTAGAGGAAGCTCTGCTCCAGCACCTGAAGCACTTTCTCCCCCTCTTCTCACATCTTTTTTTGTTCCCTTTGTCTACTGTGTTCTGCCTTTCCTTAACCAAGTTTTCCTTGAGACACCACCAGCTTTGCTGTATCCTGTGCTAAGTCAATTTTGGAGCCACACAGGGCAGTCCCTGACTTCTTCTGCACCTGAGGGTTGCTCTCTTTTACAAAACTGTACCTTGGCTGGATGGGATGGAGGTAATTTTCTCCATAGCAGCCTCTGTGGTATTTTACTTACAGAACTGTCTTTATCTCAGCCTGTGAATTCTCATCATTTGTTCTTTGTTTCTTTCCCCTGTCCCACCGGAGGTGTGGGAACAAGTGAGTGAGTGGTTGCAGGCTTAGCTGCTGGCCAGGATCAACCCACCACAAAGGATTTTGCCCAACAGGTAGCCTCAGGAAGACAGCAGCTCCCAGCTCCTCCTGAGCTGGAAACCTCTGCTTCATGTATAGATAATATACTTGTCACAGCTCAAGGCAGCCTGTGTCACAGATCAGGAGCTCCACAGCAGAAGGAACCTCTCATTACAGAGGAGGGGGACAGGAACTGTCTTGAGATGAAACCTCACTAAAAAGGTTTTAAAACAAATTTTAAAAATGAATGGGAATAAATTGCCAGGGCCAGATGTCATTCACCCATGAATATGAAACTGGTGAACTGCTAACTGTGGTTTGCAATATATTCATTGTATCATCCTTAGTAGCTAAGGAAGAAAAGTGCTAAGTATGACAGAAACTTCTAAGAAAAACTCCAGAGCTATCCTAGTTAATATAAACAGGTAAATCAGATTTCCATGAGAATAAAATTGGTAGGAGCCGTAAAATAAAGAGAATAAATTAGCAGACCCATGAATAAATATCATGCAGCACATGAAAGTCAATAGGTTTTTTTTTTTTGTAAGGGGAAGTGATTTCTCCCTCTATGTGACAGACACAGGTGATACAGTCAGTGTCATTTACCTAGTTATGTAAATTAGCCCTGAAACACAGGGCTTCCTGAAAAACAGGAAATTATTCTTAGGAGGTGTCTTTGTTGGATGATAAATCATTAGGAGGTTAGGTTTTATAATGGAAATTCATTATCGATGAGGCCCCAGGTCCTCTGTTTGGGATTTAGAGTGCTTAATATGCAGGCATATTTTCACCTTGGAGAAAGGGATGAATTGGAAAGTTAAACATGGTGACATCAAGCACTCTGCTCTGTGCTGAATAATTAGATAACATAGGGCCAGGCAGTAGATATTCCCAGTTTTGTGTGTGTTTTTATACATAGGTGCATGTATTTGCAGCCCTGATGAACTCTAAACAAGCTGTCACTGTGAGTGACCTGTGCTGCTGTGAAGCTCTCAGTTTTCTGAGGAGTCAAAAACCCTCAATTTACACCACTCTGGGTATTTCTAGTACAAGAGTTTGAATGCTGTGGCATTGCACTTACCCCACCTCAGAAATTAGAACTCAAAACAGCATGAGGAGAACAGGAAGTCAAATGTGCCTTCATATAACTAAAGAACTAAAAGACTAGGATTATTTATCATGGAAAACAAGTGACTGAAATAGAGGTATGACCTAAAAGTCAATTAATGAGAGCAAAAGGGTTTAGGTATCAATACCTATTTGTTATACAGGAAGTAGGGGACATCTGTTGAAATTATTGGAAAATAAGATTAAAGCAAGTGATTTTTGGTTTTTTTTCTGCTAAGCATAAATTCTGGTGAACATTGTCATACATTTCCATGTGCTTTTGCATACAAATGAGTTCAAATGGACAAGGACACTGACAAGTGTTAAACTTTGGGGATCTGTGTTTATCTGCTATCTTAGTAAACTTGTATGTTTTAGTTTGCCAGATCTTAGTGATTCAGCATAAGGATCATAAGGGTGAATTTAATGCTTTTTTACCTAAACATTTCTTCCTAGTCTATAATTTTACAGTCCCTGGCATGATGAAGAAATGTAGCCTTTTTGCATTAATTAGTTCTTTTCATTTGACTTCTATTTCTACTATTTTAGTGCAAACACACATTGGAACCTCTCCTAAATTTTTGACCAACTTAGTGGAGAGTCATAGATGAAGGGAAGAAAATTCCCAGATTAACTAAAAGATTTCTTTTCAGTGAAACAATACTTCACTTTAAAAACAGAAGGAAAAAAAAAAAAACCAAACCAAAAAGTGCAAAAACCTTGGTATTTACTGAATATTAGATCAGCCAGTATCTGTTAATCAGCACCAGAAGGGATGTTCACAGAGGCTAAATTTGTCCTGTTTATCCATGTCTCCAGATCACTGGTTGGGAAGACTGGGATATGGGAAAGAATTTGCAATTTCCTTAAACTGTAACAATCTCTATGAGAAAAGGAAGGTTTGCCTTGAAACATTCTGTAGTGTGCACATAGTCCTAATGATAACTGATATTAATAATACTTATAAACCATGTATTATTTTGCTGCAGCATATACATATATACTTTTAAAAACACAATTTGCTTTACCTAGCAGCACCTGTATGTATTTATCTTGGAAGGAAAAGTGAGAAGAGAAAGGGTGAATGTTTCCAAGCTAATATAGACAAGATTTCTCATCTCCAGGAAGGGATAAAGGCCAAGGTTTGCTAAAGGTGTAACCTGAAGAGGAGTGCCCTAGGCTGTAATTAGGCATCTGTCTCCTTTGCTGTGGAGCAAGGCTCCCACAACAAATCATGTGGAGAGGCTGGTTGCTCATCACACTTCAAGGCAAAAAAGTGTCTCAAAATTACCTTTGGTCACCCAGCTTAAGGAATTCATGTTCAAGATTCTTAAATGATGCAACTCTTTTTGTATGAATTTTCTAAAAATGTTTGTTTATGGTAGTATGTCTCACTATTTTCACTGGGGGAAATGTTATATTTTGAAACATATGAAAATTACAAGTTTACTGAAAAATCTCATTTGTAAAATTTTCATGTTTTATTTTTCTATTCCTGCCTTAAAATCACATCTCAACCTTTAAAGGACAAGTGTGAAAGCGTACACTCAGCCTTGCTCTTCAAAGTTCAGATCAAGCGATACTGCCAAGATTTATGCTTCTGTGGCAAATAATTCACAGATGCCAACTCATTGAAGAATCCAAGAGCTTTGTCTTATGCCAGGGTAACTTCAGCAGTATTTTCCAGAGCTGTGGATTAAGTTTGCTGAAGCAAAAAAATGACGACGTGTCTGATCTATTCCAACAGCCGTGCCAGATGTAAAGATGATTCATCAGTGTTCCCTCTTTAATGGCAACTATCTCCAGTGGGCAGTAAAGAATGACCAAACTGACTATCAGATGGCAAGGAGCAGAAGCTGGAACTGCATTTGCCTTGCTCACTTTGTACTCGATTGTGTATCCAGGCGTTCCTGTCTAGACTCGTAGGGGCTGCTCGAGCATTTAATTACTTGAATCCCAATGAGCTGAAACTGCTTGGTTCAGGAGATAGCACAATAAAGGCATTCTCCTGAGGTGGCTATATCATTTTTTTAAGCTTTACTGACAAGCTAGAAATAGTCACAGATTTTAAATGTTGCCAATGATTATATTCAAAAAGCATGAAAAATATGAGCCTACATTTTCTGCTGCGCCCATGTTCCTTCAGGAGCAGCAAAAGAAGGGAATGTAGGCTTCATGTGGAACCACCTAATTCTCTGGTTACACACCAGCTTTGGCCACTGTTATAAATTACACCATATAATGGTCCCAAAAGGGGACAGTCTGGTGCTAAGCCCTCCCACTCCTGCACCACTGTGTAACCACGTCAAGGAATGGGAGCACTGACTTTGTGTTAGCTCAAGTATTTCAGTGCCTGAAGTACTCAGACTAGAGGTCTGAGTACTCTTGCCAAAATCAAGGTGGCAAGATGGATCAGACTAGCTAAGAGACTCAGGGAAGAGGGAAGTGTAAAATGTTGCAAACTTGGAGTCTGCATTTCACATGTATTTGAGGAAATATGGATGTCTCCCAGGTTTGTGTGTGAGTGGTGTCAGTGGGATATCTGGTATCCAGCTAAGCACGCAGCTACCTTGTGTCAGTAATTCTAAATGAGACAATTGTCTCAAATTTGCTACTTCACAATCTTTGTATTGGGTTTCTCAGCTAATTTTTTGTTAGGGTTTTTTTGTTCTTTTTTTTGGGGTTGTTTGTTTGTTTAATAGCTTTTCCCATAGAATTTGCAGGAGAGAGTGAAGGTTTCCCATGTAGTAGAAGAAAAAGTGCATGGACTTGGGATGCAAATCCAAGTGGAGAAAAACATTACCAAAGAAATTCAGATAGTTAGTGACTCATATAAAATATAACTTGACATTTGAGCATGCAAGATGATTTGTGGCAAGTGGCTTATACAACTCCCAATTTTTTATATCCTCTTATGGGGAACGCTGCCAAATCTGGAATAGAATATATGATTTATTTTTATTTCAGGGTAGAAATTGTCTTTTTGATTTTCAGTCTGCAAAAGATGAGCACTTGCCAGTGCACATTTAAACACAGCCAAAAAAAAAAAAAAAAAGAGAGCATGCTTGAGCCAAGCAGGAGCAGAATTAGTTACAGACTGTTTTTTTTCTCCACAGCATGACTTATATTGATACATTAATTGTGTTAAATGGCATAACTTTGTAGTTTTCACTAGTTTACATAAGAAAAGTTCATACTGTTGTAATTGTTATTGTGACTTCAGTAAATAGAATAGGAATAAGAATTCTCCCCTAACAGTTTAATAATTCTCTTCAGGGTTTCACTTAATTTTACACTATGGACTATATAATTACAACCCTTTTGCTACCTAGGAGATAATCTGAGCTCCAGTTTAACAAGCCTTATATATAGCATGGGATTCTTTCACTTTAAATGTTCAGTAATCTGGGATTACCTTCTTAAAACAAAGCATCTTCTGAACAGGTTTGCATCTGGGAAAGAGGTAATGATAATCAAGGCTAGATTTGAAGAATGGCAAAACATAACAACATAAGATTTAAACTTGTCTGATAATGCTTTCATTTCTCCTGGGTGGGGTAGGGTGGGTAAGAAAGGGCATAATAAACCCTTTAAGTAGCAGAGAGAAATACAGAAAAAAATTGTGTTAAACCTCATATTCTTGTTATTATTGCCTCTTAGAGTCACTTCACTGCTGATAAGGCTTGTGTGCTTCTTCCTCCAAGCCCTGTTTAAATTTCTAGTTTGACCATACCTGCCTTCCCTCTGTTTAACCGTGATTTGACTGTGCCTATAGCATTATTTTACTATCATAAAAGGATACTTGGAGGTGATAATACTATGCAGTGCAACTCTGCTTTGCCTAGTACTTACCTGTTTCTTTAAAATATTCACTTTCATTTATAATTCTAATTTGGAAAGACAAATGCCATAATCCATGGATAATTAGGAGTCTAGACTAATTCTGTCATGTCAGTGCTTTCTTAATCTACCCCTAATCAGATTAAACATCTTAATTTAGATGTTATTGACATTGCAGATTGCAGAATTCCAAGGAAGCTGCTACAGTGTATGATACAGTTGTAGTTGTTGTAAATGGAATTTACTGGCTATTTATGACCTGTAATATTTTGCAAAGAGTATAAAAAATGAATTAAGAAATCCAAAAGTTTATTCTAACACCAGGAAAAATGAAAGTACACATCCATCAAGATCTTAACTCTATTGGTTCAATTATCTTTTTAGGAGAGAGGTCACTAAAACAAAGTAAAGATGAGGGAATTATTTTCTTAAGAACTTTTTGCAGCTAAGAGATGTACAATGAGTTTCACTATATATATTAGTGAATCAACACAAAATCAGTTTGTTAATTAGAGAAACCACAAGCTGTTTGTTCTTCATATCAATATCAACTGCAATCACAAATATTTCAGTGCAGTTGTTGGCAGTAACCAACAAGCAAGAGGACTGATTTAAATCTGGAATTTCTCTTTTGTAGGCAACCCTGACTCACTAGCATGGTTTGCACCTATAAAGGATGTACTGTGATCCAGGCTGAGTGTGTGTTCCTAATGGGATTTCATTGAATAAAACCACAAATGATACCTCAAGATATATCAGGAAAAGTCTTCTAGGGAAGATGAAGAACTTGCAATTGCAAAATTTCATCAGCAATTGTGACCAAGTTTTATTTTTATCTCTGTCCTAAAATATATTTGAATAATTATCATTCGCTTTAAAAGACATTCTCCTTCCATAATTTTGTTAATTCTCTTCTACTTTTTCTGTTTATCAGAACAACATATTTTTAAATCACTTGATATGAGAGCATGTGCTTGTGATGGTGCCAGTCAGTTCTGAACACAAATTAAATGGTGACCTTGACTCTGGAAGTTTATGACTGCTTTGTACTGAGTCTTTGCTTACAGCATCAGCAGCTGGCACATCACAGGTAGTGCCCATTCTCTTTTGAGTCAGCTTTGGCAAGAGAGGTCATCACAAGTGTCGTGGTTTGAGAGGAAGTTAGTTTTTTCTGTATTCTCACCCAGAATATCCTGTCAAGAGCTGTATTTAATTTTTAAGTTAAAATAACTCTTGCTCTGATCTTAAAACAGAAGGCCAAATTTATCCTGAGTGAAATGCCTACTAAATTTGTTTTACTGTGGATAAGTTTATTTCCCTGTGTCAGATTTCAGCCTAAAGCAATTGCTTCTGAAAGTTTATTTTGTGATGTCTTATATGTGTTTCCAGAAATGTTTCTCTCTGTAAATAATGCCCAAAAGCTGTTGTACAACACAGTACAGTACCATTAAAATGTTGACTCTGTGAATTTGAAATATCAGTGGACAATTGATGATAGAACAGTGGAAGAGATTAATTTATCTTAAATAATATTATGCTGTTCTTGTCTCTCAGACCCACACAAAGTACTGAATCAGATTTTTTCCATTATTAGCACTATAAAATTTAACTGATACCTGCACAAAATGTACTCGTATAATACACATCAATCACAGATGCTGTGATCTGAGAAATAATAGTGCTAACTTGGCTTGGAGAAAAAGGCTACCATTTGGTAAGCTGTGTTCTTTTATGTCATTTATGTACTCAGGATGTTTTTGCCCTTTAGGTTGTGTTCCTAAGCTGCAAATGGGGAAAGAAATGAAAGGGATGGGAGGAAGAAAAGATAGAAATTATTGTGCTCATATCAAACGCTAGGCTAAGAAAATCTCTCAGCTAATTGTTTGTAAGATGGACTAGCTACAGGGTTGTAAACTAATTAGGATATAATTAACACCATTTGACAGCCCAGTTGCTACAAAAAATTGTATCTAACCTTCATTGCCTAATGCATTCTGCACTACAGATCAAACAGTTAAATTCAGCTTGCTGACTCCCCTGCCAAAAGCCCAATTCTGTTTCCAGAACTTTGCACATTCTTATTAAAATGAGATTATTTTAATGATATAATTTTTCTCTTTTTCTTTGTTACACTTCTGTAATTCTCAGAGCTGTTTCTCTTTACTTTGTGTACCAATTACAGTTCTCCTGCTGATTTAGATGGCAAATAGATGGAACCCTGGTGTAAATCATCCACTGCTTCTTCATGAATGGCTTTTAACTTGCATGTTATCCCTTCTGGTTTTGTGGGGTTTTTTGTTTTTTTTTTTTTTCAAGTTGTGCATTCCTCTTGTAGTTTATATGTAAGGTAGTGCAAGTTGTTGCCCATGCACCCAAGACCTGAGGATCTTACCCTCATTCAGTAGAAGCTGAAACCTGAACCAAGCAAGTGCTGCACGTGCTTGTGACTGGCTAGAGCAGGTGACAACCTCAGCACAGCTGGGATACTGAAAGAAGGTAAGTCAGGAAACCTTTTAAGAAGACATGAAGCAGAAGTTAATGATCTCAAGCGAGGAACACTTTGCAGAGAGCTTTCAGGGAGTGTTGTAGTTGTAAATGTGAACCAGGAAAAACAACTGTGAGATTGACACATGGAGAGAATCAAAGACATTCTGGTTCTAAATCTAGTAACAAGGACTGTGATGTTTAAGACTGTTAAAGATATATCTTGACCCACAGGAGAATCCCAAGTTGCCCAGAGAAGCTGTGGCTGCCTCATTTCTGGCAGTGTTCAAAGCCAGGCTGGAGGGAGCTCTGAGCAGCCTGGTCTAGTGGAAAGTGCCCCTGCCCATGACAGGGGAGTTAGAACTGAATTATTTTTCAAGTCTCTTCCAACCCAAACCATTCTATTGATTCTGTGGTATAGAAGATGAGATGGGCCACCTTCAAAAGGGCCAGAATGGACTCAGTCTCCCTCACACCCTGTGAGTTGCTGTGTACATGCCTTGAAATCTCTCACAAGATCAGAGCGTTCCAAAGGACCAAAAACTTCACTGCCAGTGGTCCAGAACTGTGGCATCACTGCCACGTCCAACTCAATTCTGACTCTTCAACCCAAAGATTAGGAAAACATTAGATGTTGAGTTTGTACACTCTAGCAAGATGGCAGCCTTAGTTGCATAAAACATTGGTATAATTCATGCTTTCAGTTCTTGTTTGAAGCTTTTTTGAGAGAGGACAAATCCTGAAAAGACTTTAAAATTAAATGACAATTAAAAAGTCCACGTAAAGAGTATACAAATTACTGCATCTGTAAGGTGATAGTTGCCATGGTAATGTTTGATTTCCTATTGACTACTTGAGTAAACAGTTTCCAAAATCCTGTTGACAATTTCACACTAGAAAATAACCATTTTATTCTGCAGTTCTTATTACATGCATTTAGTAAATATCACCTTTTATTTGTGATATTAGAAGTGTTATTTTTTTAAATCTCTGTTCTTATTCAGATTATAAGGAAAGATCAACCAACAGTCAGAAGTAAAAATGTAATCCACACTGGGGTGACCTCTTTTTATCCTGTTGAAAACAGAAAGTCATGCAATGCTCCCAAAATGTCTGTGCTTACACTTTGTGTTCCATCAAAACCATGCACCACATGTCACTGGGTATTCTGGGCTTGGATTTTTAATCATGCTGGTGTTGATGAAGGCTTTTTCCTTACTTTTATATCTGATTTCAGTCAGCTCCCCTATTATTTTCTTTTTTAGGCTGAAGCTGTTGTGGAAATTGCCATGTAACTGTGTTCAAGTTTCACCTCTGATGTGCTCAGCTTGTCTGCACTCCTTAGGCTTCTAGAAAACAGTGACAATTCTTTTCAATTTATTGGAAGGACCTTCCTGATAAGAGCAGTGCATTCTAGAAAAGTTCCTCGCTGTTGTGGTGTTTCAGAAATATTTCTAAAGGAGAGAGGGCATTGGAAATTGCCATTATTATGTCAGTGTTGATCATGCTTCTGCAGCCAAAAGTATTTCAAGTTTTTGAAGGACATTGTTTCCTCAAGATCACCATATGTCTGATGTCACTACTACAGCACCTATCATTTTTTAGATAAATAAAAAGACTTGAAGTTTATTAAAAATAGAGCTGGAATATTAACAGGTGTGCATTATTTCTGCCTTTTTAAACAAAACCATTTATTTCTTTTGCTGATTAATGTCATCAGCAACATGAAGGTCACTCAAAATGGTTTATGCCCATTTATGATTATCTTTCCCTTGATTCCAGCAATAAATAATGCGAAAACAGCAGGGCATAAGAACTCCTTGTTTTACTCTTTAGCTTCCTTTATTAATTCTTGGATGCTGATCATCCTCTCTGTTCAATCAGTATGATCACAAAGGACTGGGAGCATTTTGATTACACTGTCCTATCACTTCCTAATATTTTTTTTTCACAAAACTATTTCACAAAAGGTTTGAGAAAAGGTTTTGGCTAGAAATGCCTTCTGTCATAAAGATTATTTTTTATGCTGCAGTTTATAAAGATATCAAATATTTTTCCATTTGGGGGGTTATTTTTTGAGCCACAAAACTCAAACTTTTTATTTCTACTGAACAAAAGTGTATAAATTGTTAATCACATTTACTTGTCATATACTTGGTAAGAAAAAATATGCAAACATATAATTATGAGATATTTGTAAAATGGAGAAGAGAGACCTCTACAGTAAGTTGAATTATCACCTTGTTAAGTGAAAAGTGCTGAAAATTTTCCCTGAAACAAATGCGCATACACATCTATAATTTCTGTTCTCCAGTCTGCTATCACTGCAGTTGTCAGAGTCACAAAATGCACTCAGTATCTCCAGCAATGTCATATCTCTGGCCTACATGTGGTGCAGTGTTTGACTTTGTTCTCTTCAGGATACCTGTCATCTACAAAGCAGACAGCCTGCAGCTTCCACAATCTGGCCATTTTTAGATCTTGGCAGTGCTCTGAGAGAGCTACTTATTCACAGGACGTACTTGTCATCATCACCAAATCTTCATTTTTTGTATTTTCAGAGCATCACAGGTAACAACAGAGTGGAGTACTTGATAATCTGAAATAGACCTTAAGATACATTTATTTGGAGCTGTTTCACGCAGCTCCTTCAATATTTGTTTGTATCAAAAAAAGAAAAAAAGAAAGATTCAACTGGCTTCTATCTCGACTTTCCTCTTCATCTCTGCTAGAGTTCTGCTCTTTAAACCTTAACATCAGTTTTTGCAGCTAGCAGAAAAGATGATACTTTCAAACCCTAAGTGAGTCAAGTCCAATCGAAAGATGCAGGACAATTCTTCAAAGACCAGGATTTACTAATAGGATTCATAGAAGCCAAGGCTAGTGTCATTTGAACTAAATCCTGCAAACATAGAAATACTGGGTTTTTCAGAAAATATTTTGCATTTTCACAATTAATTTCCTACTGTAGGTCTGGTATGGTACTATGAGGTATATATGTTTGATGCATATATTGTAATACCATATTACCATTATGTGTAAAGTCAAACAGCTTCAATTTTTTCCTTCTGTGAAAATCTTCATGATACCATAATGTAACAAAACTACAGGCCAGACTTTGGTTGGCTGATTTGGAATGAAAAGGAAAACTATACTTTTCTTTATATAAGGTGTATAATTTTATATAAAGTATATTATTTTTAATAAGGTGTATTGTATATACAAAAGTGTATATGTGATGCACAGGAAAAAAAAAAATCTTTCTAGTTTTCCGAATATTTATTAAAAGACAAGATCTTGATTATGGCTTCAGTAATAGTAATAAGAAATATGCTCAGTGCAATAAATATTACTAATACCAGTGCAGGATTATTTCCCTTCCAATGGAAAAATGAGTTTCCCTAGCACAAGCTTCTTTGTAACAATTTCACTACAAGAAAGTTGAGGAACCTGTTAAAAATGCAGGAGATTTGAAAGTCAGAGCTTTGGCCAAGTGTGCTTATGAAAACAGCTTTATACAGAAACTGCACTGAAACTATTCCTACACATCAAATCAGTTATAGATATTTGTAGAAAGAATTATTCAGATCCCTTAAAGAATTCAGGCATCTAATGATTTTGAGGAACACCAACTGAGGTTTTCAACGATCTTTAGCAAGTTAGATACTTTGTTCCCTTTTGGTTCATCTGTTTAGTCAATTTTGGGAGGGGAAAAAAAACCAACAGATCTTTTCAAGACTTAACAAAAGAAATCAATGTAATTGTTGTTGATGACTACACTAAAGCAGTATTTTTCCAGAAAAGTTTTTTTCCAGAGTAGAAGTAATCTAAATTACAACTCCTAAAAGGTTTACTTAGATGATTTAAGGACCATATTGCACTTTTGTAATCATATGTGTTTGATTATTTTAATATTGAAAATATGCAATTTAAAAAAAACAATAGAAGAGATCATGAAAGTTGAGGGTGAGTCTGAGATTTGGACTAAATTTTTCTATACCATTGAACAAAGCAAACTGGCCTGAATACAATACTTTTATCTATAGAACAAAGACTTTGAAAGAAAAACTGGTTTATTTCACACAGCAATTTAACTCAGTTCAAAGACACATATGATATTTTTGCAGAGCTCGGGTACAGCCAGGTGCTGACAGATGAAACAAGTCTTTTCATTTTTGTTTTACTACCTGCTGTAGTAGTCAATTATTCATGATCATATTAAAAATATACCATAATTTTTATTAAAGCCCATAATTTAATGTTAAGATTTTAACCTTTCCCCATATTATTTTCTTCCTACAGTTTTCTGAGCATATGGCTCTTAACTCTTCCAGCTGAACTCCTCAAGGTTTAAGTGCAGACACCCAGAATAAGCATTTCTCACAAAGATAACATTCATTCTGCCTTTTTGAAAAGCTTCTTGAACTTTAGAACTGCCCTCAGCTTTCTTCAATAGATTATTTGTTTCCTTATTTTTCTACTTACCATTTCTAATTTTCAAACCTGCAATTAAAAATCAGTTTGGCATTTTACCAATGAGAAGCAAACAGGCAACTCAAAGAAGACATGAAGTCTAATATGCTTAGAAACTGTGCAAAAACCCTGGTATTTTCACTCTGTAGAGGAAACCCAGACTTTGATAGACTAGAAGTAAGAATTACCAATACTCTTTTTGCTGTTAAGTTCCACTAGAGAGCTATAAATGTTGAACAGAGTGTTAAACAGAAGGTGGGAATTTGAGACCAGTTTTCAGCAGGTTTTGTTTAAATTTGTCAAAAAAATGTTCTGCAGAAGGTATTTGGCTTGCATTTGGCAGAGTGAGAATTCAGGCACTACTTTCACATCACATGGAGGCAATAAAGATAAAAATGAAGGCATAATTACATATTATATTAAGATTAAATTTGTAAATATCAAACTACCCATATGGGTTCCTTACTTGTCAGTCCTTTCATCTGTAATTTACTCCTCATTCATACTTTTGGACTACTCTGTGTTTAACACTGTCAATTAGTAGAGCTTTTCAGTTTAGCAACTTTAATTAAACTTCTGATTTAACAGTTACTGCAAAGATTTTTTAGATGTAAGAAAACAATTTATTTGACCAAAAGAATCCAACAGTTAAGAAAATGAGAACCTGAAAATATTTTGCTAGTCTGGCTACAATTCAATAGCTACCTATATAGAATATAGTCTAGCCTGTTACATAACACTTTTGGTATTTTTCTCAGACATATTATTATAAATGTTATCTAGACCTCACTGGTGGTGATAATCTAAGTAAGGCAAGATGATTTTTTTAATATCCACAAAGAATTGTATTTAATATTTTTATCCTCCCAAGGCTATGCCTGGAACAGAAATTAGTACTTGATCTCAGACAAATTGCATTAAAGCAAATGGGATCTTGAATAAAAATAATATTATTTAAGTTATAAAATGTTCTACTTGAAAATGTTTAATCCAAATGACTTATTTTTAGTACTGCCAAGAGCAATACACAGATATTTGCAACTTTATTATTGAATTTCTGCTTAAAACTGAATAAAGGCAAATGCTCCACTGCTTTTATAGAGATTACATTTAAATCCATATGTATGCATATACAAATCTTTATGGTGTTGTCATTCTGCTGCAGAGGAGTCTATTTGTGTAGGGAGGAAAGGTAAGTGGGACTTTCATCTGTATTTAAGAAGGTCAGAATATGCCAGTTGTTTCCAGCAGAAGGTAATAGACTGGCATGGGAGTTGGGATTGATCCAGTGATCCATAGGATCTGCAGCACACAGGGCAGAAAATATGACAGGCACATATTAAACCCAGAAACTTTAGTTCTTCAGGCTCTGTCATGTAGCAAAACTTATAAGGGCTCCTTTTTATGGGTCAAAATATACATTTATGGGTAGTTAAATTTTGCTTAACTGATATCTCCTTTAAAACTGAGTAGCCGGGTAAGAAAATGTGAGGATATACACCCCAAATATCCACAGAAAATGACTCTGATTTCTTAGTGTGTGTAGGAGACTCATCAGAAACCCACAACCTGATCTTAATTTCTTTCTGCTGTGACCCTTCAACACCCTGTTAAAGGGAGAGAACCTTAGGAATAGCTTAGAAAAATCTCCTTGTACAGTAAACTTCCCACTCAGCAAACTACATATTTATGGTGTTTTTTATCTGGGAATTCCCCTCTTCCCAGTCTGATGTCCATGGGGCTACCAGCTAACGTGTGCTCCAGTGTTGGTGCCTCAGGTTTTCCCTCTTATATTTTCAGATTCTGTGCTGCTTTAGTGTGCAGTTCTGAGCTTCATGTTAAGGTATGGTGAGCTCTCTTCACAGACTAGGCAGACAAAACAAAACCTTCTCTAGCTGGAGACCAAGGACAAATGATCCAAATTTCAGTCCAAAGAGCAGAAACAAGTAGACTGAAGACAGAAAAACAAGAAGGATGGGACTTCATGGGCAAAAGCTGTAACTGGACAATTAACTCCAATATGCAAATGAACCAGAACTTATAAAAGTGAGAGACCCCATGACCAGTCATCCATTTTTGTGACCATTTTGGGTGCAGCCCTGGCTGGGCTCTTGTGCTGCCCAAGGTGAATCCATTGAGGCCTTCCAATAAATCCCTACTTTATTCTTTAACTTTGTCCAGCCTCTGTTCTAGGTCAGCCTTCAAGGCAAGTGTGGCTTCTCCCGTTTCCCAGGCTAGAAGTGCCTTGGTTCTCAAGAAACCCAAGAGTAACACACAGCATGAAAACCCAGATGAAATTGCTTTCATTTAGCATCACTATGGTAAGTTCTATATGGCCTCAGTGTATGCAAGGTATAGAAGAGTTCTGAAGTCAGCTTAAGCCCTTTTCTAGGGGCTAAAATAAATTAGAAATAACATTGACTGCAGCAACATATTTTTCCCTTAAAAAAAAAAAAGAGTTCTTTTTTCCTCTCATGGGATTTTTTTTTCCAAGATTGTATGTAATGTTTTCACTGAGAAAAAACATTCTAGCAATTTAAAGGATTTCCACTACCCTGTAATAAAAGCAAGAGAAATAGCCTAGGTGCAGAGAATTTGACAGCTTCTTTATTTGGGTGGTTTTTGTATGTTTGATTTTTGATTTGTTTGGGCTTTGCTTTGGTTTGGAGGGGTTGGTTTTGGTTTTTTTTTTTTTTTTGTTAGTAAGGCATATAAAGCTAAAGAGCTAAAGCTCTGCTTTTGCCTTGTTGACACAGATAAACTTTCATTAATGCTAAAGTAGATAGGATTAAGCCAAAGCTGAGTATGCAATGAACACAAGAAGGGCCAGCTCAAGGTTGAAATAGTGTTACCTTAGAAGTTTTATCAAAAACCATTTCAAATTGGTAGCATGGTTTTATGAAGATGTATAAACTAAATATTGTTTCAAAAGTAGTCATTATTGAAGATCAGTATAAAAGGAAAGAATAAAAATACAAGAAATTTGTCATGGGTATATTTAGTATATTACATTATATATATATATATATTCTGTTCTATGTTTTTCTTATGTAATCTCCTGAATGTGAACATGTGCAAAATGTGGCTCTGGTTGCATTTCCTGGGATTTGGAGCCCCGTTTATGTCAGGTTATGTACATCAAAATTTTTGCAGCACATGGCCTTCTGGTCTGACAGAATCCTAGCTTACACTTAGTGAATGACTATCCAAATATCTTTTCCTAAGCTGCTTCTGAGAAAAATTTCTGCATTTTTTTTTAACTGGGCAAAGTACTCAAAATAATTCTAGAAATACATGCTGAACACTTGAGAGAAGTGGGCTTTAACTGCTAACAATACTAAGGCATATTCAATAGCTGAATTGCATCATACATTCACTGCTATATAATTCATTTTAATTTCTTAGCATCAGTCATCTCAGTTATTTAAAAAAAAAGTAATTAGAATACAAAATTAATAAACTGAGATTATTAAATTTAGGTTGTTTAAAGCTTTGTAAAGAATCACAGGAAATATCTGCAACATAAATAACTTAATAGTCATAAGCATTATAATTAAATCACTGTTTTATTTTTCAGGCATGCTGAAATATCTTTAGGACATTAAATTTTATGTATTGGTTCATGATGTGTTGCCTCAGTGTTCCTTTCAATTCTGTCACTGATTTTGAGACAAGATAAAAAACAGGTGAGGTGGAAGTGGCTATACATACATTGGATGATTTGCAATCCCAAAATCTACCTCTTGAAATTATGAGAACAGATACACAAAATTTTCATATTGTTCTCCAGTTCAGA
Source organism: Serinus canaria (assembly GCF_022539315.1). Lineage (NCBI taxonomy): Eukaryota > Metazoa > Chordata > Aves > Passeriformes > Fringillidae > Serinus > Serinus canaria. Next base: position 7,487,051 of record NC_066313.1, read on the forward strand.
AATTTTATTCAGCACTTAAATTGTCTTTACTTGTTTCTACAAGCTGTGGCTTGTTCTAGTAGGGTTTTAATTGATTGAGTGCACAAAATGTCCAGGGGTGGTCAAGATTTTTGACTTTAGGCAAGTTAGATGTCACAATACGAGAACAAAGTATGAGAAACTTTTATATTCCAACTAATTAATTAGGCAGCACAGATTGCTCGTCTGATTATTCGTTATTCTCTGACAAGTAGGAGGTCAAAATGGGAACAATTTCAAGTGAGGATCTGGATTATTTATTCAAGACAAATTCAACAACTTCGATATTTTCCTTAAAATTCGGCAAACATGCATTTTTGTAAGCAAAATTCTGAGGAATGCAGCAAGGGTAAGTGAAAAATTAATATGGGAAATAATTATTGTGACTGGCTTGCATTATGAAAACTCGTGAGAGCAATTGTCATAGAAAATTTTATGAGTTTACCTTTCTTTTGCTTTATCAGGTAGCCAATACTCGATGCCTTTGCATTTCCATTAGGAAAATACAGTATGGATTAGTTGTCTTCTGATATAAATGAGTGTAATCTATAATAATGCAGAGGAAGCTGAACAAAACTCAGCTTTTCTATTGAATTGCCTGCTTGTTTAACTTTGCTGAAGTTATGCTGGCTTTTCATTTCTGCTCTCCTACTCTGTATTTCTGGTTGCTTCTTAATGCACTTCCAGCTATCAGGATGCTGCCCTTGGTATTGCAGATTATCCCAAACTAATTCTTTGGTCTTTATTCTTATTTTCTAACAAACTAGGCATCCTCACACAGTAGCCTTCTGTTCTTAAAGTTACTGTCAGAAGAATACCTGAGCCCCCCAAAGCTTTAATGATAAGCTACTGCATTAAATGTAAGTGAATCAAATATCTGTGAGAGAACAAATATATATATATATATATATATATATTTATATATACAAAAAGAAAATCAAGGAGAAAAATCTCAATAGTAGGGGAACATTCCTGGAATGAAATTGTAACTTAGTTTTGCTTCAAAATTTCAATATTTCAAGCTATTTCAGGAGCTTGTTTTCCATTTCTCAAAATAAACCCTATTATGGTTAAATGATAGAATCCATCATTCGTGAGGAAGTGCCAAATTTTAAACTGAATCATTAAGCTAATTGCTTTATTTAGTAATTTTGAACTTAAAGCAGCAACTTAAAAATTATGCCAAATGCCATATTGTCAAAACTCCTGCCTTTTCCACAGTTCCACCAATACCTTTCTCTCCCCTTTGTCATATTTTATTATTTCTTTCTCCTGGCAATGAAACTGTGAAACAATTAATGGCTTAGAATCACTTAATTGCCAAAGAGGGATCTTGCCAAAAGCATTTTGAAAAAGCTGAATAGAGAGAAGGTTAATTAAATTATTTTTATAATGACTCAAAGAATTCCTGCCTTTTTTCATGAGCTCCCTCACCTGGTCCTACAGGTGTCACTCTTTGGATTAATGTTGTTTCTGTGTATTTTTCACACTCAGAATCGATGTAGATTTTTCAAGATTGAGGGATTGGGGAATGGAGGTTGTGGTCCTTCCATAATCACTCCTTTCTTCCACTCTTTACTCCTCACAGCTTTTCCCAGCTCCAGTGTGGGTCCTTCCCCCTTTATCCTTGGGGATAAACCTTCCAGAAAAATCAGGAAAAACCTTCAGGAAAAAGTTCCTTCAGACCACAGTTGCTCCAGGTCACATCTCCCTCCTCCACCACAGGATCCTGCATGGTTGAAGTGTGGTTATCTGCTCCACAGGCTGCTTCAGCATCTGGAGCACCTCCTCTTCCTCCTCCTCTTCCTCTCACCTTGGTGCTCTCAGGGCTCTTCCTCACACAGTTTTTTGATATCTTTTCTCCTTATCCAGCATTTTTTCCTCTTTCTTACTGTTTTCCCAGCAGTGCCACCTGTTCAGCTGATGTCCCATGGCACATCCATTGTGGATTTGGCTGTGTCTAGGACAGGGCAGCTCCTGGAAGTCTCTCACAGATGTCACCCCTGCAGCCCCCTTGCTGCCAACACCTTGTCACTTGAATTCATCATCCCTCTTTTCTCATAGCACTTTTAAAGTTTTTGCAGTGCTGGCTTCCCCTCTCCAATCTCATATTTACTTTCAATCCATCAATAACCTAATTTAACTTTGAATCTTAGTGATTAGGCTGAAAATGCCCTCTTTGAAGCTTGTAATTGTGGGAGGTGTGGGATTTGCTGCACATGTGACAAGCTGTATGAGCTGCATAATATCATTTACTATCCCTCACTGGTAGAGGTAATTCCTAATTCTCCTTACTCTGGGAAAAAAAACAAATTTAGGAGATACAAGTTTCATTATGTCCTGCAATAATCAATATTATTTTAAGAGCAATGAGGCTTTTTTGTAGTTTGTTTTTTGTTATAAACCAGGAACTTCTGATGAACCTTTATGCTGGACATGAAGGAATGAAAATGACATTGTCTCTGATGCTGAATGCTATTCCCTGCCTACAGGTTCCCAGGGCAGTGGTCACAGCCCCAAGCCTGCCAGAGTTCAGAAATGTTTGGACAAAGCTCTCAGGCACAGGTTGTGACTCTTGGGGATGGTTCTGAGCAGGGCCAGGAGTTGGACTCGATGATCCTTGTGGGTCCTTTCCAATTCAGCATGTTCTGTGATGCTGTGATACTATTTAATAGGTAGCTTGTGCTAATAAATATTATTTAGTTCTCCATCCTAATCCATCAGATATTTATCAAACTGGACTGTGTGCTGTAAGACTTAGCCCAGTGATTTTATCTCATTTATTGGAGTAATTCTGCAGTGATGGAGAGTTACTCTGTGCCTCCCTGCTGCAGCTCCTGAGTGAATGTGCACCTGGGCAGGAGGGAGGCACATTAAAAATAATATTCCACTACTGTGCCCCTGGAAATAAAGATCAATGGGAGTTCCAGCAGAGTAATGTCTCATCCAGGCTTTGGAGGAAAAACATTGCCTCTCCTCAGGTGAGATTAAGAGGATGCAGAGGATGCACCCGCTCATTAAACATGAGGAGGAAATGGTGCCTCAGCTTTATGCTGTGTATCTATTTTGTAGGGAAATGCATAATGAAAACTTTCAACTTACATGTGGGATTTTGAGTCAGAGAGTAAATTACTTGTCCAAAGCCATGTAGCTGAAACAAGGAATTCTGGTTGGATTTTTGAAAATGTAAGCCAAAATCTTTTTCTGTGTTCTACTTTCCAAAACAAACCCCAAACCAAATCAAAGCAAGAACTAAAATGCCATTGATATTGCAACAGAGTATGAATATTACAAACCCATCAGTTATTGGAATTAACTTCAACAACTATTGAAATGCACACAGATTTAGACAGTCATGCAAATGCATATTTTTGTATGTATTTGTGTTGAAATAGGAAAAAGCTCAATAGTGCTTGTTCCCTGAGGTTTGACCTGGACTTGTTTCTAATCTATGAACCCTAATATTTAGCAATTTAAAGGCTAATGTTGTTTATAGATTTTGAATGCTAATAATTCTTTTATATTGCATAAATATGTATTTACATTGGAAAATCCTTATGAAGCTGAATTAAAGGCAAATGTAAATATCTGGGTTAATTTTTTGCACATTTTCAAGCACATACCAGAAGGGAAGAGAAAAATTGGTCATTATGAGTACATAGTGATGAAAAATGGCTAGACACAATAAAGGATAATTTCTTTGGTTTCCACAGCATAATGGAGTATGAATCATATTTAAAATTAATGACTGAGAAGACAGATCATGATTTGAATGTCATCAGCAGCTATTTTACTTCTCCCTAGAGCTGAAACAAGCCTTTTATGAGAGATGAGTTCCTGCAAACAAGCCTTTCTAAGCTGTCTGGAAGCTCCTAATTTATAACAGAGCTTTAGAAAATGCTTTATTTTTTACTTTTTTCCATGCTTGGGGTAAGAATAGTAGACTGGGGACATCACCTTACTGTCCAGCAAGTTTGTTTGTTTTTTTGATCCAGTTGTTTTTTTGCAAGTAATTTTTTCAAACATAACTTTTTTGAGGGGTGATGTTGGCAGTACATGCCCATGCTATTGTTTCTATTTAAGTGAACATTTGAATTCTGTTACTTTGTATGTGGGGTAGACATTCAGCAGAGATAATGAGTCAACAATGAATCTTTTTCAGGAAAAAGGCATCTGATGGGTTTTTATAGTGCAAGATATTGAGCGGCAATAAAAGGGGAAAATCAGGGTGGTTTTATACTTCTACATGTACCTAAAGTATTTTTATTTTTCAGCATCAGCAACAGTCCTATATTGAAAGTTAAAGTCTGCCATTGGAGATCAAACTTTTACTAAAAGATGAAGCACAGCTTCTGTTTCAAAGGACAGCAGGTTAGCCCTCACCTGACATTCAAACTTTGTGTTTACTGGAGCTGGTGTGTACTTTCAGTTCACAGGTTGTCCTTAAGCTGCTGGAGTTATTACAGTGGTGTATTTCCTTTCATTCCACCCACCAAGTCTCTCATGGCTCATTTGGCCTGCACAATGATGGTCTGCGAGATTGTTTTCATTTCTCAGTAACTTATATCACAGAGTATCTCAGATTTAGCCATAACTCTATTTTCCCTGACAGCCTCCTCTCTGCTCTTCCTTTTGCAGCTGGCTCTTCAGGAGAGCACTCATAAAGCATGGACACTTAGGATCTCAGTTTACAGAACCTGCCAAATTGCACCTTCAAATAGGCAGGAAGGCAGGATCACACATTGAAGGCAGTAGAATGGTTTATTTTTACAAACAGAGATAGACCAGGAGCGTCACTTTCATGTATAATACCTAAAATAATAGTAGGACTTTTGGTTTAGTGCATCATTCTTTATGCTGCACTGTCCTATTTACAGTCTTGTAATGTCAGAAAAACACTTTCCATTGTATTTAGGTTCTCTTATTTTATGGCAACATGTAGAAAGATACAGAAGCAATTCTGCTAAAAGTAGCTGAAATTTTGTTGAAAAATGTTCCCCTTCACATCATTACATTATATTGTTTTGCAGGAGCTGGAATGAGTACAGTGAAAGTTGAGAACTCTGGTGATCTGTAGCTTGGCAACTACAACAGTAGCCTGAGATCTGGAAGGCACAGATATGCTCAATTTATTGCTCTGCTGAAAAAAAAAATCCAGGGATATACATGTGTGTGTGGTGTGTGTGTGTGTGTGTGTATATATATATATATATATATATATATATATATATATATATATATATATATACATGTACATGCATACCTAAATATATGTATTTTATATATGTGTATGTTATAAATAGGGTACATACAGAAATAACAACAATAAAGTAAAATAATATCCCTGCATGCTACTTTTGTACATTTCAGGCCACAGTGTCCTGAATCCTACATGTCAGGATTCTGTCATCTTGATAAATATATTCTAAAAGAAAAAAAAAAAAGTATTTGAATATACCTCACTCCTAATATTTTGTATCATTTTCTTGATAGGCTTACTTCTTATTTAGTCGTGAAGAAAAGCTAGGTGTCAAAAATTAGAACTTAAAAATGCAAAGTGATTGCTGTCTCTTCATCAATTATGACATCATTTTCCATTCTCACTACCAAGGAGTCTCATGAACTACATGGAGTAATGCCTCTGCTCCTGGTGACTCCTCAGTTACCAAGGCACAAGGATTAAAGGAAAGTACTCATCTTTTTCACATCTTATGAGGGAGGTTAACGTTGGGAAGTTCCTGGCAACATGAATAAATGGAAGTCATCCTCTGCTGTTCAAAGACAACCAGTGGAAGTTATAAAACTACTTCTAAAGGTAATTGCCTCTAGGCAGTTCTCTGTTGCACTTTTTATTTTGCATGAGCCTCACCTGATACAGTATTGTGCTGTGTAGGAGTGGTTCTGATGGCTTAGAAAGGCAACCCAAATTAGGTATGAACAGCTAGTTCCAATGCTCATAGAAACACATTAGAAAAACATTACACAGGAGCAATAATTTGAGATCCCAAACACGTTTTTTCCCCATTAATGATATTTTAAAATGCAGAAAGCACTGCTGTGAAGCATGAAGGATGGCCAGGGTTAGCTAATGAGGCTGATAGGTACAATTGCTGCACACTTGATCTGCCTTGGACCCTAATGCTTATTTGGACATGTCTTATTATTGTGTGGGTGTTGAGTCTGTCCAAGCTCATAATCAATAGATATATGGTCATTTGCAGTGTTTATGTCTCTGTCTTGGATAGCTGGAACAAAGTGATGAGAAGGTAGTTTGCTCAGTTCATACAGGAAATTTCTCATGGACAATCTGAGCAAACTAATTGCTGGCATTAACATGAGAGTCATATAAGCGGTGGTAATGATACAGGTAATGAACCCCCCACCTTTGGCCATCACTTTATTACCTTCAGGGTCAGTAAAGAATTTTTTCAACCCTCAGTCACATTATAATTGGCTATTTGTACCTGGGAAGGATTTGGTACTGCACAGTATCTTCAGATATCATTCATCTGAAAGTGCTTTAAGTGCATCAGAAAAAAGAATGGTGGGGACCCACTGTCAAAGTCTGTTGGGAAATGGAGAGTTAAAAACCCTGTAATTTTTGGTCACAGACTTTTGAGCTTTAAAGGAAACAGTCTAAACTGACAGCCTAGCAATAGCTTAGCAGATCTATAAAAACTGTATATCAACAAAATGGTGATGGCTTGATGTTGCATGAACACCCTGAACCAAGCAGGGCAGTGCTTTGCTAAGTTTAGCTCTGTTTTGTTGATATGATGACTCAATCTCACAGAGAGACAGCAACACTCAGGCTGCATTTCTTTGTAAGCTGTATGAAAAGCCTGGGGAGAGAATGATTTTAATTTAAGCTGGTTTTGCAAAGGCTATCGACTTGGGTTTAGGCATTCTGAGTTAATCATCCCAGGCAAACAGGCACAGGTGTCTGTCAGTGTCAGGAAGTTAAAGTGATGCCCACAGCAAAGAATTCTGCCAACATCTCCAGCTTGAACTGTGACTTAGTGCTTAGTCAGACCCAGGCCCTTTTCCAAGAAGGGCTCTTGTGCAGTTGGCAGGCACTTCTAAGCTGACAAGGGTTCTTTCCTGCCATTTCACACCCACAGAGGTGCTGGTTCTCCCTTTTTAAAACCACATTCCAGCAGCCAGCCACCTGTAAAAGGTGGAAAAATGATACTGATAGCCACGAGGTGGCCAGGAAGAGTTTCCTAAAGTATCCCTTACCTGGCACTACTCATTTAAACAGGGAGCTGCTTAGCAGGAATGGTTCTCCTCTGACAATCAGCCCAAGGAATAACTGGATTTCCACCAAGGCATTTCAGTAGTTTTGGGTAGAAGTTTTAGCTGTAGGAAAATTACTTAGAATAGATTTAAGTCTAAAATGTGATTCCAAATCTCCTGCTTGCTGGTTGCCTACCGTGCCATGGCTTTTGCTTATTTTTAGGGATCATGGGACTACTGCTGTTTGAAAACAGCTCTGCCAGTAGCTGCAGCTAAAATCAGACCAAATGTCCACTATGGTAAAAAATTCTGGATACTCAGCACACATCCTCAAGATTAGGTTGCTGTAGCTACCCTCCTCACAATTTTTTCTGGACAAATGAGAATAAAGAGATTTTTATCTTTAGAGAAAGATTCATAATAGAAGTACCTATCAGTTTAGCTAAAGAAGAAGTTAATCAAATCACGCTTAAGTTATTCCAAATGTTTTCCTTACCTTAATTAAACAAAAAGAAGAAAACAAATGGAAACTAATTACCAAAAAAACCCAAACCATCAACAAGAGTAAAGAAACTCACAAAGAAACAATGAATAAAAAATTATCTTCATTGAAATTTTACCTTTCTAATTATTTCTGGCTCCAAAATTACTCCATGAGTAAAATTCAGTGAAGTAAATTCAAGTTTTTAATTTAAATACTGGAAAGCAGTCATAATTTATTTCCACAAGCTTCTTAAATCAGAGATTTCCAATCACTTTTTTAACATAATAATTGGAAAAGCACTCACTTACTCTGTTTTTAATCTAGCTAGTAATGAGCTCACTCAAACTGAACATTGATTTTATTATGAAAGTCTCAAGACAACTGTAAGTTTTTAAACCAGTCTAAGAATTTGGTGTTTTAAGAATACAATTCTAAAAAACTCCAAGTGGAATAACTCTACAACTTTTTAGAATGTAGTATTATTTCAAAATATGATATTTGGCAGTAAAGCCTCAAGGCAAAAAATGCTGCCACAGCAGGGCATAGCAGAGGGATATCTCTGCTTCTCATGCCAGCAAGCAGGTGAATCTCATCCAAAGATCTCTGCAGACTCTCCTCATATGGTGGATCTGGGCCATAACTTTGCTAGGACCTTGTCAAACCATACATACTGTGCTTTTTATATTCCTACAGGACATCCCAGACACACTGGGGTTTTTCTGGTTTTCCCAGGAGGAGCTGTGCCATTCCACTGTGGTTCTCCCAGGAAAACAGCATCCAGCACCTGTCTGTCCTTGGCAGAGAGCTGCAGCCTGCTCACTGCCTCCTCCTGGGCAGATTTTAGGGCAAGGACACAGCATTGCTATGTTGAAGGATTTGCTGTAAGGTGGAACTGATGCTCCCAGGGGCTGGAACAGAAATGTAAACTCAGTGATGAGGTGATATGGAAGAAAAGGAGAAAAAAAAAAGTTGCTTCAGGTCTGCCCTACTGCCTACATGCTGTCAGACCTTGTGGGAATTTTAGATTAAGTTTGCTGCTGGAATTTTTTGCTAGTAACAGGAGGGTACAGTACCAGGCAATTTTACAAGTGTGGCTGCTGCACTGAAATATTAAGAATATTTTTTTTTTCCTTGTACTTTTGACCTGTGAGACAAGAAACTCCCTGTTCTGAGAATTAAAGCAGCAATGCAGTTTAGGCTTCAGCTGTGAGAACTGGAGAATTCCTGATATGACAATTGGTGGATTAAGTATTTGTTTAAAACCAAAACCAACACAGGCAGCTAAATTGCACCATCTGGAGCAAGAGGCAGATGTAAGCATCTTTATTTAAGAATTAGTTTCTTATTATTTATAAAAGATGTGTGGTATTAATTCACTCCTTTTTTTTTTTTTCCAGGGAGCATCATTCATGGGAAATAGCTTTGTGTAGACATCTGGAATAGAAATTTCTTAATAATTTTATATAATAAATCCAGATTAAATACTAATTATTAATAGTCAAGATTGCTTAAGGATTTCAGACTGGCTGACAACCTGAACAAAGCACAGGCAGATGCTTTAGACAGGCTGTAAGGAAGACTGATAATTATAAGCAAAGCCAGGGAAGTGACCTTTTATTGAGACAGGAACTGCTAGCATCACCACACTCCTCACCACCACACTGCACAAATTAGACCCATCCATTGAATACATCTAGAGAACCTTGTTTTCCAGCTGGTGCTCTGCAGCTTTCAGCTTTAAGCTGGGCATTCAGAAACTGAGGCACGTAAAATCATCCGTCATCTTCCAGATTTTATAGAGAAAGTGGTATTTTCATAGGAGTGCAGTCATTTTGTTTTCACAATACTAATTTGTTGTCAATGATTAATGAAAGGGTAATCAGTTTTTACAGGGTTTGTCTGGAAAAATGACTTTATTCATTCAGTGTTTACAGAAAAGGAGCACATGAGAAATAATTTATATGTGATCCTCAGAAACTTTTAAAGCTTCATCCAAGTTCATTCAAAGTGAATAGATAAATATAAAGATAAAATAAGGCAGTAATCTATGTATATTCAGCCAGAAACAGACTATGATTTAGAGCCTCTTAGGATAAAAAATAATGAATGAAAAAGACTGCTTAATTAAAACTTAACATTAAGTTGTGCTCTTTTATAAAGGTCCATCTAATTCTGTACAATTTTTTCCAGACAGAAGGTATGCAAAAGATAGATTATACTAACAGATAGAAGGAAAGAAAAAACTTCAGTGAGACCAAGGCAACCATTAATAAAGCAACCATTATCACATTTATAGAGCTTTGACAGAGGAAGATATAGGAAAAAAAGTGCTTAAAAGAAGCTGTCAGAAAAGAAACATAGACAAGTTTAATTTTGAATATGTGGCTATTTTTTAATCTTATAAATGTGCATTATACTGCCTATCCAAAGAAAGCTACCAGCTCAATTCTTGTGGTGTAACCAAACATACCAAGAGAGGCCAAAATTATTTTTTCTTCAGTGGATCTTTGTCTTTAGTGAACATGTAGTAGAATCAGGAAGCTGGATTTATCACAGTCGAAAAATTAGGCCCTGGCAATCTGCTCGGTAAAATTTAATTTAGATTTAATTAGCGATGCACTGTAGTCAAGATACATGGGTTCAGGAAGATGCATTTAATACTGAAGGGGTAAAAGTTGCTTCTATTTAATTGGAACTCCTATTGACAGTGACCCACAAAGATTTGTCTTTCAGGTCAGGTGCTGAAGCCAGCACAGGATCAAACCAGGTCCTGGGGCAGGTGAGTGCTCCTAACAGCAAAGGGACAGACATTTGCATTATCAGCAGTCATTCTGAGTAGTCTAGCCTCCTGCTCTTGTGTCTAAACTTGGTTTGTTACCTAATCCAGTTGCTTTTCACATTGATTTATCATCATTATCTTCACACGTCTGAGGACAGAACCTGATTAATCTCTATCACCACTAGATCTTTTATTTTTGTTTTCTAATGACTAGTTATAATTTATAATGACTAAATAAAACTTCTAAAGACTAATAGATTAGTCCTTTAAAAGTATCTGTTTTTAAAAATGATCTGTGCATTTGCCCATTGTCAGAAAAACAAATTCCTATCATCACTCAAAAGCAATAAAAGTCCAGGAGAAAGAAAACCTATCAACAGATTTCAATGGTGGCTTAATGGTCTCAAACTGCTTTCAGAATATTTTAAATTTAATTAGTATTTTTGAAAACAGAGATGTTCAGAGTAGTATAACTTTCTTCTCAGTTGAAAAAAATAAAAACAGACTTAGAAATTTAGCTTTGCCCTAACAGTGACACAGGTCTGTCTGGTGGTCTGAGAATCCTGTAACACTGAAATGACTGAGGAGCATCTCTAAACCAAATATTTTTTCTGTAAGACAATAATGTTAGAGGTTTGCTCTTGCAATATTTTTGCTTTCAGTGGTGTAGTAGATTGGGATATCTCTAAGGTGCTGGTCAACAGTTCATTTCTCAATTACAAATATACCTTTTTCATTACATTTAAGAGCTTTGCTGCAGATGAGTAGCATACTGTATTGGCTGAGGAGATGAGACTTTAATGAGATATAGAACATGCCAACAAAATGCATGTTAAATTGCAATGACACGCTTGTGTTGATAGCTTGTCATGTTGTGAAATTAAAATTCATGACAAGACAAAGCAAACAAATGCACTCCAGCAAGCCGGCAGTCCCCCAGCTTGTCCTCAAGCTGGTCCAGGAGACAGGGCAAGTGGGAGGCTGCTGGGAGGGATTGAGCTCTTTCCCTGTTCTGCTGAACAATTTCATAAAATAGTTTCATCCTTTTTCTCTGATTTTGCCCAAGGATGTAACAAGGCACAGCATTACTCACTTGAAGTTGTAAGTACAACTGGTGTTGCAAAAGGATCTTCCAAAAGGTGTTGCATCTTAGACACATGGATTTTCAAGCAGCTAAACAATAAAAACAATCAACAATAGACTGTGAGTGATATGTGACTTGCTGTAACCTGGAGCCATGCACACTATTTAATTAGCATGACTGAAAATTTTCCATCTGGGAATACAGAAACCAGCCTTCTCTTCAGCTCAAGTAGTGGCTGTAGAGCCTGCAGAAGGAAATAGACAGCAGCACCCCTGAGCATCTCTGACACTTTGACTTTCATGCCTGGACTCCCAAATTACCCATTTTTTGTAAGGAAGAGTAAAAGTAATAACACTAACAATATTGTTGTGAGTAGCTCACAAGGTTTGGAAAGGTTTGGTAACATCATTACTCTGCCTTGGGAGAGATTAAAGAAATTACATGTTAGATTCCTAGCCAAGGAATACAGATCCAACACACATAACCTAGGCTAGCATCATTTGATGGGTAAAATGAAGCTATGAGTGTTCCATTAAGATTGCTCCTCTTGGGGCTTTCTAACACTCTCCAAGCCTCCTCTTGCCCTCCCCCAAATGCAGAGAAATACATACTGGAAAAGAAAAGCATGTTAACATCTTGTTTTCCTACGATGCCTTGGTAAAACAGACAGTTAATTACAAATTGCAGCTTTCATCCACTCAGCCTTCCCAAAGCATCTTGAGTCTCATGGTGCAAGTGCATTTTAGAAAAAAAAAATACATTTTATCTCTTTATGAAGGGTTTCTTCATTTTTGTTTCACCTTGACAGAATTTGGAAAGCAAAAGGTAAGGAAAACTTGCAGTCCTAGTTATTGAGAAAATGCATTTGTCAGGTAGCATAATTTTCTAGGAAATACCCCTAGATGTGAACTAGAAATAATCTCAAAAACACTCAATAATTTGTGATTTTAACCAGATCGATTTGTGAACTTCGTGGGTTGTTTTTTGTATCTTTTGTAGAACTTAAATTAAAATCTAATCCTTGATGCAAGTTTACCTTTTAGAACAGACCTGGACCACAGGAAATCATTGCAATTCCAGTTGTAGTATACTTGAATAGGAAAAAAATCAAAATCTGAATAGCCATGACATCACCCATAACATACCTCTATGATATGTGACCTGCAGGTGAGTGCAGATGTTTTTAAGATGTCTTTAAGGTAGATTACTCTGGCAGTTCAGCTTCAGGAGATGATCATTAGCTAGCTCTGGTTATCACACCAGCTGCATTTTGCACCACTCTGACCTTCGGGACGCCTTCAGCAGTCAGTCAGCTTCACTCAGTCCCACAGTGGCTGTGTACACACATTTGTGCACTGTGCTGTGTCTTTTACTAGTGATGCACTCTGTTAGCTGCTTCTTGAAAGGCAGGAATCTCTGTCTTCGTGCTAGTGGCAGGAAAAGCTTTCTTGTGCTTGCCAGAGCAAAAGGACAATGATAATATCTTCTTACAGCAGTGATGGAGCAAAAGGGAAAATCAGTTTATGTGTGAGTGGAGGATTTTCAGGGTACAGTTTGGTTGGTAAGATTCTGCTGAGTTCTGCAGGCTGGGTTAACACACACTGGGACCCTCCTCTCCTGAGCTGTGTGCTTGTGCTCAGCTCTCAGAGCACTTTCCTTGCCAAGGCTCCACCGTGGCTGTGCTGCCATGGGAAGGCCAGGTAGGAAGCAGGACAGGCAATCAGAGCCCCAGGAGCTGTTGAATTGAGATTATCTCCAGCCCAGCTGAGGTTATCTCTCATGGAGTGGTGAGGCCCAGAGAACTCCCTTGCTATTTCCTGGGTGTAATTCATTTTTAGAAACTCCTTTGGACTTGCTGTGCCTACGGTTTGTGCGTTTGCTTTTGGCAGGAAGCTGTTAGGATCAATAAAGATTTGTGGAGACTTGCTGTTTCTATGCCAGCTACTTCCTCCAAAATATTATTTTTCCATCTTAGAGGAAAAAAAAAAAAAAAAAAGTGTCTTTGAAATAATTCAGAGACCAAGGATCTGAGCAGAAACCTGTATGGATCTGACAGTGTGGGAAGATGATTGGAGAGGGAGCTGAAATATCCAGCTCGGCAATTTTATTCCTTGTACTCCCTATTCACACTTCTCCCTGCTGGCACACCCTTATTTATCTCTTACCTTGAGCCAAAGATATTGTGCTATTCTGAGAGAAATTTTCCAAAGGAGCTGCAGCGTCTCCTTGAGATGATAGATCCTGGTAAAAAGATTCCTTTGTTCACTTGGTTATGCACAAAGCATCATCTGTTTCCTCCTAATAGGTTTTTCTTCTAAGTAAATGTCTTTTAACAATGAGAATTAGAAACAAATTATATTCAGCTATTCAGACCTTGCAAGGAAAGCTCAAGGACTGTCAGTCTTTTGCCTTTGCCTTTTTTCTTGTTTGGTAGGCAGGCTACAGGACAAATGCTGCACTGTGCCCTCTGCTCCCAAGGACATGAATGGTAATTTCATATATATACATATATATATATATATATATATATATATATATATATATATATATGTTAGATGTATTTTTAAAAATAGCTACTGTAATCTGCATAATACATATATTTTCTTTGTAGATGTTCCAGTGATATCAAGACAGTAAAGTATATGGTAACAGCCTTTTTCAGTTCATTTAGCCATGGCATTGCATGAAAGGAAAGGTTGTATATCTGGGTGATTTTTTCCACAGTGAACAGTAGCTCTTTGATTATTTTCTCACTGTCTTTACTGGGGCTATTTTCATCCTCACAGGGTTTTGCAGGATGAGGATTGTGCATCTACACTATGGGAACATGATTATCCATGAGTGTGGTATCTGGACAGCTATGTGCTCAGAAATTAATTTTGCTTTTTGTTACAAGGAAGGACAAAGAAGAACAAAACTTTGGGAAAGAGTTTTCCTCATTAAATATTTACCATTTCAGCTCCACATTCAGGAAAAGTAAGCTCTGAGTCATTACTTTTTATTTTTAGTATCCAATCTACTTGGAAATGAATGGAAAGCAATAACCTTCAAATCCCTTCAGAAGTTGTGAGTTACATGAAATCATTTATTTGAAAAGCACCACGAGATAATGGAGGGTGTATTGGGCTGGTCAGGTTCTGATAGCAGGGAGGGCTACAGGGGTGGCTGCTGTGAGAAGGTGCTGGAAGCTTCCTCTGTGTCCAGCAGAGCCAATTCCAGGTGGCTCCAGGATGGACCCACCACTGACCAAGGCTGACCCCAGCAGTGAAAGTGATCGTCCTTGGAGATAACATATTTAAGAGGGGGAAAAAATGTGTATACAATACCAGCCAGAGAGGAGAGTGAGAATGAGAGGAACAGCTCTGCAAGCATCAAGGTCAGTGAGGAAGGAGGGGCAGGAGGTGCTCCAGGCACAGGAGCAGAGATTCCCCTGTAGCCCCTGGGGGGTGAGGCAGCTGTGCCCCTGCAGCCCAGGGAGGATCCACTCTGGAGCAGGAGGATGCCTGGAGGAAGCTGTAAACTCCATGGGAGACCCATACTGGAGCAGGCTCCTGTCAGGGACCTGTGACCCTGTGGAGAGAGAAGCCCTCACTGGAGTTGGTTTCCTGGCAGGACTTGTGGCCCCACAGGGAACATGTTCAGCAAGTTCCTGAAGGACTGTAGCCCATGGGAATGACTCACATTGGAGAAGACAATGGAGGACTGTCTCCAATGGAAGGGACCCCATGCTGGAAGAGGGAGAGTGTGAGGAAGGTGTGGCAGAGATGTGATAAACTGATTTCAGCCTCCATTTCCTGCCCCCCTGCACTGCTGGAGCAGAGGAGGTTGAGAAAATTGGAAGTGAAGGTGAGCATGGAAACCAGGAAGGGGTGTGGGGAACATGTTCCAAGATTTATGTTTTCTTTCTCACTATCCTACTCTGATTTGATTTGCAATATATCAAACCCAATTCCCCAAACTGAGTCTGTTTTGCCCATGACAGTAATCAATTTGTAATTTCTCCCTGCCCTTATCCCAATCCATGAACCTTTAGTTATATTTCCTTTCCCCGGTCCAGGTGAGGAGTGGCTTTAGTGTGAAAGAGTGTCCTGGCCTCCAGGCATGGTCAACCCACAGCAGAGTTGTTGGTTGGGAAATGTAAGGCACCTTATTCCTGCACAGACCCATTTTCTGATTCCACTTTTCTCATATTTAAAATTATAACTCTGGAGAGAAGAATATGAATTGATTTTGTGAAATTGTTTTGTGTTATGTTAATTTAAAATGATCAGCTAGCACAGCAGTAATGATCACAGAGGATTGTTCTTTTGAAACAAAGATAACATATCATTGATCTGATGCTTCAGAATTCATCAGAGACTTTTAAGGCCACAAGGGAGTGTTTTGATCAGCTAGGCCTGACTTCTCACACATGAGAAGAGAATTTCACTAAAAATTCCTGCACAAGCTATGCTTCTGGACAAACATAATTCTTTTGTTAGCAGATGCTCCTTTAAATGAAAATAAGGCTTTCTGCCCCAGACTTTATGTTCATCAGATAATTTTAATTTTTAATTTTTCTTTTCTGAAAATAATTTTTTATTTTCAAAGCATGGCTGAGTAATTAATTTCATTTTATCTCCAACTTGAGGTATTTATTAAAACCATAAATGGACTTCTGGAAGTGAATGAAAGACACAAGTTATCTGTGAACCTATGAGTAAAAATACTGAGCCAAAAATACATAATAAAATGCTGAAGTATCATCAACCCACTGGAGATGTAAAAAACCATGACACAGAAATAAATGCAAAGAAAGAAAAAATGGCTAAAGGTGTAGTCCAGTGAAACACTGAAGTGTGCCTGTGACTCTAAAGAATGTGAGAATTTTCACCAAAGGCAATGAGAGTGTTAAAAGTTTCAGAAGACACAGGCATGCCTCTAAGTGCTTTGGCAGATTGAATTTGAAGTGCCTAGTCAAACTCATTAAATTCTTTTAGCAAGGAGGTAGAACAGAGTTTATGAGACACTCAGTAAAATAAATTACAAAACAGAAAGAACTATAAGAAAAACTTGCTTTTCAACAGTCATGTTCATGGTTTTAGCTAAAGATCAACCTCAAATGAGGTTCCCACTGTGCAGTGTAATGCACTTCAGGAAGCACTAGGTGCTACTGGCTCTGCAGAACATTCAAGCTAAAGAGAATGCCAATTTTCAAGAAAACACTCTCTTCTGCTATTCTATTGTTTGCCATATTATTTCTTGTTATAGTCTTGATTGCTTTTTCAGTTATGCTGTTATTCTCCCAATGCAGAAGCTTTTGGTTTGCATTTCTCAGCACCCAGAACCATGCCTGAAGAAAACAGGGCAGCAGCCCTACAGGTGAGATGTACCATAATATCTGTTCAAAGAATGAAGTGCTTCATTTCTGAAGAAGCCAAAGTACATAATTGAACAGAGTTGCCATGATTAAAATGTAATTAAGGTTGTGAATCCCTTGAGCATCTTAAATAGTGCCATGATACAATATTTATCAGGCTTCAGAACACATAATCACATCTTTGGCCATCCAGACATGCTTTGCTTTTTTACTATGCAAGATTCCCTCTATCACAGTTTGATGCAGCTACACTTATCACTTCTGTATATGGCACCTTAATAATTCTGAGGGGGAAGAGTAAGAACTAGAATTGCACAGAAGACAAGCCAATGAAGTGACAAGAAAACACCCATGCTTAAGCATTCATTTAAAAAAATGCTTTTTTTTTTACTGTTAGTGAATAATGGAGCTAATATAAAATTCTGACAGGCATAAACCTATTGAATAATTCTGATACTGCAATCTACAGGTGACTCACAGAAATAAATTGAATGATGTTAGTTTTATGCAAGAAATAATCTTTTAAAATTCAGAAAAAGGCATATGTATAATTCATATGGTTAATATTTGAGGTATTTTGAAGGTAAGGTCACACATTTCTTGTGTCTACATACACATGGTTTAAAAGAAAAAAATAAAAGGAAGAAATGCCCTTCAGTTAAAAACTTGGCAACTGGTTCAAATTCTACTTCTAAATTTGACTTGGTCATGTCTTCTTATTAAGAATATAATTCATTGCCTGGGAGTCTGCTCTGAAATACCAGTATCTATCAGAAATGCTCAACAGTTTTTCATCATATCAGCTTTCAGACGTTGTCACAGGATCAGCTTCAATGACTGGGTCAAATTCAGGTGCTGGCAGACCACACTGTGGGCTCTAATGTTAGCTTTGTGAATCTGTTGAGGATCTAAATTACTGTGGTTCAGATTTACTGTTCTTTTGATTGGATTTTTTTTCCACATTTAGAAGCTGATTCAAGAAGACCTTGTGACCCATACCTAAATCACAACAAGTGGTTGCCACCCTTACAGACAGACAGCCTTAATTAGCTAGTAAATATGCTGTCCTGATTTTCCCTGTTGTGTTTGTTTTTCCAGGTAAGAACGACCTGTTCTGGAGGGGAAACAAATATAGCCACCATATATTTTTCCTTAGAAATAAATGCCTGTAAGTAGAGCAGATTTTTACATTGAGACACTCAGTAATGTTTAACAGATTTTTGCATGTTGTGATATTTCTCGTTACGGCTTCATGCAGGCAGCAAGGTGTTGAACAGACACAGTCTGTCGGTCTAAACCAGACAACAGATCAAATCCAAAACTCCTTCCAATTCAAAAGAAGAGGCTTTAAAGTAGAGCAATTTTCCCAATAGCTCAGCAGACTGAGGACTAGAGATGCTGCTGTGTTTTAGAGCTGAAGATGCAGCTTCCAGTGTTACCAATGCAATTACCACAATTTCCAAACAGCAGCTACAACAGCAGTACAAAAAAGAATTGTACCAGTTGTACACAAGCTTAAAATTGAGAATTTGCTTTGTTGGAGAGGTAAAAAATCTCTTTAAATGTGACTGTAAAAGATCATCCTAATTTCTATCTAATCCTGCTCCTGCTGCTTCCTCTTACCATATCACATTGCCTTTTGGAGAGCAGCATGGGCCCCTTGCCCCCTTCCCTTCCCTTGCCTTCTGCCTCCACAAGCTCAGCCTCCACTGTGGGGGCTTCAGAGGTTCTTCAGGCAGTGCTTTCTAACCCTTGTGTTAAAAGCAGAAGGTAGATAGAAAAGCTTCCCATGTTAAAGACATATTTAGGAACCATTTGGAGCCATCATCAGGGAGCAGCTTGAGGTGGACAAAACATGGGGGATGTGAGGAAGGTAAATGCTATTTGACTACACAGATGAAAAATGATTGTTTCTGAAGGGGGTTGGTCTTGATAATACCAATCACTTTTTTCTGTGTCTGCAATGCAGAAGTTTCTCTGTGCTAATCTTGGCACTGACATTGAAATTGATGTGTGGCCTTTAGGTAAGTCACTTAATCAATGTGTTTGTAAAATGAGGATAATAACATTTATTTGCCTGCCTGAAATGGATGTAGTAAGGACAGACTGGTTAGTGCTGTGAAATGCTATTTACTAGTAACTGCAAGTATTATTATGCTGTGGACTTAAACCCCTCCTTGATTGGTAATTGAAATAGCTGAAAAACCAAATAAAAGTCTGAAATGTAAAGGTGACAGTGGTTTCAGCTAAGGTGGGGCTGGTTAACCTGCTTCTTTTTCATGAAGCTAATTATTCTTTAGCTGAGGCAATATACATCAAAAATGTTTTGAACATGTACCTGCTCTTACTCAGAAACAGAATGAGAGGAAATATTGTGGGATTCATTGATAATGGGTCAAGGGAGAAGCTGGGTGTAACACAGAAAAATATGTGTTCAAACCTATATTCTGAGATGCAGGAGCACTCAGGTGTCCTGAGAGCAGGATGAACAGTGTAGATAAGACAGAATTAGATGCATCATTACCATTTTCAACCCAATTAACATTCCTGCTCTTCAGGATTAAATAAGGTCTGTAACTTGCCTTTTGGTATGGCAGGCTGAAAAAAAAAAAAAGTCCAAAGGGTGAGAAGAATGAATAATGCTGTAGAGCAGTATGAAGTAGATTAGGAAATGAATTACAGTACAGTCTTATCTGTGAGCTGGGCTTTGAGAACTCTCCTGAGGCCTCAGACTGCCCCCTTTATCCCACAGATGCTTCTTTGAGAAGAGAGGAACATAAGATGGCTGCCTGGGGTGGCTAAAGAACCAGGTCCTACAAAAGAGAAATATTTTTGCCATCTCAAATACTACAAAGAATCATCCTGTTACAAATAATCATGTTAAGTTGATGCAGTAGTTAAAATAAACCTAGGCTAAGGTTTCTCTAACAACTAATAAAGGAGTTATTTGATCCTTCCTTATGTCAAGTGAAAGCTAAGCAGCAGGGTAAGTGCCTCTGACTTGACTAGAACTTGGAGGAATAACTGCTTCAGGAATGTTGCACATATCTCACTTCATCTGCTTAGTATTTTCATGGTGAATTTGCTTGAAATTTATTAAGGAAGCAGGGACTCAGACTGTGATTGGCAATATTGCCAAGAATACATCAAGAGTTATGAAAAAAGAAGTGGTAGAATTGTAACTGAGGGATGACTTACTTTGCCTTTCTCTAGTTTACAGCCTTGCTTTCCAGTTTGAAGTTTTACAATCCAAACTCAGGGCAAACCCAGCCAGGGGGCTGCATCTCCAGAGCAGCAGTGAAAAACACAGTGGTTGCTGAGCAGGGCACCCGTGGCTCTTGGCAGTACTGCTTGGCACACTGTTGGCAGGATGGCTTCCTGCATGTATTGCAGTGGATAAACTTTCCACCAAGCTACAGAAGGAGAAATATTTTGCTTTCTTCTGTAAAACAGTTCTTGGAGAGATCACAAGTCCCTGCACAGTGGTGTGGTACCCAGAGAGAACTGTCACACAAAGGCAAATCATCCTGTGTTAATAAGGTTAGAAACAGAGAGGTGCCTCTTTGGGGCTCATCAAAACCTGCTAGCTGTAGGACACTCAAAGCAGGAAGAATCAGATGTACTGAAAGCCAGACATTAAAGGGATGCACTCATGAGAAGGAGATTTATATTCAGAAATAAAGAATCTGGGTTGCTGTAGGCTCCTCAGGTTCAAAGGAGGGTGTCTCAGGGGAGTTCTGCTACAGTGATACGTGGGCAGAGCCCTGTCACTCAGAAAGACTGCAATGAAGAGATTAGGCAGAGGCAAGGTCCAGCAACTGCTCTGATCCCATGGGAGACAGTGCTACTGCATATAAAGGCATTGCTGTCTGACAGTCAGTGAATGCTTAGAAACATTTCTGGGACTATTTAGTCAAATTGAAGAACATGCTCAGTAATTTAATGTTCTTTTCAGGTGTCGATAATCATAGCCTTACAAAAAAATCACTCAAAATGGCATTTGAATAGCCATGTCAAAATGTCTAGCTGTGGCAGTGTGCTAAGTATCCACAGGTAACAGGAATATCATGCAGGTTCAGTTGAAACAAGATAAAGGCACTCAATTTTCCAGATATAAATTCTAGTCCCAGATTATCTTATCATGGTCCTGTGTTCAATTCAAATTCTCTCTAAAAAGAAATAGGTGCTGATTTGTTTAGAACAGAAATGTATATTTTAAAAAAAATCTTGCTCTATTTCCCATGTTTTTATTTCATTTGACCTATTTTTAACCAACAAGAAACTCAGCTTTCATTGATACAGCAGCAAGGTATGTCATTCTGCCAGCCAGGACACATTCACTGAGTGTTATGGTAATTAATATGTACATGAGATATTCCATCCACCCTTAATGAGCTATTGTTAACAGCAGAAGTACTTCCCAACCTGTGACAGAAGGAGATTTAACCTTACCCTGTCAAACTTAAGAGACAGATCAGAAGTGCTACAAGAGGGGGAATTCCAAGTCATCTCAATTATGTGGCACCACATGAAATAATTATATTTGGTTACCCTTCAGAACGGTATGTTCTTGAGGGGCAACTTTTATGTACTGCTCCTTCAAACATGGCTACACTCTGAGTGTGCTGCTTTTGATTTTTAAAGAGCTCACACAGCTCTAACCCCTGCATGTTATCTCTAATGATGAATGACAGTATTATATTTACAAGCAGATACCACGTTCTTAAAAGATTCTTTTTCCCTTAACTATCCTGGTTTAAAATGTAAGACAAAAGAAATTAAAGGCTTTGTTGAACTTTCTCTACCATAATAGAAAGTTATCAGAGAAGATTTTATACGTTTTACTAACAGAGATAATACACAATGCAAAAGACTTTTTTTAAAAGAATGAAAAGAATAAAACTAATCAAACCTCCTTCAGTTAATATGCAAAGTGCTATGTAAAATATATTACCCTTAAAGGCATAATGTACCTGATTTAAACTCAGAGAAAAACTTGTTTTCATGTTTCTGAGTATTGAATAGGTCATAAAATTAATTTAATTTAGTACAGAAATACCCAATGCAGAACCCACTGCAGTCCCTCAGTATTGAAAAAGGTCTTGATGTTTATGAAAAACTGAACCCTGATATAAAAATGAAATCATGTGAACAAGCAGGACAGACACCAAAAGCTAAAACACTTCAGTTTATTCTAAAAATGAAAAAAACAGGGCAAGATATTTGACTGTTTTAAATTAATTTTGCTAAACATTTCTAGATTTAAGAAAAACAGAGACAAGAAGTGATAGTTTGCCTTTTTTTTGAATTAATAGGAATATCTATACTTCATGGAATAGGAAGGAAATGAAGAAAATGGGAAACATATGGCAGTTATTTTTCTGGTTTTGTTTTTACAGTTATAAATAATCAAGCCTTCCTTTTGCAGAAAAGAAATGGCTCTTTGTGTAGCTCCTTGCAAAACCAGGGTGGTATTTTGATGAAATTAGCATCTCATATTTCATAGTGCTGTCTCTTCATCAACATGCAATGACATCATGGAGAAACCATCACGCCTATCTCATCCATCGATATGCTGTTTAATTTTCTTCCATGTTAATTTCAAATTTTTTAGGGATGTCAATGCCACATGACTTACTGTAAAACAAAGAGGAAAAAAATCAGTGTTAAATCAAAAAAGAACTAGACAAGAGAGAGGGAGAAGACAAACATGCTAGTACATGATCAAGAAAATAAACCTAAAGCAAAAAGTACTACTTTGGGATATTACAAATTGAATAAAGGCAGTATTTACAAAAACAGAACGAGCATGAAAATTCCTAAAACACAAAAAGAATTATACTGAACAAGTCAGCTGAAAAGCTTTATTTTGAGCAATGTAACTCATATACAAAGCTTTTTCTAAGTCTTCATGTAAATCTTATTCAGAGCTGCAAGTAACCCAGCAACTTGGACATAAATATGAAAAAAATCCTAGTATTAATCACTTGTAGTAGTGTTAGAGTGGTTGCAACATACCAGAGCACACATTTCTGGCAAGCACAGAGACAAGATGGACACAAGCCCTTCATCTTAAAAATGCAAAGAATGTGTATGATAATTTATAGTGCCAAGAAAATACTAAGACATAAAGAGTTGATCTTGCTTTTTCCTCACTTTTAGGATGTCTAATACACGTCCTCATTCATCAGCCCCTTTAAATGTTAGGTATATCACATGACTTAAGTCAGATTGATATTCACAGTGAGCATCTTTCAGTGTTCTGACTGGAATAACAGTTTGATCATAACCTCCTGATTACATACAGGAGGTTATGTTTCTTGAGACTCAAGGGTTCCTGAATGACAGCAAAGTGGTCATAGTTCACAGAAATTACATGAATGTACTAAAAACAATCCAGTGAAAATGTCAGTCTATTTTGAAATGACAATTAATTAAAAGAAAAGGAAATGGAACATAGAAGTAAGAACATAAGTAAGTATTTGGCACTTTGCAACACAAATGTCACAAAGAAAATTTTGGTGGATACAGCTAAATTATGTACTTTTCAGAAAGACACACTAGTAATTTAAAACATCCTATGCAAAATACTTGCCCTTAAGTCCTGCAGAGGAAGGTTTTGTGTTCCAAGGACGATGTTCCAGATTTAGAGAATGACTCAGCTCCCTTTGCAAGTGTTCCTTGTGCACATGTTGAATCAGATGGCAACACAGGAGTTGCTGAGGAGACAGCTGCAGGAGTGCTTAGGTCAAGAAGCAACAGATAATTCATTAATTTTAAGAGTAATTCAGTATTTTAACTGTGTGCAGCTGAAAGAGCAGAAGGAAGAAAGAGAACAAATAATTCTAACAGTGTGGACAATTATCTTATGAATGAAGAAACCTCTTTATTTGCACAAGTTAATTCTTTAACCATAGACAGTAAAAGAACCAGATAATGACAACCAATAGACAGGTCAGAAGAGGACACTGTGGTTTATGAGACTAAGCTTTAATGAGGGTAAAGCATGAAAGACTTTTGAAAATATTCCTACTTTATAGTGTACTATTCTTAATAGAGACTATTATTATGGCTACTACTTCACTACTATCAACCTGACTGACCAAAGGCAGTGAACTGTATCACTGATTAAAAAAATATTAAATTTATAGAAAGTTGTTATTAAAGAAAAAAATACATCTATAACAAAATATAATATATAAAAACATATTATATTGTATATAATATATAACAATATATTATTTTGTATCTATAAGAAAATATATAACAATATAAATATGTAATGATAATTTTGCCTGGAACATTGTGGTATGAGTTTCTGTGATGGCACAAAGCAAATGGCAGATGGGTTCCAGAGACTCAGAATGACTACAGGTCTGTGTGTTCTCATTTATTCCAACAAAATTATTCATATTTCAAATTCTTTGAGAAAAAAGAATTGGAATAAAAGAAGACATAAAAATATTTGTAATTTTTTACCAGGACATAGCATTTTGAATACTTAAGTATTTCTACAGCATATTTATCAACAGTTGGCTTATGTAAGAGTAGTGCACAATGAACTGATTTGCTCATGGCCCCAAAAGCCATGGATATAAGGTTTTTCATAAGATGTGCTGGGATTTTAACATAAGTTTGGTAAATACTACCAAAACAGAATAAATTGGAAGAGATATGGGGCTTAAGTTTTTTTATATTCTATATTAAGAAATCACTGAATTGCTGACAGGCTGTAAAACAGGCCTTTGAACAGTATAAACATTCATGATGTCTTCCATTTGTAGAGGCTTTTTCTGAGAAGCTCAATGACAAATTTGAACTTATCAATGCAATGACCTGCAGTTCTATACAGCTCTGCTGACTGTGCACTTCAGCAAAACTACTGTGATTTTGAAAAATCAACCTGTCTCTAACCTGTCTCCTGGATTCTCCACTAAGGAATTACAGTTTTATATTGCTGAAACTACTGATTTTAGTAAAGTAAATGGTTGAGTGACAGAGGAATAAAGCTGCAGAGGATGGTAGAAATCTGAGACCCCAGGAGTAAAGATATTGCACAATATTCAAACTAGCTGGGAATAGGTAAGAGGGAAGCAGATGTTGTAAGGTTTAAAAATAAAAGCAAACTTATCCAAAGCTGAGGAATTAGAAAAACCAAAACTAAACATCACTGCTCTTGTGTAGGCCTCAGGGGCTGATGACTTACAAAGCAAGTCCCATCTCTTGTCTGAATTAGGAAGACTGCCAACCTCAGGACTTAGAAGCAACTGGAAAGGTGACCAGAACATCAGAAAAGTGAGGCTTTTCTGCATTAATCAGATAAATTATACTGTTAGAATATTTAATGGGTTTACAGTAAATTCTTATCAGTGTGTATATGGTGTAGCAAAGAAGATTTTCATTGTAACAAACTGTCTGTGAAGCCTAGTTGGATTGCTGAACAACCAAGCCTCTGAAAAAACTTTTGCAGGAGGAAGCCTTCAGTCATCAGAGAAGACTGAGAACAAACACAGCAGCTGTGCAGTCCGGTTTTCTGGCAATTTTCTCATTTAGTATAAAATAAAGTAATTTTGGACAACCCAGGTGCTTCAGGATCACTAACAACCCAAGAAAGGCAGAGAAACAGTAGTTACATCAATTTATGATCTGGCTGTGACTCACTCCAGCCAAACCCTGCCATGGCAAGTAGCAGGTTTTGTGAGGGACAGGGAAAGTGTTGAAAATCTGAGAGAAAGAGGAGAAAATAGATGACAGTCAGAGCAAGCTGATGATAGGTGGATACTGAATGGAAGCACCAAATCTGCTTATACTTGCTTTAAAAGCCTCTGACCATAGTATGGTGTGATTAGAGATCTCTGTCTCTGTCCCTTTCTCATGACCCAGCTGAGTACAGACTGTTTTTATAAAGGCTTTGACTGTAAAGGACAAAATCAGGTAGACTGATAGGAGAATCAAGGAAGGAGAAAACCAAATCCAACCTCTTACTACACATGCCCACTCTGCTCCTAGAAACACCAGTCTTCCTCTCCTTTTGTAGAAGAAATGCCTGGGCTGAGGGAACAGCACATTCAGCAGGGATTAAGCCTTGGAGATGCAGATTGTTGCAATCCAGCAGTTCCTGCAGCAGCAACGGCCAGCTGTGAGCAGCCTGAAAAAGAGACACAGAATTTGAAAGTTTGTATCTTCTGGGGATGGATCACAAGCCAAAAGAAAGCAGAGACATATTAGGACAAGAAAAAGCTGTCAGTCTCTGTTCAAAGTGCATGTGGTACAGACAGGCAAGACTTGAATTATGACCAGGGTGTATTTTAAGACCTGTAGTGGATGTCCTGGACACAGAAACATATTTAGTCTTAGGGCCTGTACACACTTGGAATGGGACAGAATGAGATGGCAACCCATATGAGGGAAGAAGTGATCTAGGGGACATTAAATTATAGCAAGCTAGGAAAACAAAAAGTCCACCAGAGTGCATGACTCAGATGCTATAAAAAATGGTCTTTTTTTGACAGCATTCACTCTCATATATTCTTCTCTAGTAAAAGTGGAAAAGGGGGATGACAAAGTGAGAATAGGCAGAAAAGTAATCCATGGACATATGCAATGATAGGAAATAGTGTAGTAAGGAAACAGTCAGACCTAGAACAAACACACATGGAAACAATGCAAGAAAACTAGCAAAGTGATCCTGGAATGAGCTGATCACTAACTGAAGACTGGCATAAAGAAAAAAAGCAACTAATTGCTTATGCCCCACCTTTACAGACCCCAAGGGGAACCTCTCCACTCAGGGATGGCCTGGCCTCCTGGTGGAACTGTGGGACAAGTGGAAAATGAAGAGCCTGAATGCTGCCTGAGAAGATAATATAATGCAGAAAGAAACAAAGAAGTGCATATTCAAGCAGGAGAAATCAGGACTGCTGTGAGCAGGGTGACTGCTGATGTGTGATGATGCCCTGTTACAGGGGCTGATGGTACAAGCACAAGGAAATCTGCTCCCAGTGGCTCCTTAAGTTAAAATGAGATTGGCCACCAATATTACCCATCTTTTGAGTAGAATTAGATAATGGAATACAACATCCAGAGAGAATTCTGAGAGCTAAACAGAAGGCTCAGAGACATCAGAAAGGAAGGTGTTTTAAACTGAGGAAAACTGACTGAGCCATCAGCACTTCAACTATTCTAACGGAACTGAGATGCATTAACTTCGAAAACCAAAATTTACCCATATAATACATGAATGTAATTAATATATTACCAGTGAATATTGCTATTTGGAATAATATTTAGCTACTTGTTTCAAAAAACTGTTCTCTAAAAAAGTTATCAAATAATATGAAGTAAATTTTCATACTAAGTAGTAATGAAGTAGTTGTTTTATTAGTATGTACTTCAGCATAAAATGCTCCGGAAACAGAAATGCAGCTAATAATCCTCCAAAACTCATACTGAAGGAGGTGCTGAGTGCCTGGTAACTAAGATAACTATTAATTATATTTGCTCCTTTTATTTTCCATAGGTTATTTCCCAGTTTAAGCAATCCTTTCCAAATCTATTCATACTGGAAGCTGTGGATCACTTAGTTTTCTTTACTGTATAATTTTGTTAAGCTGCATACATACGGAAAAAGTGAAAGTCATACCACTTTTCTTTTAACTGAAATGCCATGGCTGATTTTTAAAACAAGCATGATATAAACCTTTCTAATAAATGGATCCAACCTAAAGGATTTATCTCTAAGCAAGAAAAAAAAACTATGTGAAGACAGATTAGTTCTTCTTAATCCATGAATATTGATGTTCTCAATAAAAAATACACATATTTGTCTTGGATGAAGATTTCTATATTTACAGAAATGTAGAGTTTTGAAATGTAGAGTCTTTGTTCTAAGAGGAAAAGGTGAATCGCCAAGGCATGCAAAATTTCCTATAAAAAAAAGTTGTATTGCATACAGTCCAATCACCTATGGCAGCAGATTACACACCTGTAAGTGTAGCTCTGTATCACTGGGGCTGTGAAGGCTGAACCTTCAGTTATTGTATTGGGGATATTCTAAGACAAAAAATACATAGTTATACTCAGACCGTTTTGTGTGCTAAAGCATTTTCTGCATAACAAGTAGGCATTGGATATACATATATAGAGATGCATTATTAATGAGGGTGTTGGGTATTGTTTTTTTTTCCAAATTTATCCAATGTTTTGAAAAATGATAGTGTCAAAATATTAACTGGACTAACAACAAGTTCTTAGTTCCATATTTGGTGTTTTCTTCTAACTACAAAAAAAATGTGGAGGGTAGCATTAAGGATCTGGTCCCTGTCCTATCTTTCTGTTCACTCAGCATCCTGTCGGTCATACCTGAGAATTAAGTGGGTCAAATGCCAGAGTGCCTTTAAAAAGGTAAACCAGAATTAATACTGACAAGATCTAAAAGGCTGTCTGTGGAAAGTATTTTGGACTTCCACAAGTTCTGCATTTCACATGCACTTTGCACCAGATCCATCTGCTTTTCCTGCAGTGAACTTGGGAGAGACTTGAGTTCATGAATACAACTGAGGTACTGTTCTGCTTTTTGAAATCTAAAATACTTCTATACATACCAATGAATTTATATTGGCAGAGCTGTCAGAGCATTAGCAGTATGCATCTCCTTTCTTCTCACCTCACTTGACCTCCCAAAGGATTAGATGTGTTACCCTCTGAACGATTATCTGGCAACCTCACTTTCTCTTCTGAGTAAAAGGCCAGGCAGCCTAAATGCTTGTAGTGTTTCAGGACTATGCAACCAAGAAACACCCAAGGTAAGATTGTTCCACAGGGGTTTTAGGAAAGACCTGACAATATGAAAAGCAAGAAAGCAAAATTGCTGTTGATGCTGTGGGGTTTCATTCTCAGTTCTGAGTGTACTGGATGACAGGAATACAATATTTGGCAAGTGTTAATAAGTTGCTTGTTTAATAGTAAGATATTGTTTCAGGAGCTGGTGCAATAATAGCAAGAATGTTTCTCTGGGGCAACTATCCCAGAGAGCTCAAGCTACTTATTTTCCAAGTGTTAGAGATAAACACACATTAGCAAAGTAGAGGTAACAGCTACAGAGTGTTGTGGTATGGCATTAAGGAGAGAGTCCAGAATGTTTTATGTTCTTCCTCCAATGCATAAACACATATGCAAACACCAGGAAATTGCAGTAAGTTGTAGAAAGTTGTTAACATTGGCAGTAATTACTTTTGAGAAATATAGAAGGCATACAACAGACAGAGTATCTACAACACCTAAAAATATTATGAAATTCCTGAAGGTTTTATTTGTGTTTTGTATCTGTGAACTGTTTTACAAATTCTTACTTGATTTTTTAGTAAGACTCATAGACATTTTCACAACAAATATTGTTCTACATCTGGATGTTTTAAAATTGGTATCGCACTTTGAAGTGTCTTGATTAATGTGTAAACAACTTTGAAAGATATTTACATTTTTTTATAATTTATTATACAAAATAAGGACACCGAAGCATAATCACACTGCAATATTGTGAAAACAAGAAGCAGTCATTACTTAGGACTTTCAGGTTGTTGGAATGTGTTTTTATTTTGCTCTAAATGGCAAGTGGAAATGGTGTTCCAATCAACTGTGCTTACTGTAATCATACAACGCTGAAACTGGCTTTTTAGTGTTTCAGATTGTGTATTTGCTTTGGTCTTTGAAGATGTGTTGTTATGTAAAGCTCCTGAAACCATGACAGGGCAAAGGCTAAGACCTTAAAAGACAGTATCAATACCCTACATTTCTAATAAACCCCAAACTTAAAATTCTGAAACCTCTAAACTAATAGACATGCCAACAGATACTTGTTGCAATTTGCTTGTTTTCTGCAATTTTCAAGGACATATGCTTTGTTCTTCACATGTAATCAAATATTTGAATCCTTGATGTTGTAAAGTTTTAATTATGGAAGACTGAGGTGATGTTTGGCAGCAGCTGTGCAACACTGACCATTTTCTTTCTCCTATGTGTCTCACCTCGGCAAATCCAAAGATAGGGATAAGTCTCATGGGATCATAGAATAGCTTGTGTTGGAAGGGACCTTTAAAGGTCACTTACTACAACCACCCAGCAATGAGCTACAGCTCCATGACCAATGTTTGACCTCTCTGGGAAGACTACTGAGATAAAAGATAATTATTTTTTAAGGGGGACATTTGCTTTGGATCTGGATGACAACTGTGTAGTTAATTTCTTATGGATCCTTGAACAAATAACATGGGGAAGCTTGGCTGGCTGATGTGGCTTATAAATAAGCTTATTTTCCTTTACACTTTGAACTCCACTTTGTGTTAGGAACTGAATGTGAAGAAACTGGTCCAAAAGTGGGGGGTTGCAATGGGTTGGTACCCATAACATGTTCAGATGTCTGAAATGTCCTTAAAGGATAGGGGAGCCTTCAAGAATCTATTCTTCTGGAATACTGAAGCGCAAATCTTTTTGAACAGCTGTCTCTGTCCACAGGAACATCTTTTCTTGATAGTTGGCATTATGAGATCCAGTATAAGCACAAGTTATAGGCTGTCAGTTCTTGCTCATGGACTATCTCTAATCTGCAAGTTAAGGGTAGGAGCAATGGCAATAAAAAATACATCTCCCCACATGCAAGCAAACAGAGTGGGCTAACCACACCTAGACGTAAAAAGACTTCCAGGAAAATGAGTTGGGAGGAGTTCTGCCCAGACTAAAAGGATAGCAAGTCTTGATATAACCTTTAAGTATTGAACTGAACCATACAAAGGACATGCCTTGTGACTTGTCACTTTGAGAGATCAGGAACTCTTCAATGCTGTCAACACAGAGTTAAAAAAATACCCTGCTGTCTTTGGTACCTGCCATCTCTTCTCAGACAGGTTAAACTGTGGGATTGGGTCAGTCTCTATATT
Source organism: Serinus canaria (assembly GCF_022539315.1). NCBI lineage: Eukaryota > Metazoa > Chordata > Aves > Passeriformes > Fringillidae > Serinus > Serinus canaria. The sequence goes on from NC_066313.1 coordinate 7,517,945, forward strand.
TGCTGCAGAGCAGAAGCCTGTACCCCAAAGCCAACTCAGACAGGCCTGGAAGTATCTTACAGAGCCAGGCCTGGACCAGGGCCCAGGACTGCTCTAAGCCACTTGGTTTAGAAGAACCTGGAGCTCAGGAATTTGCTCTGTAAGAGCCAATCAAGGTCAGAGATCTCACAGATCCATCCTAGCTGAAATATGAAAAGAAACTATTGATGAGGGAGAATCTGAACCAGTGCCCTAGTGAAGAAAGATTTTTTTCCCGTGATTTAATTCCTATGGTTTATCATCTCTGTCATGTTTTGCAAATCAAGTGCAATATATTAGTGAATCAAAATGGAGGTGCTGCATGACAGGAGTGGACATTTTTCTCTTCAAAATTTAGGTTTATCTTTGGACTTTGCATATTAAAAAAACATCTAACTTGATTTTATAAATTTAACTATACAGTTACTGCTCAAGCACCACTCTGCAAAATTTTAAAGTACATATAACTTAAGCATGAACATCTTTTGAAAGACTACTCTGGAGTAATTTATATACTCCAGCCCCACTGGTAACTGGGTGCCAGACACATGCCTTATATGATCCACTGCTGTCCCCATAAAAAAGCTCCTATTCCCAACAGTCCTCCTCTTTCTGTTTCTACTGGCGGCAGCAGCTGGCAGCTTTGTAACTATCCCTGACAAATGCACAAAGACACATTCAGCTGTTGGGACAATATTCATTGTCTGAACTGTCGGTTTTGCCTCCAGGTAGAGGATTAAATGGCACTGTCCTGAGAGCCAACCTCAGCTCATAGTGGGAACACCAGGATCATGGTGTCATCAGTGATCAAAATAACATATGCCTTAGTATGTTGCAGTTACTTGTGACAAAGCAGGCAGATAAAATCATGCCCAAGCAGTAAAATGAAACATGAGTAGATACAAATGGTATGCATATTCAGATTCTGGTTCACAGAGTGTTAAATATATCACTGGGGCTTTGTCTGTTATAAGGACAGGGGCTATCTGCAGAATTTAACTTCCTGAAGTTCAAGGTTGCTTATAAATGAGGCTGGATGCTGTGTCCTTTCTACTGAAAATGAATGTTACGAAGGGGTCCCTGCCTCCAAGGAGGTGCGAGTCACAGCTACATTCCTACACAAATTGCTAATGCTCATTTATAGATGTCTCTCTTGTGTTTATGCTGAAAAGCTAATAACAATGCTGGGAACTTGCTTGGGCTTCCTGACAATGAATAAAACCAAAGAACCTGTGCTAAGACTGAAACTCCTGTTTCCAATGCTCATGCATTCAGAGGCTGCAGGAATTGCTCTCCCACCTCCACTTCAACCAGCAGGCGCCCTTTCCAGTACCTGGAACACCTGGAAACCCCAAAGCAGCAGCACATGTAACATGCATTGTAAAAAACCCAATTTCATGGCTCTTGATAATAAGCTGAAACTTCTCTTCTCCTTTTACTTGACCAAGATATTTAAGTGTGAGAGTGAGGAGAATTTGCAGAAGAATACCATGCACACAGTATAGGGAAAGAAGCAAAAAGAAGATGGTAAGAGTTTTTAAATGTTGTTGTAGCACAGGCACTGAAATCACTGCCACACAGAAAGTTTTGAGAAGCCCGGATAATTTTATATAGTTTTTCAGTCTCCAGTGACTGAAGAAATTATGGCCACTGTGAAAAAAAAAAATTTGAACTATCAGAGCAGGATATGACAAGTAGTTCTGCTACAGCATATATGCTGCTTCTTTCAATAATCAAACCAAAACTCCTTGGACTTCCTGTTAGGGCAAGTGCTCTAGCAAAATAGTGTGATTATTGCCCCACAGTCTTAGGACAGAATATTTGTTGCACTCCATAAAGAGAAAAAGAACAAAGGTTCTTGGACTTTTGCCTGTGTAGTTAGAAACTGCTAGAGGGAAGGAAATACATTGTAGTTAAGTGTGCATGCACTGTTGATGAAACAAATCATTATGGAAACTTTCACTGTAGCCGATTTCAGGAGTAGTAATAAATGAACTGTTAGTGTTCATCACACACGGTGCTGTTAGTCAGCTGGCAGACAGGAAGGAGAAACAGCACTTAAATTCAGAGGAAGCCAAGATAGGGGGATGAGTCTCAAACTGAGGACAATTTTGGAAATGGTTGTGGGAACGAGTTAAGGTATCTAGAAGCTGAAAAGTTTCTAAACTGTGGCTGAAAAGCATTCAAAAGAGGCCTCTAAATAAACTTTCTCACTACCTATCAAAACAAAGCAAAATTGCTGGACCTTAAGTAAAAGTGCTCAATGCTGGCCTAGAGGCATGGTCAGGCTGGTGATTAGTCGCCCTGGTATTTGGTGACCTATCCAAAAACAAGACATGTTGCTATTAGGTCAAAAACTTCCACAGCAATCTACCTGTGCTAATCTGCATTTCGAGGTGCACTAGGATCAGTTGGACTAATCTTACCACGTTTGGAATTTATGTGTCTGATAAAGCAACATTTTGCTGTACAGACACGGAGTTTGTGAGAACTCAGGGACGTCCCCAGAGTCTTGTTCTGCTGTGCTGTCTGTGAGCACGTCAGCACCCTATCAAACAGTCGAGAAATTTATTCCTGCACTCATGATGATGCCAAATCTGCTTTGGGGGGTGTTGCTGTTGGCTGGGGTGCGCAGTGGGCTTTATGTGTGTGGGAACACAGAGCTCACCCTGTAGCTGACACGCTGAAAAAGACATCAAAGAGCCACTAAGAAAACAAACTGGGGCACTGCCGAGCCACGGCAATTGCGGGAGCCGACCCACCCGGCAGACATCCCCCTCCTGCCGGGTGGGTCGGCGCCCGCAATTTTTTTTTTTTTTCTGTCGCAAGTTTTTTTATTTCCTATGCTGTCACCCCATGCAGTTCGGAGACCGGCGCTTCTCGCACGCCGCTCACGGCCCCTTCTCGTCCCGGGGGCAGCGAGCCGGCACTACCGGACCGAGCCCATCGCCGAGGGCAGGCCGCGGAGGCCAGGGCCGGGCCGGGCCGAGACGGGCACCCCCGGCATCCCTCCCGCAGCCGCGGAGCCCCGGCCCCGCCGCACCGCGGGCGGGGAGAGGCGGCGGAGGCGGCCCCGGGCGGTGGGCGGAGAGAGGCAGGGGCGCCCGGCCGCCCGCCCGGCCCCCTCCCCGGCTGTATTTAGCGGCGCCGCGGATCACGCGGAGCCCGCGGCGGCGACATGGCCGCCGCCAGCACTGAGCCGCCGAGGCTGAAGCAGCTGCTGGAGCGGGACCCTTACCTGGAGCCCTTCCGCACCGACTTCCAGCGCAGGTACTGCCGCGAGGAGGGGAGCGCGGAGCGGCCGCCCGCCCGCCTCCGGGGGCGCCGGGCCGGGCGGTGTCCCCTCCCCGGCGCCGCTCTCCCCTCCCCGGCGCCGCTCTCCCCTCCCCTCGGCCGGGGCGGCTCCGCTTCCCTTCCGGCGGAGGCGCCGCCACCGCGGGCGGAGCCGAGGCCGAGGCTCGGCGAGGCCTCCTGGGCTGGGGCGCTGCAGGGAGGCCTGCCCCGCGGACATCCCCGCCGGCCTGGCGGGGCCGGGCCGTCCCGTTCGGACCCGGCACTCCCCGGGCGCCAGCGCTGCGCCCGCGGGCCCTCCGGAGAGCGGCCGGGGGAGGGGACGGGGGGGGGCGGCGGCCGGGCCCGTGGGGCGCAGCTGGGGACAGCTTGCGAGAGTCACGGAAGCACAGAAGAGCTGGGGTTGGAAGGGACCTTGAGGATCATCTAGTTTCAGCCGTCCTGCCGTGGGCAGGGACACCCTCCACTTGTTCCGGTTGCTTAGAGCTGCATCCAGCCTGGGTTTGAACTCTTTCAGAGATAGGACAACCACAACTTCACTGGTTAACCTGTTCCAGTGCCTCACCACCCTTACAATAAAGAAGTTTTTCCTAATATCTAATCTGAACCTTCTCCGAGCATGAACCTGTCTTCCCTTGATCTGTCACTTCGTGTAAATAGTCTAGCCCCATCTTTTCTGTAAGCTCCCTTCAGGTACTGTAAGGCTGCCATTAGGTCACCCCTAAATCTTTTCTTTCACTGGCTGCACAATCCCAGTTCTCTCAGCCTTTTCTCATGGGAGAAATGCTTTATCAGCTTGGTGGCCTCCTCTGGACTTGTTCCAAAAGGTCAGTACCCTTCCTGTGCTGGGGATCCTGTAGCTGGATGCAGTCAGGATGTGAGGGTGATGCAGTGAGCTACTATCACTAACAAAAGCGTTTAGCTTCAATAATCTGTAAATAAACTGCTCCTGAATCTCGTCTTTCCAGAGAATTTTCCTGCAGGCGCGTGTTTTGAGGTGTCCCTGAACCGCCAGCTCAGCTGTTCGGCAGACCTGCATTGCATGAAGTAGCAGAGTGTGCGTTAGGTTGGTGCCAGGTTGCTGGTCTGAGCATCCCTTTTTTTGTGCCTCTCGCTGGGAACTGTGACACCAACCCTCTGTCCAGGGCCTGGGTGAGAGCTTGCTGGTAGCAGCCAGGGTAAGAGGCGGCCTGCATCCTGCAGAGCCAGGCTGCTGGCCTGGAAAAGCTGCTGAAACCTCACCCGCCTATTGAACACAGTAATTGGGAGCTTTTATGTTGCACTTTTATGTTGTCTTTCACTAGTGGTCCTCTGGCAATCAAAATAACTGTAGTACTGACTAATGCCCTGTGTCCCAAAAGTCTGGGAAAGTCTCTGTGTGAGAGATGTAGGAAGGAATTTTTTTTAATTTATTTTTCAGTCTTTGGCTTTTTTTGTTTTTTTCTGTTCCTATATTCTACGTGGTTTAACATTACCAGGTGTCTGTTAGGTTCTGGTATTGAATAGTGGTAAGTCTGGATCTTGTAAAATAGGATTAAGGATTGAGTAAACTATTAGGTTGGCTTGCAGAGCATTTTCTCAAACTAATCTCTTAATGACAGAACTGAGATTTTTATACAGTGGTTCCTGACAAGCTCCAGGCCATACATGTAGTGCTGTAACACACCTAATTTTTTCAGTGGGGAGCCAGGGTGTAGGAATTAATAAGAATTAATAAATGGGCAGATCTGGCTCTTAATAAAAGTATTCATTAAAACATTTGGTCTCCCTGAATGTGCCTGCCATCAAAACAGTCATTTTGTGGATAGTGGTGTTTGTATTTCTGAGGATCGTGTGACTGTACTGAGTACAATGAGTTTGCAAAACTTTTCTGTCTCTCTCAGGTTTGTGCGTCTGGAGCATAGAACTTCAGATGGTCCTGTCTCTGTCTTGTCACTTTCTGACTCCTGAACCTCCTTGCTGGTCACTTGCTGGTCACTTTCTGTAGAATTACTGTGGAAGCATGTATCCTGGTAATTAGTTTAAAATAATAAAGGAAGACTTTTGTGGCAATCTGTGATAAACGGGATGATTTATTCTAAGCCCAAAGAAGCAGCACGTCCTGTGGATGGTGGAGAGTGCCAGGGAGGAGAAGTTATAAGCACAGGGAAATGCCAGTTAATGTGTGCATGCAATGCTCATTGTGGTTTCTATAAATTGTGATTCAGTCTGTATTTAAAGACTTTGGGCGTGTTTTGTCAAGAGTGCCCAGGAGAAAGGAGTTTTGCAGCCTAATTGCTGTATGTGAAGAGCTAGTTCTTTAGGGCCTCCAGTATATGGGATTTGCTTACTTGATGCCCAGTTCCTTTGCTGAGGGAGGTGGTGAACAGCCCTGCACAACTGTGTGCACTGTGTCAGAAATCCTTAGCAGTGTAGAGCTATGTGATCTTTGTTCCAGGCTGAAGGATCCTGATGCATTTAACTGGTGGTTGTATGACCCATGGCTGTGGTATGGGACTCGTTAAATAACTCAGTGGAACTGGCTTTTTACACCATAATGGTGCAGGAAAAGGCTGTGATGAAGCTGCCAGGAATATGTTCTGTTAAGCAAACCTGTGTGTTAAGAGTAGATTGTTTGTCAGCTGCTTGCCATGGTCTCATCATAGGTAGGACAGAAGGACTAAATTAGCAATTAATTTAGTTTGGTAGAGTAGGAAAACTGGGTAGAAATGATTGCTACTCAACTGCTGAGCCAGTGACAATCTGTTCATTATTCCTTCTGTTACTGTTGACTGATTTTTCTCTAACTTTGCTCTGCATACCCCTGCCCAGTGACATTTTTTTTTGGCACTTGAATAGTTTAGACAGAAAAAGTACATGCAGTCTCTCAGTTCAGATGGTCGAGTTTTTCCTGATAAAGGGAATGGCAGGCAAATTTGATGCCTGGCACCCTGTAGCACTAGAAGTATTTTACTTACTTGGATTAGGAAGCTTTGGGAAAAAACAGAACTGAAAGAGACTTTATCAAGTACAATACACATGGATGCATTTCCTGTAGTAGTCTGAATCTCTTCTTAGAGTTTGATATTGACCTTACTTAATATTAAACCAAATAATCATAGAGTTGTGAAATTTTACAGTTTATAGTTATCATAATGTGTATTGCCTAAAGATAAAAATTGGGGCTTTTGACAGAGGATAGAGGATTAAGGATGCTTGAGAAACAAAACTTTTTAAACATTTGTTGGTGGACATCCTTAGATTATGCCTTGTGCAGTAAAATGTGAAACAGTCCTCCCTTTGTCAGGCTCAGTAAAAGTTCTGTAGATGTGATGAGAAATAAAAGACTTGGGGTTTAATCTTGCCAGTGACATCAGCAAGTTGCTGAGTTGCCCTTTGGGCTTCAGTCTATCTGCTCCCTTATCTGTGGCAGGGTATTAGCATGGCCAGGTGATTGTTAGTAGAGAACTTTGTAGCTGTGTATCCATGACTGTCAGAGGCTGCACAGGTGACTCGATTATTCTCACACTCAAAGGCTGACCATTTCTGCTGTTGGATTGCTCAGGACCTTGTTGGGTTGGGTCTCTGAGAGTGTTTCCTCAGCCTCCTTGGCAGCCTCTCCTTGTGTTTGGCTACCCAAATTGTAGAAATTTCTTTTTTAATACTTGATGCAACCTTGTTGCTTCTGGTCTGCTTTCCCTGTTTCCCTTGGAGTGCAGCCTACCTCATTATTTTCTTTAGGTACTCTCAGCTACCTGTACCTGTAGATAGCTAAAAACTGAGTGGATATGATCAGCCCATGCCTCCTCAAGTTAGCTTTTGCACATCTGTTCTGAGGAAACCCATCTCTCAGGCCCTTACCTGTGTGCCATAGGTAGGCAGACCAGAAAACAAAAAGCTGCCTTCTGGAGAGGCTGTAGTGTGTTCCTGCTCATCTATGCCTTGAGAAAGTGCAGGCCTCTCTTGCTGGGGGTCACACCTGCCTCTCCTGCCCTGTGCTGTGCTCCTTCACCCACAGGATGGTGACCAGGTATGCACAGCAGTATAGCTAATACTGTGATCTTTGTGCATTCTTTTGTTTTTTGTTTCTGTCGGAGGGAGTGGTTTGCTGAAGGACAGACGAGCTTTAGTCACATCAGACTGGATTCTTCAGTGTAATATGATTATCCTGATTCACCTTGAGAATTGCCAGATCCATGATGAAATGAATCATGATGTTGCCTCAAGTCCTGAAAATGTTCCTCTTGCTTTCAAGGACAGCCTCCTTTAACCTCTTGCAAAGTGTAACTCTGTGCTTTTGACAAACGACTGTTTTCCCTCTCTTTCATAAAGCCTCGAGAAATGCTGAATGAGCGCTTTGATAGGAACAAAGGGTTTCTCTAGGGAAGTAATGCCTAAAATGTGATGGTAGGACCTAGTAATGCCCTAAGCATGGAGGATGGACTGACGTAGTTAAATTAGTGACTAGGAAGAAGAAATACTTCTGGTCACATTCCCTTTTCAATACTTTGTCATTCCTGGGCATGTTGCAAGTGGTATTCATGGGGAAAATAGAAATCTGCAATTTTTTTTTTTTTTTTTTTTTTTTTGATGAATGCCTGAATCTGATCCTGAGTCAAGGAAGGAGTATCTTCTTTGGGATGAAGAGAAATCAGTGTCTGTATGGTGAACTGCTCAACCTTGACCAAAATATGCATTATTCACATCTCTAAATAAGAATTTGCTTAAAAAAAGCAAACAAAAAAAAATCCCCAAGTGATAGTGTTTGTGTAGGGTATTGCTGTGCTATATTGTTTGACCATCTGTGATATGTTTGCCCACAAGTATTTTGTTAAGTCTCAAGCGTTATTTAGACTAAAGACTTGGTGTAATTTAGGATGTATTTTTAGTCTTTTACCTCTTAGAGCATAACTGGTTCAATTAAAACCATTAATGCCTGTGGTGTAATTGCATTTTATGGAATTACAAACTGGTGTTAGAAACTGCTGCCTGTTAGAATTTTCTGCTATAGCAATGTGCTTGGCTTCTTATATTTTACCAGACCATGCAGCTGCCTCTATAACCTACTGATTACATGGCCATTGCTGAAAGCTTTTTTTGAATAGTTCAATTTATAGAATAAATAAGAAAAGTGATACCAATGCATAGCTTTTGATTTGTCTTCAAAAAACATTAGTTTGTTGAGTTAGATAAAATACTGCTGAAAGTGCTTGGCTATATGAATGAGAGGGAGGAGTTCCACTCCTTCTGTTCTGGTCGAGCTGGGAGCATGTACTCAGTGGTTTTGGTAGCAGTATCAGTTACCAAGATGTCCTGTCACTTGGCTCATTGCTTTCTCATAGTGTTCTAAGGTTCCCCCCATTCTTACAAATGGGAAGTACTCACCATTCTTCCATTTTTATCTCCCATTTTGTATCTAGTTAATGTCGGTTTAATGCTGCTTTCTGGTTCTGTCTTTTTAAATTGTTTTGGAAGAGGAACAGTGGGGGCTACCTGACTGAGGTATTGAAAATGAAGAGGTGTCAAGTGCATGTGATAGGGCTGTGTAGGAAGGCAGCTGTTGGGGTCTAACAAGTTTGGGAATAGCAGTTGAAGGCTGACTAAGCTAGAGTCCTATTTTTAGGTGAAGATGGAAAGGGGAGAAGGACTAGAGTATGATCTTTAACAGAATAAATGCAACATATCATGAGGAAAACTGAATTTTCCTTTTCCATTTTGTCTCATACAGACTGTTGTATTGGGTGGGTAGAACTAAATATTCATGAAAAAACATGTCATATATGGCTGCATTTTTGTTGGTTTTAGTGGCATCCCATAAGTTGAGTAGATTTCTGTTGATTCTAGAACTCTGCCAATTTAATGGAATATATCCTTCTGTATTATAGTAGTGTCTAGCTCATGTGCATTTGGATTGCTAACCATGACAAGCATAGTTGACTGTCTCACTGATGACCTTAATTTTTAAGTGTCTGAGGAAGTGCTTACCTGGGCCAATGTACATCTAGCATATGTGTGTCTGGTGTAGCCCTCATCAAAAGATTGAAGTTGGAATTGTGTTAATAGCTGCCAGATTTATGAAAAGGCAGGGAAATATGTAGGTTTTGCTTTTTGTTAGCAGACCAGTTGCCTCTGTATTAAAATTAAAACTTGGTGTTCTCTGAAAAAATTGAGGCCCCCTCAGCACTGTTATGCAGTGTTAGCTTATCTGAGCATGTTGGATCGACTCTGAGAATTTGCCTGGAATTCTTGAATAATTTATAATGTGACCAGGAATCTGATTACTGATTCACTGTAATAGTGAGGAAAAGCTTTGTCTTGTTGAATGCTTTAAATTCAGGTATTTATGCATGTTTCTTCACTACTTCAAAGATGTAAAGAAGGCATTTTTATGGAGGACTGTCTTAAACTGACATCCTGTCTCATGAAGATACTTTTCTTCCCCTGTTTAATTTCCATATTTATGTGTAGACACTTCTCTTTCAGGCTTCCTGTTACCTTTTATTTACTCCCAGTATATAATCCTAGTTGTTCCTTCATTTTTTCTGCTTTCCACAAAAGATAGCTCCTTTTGGCTTGTTCAGTGTCAGATATAAAACCTCTCACTCAGGCTTCCATTTGCTTTGTACTTTCTGAAACTTTGTTTCATACAGTTATTCATCAGGTTAAAAAGAAAATAATGTCTTCAGGCAAAGTGTCTAGTGTAACAAGATCAGGTCTTTGTATTTAAAATGTTAAAAACATAAGTTTTCTTCTGGAAAAAGAATGTTCAGCAAAAAAAAAAAGTGTCTACCTAGAATATGGCTGCCTCTTCCCCAAGTATCTGACAGTTTGATGTTCATACAGCACCTCACGTTAAGAAGCTGAAGGCCAGTTGTTAGACATGAGTCCTGTTATTCTACAAAGAATATGCCTCCAAGATGCTGCTCTTGGAAGCACCCAATATTATCTGGGCATTATTTGAAATTAAAGTTTAGTATAGGCTCTTGGTAAAATAAATGTCTGAAGACCTGCCAAAGGACCCAACTCAATTAGTTCTATTATGAGAACATGTTAAAAAAAATGTTCCATGAATCTGGAAATTCTAAGGCTAAACTTTTATTCTCTTGGTATACTTAACAAAAAGCCCTTATTGGCAGTTTTAGTCATTCAGCTGTGATTCCATTGACTGGTATTACCTGCAGGTAGAGGTAGCTCATGCTAGCTTTCTGTTAGACATCCTCCTTTTCTCTTTGAAGCTGTTGTTCAGGCATAGGATACTTTGCTTCCTTTGCATCCTTGCTGTCCTGGTGTGTTGCTTTGACTCTGTCAGTGCTTAGCATGTCTGCCCTTGTGCTTAGTGATGGAGAGGGAAAATGTTTTCAAAGTGGATCATGAAGTTCTGGTAACAGTGGGCCTACATTCTCCAGAGAAGGAATGCCACTGCTAAAAGGTTATGCCAGATTCAGAAAGATGTAGCCTAGATGTACAAAAGGAGTGATGCTCAGTCACACAAAATTAACTGAGATGTGTTAGTTTCCATAATTCATGGAATAGAAAATATGCGTTTCAGCTCTTGTTGTCTGAACTGGTGTTGTGTTCATTGAGTGCATTTGTGTTTCACAGTCTCTAAAGGGAGGTTGGGATCTGGATTCTGTCACTTAAAAGTGGTTCAGATATGACATGCCAAAGTAAGGATCCTCTCTTTTATGGTAGGTATAGAAATGTGGAGGAATTCTGCTGAAGTATTGCATTAGGAGAGTAAGGGCTTCAAGCATATCAGTATTTCTTCTTTAATTTCTTCCACTCAAAACCAAACTGTAACTTTTCAGTCAAGAAAAGCTTCAGGAAGTGTGGGTAAGTTGGCATATGTAAAGAAGCTACATGGATCTTGAAGGGTGCTTGCTGATCTGTGTGATTGTAAGATAATTACTCCTCTATTTCTGGGCATTGGTTACAGTGTGATCTTCATTTGTTCTCATCCTTCTCTTAAAGAGGGAGCTGCTTGAGAAGGTTCTTTAGGAGACATTGCTTTAGGTCAAGTGAAAAATAAACTTAGTGCTGATCATAGGTGTAGTTAATAGGTAGTGAGTTTGACAGTTAGTTTGGGGAATTTTTTTTTTTTTGAGAAAACAGAATATTAGATAGTGGCTAAACTGTGCCAACTGTGTGTGGGTCAGACTTCTGGCTTGAGGGCACTCTTTTTCCTGTGTCCCTGAGAGGCAGGCTACATTTATGTACCTCCAGGCATTCCCCATAGTCAGATGTGAATGCATTGTCATCATCAGATCCAAGCTTTTGGTTGTGTAAGCATTTGATAAGATGATTGAGATGAAAGGCAGGAGGGCCAGGGGGAATTCTCTGAAAGACTCTTATTAAAATCATGCTGAGTTTCTGTGTGTTGTAAATGAAAGCATGCTGCACTACCACAACTGTTTGGAAATTGCCCATCTAGAATGTATTCACTGCATGAACATAAGAGTCAGCAGCTCATTTTAGCAGCTTTAGGCTTTAGGGGGCATCCTGATTGTACTGTACCTGCTATCCCAGCAAAAAAAAAAAAAGAAAAAAAAAAGAGCTTCATAAAGTCTGTCTTATGTGTCAGGCTTAAGCAAGTTAACCAAGTTATCATTGTTATTTGACACCTACTAATAGTTAACAGATTAATAGGTAAATAGGTATAATTGTTTGATACCTTCCTACTGTAGGCTATATCCCCAGTATAAATGTTCCTGGTATGATAGGGATTGGTAAACTGTGAGGTCATGGATGCTTTCCAGTCTAAGAAAAAGAACTCTATTTCCATCATAACAAATTATGACTCTTTGATCACTTTCAGCAAGGTTTAATTTGACTTGAATAAACACTTCTTTCATTGAAAATGCTATTCCTTTAGGAAATTGTTGAAGCTTTATAGAAATAGGGAGTTTGGAATACTGCTTTGGTTGCCAGCTTTTTTGAGGAAATTTGGGCAGCATGTAAATACTTGCACAATAGGTTTATATTGTTACACAAACAGTAGTGCTGACTCCATAGAAGCATTTGTGACACAGCAGATGTGATGGTTTGGGACAGGAGCTGGTACAGGGGTTCTCCAGAACTTAGAGCTAAAATCTACCTTTTTGAGAAGTAGAAATTAGAGAACAATCTTATACTTGGTACATCAATGTAAGACTTAAGGCAAATAAATACTTTGTGTTAGTTCTGAAATCCTTTCTCAGCCTGTATTTTGATGGTATTTGTCATCTTGTGTTATCTTCTGTGTCCTACCCTTCTGCAGTTGTCCTCACTCCCTGAAAACCTTTGATGTCCCTAAGAGAAATACAGAAGGAATGAGGAAAAATCCCTCCTTGGTAAGGAAGGAAGGAGCAGAGCTGAAAAAAGACAAGCTTTACAACTTCAGGGGCTGTTTAGACTACAGCTTCTTTTGGGAATGTTAAGGCAATGGAGGGCAAGGTAAAGCTTCTGCATGCTGAATGAGCCAAGTGATTTAAATCTACTGACTGAACAACCAAATACGGTTTCTCAGTTGATGTGGACTCCCAAGCTTTAACTTAATCTTTGGAAAGCTCATGGATCATCCTATCTTTCAAGGTGAATAAATGGATATTGTTTTTAATAAAATATTTCACTTCTGGGAAGTAAACAGTACGTGTCTAGTTCTGCCAATGGCATGGCCTCTCTGAACATGTGTGTGAGGTTTTCTCCCAGTGAAACATAGTCTGTTGGAAAAGGAGAAGGTTTTTCATTTCCTTTTCAGTAGGGCTCAGACTATACATTTTTTTATTGTCACTTAAAGAGGGAGTTATTTAGAAAAACACATCGTAAAAAAAAAAAAATTATTGTCAGGATATCATTAAATATTTCATCTTGCAGATAATGTGGTGGCTGTACTATCTTCTTCCTATGGTCCAGCCTTTATGAGACTTAAATAACTGTACCAATTTGCCCATGTTCTTTTTAGTTAGGGTGCTCTTTGTGCTTCTGTTTTTCTTCAGCTCTTGGCTACTTTCTTGATGCTGGTTATCAATTGTTTTGAGCTACAAGAGGTGCTTTTGGCTTACTGCACAGCAGAAGCATGAGTATAAAAATAATCTCCTCATTGGCAAGCCCCAAAGTGGTGGGAGAGACGCTGCAGCAAAGCATAGAATTTGGGTGACACACTTGGGTCTGTGTCCATTGTCTAAGCAGCTTTTCCCCTTCTTGGAGAAGGCAAATCCAAGGAGGTGTTGGTGCCTGCTTTGTCAGGCAGTGAGGGGGAAAGTCTAAAGTGATAAAGGGATTAAAAAGGTCAGTTGAGGCAGGAGCTTGGTACTGGTAAGAGTATCAGAAAGGTCTGTGTTTTAACTCTTTCCTCCCTGCCTGGCTCCACATGTAACCTCCAAACACAAACCTCCACTGCTAAAAATGGGGAGGAATTGGATCCCAAAAGATGTGTTTAGTCTGTGCAAAATTCAAGGTAGTTGTAGCTTAGCTTTTAGTGATGTAAAGCTTATTTTGAGTGTGAATGCTAGTTTTTCTTTTGTTTGCTGTAAAGTCTTTTATATATTTTCACTAAAGACCATAAAAATATCTTTATTAATTGCACTCTATATGTGTAATGCATAACTTTATATAGACACAGCTTTTTTTGAGGAGTTTTAGCTGGTCTCAGTGTTATTTCAGCCTCTAGAGTTCATTGGCAAGTTTAGCTATGGCTTATAAAATTCATAGACTTAATCTGTAGCTTATTTGTCACAAAATTTCTACTAAGAGTTCCTTAATGCCTGATTTTATAAACATCTGAAAGGTTTTTTCAAAATATTGCTGCTTTGTTTTAATCCTATTTACAACAAATGAAAAGTATTTAAGGAAAAAAAATCAGGCTTGTAACAGTTTTTTCTTTAAATAGCAGATTACTATTAAAAAATCTGCTTGCTATTGCAGTGTAATTTGAATGTGATTACAGTGATTAGTTCTTTCAGACAAAAATTTATAAATACAAAGTGTTAGCATTTAGAGATATTTGCCAAACTTCTTTGCATTTTCTTTGTTTCATCAAAAATTTTGGGTAGAAGAGCTTTTTCTGTTTGTTACTTGTCCTAAAATAAATAAGAGTATGAGTTCATAAATCAGATTATTTGCTACTTCACTTAAACACTGTAAATTCATGTACTTAAAAACACTTCAAAGCTGAAGACTGCCTCTTCATATCCCTCCTGTGCCCTCAGTTTTAGATGCCACAGTTGATGTGTATGTAGGTGAGAGAACTTTCCTCAAAAATTCAAACCCACAATAATTGGTATGGTGTTTCCTTTTTTTTACTCTTTTTGGGTCATAATATCAGTGTCTAACCAAGCAATGTATGAAATGTATGTTGTTTCCTGTGGCTGTGGTAGAGGATGATTGAAGTGCTGAAGTTTGCAGGAGGCAAGACCTGGGGGAGGTTAGAGAAGTTTGCTGCCAGACTTGATATTGCCATGTACTGATACTATGAGGGCACATTTAGCTTTGCTACTTGCATGTAAATTCCACCCCTTTATCCTCAAAATTTGCCATGCAGTGAATGCTGATTTATAGCAGGAGCTGTTTTTTCTCTGACTTGGAGGTATTTTGTTCCAGAGATTGGTGTGAGTATGTTTTAGGACTGAAGATGGCACATAAGCTAGTTTAAAATTCCCTTTATCCTGAATGCTCACATTCAGGCAATGACTGCTACTCAGGTGAACTTTCAAGCTACTCAGGCCTTAAGAACAGCTCCACACAGAGCACATGTCACAGTTCCTTTTCTGCAAGGCTCCCTGTACAGTGGGTTTCAACATATTTCATGGATCTATTGCTTAAACTTAAACCATTTCTGTTAACTTTTTCAACTGGATAATAAAACTATAAGGTTCCTAAATGACAATGAAAGACAGTCTATAAATCTGGTTGCTCAAAATTATGCTTTTTTTCTGAGGAAAGCAATCTCCTGCTTTTTCTGTGAACTGACAGTAGGATGAAAAGGTGTTCATAATACAGAAGTTAACTTAGTCCTTTACACCTTTTAATTTTAAGAAAGTGTCTGTGGGTTCCAAATGAGTAAAATTAATACACTCAGTTTGTGTTTGGAGATGTGTGTATTTCAGCTACAGCTTGTGTATTTGGGAAGGACAGGAAAAGCTTTACTATAAAGATTAGGTGGATAAATACAACTAATGATCCTTCTCACTTGAAATTTTATTAAATTTGGATTGAAATAAGGCTTGGATGTCAACTATTTTAGCACAGCCAGTAAAGCAGGAATGTTGTTACTGCACAGTAACAATGACTGGATTAAAGTGTCTTTGCATTGTGAATAGGATCTCTTCTGGACCATGAAGTTATGGCCTGAGTATTACAAGATAACAAACGATGTCTTTGAGTGTGACTACTAGGCATTCTCTATTTTGGCCAAACGATTTGGCTTTTTGCTTAGCAGTAAGTAGTATAAACAAGGATATAAACTGACTTTCTTCTACAGCAGAAGCAAACACTTCATTTGAAATGGGGGCCTTTGAGTTGCAGAACAAGAAGTAAGGCATGACCTTTCCTAATACCATAAATAACATATTGCCATCAAAGTAGACATCAGACTAAGCTTTCAGCAGCAGTCAGGGTTGACTTGAGTGATTTTCAGCTTAAAATGGAGGTAGCTGTAAGTGGCAATTATATCCATTAAGTGTCATTGTAGACTACTTCAACCATAATGATTTCTGACAGAAACAGCTTTCAAACCTTACAGATGCAGGAAATGTCAAATCTGATTCTTCTCCAGGTATCTCACAGAACAGCTTGTTTGTCCTTATTCGATGGAGATCAGAACAGTTTGCTGCAAACACAGTACCTGTCATTACTGTTTTCAATTTAAAGTGTTTCCTCAAAAACAGGTAGTGAGTTTTGGCATGGAGGTTGGATAATAATTGCACTTCTTGACAGAGAAACCAAAAGAGGGAGTTACTGAAGTAGGAAGTCCAGAGAAATTAGTAAATGTCCACAAAAAGGCATTGCCAATATAGTGTTCAACAGTGACACAGTTTATGGTGTAAGAGCATGCTTTTCACAATACAAATTATTACTGGTGTCCAGTCCA
The DNA here is from genome assembly GCF_022539315.1 of Serinus canaria. Lineage (NCBI taxonomy): Eukaryota > Metazoa > Chordata > Aves > Passeriformes > Fringillidae > Serinus > Serinus canaria. The sequence goes on from NC_066313.1 coordinate 7,534,299, forward strand.
GCCCTGTTAAAAACTGAACGATGAATGCCTTCATCTAATGGCATACCCACTAAGGACTTTTGCAGCCAGAAGGACATTGCTCACCAGTAGTGTTTGCTAATACATTGGCAAGCATTTCTAATGTAAACCTGGTTTTAGAGTAACAGTTTTCACAGTTGGAAGGGTCAGAGACAGCTCCTGGGTGCACTTGCATAATTCCTTTAGATGGTGCTGGGGCTGAATACACTGAAGTAGGAGGTCTGACACCACGTTTGTGCAACTTCTGGACTTTACCAAGAAGTAACAGATTGAACTTCAGGTATTTGACTCCACTGATTACTGTGGGTTATCAGTTTCAAAGGCTGCTCTGGCCATTGTTGACTCTTGTCAGCAGCCTCTGTATGTAATTGCTTGTTTAAATAACTGTAAAAATGCCACTGAGATTTCTCCACAGATAGGTTTTTATTAAATGTTTCATGACATTTGTCTAATACAAGCCATGTTTAGTTTGTGTGAAGGAAAGCAATGTGATAGTAGTAAACTGTGATGGTTTTTGTATTTATTTTTTGACTTTTTTTTTCTAAACTAAGGTTTGTCTGTCCAATCTTAGCACATCTGTTCTTTTGAACAAGCAAAGTGTGTCAATATTTTTTTTGTATGTGTGCTATTCTCTTATTCTGTTTCTGAAGTTTATCTTGGTTCTCTTTCCTAGGCTGTGTGGATTGCCTGCCAGGAAATGTAAGAAACTCGGGGATTTGTCAGAAGGGAGAAGGCTTTTAGCCTCTGGAACCTTTTCTGGCATTCATTCTATCAATATTACTCCATGACAGGTGTCAGAGAACATGGTGCTTACAGTCATGTCTGTTACAATGTTGTTAAATACAGACAGTGCATAGGTATTGTTGAGTTGAACATGCATATGTTTTATCCTTTGGTTTTCCATGAATTGTTATAGTGATGAGGACTAGTTGAGAAAAATTTGCAGGAGAATAAAGACCACAAGCAGATTGTGCTGTGTTTTGGTATTGAAGGGTATTTTTTTGTTTGTTTGTTTTTTGTTAGTATTACTCCTGGTATTTTCAGTGGGTGTTGCTACTTAGAGCAACGTAAGGCAGATCTGTATCAGAGAAAGAATAGTATAAAACCTTAACAGTTCTAAATTAACTTTTTTACCACCTTTTTTGAGAGGTTGGAAGCTGACACTTGCTTCTTCCTAGCACAGAGAAACATAATTTTGATCTAATGGCTCCAAACCCTAGCTTTGATGCTTCTGATCATGTGAAAGCATAAGTGATGAATAGAATAAGGATAAGGTTTTAGGTTTTTTTTTCAAGCACCATATTTCTTGTGGCAAGGAAACTAACAGAAAAGTAGGCATAAACAGTAATTTGTGGCTGCTTTTTAAAATATGTTTCATACTTTGCAGTGGTGTATTCCCATAAAATTTTTCAGATATATGGGTACTTTTAAAAATAGGGGTTTGGTTTTTTTTTTAATATAATCTGCATTAGATTAGCTTTCTGAATGTATTTTGCTGAAGTTTTTAATTCTGAAATGTCAGTGTAAAGAAAGTATCCATCCTCTGCAGCTTGTAAATTACTTTTCTGGCTTACTAAAGCTTTGTACAGAATAGGCTGACCAAGACTGAGGTTGCATGAACAGCTCTGTTGGAGAAGATAGGAAGAAGCTGAAAAGTGCTGGTTGAGAGTTCACTGGGTCTTACTGTGCTTCATCAAGGTGGTGTTCCTGCTGTGGTTTGCTTTCCCATTTAGAGTACAAGAGGCATTGTAAAAAACCTTAAAATTCAGGGGGGTATGAGCTTTTACCTAGTAAAAATCTAATAGCCTGTAAGGTGCAAAGAGGCATCTAGAAAACAGTAGAGATTGGCAGTTCTGTTGTGCATGTGCTTTGGCAGTGAATGCATCATTTCGTTGGCTAAAAGCTTTGGCTTAAGACTTTCTTTTTTCCTGCTGTTTCTATTGATACTCTTTCATCAACTGATCCATTTGTGAATTATGAAAGAAACCATGAGGAAATTGACGCATAGAGAAAATTGTGGTCTTGACAGATGGACTCAGGAAAGGTTCCTTTGTGATGTGGAATAAAATGGGGAGGTTTTACAGTGATGGATCTTGTCAAATACAGATTACATGTATGGCCTTAATTAAATGACAGAGCTATTTGTTAAACAGTATTAGAATTGTATATATCCCCAGGAAACAAGCTAGTGTGTTACAGCTGCAGTGTAGGATGTCAGATTACAAGCTTAGTGTTTCAAAACTCATCTTGACTTGGAAGCCTGAATAGGTGGTGACATGATGAAGATAAAATATTAGGATACTGTTGCACATACTACCATAACATTCTAATATACTTCGCTGTTTCTACCATTCATAATATAGCCAAGGCAAACTTGGGAGCAAAAGGAAAAGAATATAGGAAATGCAAATTTGCAGACAAGCTCTAAAGGTTGTCGTGAAAGCTTGGGTTACATCTCTTTCAGAAAGTGTCCAGACTCTGCGTGTTCTGTTTTCCAGCTATGAAGAGAAAGTGTGTGGTGTGGGAGTTGTCTGGGTAGGGTTTTTAAATAATTGTTAGGGTGGTCATAAGATAGCTGGAGCAAACAGGTTGTAATTGCAACCTGAAGTGTTGCTTTTCATGATGGTTATTGCAGTGACATGGTAATTGCAGATCACATGAAATCTCAATGACTTTTGTGGTGGATTATTGCTTCTGCTTGCTTGCTCCTTTGTGCTCTGCTATGATAGCTGACAAGGGAGATGGCCAAATGCAGGGAACTTAAATTATTGCATCATTGTATCATGTGTCTACATGAGCAAGATGGCTATCAACCTTCAGGTGAAATAATGGCATATTTCAGTGTGAGTCTTGACTAATTCTTGGTGTTCTGATATCCTGGTTAAATGTCTCTAAGAAAATTTTCTTAGTAGAGAGAACCGTAAGTGCTTTTTGTTAAATTTTTGGAAATACAGATAACTGTCAAATTTAAAGAAATAGCTTCTGCATTATTCATGATGCAATTTGTATTGGATACGATTGTGTCAGTACTCCAGGGAATGCTGTACATTATGGGAAATGTTGTACCCTACCAAAATGCAGCCAAACAAAAATCATATCATCATACATTACTGACACTGCACAACCCTTGTGATTATTGCAAAGGTATCTTGAATTCAAGTGTTATGAAAGGGTAAAATATACAGACTTTGTGTTTTCAGATCTTAAAAAATACTCACATCACATCTTCTGTGCTGCTTACACTAATTACCTTTTCTGCTTTTGCCTGCCATGAGAACCATTTCTTTGTATGCCTTTATTGTATTCTTTTTACATAGGGAACAATCTGTAGTAAGTATGGTGGGTGTGCAAGCAGCACTTCATGGTCTTTGACAAGTTTGGGATTCTGAGGCTGATAATACAAATCTCTATTTTGAAAAAATATACAGCAGTTGTGTTACTTTACAGGGTAGTGGAGGGAGTTCAGTCCAGAGCATTAATTACAAAAGAAAGGAATGTTTTACAAAGATGGAAATTTGATTGTCAAATACCTTAGTATTTGGTAATAACCTAGGACAAGTTTGTTTTTGTTTTGTTTTTTTTTATTGTTCCTGTGATGTCTGTGGTGTATCTGTATTGTAAACATCCAGAATAAAAGTACTTGTGAAACAAAATCTGTCTGAATCTGTCATTGTTATAACATATATTTTACATTCAATTGGAATATGCTGCATACTACTGAAACTCTTCAGGAGAACTCATGAACACTTACAGGTGACCTCAGGGTTGAGGGAGTGTAGAGGATCTTGTAAGTTTGTGTGAAGCTGGTGGCATGGGATCATACAGCTCAAAAAAAAAGGAGATTAAAAGTGCAAACTAAAATTGTGGCAGCATTTGTTGTTCAGTCTTCAAAATTGTAAATGAAATGGGATTATTTATTATTTGGCTACTCAACTCCGTTCAAGATGTGTTATTAATGGATTTGATGGGGGACACACATTTGATGGGAGTGACTTTTTGGCAGTGGGGTTTTGTGTTTTTCTTTTTTTTCTTTTTTTTTCCAGTTCTGAATCTCTCTGAACTGTCCAAGGAGTGAGCATTTTCTGAACTCTAGCAGTAAGCAAAGTTTGAAGTTCACTGAATGGTCTTAGAATAGCTGTCCTTGATGCAAGTTAAACCTACTATTAAATTTATTTTTGTTTCTGGGAGAACAAACAAAATGGGAAATCAATAATTAAGTAGGCTGAGATAGTTTCTGTTGCATTCATCCCCATAATTGCTGCTTTCCCATCACCCTCCCATCAAAACCAAGCCAAAACCCAACCAACCAGCAACAAAAAACCCCAACAAAACAACCCTCCCACAAAACCTTTTGGCAGCTAGTTGCTACTAGGAATTTATTCTCAAAGGAAAAGTGGAGGGTGCCTGACACTGAAATTTGGTCTAGAAAGAGCTACCTGATTTAGTTTAAGATTCAGTTTTTAAGTTTGTTTGTTTTAGTAGAAGGTTACCATATCATGTTCATTGTCATTCATGTTTGCTGGCATATGCCTCTGCCAAAATGCATACTTTGAAAGTGCTTACCTGTTTTGCCCAATAATTTCATATGTAAATAATGAGCTAATTCAAGAACAGCTTTTCCCTTCAAGATTCCTTAAATATTTAAAATTCTGCTGTAAGCTTCAGTCTTGACGTGCCTTGAGTTAAGAGATTTGAGTGTTGCATAGTAATGAAGTACTAGTTAATACTCTCCCCTGTATTTTGTTTGCAATTTTCTTTAGTAATATCAATTCAAATCTTGAATCATAAGCTTTCTAATGTTGTGACACAAGTCACATTGTAGAAAAGATACACATGCTTGGAGGCTGCGAAGTAAATGATGTCTAAAATTATTAGGCTCTCCCTAACATCCAGTATAGCTGCAATCCCATCAGAAGGGAGGTTTCTTGGAAGTTATGCCATATGTACTTAGGATCTTAAATGATGTGGAAGGTGCTATGTGGGGTGAATCCAACAGCTGCTGGGCAGTGCTTTTTCTGCAGTTACATGCTTAACAGATTTAGGTGATGCAGCAAATCATACCGTTTTAGTTAGATTAGAGATTGTGTCAAAGAGATACAGTACCTTAGTGTTTCACAAGAATAGCCAGACTATGTAAAATCTGAAGTGTCCTTTTTTGATAAAGGTTAAAATATTCAGTATAGCAACTTGGAGAATCAGATGTTTGCTTTTTTTTTTTTTTGGCTAATACAAACTTGTTAAGGGCTAGTATTTCTTACCTCAGTATTCATTCTAACTGAAGTCTGGAATGAACAGTGTTTAGACTGCACTTTGAAAATGCTTGGCCATGAATGTTACAAACTATTCCTGGCAGCCCTTAACAACAATACTTTCTTTAAGTTGCTTGGCTGCTGTGGGAATGGACTTGATTGCCTGGGACTAGTTACAGACATTTCTCAAGTACACAAGTTCTAATTATACTTCTAGTAAATTATGAAGACTTGGCACTGTATAAATGTTTGCGTGCTTGGCTTCCCTTGTTCATCCTGTCTGCAGTGAAAGCAGTTAAGAATTAAATTTAGAAAAGTTTGTTCTGTGAAGCCTCTGTGGTGCCTCTGTTCAGGAGACTGGAGCTGGTGTGATAATGCTATTCCTCCCCCCTCCCCAAATATCCCAGATCTTATTTTCCAGTCACTAGAGGTGACTTTTTCCTCCCTTAAAGTGATCTTCTCAAAAGGCTGCTTTTCCCAGGCATTATAGGAAATCCAGCAAGAAGAGCAGGCGTGCTGGGGGAGTTGAATGTGTGGTCTGTGTGAACAGCCCCTACAGCTCCTGAGCCTGCAGAGACAGCACTCCCCTGATCAAACCAGTGATGGCTGATCAAAGCTGGCATAGTGGTCAGCAATAAAAGCAATAGTCCTTCCTTCTCATTCCATGTTTAATACTTGTTTTTCTAGCTATGGTGCTGTGCAAAAACCTCATGCAGGCTTTTCTCTCCTGGAGTTCTGTGAAGTTTTGTTTGTTACGATAAAATACAGAGGTAAATGAAAAGTGGATGATGACAAACAGTTAAAGGCCAGGAAGAAACCTACAATGGCAGGATATTTGTGTGTGTGAGTATACCAATTGGGAGGGAGTATATTGGGAGTATATGTTTGTGCATGACAAAAGAAAACAAATCATGTCTTTTAGATGATTCATGAGTACATGCACATTCTAAAGCTAATAGAATGTGGGGGTTATTTAATTAGGTGGAATACTGTAGGTTTATGGAAAAGAAAATTGTTATAGGAAGACCAGTTTGGAGAGGCAGTAAAAGAGCCAGGTGTTGATATAGGTTTTCTTTTCTCAAACAGTCTTTTTGACAGTCTTTTAAGATGGCTGTCCATTTAAATCTGCTTCAAGTTTGACAAAAAAACAATCCTGTAGTGAGGTGAGGTTATGTTTGTTTGGTATTTATCAAGGATAACAATTTTTATTTAAGTTTCTAACATATCTTTCAAATAGTGACCTATACAGTAGTTTAAATATACAAGCTGTTGATCTTATCCATTATATCATGACTTTATTTTTAAGTTCAGGAGCATATTTTTAAGGGAGGTGAAACATGACTTGTGGAAATGAGCAATGAAGCAGTAGCTAGAGCAGCTGGGCAGTTTTCTGTCAGGGAATTCAAATAACAGTTCCTACTCCCTTGTGTTTCTGCCAAAGTGGGATGAGTAGCAAAGGTAGTGAGGAATATTTGGTGTCTTATTTCAAATAAATCAGTAGTTCTGACTTTTGATTTAAAAGCTTTTTTTTCTGTTTGGTAGACAAATAAGGCTTTCTGTTTTAATTTCTTGTGAATTTATTTAGAAAGGTAAGTCCTTAGGCTTGTGTTGAGCTTCATTTATTGCAGTTCACATTACTTGCAGCTTTTCAATATAAAAGTCAAACTGATGCAGCAGACTTGAAATCCAAGTTTGAAAGAAACCCATGTCTTCTTTTGTTTGATGCTGTGGCAAGCTAATAAAAAACCCAAACCTACAATATACAAACCAGCTTTAAAACAAGATTAAAGGGTTATTGAAGTCTATTATTTTGTCACTGTGCAGGGCTTTTACAACCTGTAGGAGGTGTGTGAGCTGGTTCTCACTGCACAAATAAATGCTTTAAAAATGGTGCCATCTGGTGCTTCCAGGTTACTTAAGTCCTGCAAGAGTTAATAACACTTGAGTATCAAGAAGAGAATTACAAATTATTTTTACAAAAATTCTGTTTTTTCACTGAAGTCTCTTGCACAGCAACTTTGTTTTGATTCAAGCTTTGTAGTAGTGCTATAGTAATCCCTGACTCCTTCCCCCAAACTGGACCTTGATTTCTGTTAACACAAAGGGGGTGTGTTAGCAATAGCTAGCAGTGGAATCAAATGGGAATTGATAAGCTGTTGTTTACAGCTTCATTAAAATGAATTCTGGTAAATAAAACATCTGAGGTCTTTGAAGATTAAGATGCTTTTAAGCATTTATTCATATGATGACTAGAAACAGTTTTGAATGTTCTATTAATAAATACATGCTTAGAAGAGGAACAATAAGCTGGTTTTATCATGGGGAGAAAATCTAATCTTTGGTTTCTAGTTAAATAGTACTGAATAGCAAGAAGAATTTGTGAACTTAAAAAGACATTAGTAAACCAAATGATTTTTTGACTCAGTTGTCTTCATATTACAAACAAATTAATAAATATACTGTTCCTATAGGTTATCCATGAATGTGATTAATGTTCAGTGTTACATTTCTTAGAGTGTTTCGGCAATATGGAAACGTGAATATTTAGCAAGAACACAATTTCAAATTAAAGCAATAAATCAGAGTTAGTGAAGTAAGGTGTGCCATGTGCCCCACTCCTCGACAGCCACTGAGAGAGAGCAGTGTCTTGTCCCACTACTTTTGGCAGCAAGAGCCTCTTTATCAGCTACTGTCGTTCCAGTCACGCTTGTGTTCACGTCTTTGCTACATGCTCTGCTGATTACCTTGGAAAAGGGCAATGCTGTAACTGTTCAACTGACCTTTCAGTTTATTTTCTCTTGTGTAATATGAAACATGAGCTAACGCAGCCCCAGTCTACAGATTTCAAGAAAATCTGTCGCTGTGCTTCTGCAGCTTTCTACTCAGATGTGATGGGGTTTCTCTGTAGTTACATTAATTCTAGAAACTCCATCAACTTCAGATATCATTACAACAGTGAAGCAAATTATTATAGCTAAAAGAGGGGCTTTAGTGTACAACTTATGCATAATAAAGACTACTTAGCAGAGGAATAGTGGGACAATGACTATGAAATGAAGAAATCCTATACCTAAATAAATGAAGTATGCTGCTGGTAAATTTGTCTCCTTACATTCAGAGAAAAAAAATATATAGAACTCTCATTATTTTGTAATTGCTGTCTTACTTAGACTGTGTACTTGTGATAGGGAAGATGTCTTGAGTGCTTTGGCAGATACAGAATACACATACCTGTGCCATTCCAGAAGGTTGTAACACAGCTTAGTATTTAAAGGTTTGGGGGTTTGCTTGTGGGGTTTTTTTGCTTTTAATTATTCTTAGGGTTTTTTGGTTTTTTTTTTTTTTACTTTGTTCCTTGAGGAATGTGTTGTTTAATTGTTTAATTTTTTTTAAACTGCTATATACCTTTTATTCCATTAGAGGGTTAAAGTAGATGGCTTTCTTGTAGGAAACGTTGATACATGCACAGCTCTTTCTTCTTTTCTCCTGCAATGGATGTCTCTAAGTAGTTTGCTGGGCTTCTGATGGAAAGAAAATGCCTCTTGGTTCTTCTAAACACTAGTGATTTGTTACACTTAACCTGTGAGGTGCATTCATGTGTTTCTAATAAACTGAAGTGAGAGATGAACAGGAGTGTGTATAAAAGAGCCTCTAAATATTGGCCAGGGTGAGGTGAGTGGGAGGGGAATTTTTTTAGGATTGGGATTGGTTTAGATAAGCCAGTGGAGCAATTGCTAATAATTGATTGCATTAAGTTTACATTTGGTGCATCTTGTAATCTTTCCTGTATTTGGTTCTGAATTGAGAACTCTGTGTGTTCATTCTGATGCTGACGGCAAAAACATTACAGCTGTCAAGTGCTGCCAAAGCCACTAAGTTACCTTAAAGGTTAAAGCAGGGAAGATGGCTCCTGGTCAGCAACAAATAATCTTCTTGCTAAAATATTATGAAATGATATTTATCCATATTAGACCTCACAGCTTACAGGTCTTTGCATCTCTGCTAGAAATTGCTGGTAGGATGTCAAGGAAATCTGTAGTTCCCCTTTTTCTGCCAATTTTTTGTAGTGCTTCTATGTACTAGACTTTTTGTTAGGGCTTGACTTTCATGTCGTTGTACTTTAATTTATTTTGCAACGAGGTGATGCTGAATCAGATGCTTTGTCATGTGTTGATGGCTTTCAACAGAGTAAGTGATTATGTATTATTCATCCCAAGTAAATATTTCTTAATTTTTGATGTTGCATTTAGTTTGAGATGTGAACTACATTAGGGTTCTATGCATAAATTCTTTACCTCAGATTCTGAAATCGTGAAACATCCAAAGAGAATTGGGAGGTATTCATTTTCTGCCAAGTAGAGAAAATTTGGAAAAGTTATTTTTCAAGCTTTTCCCTTTCATACTCACTCTTATGAGTTGTCTGCTGGATGCTCTTCTAGTAGCATGTAAAAAAGCACGTTTTTGGTAGGAATTACAAGATAAATGGTTTAGCTGTGTAAGTTCCTTATTGGAATAACTATATCCTCAATTTATTTGGGAACTATTGATTTTGTTACTCCTGAAAGGAACTTAATGCCATTGGCCAACCTTCAGAAGCCTTAGTTTTTAGCTAAAGTGTGTTTTAAATTGCTTCTGCTGTTGGAGAGATGCAAATTGCTTTGTAGTGAACAGTTTTGTGGATAGAGCAATTAGAACATTTGGGGAATTCAGATGTAGCTATGGGGAAACTTCTTAAGATCATGATTTCAGAATCATGTAACAACTTTACTTTTAACCTGCAGAAAAGCAAAATTAAGTGTTCATCTCCTGGATCTTTATAATCATCATCCATGGCTATCTTGTGCTTCTAAAGCATTTCTCAGAATTGTTCTAACACTTCAAAGGCTGCGTGATTTGCATGCTTTTGATGTTCCTTAATCTATTTAAATGTATAGTAAAAACAATTTCCTGAATGGGATATGACTTGCTTGCAGAAAGTGCAAGTCAAGCAACTACAACTATAAAATTGGTAAAAGTTAAAAACGCAGTAAATCTGTTGTTCTCAAGTAGTCATACCTACCCTAGATTTACTGTGCCTTTATGTCTTCCTATTTTCCTGAAGTGTGGTTACTCTGTGTAATACTCTGAAGAGCCAAATGAAAAGTGCATGACAGAGGGTGGAGAAAAGAATGAAGTAAAACCCAAGGCTCTTGTTGTGGTATATTTTCACTAGTGTCAAGTGAAATTGAAGAAGCTGCTAGCAGGAATTCGCTTGTATCGCATCATTCTACTTCAGAGTTGTCTGGTGCCTTTAATTTGCTGGGCTGCAGAAATTTTACTTTAGGAAGAGCTTTATCTCTCCTACTTTGGTCTTCCTTCAATCCATTGCTTTCTAACCAGTTGAATGATGAGAGATTGAGGGAATAACTGGCTACAGACTAAAGGAAAAGATGAGAATCGGGGCCTCACTGAGCAGGGACTCTTCACTGGCTTTGGTGTCAGTGAAAGTCTCTGTAACTGCATCTTCAAAGTGATTGCAGCAATATTAGAAAGAGGCAATTTGTGAGCAACCCCATAAAACTATGGACTATGGTCTGTGACACTGACATTAATTTAAATGTTTGTACTTGCTGGAAAATGGAGGATTTGGTTACAGAGAATACCTCACTAATATTTTCTTTCATTTCCTGTTCCCTTTGGTATCTGCAGAATTGGGCTTTCCATATGGATACCAGATACCACTATCAAAGTCTCTCCTACTTGCTTTCATCTTTTGAATAAATTAGCATTAATGCTGGGCCAATACTGTAAAAATAAACTATGACCAAAAAGCTGATGTGGACAAAAATCTAAAAGATGAATAGCTACTAAAACCGGCATCATAAGCAGAAGAGGGGCTAAAATAATTAATTTCAGTGTTGTTGCCACAGGTCTTATAGTAAGATGACTGACTGTTCTATAACCTGCAATAACAACAGCTTTGTAAAAAAACACAAGAATGGGCATAAAAATGTCTTGAAGTTTTGCAGTAATCTTGGCGTTCAGCACCAGCCTCTTTAAATTAGAGTATCTTGTATACTGCCAAGGACTTTTTGTTTATATTAGTTTCTGTTTAGATTCCTGTGATGCCTGAGAAACTAAAGCTAATCTGGTTAAATTTAAAAGTTTAAAATACTACAATGCCTCTCTGTTATTTTATGAGGTGGCCAGGAAGGAGTTAGTGCCTCTTCTGCTTGGAAGAATAAAGTTGTGAAAGCTTTATGTGGAGCTCTAACTCAGTGCTTTGACTCACAATCAGACTATTCAATAATCTGACAAAAGTCTTATTTCAATAAAACAGTTGACTTTGGGGAGGAAGGAGAAGCTTAGCTTTATTTTTCTTATGCTTCATATTGAGGCTAACAATTTTAACATACCTGAGACTTTTTAAATGGGTTCAATAGTTGTATTAACTCAGTGGTTATAGGAACTGCACAACCAGGGTGTTTGTATATCAAAGTTACAAAATAAATAGAACTTTGCTTTTTGGTATAAGGCTGTATAGTTTAGTTTAAACTGAGAACTCTTTACTTCTACTGCATAAGATTTAGTTGTATAGGTATTCATAAGAAAAAGAATTTGAGGGTGTTTCAGTAATAAAGTGTGAAGAGTACCTGCTCAACTGACATGTCAATTCTTGAAGTGGTTGCTGATGTAATATTGTCTTTGTTCTCACTTGGAAGGCTATTTTTTTGGCAGGATACTTGTTTACTGGATAGCCATTATAGTAATTCATGTTTGATGTTTTAATCCTGCCTCTATGGAAAGTCAGCCAATTCCTACACTTCTATTGTAAGGCATCAAACAAAGCTACCTATAAAGCATGGGATTTGAAGCAATGCTGTGTTACAAATTATGAATGTAACAATAGGAAAAGACTGTTGTGACCTTGTTTCAGGTGATGTTTACCATTACCAGTATTTAACCCTGAAATAGTGATGGGGAGGGCAAAAATGTTGATGTAAAAGCATTTGGTAACAGTGTAATACTTTGTTTCAGTCTGTGTACTCTGTGTTCTTGGGCTAGTGCTAAGACTGACATCTTTTCAATAAGTCTGAAGACAACAATTTCATTATTTCAGTTTTAAGAAACATTAATCTATTAACAGAGGCTAAATGAATGAATAAGGGACTTGAAAACCTTGCTTTTTGCATAAAAACCTCCAGGATCCAGGAGTACACCATAAGCAGCCCCCCTTCTGCTGCTTGCGCTTTTCAGATTTATGTTGCTATACCTGTAGTGAAGGACTTCACATGCAACTTCTTTAGGGTACTTCAGATGCTGTGTTCAGAAGTTCTGTGGATCTTTTTGTTGCTCAGTTTGTCCTGAAAGTAATGGTTGTACTTTTCAAGTCTTAGTTGGGTACAGTTTTTACTGTAATCCAACTGAGTACTGATTTTTTTGGGTACTGATTTTTTTGTAATCCTCACCAGTGTCAACGTTAACGCTCAGAAATTACAAAATCTTAGCAGACATAGCACTCTCTGAGAACTTGAAAAGTATGAAGGCAGAAGTCAGTCTTTTGTTGTGACTTACAGCTCTAGATGCTGAAGTTGACTGTTCCCATGTCCAGAATGTTGAGATCCTCATAAGCATATATATGCATAGCTGAGCATGACATAACTTTCAGTGTTGAAGAGATCACAAAATGTAGTCTTAATCAGGTGTTTATCTCTGGTTTTAAGACTTGTGTGCTATAAGTGAACAATATAAATATTATGAATTGGTTGAATAAAAGAAAACCCAACAACTTCCTGTCATTTTCTGTGTGTAATCTTGGGATGTTACTTTGGAAGATTAAAAAAAAAATGTTTAACAAGCCTTTGTAGTGTACAAATGAAAGCTGAAATATTGTGAAAGCAAAACCTGGAAGTTCCCTAAATCTGCACCTGAGTATGTCCTTAACTTAGTCCTTTCCTTTAAAGGAGCAGCAGGCTACAGCTGCTGCTTTACAAGGCCTTCTGTGACAAGTAATGTTGTTCTGTGTCCAGAAGTATTTCATCTCCTGAGATGAGTTTTTGGAATAGTTCATAGCAAAAGTAATTGATCCATTTCAGGAGTTAGTGAGGTGTTTTTTTGTGAACTTTGAGCAAACTACACTTCCTTACTGAATAATCTCAGGAGGTGGTTAAAAAGAATAAATTCTTTCTAGATTATAATTTAAAATCAATTACAGAGAACACTAGTTGTTGCAAAAATCTTTATTTCTGCAATGTGATGCAGCAATAATACCTGAATTAACTTAGTCTCTTAAAAGCAGCGTGCTTCTGTACAAATAGAAGGAGCATTCTTACTCAATGTACATGATGCTGTGTTGCTGTGTTCCAAGTCTGTCCTGTATAAAAAGTCATTATTGTAAAAATTTGTACATCCTTGCTCAGCAATTCTTCCCACATGTTCCCTTTCTTGCCTACCCTCCCTCTTCCCAAAAACATAGTTTATTGAGCATGTAAGAATCACATAATTGCTTTCTGAAATTCCATATTCATCCATCCCACATTCAAATTCTGAATTTGTTAGAGGCTTCTGAAGGAGATGAATGGTTTTGATTCCCAGGAAGGGGTTGTGTTGAGGAAGAGGAGTAGGCCACTGGCATGTGTGCACCTCTAGTGATGTGAAGTGAGTCCTTTGCCTCTAGGTGAAGTGAAGCCTTTTCATTTTCTGCACTGAAATTTTCAGTCCTTGTTTATGGCCTGTTGTTGTTCTCTGGTAATAAAGGATTCATTTCCTTCTTCTGCAGCTTTCAAGGGTTTGTGACTGACTTTTGTTTAAAAATGAAGCTTACCACTACTTTTACTTTCTGCTGAGTATGGGAAATGCTGCATCCAACTAATCATATTCTTAGAGCTGTGATGATGTATTTGTGGTAAGAGTGGGGAGGAAAAGAATAATTTTGGTTAGATAATATATTTCAAAACCTGTTCTGCTTTACCTGTATGAAGCTCATTGCTTCAGTTAAACCTTCTCTGTAGTTACAGCAGCTACTTAGAGTAAAACAGATCCTGCTTCAGCCACAGCAGAACAAGGTGGAAGCAATGTATGTGACAGGCAGCAATTTTGAAACAGCTTTAGTATGGCAGAGAAACAGGGATTTGCAGATAACACTCCAAACATACTTATTATTATATATTTTTTCCCTTTAACCAATTAAATATATATATATGCACAAAACGTATATCTATATGCTTATAACTATACTTCTTGTATCATACAGTATTTTAAAGAATGACTTAAATTTCTAAGCTATAGTGGTTGTTTTATTTTTTCCCCCAAGGAGAACCCTTCAAAAAGAGAGTAAATCGATTTTACCAGATGATATATGTTGAAATTCTGAGGGTACTTGTGACTTCCTCTGTGTTTCTGTATTTAAGCTTTATATAAATCTTTGTGATTGCAGCTGTTTAAAATGTAAGTTGATCAACTGAATTTGTATATGTATATAATACACATACAGTTGGAAATCTGACAAAATATTTTCCCTCAAGGACATAAATTAAATTGATTTGCAGAGCAGTAATAGTTAGTAATGCACTTCTGAGGATTATATCCATGAGCAAATTTTAAAGGAATAATGCAGGTGGATGGGCAAAAATAGTTATGAGTGTATTTGCTACAGTGTATCCTGGAGGCATTTTCAAATCTTTCTCCCTTTAAAGATGATCATCAGTCTTAATAATAAAATAATAAAAACTCACTGGGAGATTAACCTTAATAGTAGTCATAGTACTCTAAATTAGTACAGGTAATGCTGTTTACCTTTACTAGTAATTAGGCATTTTAATCCTCCACTTTGAACTAATTAAGGACCAAAAAAATCAAAAATTTGCAACAAGTCAGAGTTCTAAGTCCTGACACTGCAAGCAGACTTCTTTTTCTTTTAGCAACAAGGTGCTATTCCATAGTGCTGGTTTAGTGTGGTTTAGTGTTTCTATTTCCTATTGCAAACCATAGGAAGTGTAATAAGGCCAACAAGTTTGGTTTTGCTGAGGTTCTCACTGGTTTTTATACACTTCAGAAGATTCTTTACCATTTATGAAAAAAACAAACACATCTCTAATTTACCTCAGGAGTGTCTTACTGAAAACAAACAACAAAAAAAACTGTACAGGTAGCAATAATTAAGTGCTCAACTGCAGCTTTTAGCTGTGCTTCTGTACAAAGTAGCTCATAATTTAGGGGTCAGGGTTGACTGTCTTGTTTATATTGTACCCCTGATGTTACCATCAATTCCAGGAACTTACTTGGAGAAAACATAGCAAAATATGTCAAAAAAACTCTAAGCTGTTACAGGCAAAGGTTTGTGCTAGAGGTTTAGGGCATTTAAATTACTACTGGTGTAAGTAGGGTATGGTCTAAATAATTACTTTTATGAAGCTGTAATTTTTTTAAATTGTTGCAGTATCAGGGACTGGCTGCAAAGTCTGGCTGATTGTCTCTGTAAAGAGGTTGCCTAATGAGCCTCTTTCTGCAAGGACCAGATGGGTTTGTCCATGCTGACATGCTGTCCTGCAAACTTTTCAATGGCCTGAGATTGTCTGTCTATTAAAACTGGCTGTGAGAGATGTGGCAGGCCTATCCAGCTCTCCCTAGGAGGCTTGTGTCTGGTATTAATAAGATGGAAGGAAAAGTGCTAGCCTGTTCAGAGTGTGAAGTTCTCCTGTTGTGTAGTAATACTGGGATTTCTTGGCTGCCAGTCAGGAATTGTAGTTTTAGACTGAAAGTGCAAAATGTTCCTGTAAAGTAGAGAAAGCACTGACAAACCCGAAGATGGCAATTTTAGACTGTGAAACAACCATGGAAAAATTGCATGGTTTGTATTAAATTTTTTTTCCTATTCCAGTAGAGAGCAGTGAATCTCATGTTAGTGTGTTTAATTCCTTTTTTTTTTTTTAAGATTTTGTCACTAGTTAATGTAAGAGAGACGCTTGCTAATCTTTCTAAAAAATGTTCTCTGTTTTCCTTGCAAGGTATTCTCTGTTTTATAACCGCTTGAAGAACATTGAGGAAAGTGAAGGTGGCCTTGATAAGTTTACCAAAAGTTACAAAACCTTTGGAGTGAACCAACTTGCAGATGGTGGAATATACTGCAAAGAATGGGCACCAGGAGCACAAGCAGTGTTTCTTGCAGGTGACTTCAGTAAGTATTCTTAGGAAAACTTCTTCTCCCCTGCACAATGTTTTACATCAGTATTCTCTTCTTTTAAAGAAAATTTTGTCACAATGGAGAAATTCTGATAGTAAAAAATATGTCATGGCTTAAATGAGTAATATTTTCCTCTGTGTTGCAGTAGCTTATGAAGATGTGTTTCTGTTGCATGGTCAGTGTTATGCATTTTTTTAATACCCCAAAGGCAATGACTCATGTCACACTGGATCACACTGCAACTTGAGGCTGTATCTAAACTTCCTGAAGTTCTTTTTAAAGCTTTATAACTAGACTTTTATAAAACTGTATAACAGTGAAATAATTTCCTTCACCTTTTTATTGATCAAGCAGCAGTGTTGTCTAAGGACCAAGACCCTTGAGAATTCCCACCCATCCTGAGAGTTTAGACAAAAGTTCTGCTTGAAAATGGTAGCCTAAAATCAAACTAAATATTACTGAAAGAGTAGATACTCTGTGTTTGTGAGGGCAGAAGAAGGGAAGGTGGCAGTATTATGTGGAGGAATTGCATTATTTCCTCTGAGAGCCAGGAAGACTATTCCCTTTGAATTTAAAACAAAAATATAAATTTGCCTCTTATTTGAAGGCTAGCTACACTCAAATTATGTTCTAAAAATTTTAGATAAAAGTGACATTCATCATTGCTCTTCAATCCTGCAATACTTGCTCTCCTTTTTGTTTAGGGTTTCAGAGAGCTTTGTTCTTTTTTTCCTTTTCACCTCTACTCTCTCTTCAGCTGGGTCTGCCAAAGTACTGAACAGGGACTTTCTGTAAAATGATTTTGTGATTTTGTTCATTTAACTGCATTTCAGAAGCAGGTAGTTTTATTTATCTGACTTTGATTTTGCAAAAATACTGATCTAGGGAGTGTATTTATATTGGAAAGAAGCAATATCAAAAAAAGTTCTTTGAAGCAGTTAACTACTTCTGCTTCAAGACAAAACTAAATGTTGGCCATTCCTTACCCCTGGCTGAGGAGACTGTAGAAAGGAAAATCTCTTGATTTTCGGAAGGTTTTTATTAAAAAAAAAAAAAAATCCTGTTTTTGATGCAGAAGTTGAACAGCAAAGTTAGTGCAACATTGTTTTCAGCCATGATCCTGTTTGATATGACCATCATAGTGAATGATAAAGTAGCTTTTCTGAAAGTGCTGCTTGAAATTTTATTAGAATAGACATTGATAAATAGGTTAGCGTAGTTCTTGCATTTTAATATTGAAATTGGATATGTCCTCTAACACTGAATAATGAGTCATGTATAGTTCACCTACTAGATAGATAATAGTGATTTCAGGTATCAATATAGACTGTAAGGCCGCTAGATCAGGTTATTTTCATAGGTCAGTTTTATATGTGGAAACGTGCAGAAAATTCTCCTTGTCTCTCCTCTACTTGCTGCAACCCCACCCATTGCTCAAGGTTGTCACGGGATGGGTGCAGGTTAAATGTCTCAACTCAGCTAAAGATTAGAGTGCATTTGTTTTAAATATGTATTTTAAGAGATGTTAATATTAAAAACAGATTTATATTAGCATGTTTAATGTTTTGAGGAGAGGCTGTAGCTTGTAAATTGTCTTATCAGGTTGGGGGGGAAATATATGTATACCAGAATAGGGTAGCTAAACA
Organism: Serinus canaria; assembly: GCF_022539315.1. NCBI lineage: Eukaryota > Metazoa > Chordata > Aves > Passeriformes > Fringillidae > Serinus > Serinus canaria. The sequence goes on from NC_066313.1 coordinate 7,552,373, forward strand.
CTGGAATAGTTTTCTAAACCCTGCTTCATTTAAAATATTGGATGTAATACATCATATGAAGCAGAAATTTAGGACTAATACCTTAGAGTAGTTCTATCTAGACACTAATGAATACAGCAATATGAAGAGAAAATAAATTAAAAGAAATTCATTGTAATGTGGAAAAACTGTGTTTCTCCTATATATCAGCCAGTCATAGTAAAGTATTCATTCCCAAAGAGGACAATAGTGTACTTGGAGAGACTGGAGGCATGGAAGATTGTCATTCAATTCATATGATCTTGAATAATATTCTCATGAGAAATTGGATTGCAAAACCCTATGATTTAGAGTCAGATTGCTACAGATATGTTTAATTAAAACTGAATCCCTTTAACCTTTCTTTAAGTTTTCAAGCAGGTTAAAGTCTCAGACTAAATTTATGATTATATTGTGTTTAAATTGGATATTGGGATTGCTTTTAATAAGATTTTTTTTAATAAAACTTTTTTATAAAAAAGAACCATAGTGTAACCACGTCAGGGGGAGTTGGAAATCTTAGACAAAAAAACATTGAACTTAGATGACAGAAGCTCTTTAGGTTTTAAACTGAAATATAGTGGTATATAATATAAAAAACTGTCAGTTCATGCTTTTTGTTTTGGAGATGAATAGCAGTGTTTTCCTTAATAATATGGTATTGTCTGAGAATATTCTAATGTTTGATGTAAAGACACAAAGTATTAGTCTCTGCTATTTCATCTTAAGGTTTTTGAGGATCAAAAACTAGTAAAAATTAAAATGGCGAGAATAGGTTGTGTACAGAAACCTTGAACTTTTTTTCCCAAATTTCTAAGTAAGCCTATAGTTGATAATATCTTTGTTATGAATTATGTGTAAGATACACATGAGTAATTTGCTTCTGTAATTATGTTAATGTAAAGCCTCAGTCCTGTATATTTAAAGTTTTCTCTGAATTACTTTTATGCCTTATAACAAACAATAAAAGCTTTGCTATTAAGGTATTTTGACCCATATTAGGGGATTTTTATACTTTATTCTGAGAAACTTGTAATGAATGGGATAGCTCCAATTTATAGAAAAATTCTTAATATCACTGTGCATTTGCAAAAAAAAAAAAAAAAACAAACTAGAAACGGGTAATAGCACACAAATCTGTAAGTGGATCGGAGAATGAAACATATGAATTCAAGAAAATCCCAATGCTTTCAGAGCTTTTTTTGTCTCTTTAAAACTCTATAATTGGACAGAAAAAGTATTGTATCTCTTGGTGTTCTAGAATGAAGCTTTATCTAAGAAGTATTGAATGAGCATCCAAAACCATTAAGATTTGTCAATTAGTACTTTCAGCATTTCAGTAAATCAAGTGTATGAGACAATTAGTCAGCTGAATTTCCAACACTAGAAGCTCTATCAACATTATAGCTCCTTCAAAAGCTTTCAGTGATAACACTGAATATTTCATTTGTGTGCCCTATTGCTAAGGAACCTGGTGACTACTGGCAATTTATTGCTGCTTTAAAATTGACTATTTTAAAATAAGTCACTGTGAGTGACTGAGTTTTGAGAGTAACCCACGGAATTTATTTGGGAATTGGAACACTCACATTTGTATTTGGTCATGCAGGGGCTCAATGGGTTATCTGTAAACAATTCCTTAATTTTAAAAAGAAAGCTACTGATTTAAAAAAGCTTGAGAGTAAATATGCATATATTAATTTGGAAGTCAGCATTTGCTATAGTGCATTGTTATATTTGTGGTTTCTGTTCTCTTAGTTGTCTTCCCTTCCCTCCTTCCCAGCTAACATTGATGTAAAATACTGATCAGTCTGGAATATCTGTTTGGTTTGATTTCTTCTTCCTTTTCCTTGCACTAGTGGGGAAGGCTTCAGCTGTGGTGGGAGGGTGGAGGGAGGTAGGATAGCTGGTTCTGAGAGGATATTTGTCTATTATTTAAACTCTGACAGGATCCCTTCAGAGTGAGAAGAGAGTACCTTAAGGCACTGTACTTTATAATTTGGGTATCTGACAGCTGACTAAAAACTTTCATGTATCAGAGTGTTTTGGGATTTTTTATTCCAGATTTTTACTGAAATGGGTTCTAGTCACTGTCATGATATCATGCTGAATTTCTTACTGCTTCAAGATTTTTTAATAGAAAAATACCCATCAAGTGATAAGTAAAGTCAGTATTATATTTCTGTGGGTGCAGATGATTGAAAGCAGTAGACTGTAATATAAGGTGGCACTAATATACAGGGAGACATCCTGTCTAAGAAGCAATGACACTTGCTTTTATATCAGTGTTTGAGCTATTTGCCCAATTTCCAGCAGCTCAAGCACATGATCATTAATGTAATCTGCTTTAAAAATGGTTAATGTGAGGAGAGGAAGACCTTATTGGCCACTGTGTAGAACAGAATAGTGTCCTTGGAGGATTTCTCCAGTTATGTTCTGATTTCATAGTCTAAGAAAGTGGAATACAGGTATCTTTTTGGGATACTGGGATTTTGATGCTCTTTCCCTTGTCTGAGCTGCTACTTGTCTGATTGACTTTCTTCAACGATGCTTTGTGTTTGCTGAACTCTCTGTTTTCTTTAGGTGTCTTTAGCTGATCAGAAAGTATGTGGAAATACAATTGCTGTAAGAGATTTGATTTCACTTGAGAATTCAGCTTTAGTTAATAAAGTTTTTTGACTTCTGGAAAAAACAGCTACAGTTCTTATATTGGACAAAGTCAGTTATTTGATTAATATGCAAGAACAACTCCTTTCCTCTGGGAGAAGTGTTAATTTCATGTGTGAAACTGCAAGTTCAGGCATTAGCCTCAGAGGTGTATGGCTATATCCATCAATATGAAAACAAAATCAGGAGATTGAACAAGAAGTCATTCAAATTGTCATTTAGCTCGAAATATGCATTTGAATACATTTTTTGTCACAAATGGCAGAACCCAAACCTTTATAGCTTTGAATTCTGTTCTAAAGCTCAGTTCATGATTGTTTGGCGTGCTAAGGGTGTAGTTTCGAACAAGAAGTTCCCTTGTGCCTCCTGTTGAGGTAGGATATAATGTTTTGATAATTGGCTGAGATTGGAAGATCCAATCACACAGATGAGACAAAACAAAGTATCCGGCTATCCAAGATGTCTTCTGTGTTGGATAAGCAATAGCTGAGGCTTAACTTTTGTACAGAAGCTTTTGCCTTTGTCTATGGCTTATGAATATTCTGGGATGGTGTCCTTTTCCCAAATACCTGGTCAAGATGATTATTTGAGCTTCTGCTGGTAATCTCCTCAGCCTTTTCCTGTTTGTAGTTGTTGGCAGAATCTTTGAAGTCTCTGTTTTCAAACTAAGATATTTCTTTTGACTTTTTGGTTTTTCATCTTCATAATAGTCTACTAATCACTTGTTGGTTAGTTGAGTTTGGTTTTTTTTTCCTTCTTCCCTCAGGCATTTTGGGCTAAGTTTTGCTGAAAAATCAGAAAACCAAGCAGTAAAACAGAGATAAGCATGAGCCACCCTCTCTTTGAAAGGAATATTCAGTTTTCAGAGTGTTCTATGTTCTTTATGCCTCTGGCATTAATACAAAGTAATGTTTTCTATTATAATCTTTCTAAGTGAGATCCTCTCCAGGGGTAATTAGTACACAGTGGGTTTGAGTAGGACCATCTGGGGCAGATGGTATTGCTTTGCATTTATTTTTAAATCATGAGCCACAGGCTTGCAGTCATGGACTGCGGCTGGGAACAGGAGGGATTAACAGGAGCATCTGGCATTGCTGGCAGGTGAAGGGGAAAGTTCAGGCAACTTTGGTAGAATTATCAAATCTGTCTGTGGAGAGCAGAAATATTTCAATAGGTAGAGATGTAACCATTCCCACTCTGAAGGAGGGAAGGGATGTGGTTTTAGTAGAGGTTATGAGAATATTTTTTAATGTTGTAAGAATGCAGTGGTTTTGGTGATCATGATTAACTACATGTAGGGAGTTTTTATAAAGTTCACTCCCTGGGTGAGTTTTTTTGTTGTAAGATTTTTTTGCTTTAACTTTTAATTTTGCTAAGTGTTCATCACCTGGCATATGTAGTTCAGTTTGAGCATTGAATCAAGAGGTGTAGCTCTGTTGGAAAGAGTTTCATGAGAAGCCATGAAGATGATGGGATATCTGGGGGAGAAGAAGATGGAAAGAATTTAGAGTAAGTCCCCCAAGCTGGGTCTTGACTATCATAAATCCTAACCAGTTTTTATAGCAAACTTCTTGCAGCTTCTTAACATCTTCTGTTTTCTCATTTTTGCCTGGAATGTTTGAGATAGTCTAGCTGCTTATAATTAAAAAAAAAACCAAACAAACAAAAACCCAAAAAAACAATCTTTTTTTTAAGTGCTGTTTTCTACGTCTTCTTTGCCATGCCCTGGAATTAAAAAAATCTATATTTTGTTGTATAAACACTATAGTTTTCAGTTTAGACATTTTATTAAGGAGTATTATTTAATTGCCAAGGTATTGGTTGTTTGATGTTGGTAGTACTTGTTTAATTATTTTTCTTGATTGAAAATTCAGTGTAAAGCCAAGGGGGAGGAACCATCTAATGCTTACTAATATGTAAGTTCTTCTGCTGTTAGCAATAGTTTAGTAAATACTTTCCCTCTGCTAATATATGTAATTTAGCTCCACTCTCCAAATACTTTAAACATGATAAAACTATCATCTAAATAGAATACTGAATTAATTGCATTTCTGTTTTACTCTCTGTAAAATGAGTAGGTATCAGGATATTTGTCTGGCATAGTTATTTTTGTCACATTGTGTGGCCTGGTTTAATTTGTGTCTTTCAGTCTTCTTTAACTAAAGATTGGCAGTTCTTGGGTTTAAACAGCTGTGCAAATGCAACCAGTAACTTTGAAAGCAGTCTGGTCTTTCTCTGAAATGCAACACATCCATACATTGCCAGGAAGGATTATCCTTTTGTTGCACAGTAGATAATATTTGTGATTATTGATGTTTAGGAAAATACATATGCTGGTGGATAGACCTTCTTCATTTCTCTACTTCCTCTGCTATGATTTCCATGGTGGCAAAAGTGATGATCCTGCTTCAGTTTAACTGTCCAGTTTTTAATTGAAATGCTTTTAACCTGACCTATTTAGTAGCAATGTTGTTTTATACAACTCTGAGTTAATATTCTTAAACTGAAGGCTGCTTATTCTTTCAATAATGTGTGAGGTTTGCTTTGTGGTTTTTTTTTGTTTAGGTTTTTTGTGGTTTTTTGTGTTTGGGTTTTTTTTTTTTAATTACAAGAGTCCATGGCATGCAAATAGATGAGCATGAAGGAAGATTAGCATGTGTTGCTTTAGCATCTTGTAATTCAGTTTTCTGAATTACTGTGTTGGCTGGTTCCTATTTAGCTGGAGTCTGTTGCCTTGAACTATGTGAAATAGACATTTCAAGGCAAAAAGAAAAAAGGAATTTTCAAGCTTATCTTTTTACTTCCTTCTAGCCTAGAAATTTCTCCATTGCTGAAATGTGTCAGTTCAAAAGTGATATCTTCACTCCATTCAGAGGAGTTGACCTTCAATGTGCTTACAAACACTTCAGACCCCCTTGGCAGGTGTCTGTTCAGTTGAACAGGCCATAATGACCATCCTTGCACGTCTCCAGTGCTTAGTAAATACAAAGAGGACAAAGAATCATGAATTATGGGATTTCAGCTTGCTTCAGTTAATTTTTTTAATGACAAAGGAATCTTTTGAAGACTTAAAACTGTGTCATTTCGTTTTACCCCTTTTGAATGTGTGTGCAGTATCAGGCATAAAAGTATTTTTGTCTGCTCTCACTGAAGTTTATTCTGAGAAATATTAAACTCAGAGTTACACCTTTGAGTGGTACCTGGATGCATTTTGAGATGATCACTTAGTATTATTTCTTATATTGCAGATGGCTGGAATCCATCTTCTCATCCATATAAGAAGTTGGAATATGGGAAGTGGGAGTTGTTCATTCCATCTGAAGATGGCTGTTCTCCTGTGCCCCATGGGTCAAAGCTAAAGGTGTTGGTTCTAGACTTACTCCAACTCTTGTAACTCTTCTTCTCATTTACTGTCCATTTTGTTTTCTTTTAACTAACTTTATCGTCTTCTAATTGTTCTAATAAGCACAATCAGTTTATCTAGTTTAGCAAAGTGACCTAAAAGTGAAACATTAGGCATCACAAAGAGGGATTTTGGGAACAGTCAAATGTGGCTGAAATGTAGTTATAGTGTATTGCACCATGTCATAAGAGGAAAACAATTTACAAATTGATAATCTGAAAAAGAAGAATTAAGTCGTGTATAGGTAAAATCTTTCTCTATTTGATGCCATTGCCTGTTATTAAGATCCTGTTAATAACAGGATCTTAATAACAGGCAATTTTTGCAATACTTTTAACCATGGCTTTTCAGGTGATTTTTTTGTGGCTTTAATGGTACATGCAGATTTGTAAAACTTCTCCTTACGCTTTAGGAATTCAGAGTATTGAGTGGAGGGCTTAAGTAAGTGAAACCGAACACCATTGTATTTCATGGGCATCCATGAGCTTAAAATGCTTTCTTCCAGAAATTAATGGAAAATTTCTTTGAGCTGTCAAATGCCAAAGTTGTATGCTGAGTGCAAATGCACCTAATAACAACTCACTCAGAGCAGAGTTGATGATTTCTACGTGAATATTGTTTTAAATCAAAGATGTGCTTTGTTGCACTCAGTATCACTGAAACTCAAAGTCTAGGTGCTAATAGAGGGCAGTAATAAGTAGTAAAGGAAAGAAATGTACTGAAATTACCTATAGACTATGATAATTAAGAACCTGGGAACATTTGTATTACTGCGGGTTTTCTTGGGGTTCCAGGATGAGGGAAGAGATGACAACGTTGACTCCATGTATCAGAAGGCTTTGATTTATTATGATATGATATATAAGATATAGAAACTATACTAAAAGAGTAAAGAGAAAGGTTTCACTACAAGGCTAAGCTAAGAATAGACTAGGAATGTGTAAACTGAAGTCTTCTCAGCCCGAGACGGGCCGAACAGGTGAATTGTGATAGGCTCTTAATTGGAAACAGTCTGATGGGGCCAATCACAGATTTTCCCGTGGCATTCCACAGCAGCAGATAAGAATTGTTTAGTTTGTTCTGAGGCTTGTCAGCTCCCAGGAAAGGAAAAATCCTAAGTAAAGGATTTTTCATAAAATATGTTGGCAACACATTTGTATAATACTATTACATTTTCAGAGGTCCCATTGACGGAACTAAAATACTGAAAAAAAATCCTCATTTTTTTTCTGCTGAAAAAGTGCTTAGGCAAACAAGAAATCTGTTAAAACAAAGATATGTGTGAAAATGTTCTGGAAATGCTTACTCAGTGTGTGTGCTTATCTCTATGTTTTTTGTTATGGCTTATAAAATAATCCCAGTAATAAATAAGGATAAATTGAAGTTCAGGAATAGTCATTCAAGGACGAGAAAGCTGTTTTTGTTTTACAGAGCAGGAAAGAAAATACTTGTCTGCAACTCAGAAATGCAGTGATTATGCAGCAAGGTATGAGAGTGCAAAATGGTTATTTAATATTTTCCATGGTTTTGAGATGCAAGTAGGTTAGATTTTTTGATTGTTGCTGAATTTGCCTTCTCTGTTTTATCTACAAAACTCTTGACTCATCTACTGTAGTATATTCTATACTTTTTTTGAAGATTAGAGGTGTGAATGATGATGAGTGTTGGTAATTATTAGCACAATAGCAAAAAAAGCATAGAATCTTAAATGCTTTTGGAGCAATGTATGATGATTCTTTTCCTCTTAGATAATCAATGGTCATATCTCCTTATTTTGAAGTAAGGTCTTGATAGCATTTTCTTCCTGTTCAGCATTTTCTTTGAAATATAAAGACCATAAAGCAAGCATTGCATTATACATAATTTGTTTAGTATGTGGAATTGCTATGGATTGCACTTGGTAGTGATGTACTTTCAACATGAATTGCTGTATTTCTGTAGTTGCTCTGAGTTTTCTGAAAAGTCAAAAGACAACCACTGGCAGAGTAGAGTGTGAGTTTTCTTTTTTAGACTTTTTCTACCCTGTCACTTTACTTGTGCTTTCCATGGTCAATTTTAGACAAAATTATGTGGCTGTCACTGACACAATACATTATTGTCCAACAGGCTTTTGAAGCAGGACTGCCTGTCTGCATGTGAAAGAAATTTTCTTTGGAGTATATTTCTTAAAAAAAACCCTAAATATTTAGAAACTTGATTCATGAGTGTATATAGTCATAAGTGATGGCTCCATCCATATGAAGTTGCTCTCTGCCTCATCTGTAGCTTTGCTAACAATCTTTTATGACACTTTGTTTTTGTTCCATGGTGCCTTCAGGACTAAATCCAGCACTTCTCAATGTGTACTTGTGATGTAGTCAGATGATGGGACTAACAGAAAAAACAAAAAAAATCTCCAGTTAAGGTAGTTCAAAGATGGTTTTTCACCAAAGCTTTTGGGGCATTCACATGGTAGACATGTACCTTATCCTCATGCTACAGCTGATCTTATCCTCTCCCATTCGGCTAATGGATGGAGAAAGCTTCTGCTTTTCTGTAAGTTTTCCTGGAGCTACATGGTTCAAACATTTATGATTGTTCAGAAATGTCTGTATTTTGTGTATTAGAGCAGAGTTTTGCTATTCTTTGTTCATGTAGAAGCTGAGAAAATTGATTGTTTGCAGGTAGAAATTGCTATGTAGATTGCAGAGGTAATGTTGAAATACACAGGCAATGGTGTCTGCACTAGACAAGGCATCAGGCATCTTTCTAGTAATGAAAGTATTTCCCATTTTTCTTTATTAAAGAAGCCTAAGGGAATCACAGCTTTAAAAGTTTCTTTTTCCAGTATGGTTCTTAAATACTTAAGTTAAAATAGTCAGCTTCAGATATTATTGTGGTGATTAATCTGCTAGGGGAAGAAATGTCTCCTCCAGAAGGTCCTTTTCTTTAGCTTCTGTCTACTCTGTTTTGATCTTCAGTTCCACACAGGCGATTGCCAAGTTCTGAAATGGTAACAAGGTCATTTCTTTTAAATAAGTAATATCTAAGCCAGAATGGGAAATGGATGGAGTGTAGTTGGTGACACTAATTTAGATCAGGTCACAACATATTTTTGTGGGAAAATAAATGAGGAGCAGAGGTCAAACGTTTGCCTGTTTTCAAATAGTAACAAGCTGTCTACTGTAGCTCTTCAGGCAGTCTCTTCTTTTAAGTAAATATAAACATTGCAGAAAATGAGTAATTAAAAAACCTGTTGTAAATTTTCTAACACTTTCCTGTGTGAAGAGATGGATGCTTATGATAGTTGAGTGACTCCCTTGTGAATTTTGACATCCATCTTCAAAATAAGGTTACCTGCTAGAAAAGGGTATCTTTTTTCTCTTGTGGATCAATTGGGAGCTTAGACTGAGTTAAGAGAACAAATGTTGTTGCTATTATGGTAGGGTAGTGCTGGCTTTTAAGCTTCTGACAGATGTCAAAAGTGAGCACAGGTTTAAACCCAAAGCCAAACGTTATCCTTTAATAAGAGAAGCCTTTTTACCTCTCATTATATCTAATGAGGTAGTTTGAAAGATGTTTTCCTTAAACATCAGCATCTTTGTCATTCTACTGTGGTAGCAGTTAAGGTGCAAGTACTTACCTTTTGTGGTGGAAAATGACTGGGGTTTTTTTTTTTTTCCTTCATTTTTGGTATTCTTGATTAACTTTTTAGAGGACACAGTGAGCTTTTAAAAAAATTATCATGGATAAACTTTTATAGCAAGTCTCATTGTGTGTATTAATGCAGGAGTTTAATCAGTGTTACACTTTGTCCTTTTCCTGTTTATTTATAAAAGATTTTTTTCAACTGCATGGATGTACCTGTAAATTTAGTTTTCACTGTAGTTGGCAAGATCCTAATTTTGAAATGGTGTCAGTGGAGTTTAGGGACAGTATTGGTTAAAATTGAGATTTTAGTATCTACACTGGGGAACTTGCTTAATATTATTTACAGGAATGCCAAAGAACAACAAAGAGAATGGAAAACAACTGGCAGATTGAATCCTTTAAGAATTTAAACCTAGTTGAAAATAATTTACAAATTCATGGTCAAATTCTGAAATATTTTCACACAGCTAAATAAGAAAAAATTGCAAGATCAGTAAAATTGAAAAATAAGAGATTGAAAAATATTGGCACTTATGATAGAGCTTCCTGCTGCCCTGTAACATTAACTAGGAAAAGAATCTATATAGCAGAAACACTAAATTTTCTTGTGTGAGCTGGAGGGGATATATTAAAATAGAAGTGATTGTTCAACCTTCTAATAATCACAATAGATATGTGATTGCTGAAATTATTACCAGAACAATAATTTTTAGTCTAATAAACTCATCTGGCACTTCAGCTAACAATGTGCTGCGTAGGTGCACTACTCTATATATTCAACTAAATATCACTTCAATATTCATGAAATGTAGTTAATGTATTTTTCCTGGAAAGAATACCTTAGAAAGTGGGGGAAACTTTTTTATAAAACCTCTGCATTCCATTATTTGTTAAGTCTGTATCCTTTTCTTCTTCACAAGTTTCTCTGTGTGTGTGTATATATTCTGTGTATTTAAATGGTGGCATTTATAGTTTTTTGAGAGAGTATCTTGTACTGTAATGAGGTGATTAGATTTGATAACTTGTGCACTTGTTAATACAATATTTTTCTACTGATACTATTGCATGTTTGAGTGGTTTCAGTGATTGCTGAACAGGTGTTGTAGGTGCCAAGGCCAGTACAAGACCAAGGCAGGCATGAACAACACAGTTCTTTCATCAGTTTGTACAAAATGCTTATAAATTCACTGTGATTGGTTTTAATAATTTTCCAGTCCAAATGTATTACCCTTTTTAATACTCAAGTGTACAAAGGAAAGAACTACATTGAGTCAGAGCATTAAAAGTTTATTAATCGTGATTGATGGTACCTAAAAGTACACTTCTATTCATGAGGTGGTAGGTAGAGGAAAGCTAGTTGTGAAGAACAGTTTAAAACTTAATCCTTGCAGTTCTACCACTCTATCCTATACTTCCTAGTAGATCTGCATGGTCTGTGTTAAACTTGTACACCTTGAAAAGGAATCAAATATGGTGAGCAGGTAGGTTAATCTGTGTCAGGGAACCACTGCTAGTAAAATTCATCAAATGTAATTACTGTCACCAATGAAATAGATGGTGCTGCAGCTGACCCCACTGATCAGGAGGTGCAGCAGCAGTACCAGACTGGTGTGGAGTTCAGGTCTCAGGCACTTCAAGCAGTCTGCAGTCAAAAATGTGTTTATAATGAGAATGTGAAAATCTATTAATGATGGCAGGCTGGTGGCTAGGATTCTAGGGACAGAAGTGTTGGATATGTGGTAGATTTTCAGGGTTGTAAGATAGAAACATGGAATACCTGGTTGGAGGGGACCTCAAGATCCTCTGGTCCAGTCATTCTTGACAAAAGCATGGCCTGGTCACAATGGCCCAGCACCCTGTCTAGCTGGATCTTAAGTGTCTAATGCTGGGGAATCCAATGCTTTCCTGGGGGGATTGTTGTCGTTATGAGATAGATAATTTGCAGTCAGATGGCTTTTACAAGGGGAGTCTTGGGGACCCTGAACAGAGGTACTAAACTTGATTTCAGTGGAAACCTTCCTGAAGAAATGTTTGCTGTTTCCTTACATGTGCATGTAGAAACACTTCTAATTATTCTGTTTTTTACCTTAGCTTGGGGGATGAAGGAATATCCCTGCTCAATCTGCCAAGTTCTGTATCACTTGAATATAATTTCTTACATAGTCAGTAGGCTGCAAAAAAAAAACCAAAAAGCAACCCAAAACACAATCACCAGGTTTGTAAATTTGAACAGTGAATGAAACAAGTGTTCTGCCGCATTATGGTGCATACCCTATGTGGAAGAAGAAACCCTGTATTCCTAGGATTTTGAAGTTACTGAACAGGACTTAGATCATGTACCATATGCATTTCTGGATAGAAGTCATGTTGACAGGAATTAGAACATTGATTTTGTAGCAGTACCCTTTGTGTTTCACCATGTGATTGTGAGCCATGACCTTTCAGCAAGTTATTGTAGACTTCTTTGGGTCGCAGATGAGATTTGCCAGCAGGAGGAGTTTTTATCTCATTGGGAAGTAAATGGTCTCTTGGCATTGTCATTGCCTGTTTGGATTTAGTAAACAATGTGCAGCTCCTCATGGACTCATAGGGGAGGTTGTAGCACCAATGAGCTTTTGTAATGTAGTAGACTGTTGTTCTTTGGAGTCTTTGATGCAGACTGAGTTCAGTTCTTTAGAATATTCTTGTTCAGTTATTTTGTCAGGCTTCATTCTCCTGTGACTTGAAGATTGTGCAATCCTCCTGTAGGAGGTTTTTGCTATTTAAAAATACTCTAAGATATTTTAATTTTAGCTTATCCATACAGAGCACTAATTGTTTCAGTAACTATTAGGTGTACATTTAAGCAAAATGTGGGTTTTTTTTTTATTAAGGAAAAGGAGTCATCTTAAAGAAAAAGAGATATTGAAACAGAATGTGAGAGTCCATATTAAGAAAATATTAACATGTCTGTGATTCTCATGGGAATTGCTTTTGTTTGGAGGATATGATCATTTTCTAGGGAAAGCTCTTGGCATTCTCTGCTGTGTTGCACAGCCACCCAATTGCAAGGTGCATTCTGCAGCAATTGTCCTTGCTACAAATGCTTTGTCGTTGAGGATAAGTAATATTTAATGCTTGGGTGCCAGTATTACATACTTCACCAGCTTCTTTTCTACTTGACATGTCTTGAAACAATTGTAAGAAATTACACTTACTGGATGTTTTTTATTATTATGGTTGCTTTTCAAACCATGCTCTTGTACCTCAAGCCCCTTAACTAAGAGACTAGCAGAATACATACAGGAATGCTTCTATATTATGCGTAGAAATTTTTATAGTCTTTAAGCTTTATCACTGTTCTTATAGTAACTTGTTTCTGATTGTCATAGGGAGGGAAAATATTTTTTCAACTGTATATTCTAGCGATTCCAGTTTTCCTTTGATTTATTAATTTGTTTGTTAAAAGGTTTTCAAAATCAGGATTATAGACTGAAAGAAAAGTTTTAATGCTTACCCTCAGCACAGATGTGTGTTTTCCCTTTGTGAAAACAAGCTGGCTGTCCCTCATACCTAATAATTCTGCCCCTGTGTAGCTAACAGTTATAAATCCATGTACGGACGTGATTAAGTGAAGTATTTTCTATACACTTGACTGTTAAAATCAATTGGGAATGTTTCTGTGTGATGTTGCTTTCATTTTTAACAACTCTCCTAACGTTTCCTGGATTTTGACAGTTTGATTTTCCTATGGTATTTTTATCTGCGTAGCTATTTTTTAATACTAGGCTACTGGCTCCATCTTTAGAATTACTTTTTCATTCAAATAGGTAATACAGCGTTTTTTGGTGGTTTTGTTACTACTAGTTTATCCTAGTTTTCTAAGAGAAGCACAAAAATAGAAAAAAGAACAAAAGCTTTCCTTTTTGATCTAGTAAACTAGTTAAAGATTTTCAGAAGTTCTGCAATGCAATTGAAATACTTAAATCACAAATGGAGCTGCATCTCCCTCTTTTGGAAAATCAAGGCATGACTTCATGACTTGGCTTAGAATATAGGCTTTTGCCTCTTTCGTATCTTGATTGTATTTTAGTCTTACTTTATTTTCTTTCCTTGAGGGAGAAGGCAAGGGGAAAAAAGGGGAAATTGTGAACAAATATTTAATATCCTTAAGTTGAGATTGCAATAGCTAATTTTGTGATATATTTACAGAGCATATAAATCTCTCTCCAATGATTTTTGAATGGCACGGATTTGTCTGCACAACTTTGTTAAACATGTAAACCACCTAAAAAGTACTATTATGTCTGATAACTAAGGAATATTTTTTCAATATTTGATACTAATGCTTGTCCCTTTAGTAGGTTTCTTTTTCAGAAAATAGTTAGGAAGGAAAAGAGCGAACCAGACAACTGGTTTGTGTCACCTGACTCAGTTTTGATAGTAATCATAAATTGATCAGGAAAATAAAAGCTTGGGGGAAGGAATGATGTGACTAATGTTCTATTACTTTTTCTTTACAGTGTAACCAATTTGCAATGTAGGAAGGAGAACAGCCTGGAAGAAGCAACATGCTGTCCATTCTTTCCAAAATTTCATTTCAAGGTTTATGATCAATTCACTGTAAGGAAATAACTTCAGTCTACAAGCACCTTGACAAATAGACTCGATTTTTTGGTTATTTGGAGCAGTATGAATAGAGTATGGTAAAGTTTTTCAGGGGAAGTTTATTTCTGGAAAGATCTCCCATTTTCTGTGCTTCTTGCCCCTCCAGTTTGGGTGAAGGTTCATTTGGGAAGTTGGGGAAGCTGAAGTGTTGAAGAGCTTCTGATTCATTTACTTCCTTGCTGCCTCTCCTGAGCTTTGTAGCAGGGCTGTGAAGGAGCAAGAAGAGTGAGGCATTAATGCAGAAGCTGTTGCTTCTTCATTTCTTACCTTCTATTTCTGAGGCTATTACAGAGAAAAATTTTTCTGGCCTCTATAAATCTATCAGGTAAAGTGAGACAATTATGGAATAAGGCTCTTTTACCATGCTGTTCAATCCCAAATTTTTATCAGGCTTTTGTATTTTTTCTAAAGCTGCTTTAAAGTGAACTTTCATACAAGAAACTCTAGATTCCAGTCCTGGGCTCTGCAGCAGGTTGCAATGTGTTATCAGGAAGTGTTCTGCTGTGGTCCTATGCATTAAGAAGCAAACATACTGAAGTACTGCCTCCAGATTGCAGTGCTTCTCTCACAAACCAGTGCTGACCTGTAGAAAGGGAGGAGTTGCTCTCTGGTTTCCTTTGTGCTTGTGAGGGGGTGATGTGATTTTATTTGCTGTTGTAAATGGCCTCAGTTTACACTGCTCACTGGCAAAAGATCAACAGAACTCTGTGTTCTATCCTGGGTGCTAAAGTCAGGATTGATTCATTTTGAGGATGAATAGGACAGGAAAGGGTACACAGGGAGAGCTACTTTCAGCTGACAGATTGTAGCACAGTGGGAGTGGGTCTCTTCTTCAAGGTAACAGATGACAGGACAAAGAGGACATTTCCTCCAGTTGTGCTGGAAGAGGTGTAGATTGGATCTTAGGAAAGAGTGGTCATACATTGGAACAGGAAAGTCATGGAGTTGCCATCCTCAAAAGTTTAAGAAAACACATGGATACAGCACCTGGAGACATGGTTTAGTGGTGAGCACGGTGCTGGGCTAGCTGTGAGACCCCATGGTCTTTTTCAACATGAACAACTCTAGGATTCTGTTTCTGGAGAAACTTGAGGGTGTTGAGAAAAGGATGCACAATTTAAGGAAATTGTGGAATAATTTAAGGAATTAGCAGGTTTGTATTGATGTCTTGAATGTAGGACCTGTCTTTGAAACTGAGCAGCATTTATGAAATAAAGTCTAAGACCAGGATTTCTTACAGCATCAGTGTGTCCAAAGTATATTGGGTCAGATTCTTTTGTATTCTTGGAAATTTGTAGTTCTTTTTCTTGGTTACCCTGCTTATCTACAGCAAAAGTAAAAATGTAAACTTTTATATTCTACAGAACACATTATGCTAAAGAAAGCCCTTGATTGTTTTTCATTTTCATGTACTTTTAGAAAACTGAGGGAGGAAAATACCTCAATGCTAAATTTCTAATAAATTTCTTGTAGTAGAAAAGCCTTGTTATGTTATCACAGCATCTAATATAAACTTTCTAGGGAGTCTTTAAGAACTTATCCTGCCCATGTTTTATGTTTTGTATTGAACTTGCTTTTAAGCCAGATGCATGTTACTGAGATGAAATGATATTTCCACCTGCATTCCTGTGGCTTTTATATTTGGATAATTTTGTGTCAGAAATGAATAGATCTGAAGCTAATGAAATAGTGTAGATTGTAAAATACTGAAATAATAGCTTATTGCCCTTATATAACAAGTCACTTCCATTTCCATATTTGTATTAAAGCCAGTCCACTCTCTCATTTTATTAGCTATTGTTGGTTTGATGGCCAATTTAATTTCACCATTGTATTAAAAGCCAAATATACCAAGTATCATTTGAAGTGTTTTCAAGCTATTAAAGTAATGAAATAATAATACAGTGTTTCAGAGCAATTTATTGGCTTGCATATATTCATCAGTTATTTAGTTATCATTTTGTTATTTTCATTTCCTCAGCTGGAGTAGAAATGATAAAGCACTATATAACAAATTTCTCAAACAGCAGAAATGTGTCTAAATTCTTTATATATACATTTTAAAAGAACTTTATATATATAATTTTTAAAGAACTTTAAATCAAAATAAATACCTGGAAAGTAAGGAATGGCAGCATGGCTTTTTAGTTCTAATGTTTGAGGCTGTCACCTAATTAGTGGAAACAGAGGCAGACACCTTGTGGAAGCACATTATAATTAAATTGAATGGATTAGATGCAGGAACTGAAAGCTAAAGGAGTAGTTGCTGAGCAGAGATGTTGTCTGATCTTCTGCAACTGTCTCTTGAATTATTCTCTCACACTGTTCTGAAGATCTTTTTACACTGGGAATTGGGGTAGCCAAATGGAGCTGATGTGAAGAGAAGATGAAGGTAGGTAAACACAAAGAAAGAAGGGATATTCATGGACATACATGAATTTTAAATGTGGTAGTTTGTGTCCTGCTATTGCAGAGTTTTGTCTGTCATAACAATAGCAAAGGCACATTAAGCTCCATTTTTACACATGGATTTACTTTTTATCTGAATTTGTATTTGTGACAAAGCTTTTAAATTTGTTGTGAACCTTTCATATTTTTTATCATTATAGATTATCTAAGAAAAAATGTGTGGTGTCTGTTCATAAAAAGCCAGCAGATTTCCCTGAGTCACAGTAGGTTGAAAATTGCCTGAATGTAAGCAGAGTTTTCCTTTAAATGCCCCAAGACATCCAGAAGGAATTGCTGGATGTGCTGTGGGTGATATAAAAGGCCTGTGTTATTTTGGAAAGGCAGAATAATGAGATACCCAAGAGTCTCAAATGTCTGAAAAATCAAGGCCTTTCAATCTCACTTGTCCTGCATTGGCAGCATCATTACATTAAATGAGACCTATTTCAGCTTCTGAATTGCTCCTGTGTGTTATTGCATTTTTTTTATGATACTGGACTGACCTCAGAGTGATGGTTTCCCCTTAACTGTAATAAACTGCTTTTGAGAGTTCCAAACATCATCAAACAGACTCATAACCCCTATATTTAGTTTTATCCTACAACCTTATCCCCATTCCATGAATTTCCTCTCCTCTAGTGGACAGACATGGAATGTGTTGTCACTTTGCTACTAATGTTTTTGTGAGGTTTATGTTCTGCTTTGTCTTCCAGCATCCAGCATTTGGAAAATTGGAATGAACTTTTGCACAGCAGTTTTTAAATATCTTCAAAGCCATTCTTTGTTGGCCATGTTTTCTCTGACTGTAGCCACATATTTTTTTATTTAGGTCTGAAAGTTTTTCAAAATTAATCACTTACTAGCACTGATGCTAAACTCAGGTTTAAACTTGTGATTTTTCTATGTTGGGTGTACTCATCTGTGAAATCCACAGCACTTATTACAGTGTTTTCAAATGCTAAACTTTAGGATGCTGTACACTTCAGACAGAAACTTTGGAAATATACCCAACATCCCTATAATGGAAAATGAATACCAAACATAAATTTTTAACCTTTGCATACAAAAGATGTGCAGCATAGGTTGAGGTCTTCACTTCTGTTGTTTTGCAGTTGTACTTATATAAATTGTGTGTCTGTGTCATATCCATTTTTAGAGCAAATTGACTTTTTAATGCCAGGTTTTGAAGGACGTTTTCATTCTGTCTTCCTGACACTTTATTTCTGTGAGATCATTTATTTACATGTATATATATCTCACTTGGAAGCCAAAATCAGATGACATTCAAAGGTCACATCAAGGATTTTTAATTTTTTTACCACTAGGGGAGGTGGGGAAAAACCCTAAACTATTTAGGTGAGCTATATTTAAAGTTGATGTCGGCAAATTCAGCACTACTTACTTTGAATTTCCTGCATTCTTGTATTAGAAGTTTCCAATGGGGAACCCATCATGGAAACTCTGGAAGCAGAAAATAAACCCAAACCTCTTTTTGATAGTTCTAAACAGGCTAGCTGTTTTAAGATACTTCCCTCTTGGCACACAAACACAAAAAAAAAAAATCTTCATGTTGCCCTTGTACTATACAATTTGATAATATATCACTTTATCTCATATTTCAGACAAACAAGTGGGTAATGTAGATGGTGGCAAGTTCTTTACATCTGTTATTTTGTATTTTTCCATTCTGTCTACATTTGGGCAGTGTAAATGTAACTCTCTTGAGATATTAGTTTCTTTGGGGAGGATGTGTTAGTTTGTGTTGGAAACTTGGATTTCCTTTTTTCCCCTCACTTGTCCTCTTGTTGGAGAGTTTTCTGTAATAACAGGATCAAAAATTAGGGATTATTTTAACCTAGGATTTTCTTTCACTTAAGTCTAAATAACTGTACAAGAGTTTGCTTGTGATGAGGGGCTAAGCTTTTGCCAGTTTGCTTGGTTCACTTGGCAAGTGTTTCATGCTATAGCATTATGCATTTTAAAAGCTTTATTTAATGGGGGCTGTAGTTTTTATATCAAATGGTGGGATGTGCCTTCTCATATGCATTGAGGAATGATCAGGGACATGCCTTGTGAAAAATGAAGTAGGTAAATCCCGAGGCCAGTTTGAAAAAGCCTAATTTAGTGAACATCATGGTTTTATATATGTTCTTTAGAGAACAATTTTTTGAGTTAATTAGAAAATGTAAAGTCAGCTATAAAGTCTTGATGAACTAAGTAGTAGCTGGTTAGGCTGCAACTTTTATGAATTTGTTTTTACTCATTTAAAACTAATTTGGAGGAAAAGTACAGTATCTGTTAAACTGATTTATTGGTACTCTGTCAAAGGTGCTGTGTAATGACTCTTTTCAGTATTCCTTATGCATGTAAAATCTGTAACAGCACATTTCAAGTATGAACAGAGCTAATTTTTAATATCTGGACACTGCAGAGGAGGGATCAAAAGTCATTATATGGGGTGAATGGAGCAAGAGTTTTCACCTGTCTTTGTTTATTGTGTGCTTTATAATTTTACTCCTTTTATTATTATATTATTGTTATTATATTATTATACTTATATGCAATTGTTTCAAGAAATAGCACAACAAATGCAGGAATTAAACGTGTGAGACTGTTTGCATTAGAGTTCTTATTGTCAGTCGTGGGCTGAACTGCTATTTGTTTTGTGGTGCCATTTAGTTTTTTCCAGTTCCTGTGCTCATGCTTCAGCTAAGCATGGTGATGTTAGAGTTCTGTCTCAAGAAACTTCAGAAAACATTATTTGGAATTTTCATTTCTAAGTTTATTAATAAAAATGTATACAATATCAAGAGAGAGGAATAAGATGATTGAGTATAGAGCTTGATAATTAAGCCTAGGAGGGACTCTGTAAATGGTATTCACATAAAATTAAGAAAAGTATTAAACAAGCATAGCTACAAAGAATTGAAGTTGCCAGGGATCGCTTGATAGACCTGTAAGGACACTTTTTTGATTGTGCTTCTGCAAAGCAGATAAGGAAAGGATTCAACTTTACCAGCTCTAATGGTGTAATAATTGTTTTTCTTGACTGCTTTCTCTTTGCACAGCCCGTGATACTCAAAAATTACAGCAACAAATGAGCAAACTTGAGGTTTCTACTGTAGGGGTGAGATTAATCTATAGCCATGGCTAGATATATTGAAAAATGGTTTTTAAGACCATCTATACTGTAAAGAAAGCAAGAAATAAATTTTATGATTACTTGTTTAAAATAATAAGTGCTTCCCTACTTTTTTTTTTTGAGATTTTTGATCTTTGCATCGTTAAATTTCATTACTTCTATTTTTGAATAAATGTATCTTGGGTTGGACTCTATGATCTTAAAGGTCTCTTACAACCTTGTAATTCTGTGATAACTTTTTCTTTTGAGCATGAGAATTGTCTTATATGTTTGCATGATAGAACTGAAAGCAAAGCTTTAAAATTAATGAACCCAAAAAATTTAGGTTGGGAGCCTAAAAATAGAACAGACTCTAAAGTTTTAAGACTGTTCAGGTATGTAAACCCAACCCATATATTTCCACAACTTGTTTATGACTCTATATTATTACTATCATAATATATGACAAATAAATATATATATTTCTAGGAAATTTTAGTTTCATCTTTTAATATTCTGTCTGTAAGTGTTGCTAGAAACTTGTATGACTTCCTTTAAGTCTCTCAGTTCCTGAGAAGTGTAACCGTTAAGTTTGGCTTTGTAGGTGTTTTGAGTAAATGCAAAACTAGCACTTGAATAAAATGACTTCTGAATAAATGGTAGAACAAATTCACTGGTGTCTCAAAAATGAGGGAAAATAAGTGAATTACAATTAAAATGACAATTAATTTAACTATTAATTTAAGTGATTACAGAACAGCAGAAGTTCTTATACTTTATCAGAAGGATGGGATACAGAGATTGGTTATGCAATATAACTGTAGAAGTATAAGTTGAAAAAGTCAAATAACTGATGGTTGGCCATTTAAATGGTGTTCTGAAATATATTTTTTTCTCCTAACTTTTTCATTGCTTAATGGCTTTAATTAAAGACAGTACATGACTGGATTAATATATCATAATAAAGAAATTTACATTTCCTCCCTCCAGTATCATTTTTGGATTAAACCAGTACTACAGCTAATTAATGTTCTGAATTTAGATTAATTACTTCACATTTCTTAAATGTGCCCACCCTTCATAAGCCTGCCTAGTATGAATTATGCTAAAATATTAGAAAAAAGGAATGCCAAGATGAGTAGGTTAATATATGCAGTAGACATCTTATTTCTGTGATGGGTAAATTGGGACAAAATAATAAAAGAAGCAGTAGCACCATCAGAAGTGTGATATTAGAGGAGAAAACTTTTATTATTTTAAGAATAATTTGCAAATTGTCAATGCTATCAGCAAGGAGGATCTTCAGTGTTGATAGAATTTGAAATATTCTTTGGGTCAGCTTTGCTAGTGCAGCTAACAGAAGAAATTTTCCATGCAGCTTTACAGTGTTTGCAATTACTTTCTCAGCTTTTTCTGGTGAGGTTTTTGATATGAATTACTCCATTCTATAAAACTTATCTTGAATTGTTGGAGTTAATTATAGTAGTATGTACTGAGGCACAGAAATCATACTTCCTTGCCTTATTCTATCAACTTGTAATAACCATCTGCATATCCATATTTGCTTCTTTGTTGGTCTAGATGACCTTTAATAGGTCCCTTTCAACTGAACATGATTCTGTGATCCTGCCTTCTTCCATGATTGGGTTAAGGATACAGATAATCTAGCAAAACAATGAAAGAGGGGAAAAGGCAATTCTTTGATAATTTCATCTTCCAGACTACCTGTTAGGAATTGAGAGCAAAGCAAAGACAAGTCACTTTTTTTAATTAACAAAAAAAAGGAGTGGGAAAAAACTCAAACCCTTTCTATGTTCATGTGAGGCTTCTTACCATTTCATAGTTTTTCTTACAAAAAAATAAAAAGCCCCATAAAAACCAACAACCAAACTAAAATGTCTCAGTCATCACTTTTTTTGAAAAAAAGCAGAATTAAGAATTCTGTGCGTTCACTTGCTTGTACATTTCTAGGTTTTAAATTTGCAAACCATCTGTGTTACTGTTTTAGTGGCAGCCAAGATACCAAGCAAAACCAGAGTACTGCTGTTCCTTCTGTGCTGAGGAGAGGGGAGGTGGGATGGGGTGGGAGGATGTGAGAGAGGTGGAACTTTTTCTTCGCCTTGACCCAGAAACTGTCCTGTGCTTCTTGTGTTGTCTGTGGTCCTGGGCTATGTGACATTGTTAAGGACTCACAGAGCATGGAAAAGAAGATGGAATTATGATATTAAAATTGCCTTACTAGATTGTTTTGTTTGTCAAGTTTAACGAATCACAGTTCTCATCCTAATGGCATTATACTGCATGTCTATTTAAATTTATCAGAACATGGAAAGGAAATAGCAATGACAGGGGTAATTGGGGAACCTAACAGAAATCCATTTGGGAAGGCTTCTTCTCCCATTACTTATATAAATCTTATGTATATTCTCACCTTTCAGCTCTTGCTGCTGAACATCACTCCTGTCTGACATGTCTGGTTTGCTGTCCCTTTGCAAATCATCCCTGCGGGCAGGGTCATTCTTCCTTCTCCTGACTTGCATTGTGTGTTTGTGTGTTCTTTAAATTAAATTTCTGTGTAGTCTACTATTTCATTCTGTGCTGTGGCCTGCATAGGAGGCGTTCTGTGAGTTATAAGTGACTGCCTGCATATGTTGTGTTATTTTATAGGTGGTGATTCGTGCTCAGAACGGCGCCCTCCTCTATCGTATTTCACCCTGGGCAAGATACGTGGTCCGTGATGAAGACAAAGTGAATTATGATTGGGTTCACTGGAATCCACCACAGTCATATATAGTAAGGCTTCAATATTATTTTCAAGAGGTGTATCATGTTATCTTTGTTTCCCTGTTTGGAAGAAAAATAAAAGGAAATAACAAACTAGTTAGAAGAGCTGAGAGATGAAGGGCTTTTATTCATGGCTTTGACAGAAATAAATGCCTTTAATGATGGATGTTTTTGAGATGCTTTTTTCAGCCTCCTGTAGAATATATAGTTATTAATATGGTATTTTAAACTTGACAGGTATTCTGGGACAAGATGGCTGTTCCTGGTAGGAAGGAGAGCAGGAAGTTATCAGTATTGGATTTAAGGATTGGTTATCTGCAAATGAATGCAAAGTTCAGTACTCAACGCTAGGTTAATATTCCATGAAGTCCAAAAAAACTTCCAAAATAAGGTGCCAACACTCCAGTCAAATCCTGGTTTCTTTGGAAAAACCCAAATCCTGGTTTCAGGAAAAACCCATTATTGAATTTAAAGCCCGCTTTCTTCTCATGCACTGCTGTAAGGGAGAGAACTCTTTGCATTATATATGAGAAATACCCTAGCAGAACATTTGGAAACTTCAGACTGTCTGAGTGATGTTGTTTCATTAAACTTTTTCGTTTTCCCTGAAAAATGGTATGCAAAGGTTTGTATTAGAGATGCTGTAACCTCTATATTGAGTTAAATTTTTGCATCTGCCTCAAATTATGAAGAAACTGCTTGAGAGAGAAAAGGTTACTGGCATGGTAAAGATTTTCTTTAAAAACAGATAATGTAATGTACATTAACTCTTATTAATCTAGTCTTTATCAATTTAGTGGCCTACTCTGTGTATGATGCTGTGTGACATCTCTATGTCATTGAGAAAAGGAATAAATATGGATTTGGGAATGCAGTGATTGGGATTACCTAGAGTGAAAAAGAGGCTGGAACTTTTGGGTGCAGACAAGGCCTTTCTTGGGGGTGGGGGGGTGGGGGGGTGGGAAGTAATTTTATGAATAGTGGAGGTATCCAGTGGAAATAAATCACAGGGAACAAACCTCACCCAGAAGTTTTGTTCTTCACTTTGTTCTTTTAATTTCTGTTCACATTTTGTATTCAACTAGTTCTGTTCTGCATTTTCAAAATTTCACCTGAATAATAAACTAACAATTAGGATATTAACTTCAATGGACTCTGTATTCTTCAAATATTTTCACCCATCTAGAAATGCTGTGTATTGATCTCCAGACTTGGGATTTTTAAATTATATTTTAATCCTAAGTATTTACAATACAGGTGATTCTGTGCTGTGGGACTGTATTCTTTAGGAATAACATTTATAAATTTCAGATACGGCAGTGATTTCAATGTGCTTGCAAAAAGAAGGTATGCTTAAAAAATAAAAACCTATTTTACTATTTTCTTTCTCTATTTTCAAGCAAGCTTCATACTGATTCAGAAGGACATCAAGTGGAGTGGCTACTATCAGTTTGAACACTAAAGTGTAATTTAAAAAGAGTAAAAGAAAAGTATTGAATCATGAATGTCCAGTTTCTTGTTGATAAAGGATGTTAATTTCAAACAGACATTTGCTTTAACAGTTTAAAATGGTCAGTTGCTTCAGAAATGTTTAGAATGCTCTTAGAGGAAAAACAAAATAAACCTTAAATTGTTTTTCATCTTGTGCAAATCATATGATTAGGACAACACTCCTAAACTGTCCCTAATGACAACTCTTTTTTTTTTTTCTTATAGCATAAGAATCCTTCTCCCAAGAGATTAAAAAGCCTAAGAATCTATGAATCTCATGTGGGAATTGCTTCCCCAGAAGGCAAAGTAGCTTCTTATAAAAACTTCACATACAATGTACTACCTAGAATAAAGGATCTTGGTAAGTAGTACCAGAAATGCTTGCAGAGGTAATACTTATGTGCCTGTGCTTGTTAGAAAAGATAACTGTCAAGTATCTAGAGGGTTTTTTTTTAATTTCCCAATTGCACATAATATAAAAATAGATTCTTAGGTGAGCAAAAATTATCAAGAAGTGAAATCTATGGAGAACAAAGACTGAAATAGAATACATGAATTAAAGTCCATTCCAGATTTTTAGGTAAAATATGATTATTAAAGCCCAGATAAGTATTGCAAGTTAATTTGCTTTTGGCATGGTTTGCTTTCAGCTTGAAAAAGGAGCTGGTTTTGTGACAGTCTTCAGAACATACTTAATTGATTCTACTGGTGTAAAGCTTAGTTCTAAGGGAAGACAAAAGAAATACCTGAATATTCTTTGTTTTGTCAGAATAAGCATGCTAGACTTTTTTTATCCCTGAACAGTAGCTCAGCAGTATCAGAACAAGGAAAATTTAAAGAAAGACCTTCTTCAGGAAAAGAGCTTCTAGTATATGTGTGAAAGAGCTGGTAACATTGTCTCAGGAACCACTGAAAACTGTTTTCCTCAATTTCACTTTAATTATTTTTTCCCATGGTGTCTTTGCACTGTTTCTGTAATGGACAATGTTAGAAGCTACTGCCTTTTACTCCCTTGTGATGAAATATGTATTTTACGCTGCTGTAAAATAATCATGACATCTGTAGCTGAAACCTGTGTGGATGGTGGCTGTGTTTGTGTTTGATTTTTTTAAAATTCTGTTTTATTTATCAGAGTGCCTGAAGAAGACATTTTCTTGTAGCTTAACATGTAAAGTTAATGTTTTGTGGCTTTTGCCTTTTGGTAAAGTTGATCTTGCAGGTGAGATGAGGGAGTTTGCCCATGTGGAAGCTGTTTTGGATTCTACATTATATAAAAAGCAGTTTTGGATATTACATTATGTATTTGTGACTCCTTACTGCCAAGGAATTTCACTTGTCCCAGGAAGTTAATAGGATTTACAGAATTAGGAAAGCATTCTGCTTTGCCCACAATTTTTTCTTTGTGAAGAAATGGTATGAAAAGGCTAATACACCAAATAATAAAAGCAGTATCAAATTTAGGGTATACAGACATAATAACTAATCTTCCTTTCTTACATTAAGTAAACCTTGTGGAAATTAAGTATTTTTGAAATGTATTTTTGAGGTCTGTTAGATTCAGTTTTGGAATGTCTTATTTTTTAGGACAAGCTTAAAGACATCACTATATGAGAACTCTAATATATTAGTAGTTTGTAGGAATATGTGCATGACAAATAGCAAAATAAGTAGCAACCAAATTGAATGAGAATCATTTGATACAACGTTGCTGTTTATTTATAAAAATGATGTAAATAAAAATAAGTACAACGAGCCTGAATTATAAACCAGCAATGAATCTGACAAATTGCTGAGCTCACACCAACTGTCTTCTAGTAATAACCCTGGTTTTAAATGTCACAGCTATAAAAAAACAAGGAAGAATAAAAAATCCTACAGCATCTTGTTGAAACTAAGGAATGAAGTGAATATTTTCTTCAAGCAGAGAAGTGGTGGAGGTGTGAGTCTTAATAGCCTGTAGATAAAATCTGATTCTTTAGAGTTCCCTTCCTTAAGAAAGCACTGAACTATCTTAGGAGATACAGCACAGTGTGTCCCCCAGCCCTCCTTGACTGCTTTGGTTCTTGGGTGAACTTGGAATAAAAGCACATTACACTTGTGTTTTTTTTCTTTTTGGAAGACCCTTGTAGAGAGAAGAAATAACTATTAAAGTTGGAAAAAAGTGTTTTTGCTGAATGAAAAAAAAAAGATTTAATATGTCATGAAGTTACAGTATTGTCTAAGCTGGGGAGATGTGGGTCTGACAGATGGGCCACTTGGTGGATAAAGAATTAGAAGGATGGTCACACTCAGAGTTTCAGTCAATGGCTTGATATCTAAGTGGACACCAGGGATGGGGGGCCTCAGATTGAAGCAGGGTGTATTTAGGTTGGACATCAGGAAGAAATTCTTTACTGTGAGGTTGGTGAGACACTGGAATAGGTTACTCAGAGATGTTATGGATGCCCCATCCCTGGAAGGGATGTTGAGCAATCTGGTCTAGTAGAAGGTGTTCCTGCCCATGGCAGAGGAGTGGGAACTAGAGGATCTTTTAAGTTCCCTTCCAACCCAAACCATCCTGTGATTTTGTCATAGTATGTGTAGCCAGTGCTAACCCTGACTGCAAGTGTCAAAAGTTCAGGACATGCAGGTTGGCATAATTAGTATTCTGAAGTTAAATAAGGATTACACTTCTTTCTGTCTGCATCTGGGAGATTCAATATGTGTGAATCACTTGACAAATTGACTGTTTTCATTTGCCAAGGAGATCACATTAGTATAAACTATTAGGTAGAATTCTTTGTGAAAGTTACTAAATCTTTAGCTGTTATCCATTCCAGTCTTCTCTGCCTCTGACCCTAATGGTTATGTTACAGGTATTGAATACTCTTTTAACTATCCTTAAGGCATTTGTTTGTTATATTTGCTTTTATTATAGGCTATAACTGTGTCCAGCTGATGGCTATTATGGAACATGCATACTATGCCAGTTTTGGTTATCAGGTCACAAGTTTCTTTGCAGCATCAAGGTAGGTTTAAGTGCTCCAGCATTTTCTCTGTTCTTTTCCCTTCCTTCCCATCCATTGAAATCAGTATTGCATGCCAGGTGTGTTTACAAGAAAGTGTATAATTGGAGGCAATGGCTTAGGTATTTGCTCTACTTTTCTCTTAAATCTGAAATCAATTTGGCACAGTGATCAGCTGCTCTGTGAAACACTTTGGTTTGGATACAGACAAAAAGATTTTAAGTAACTTCAGCTACCATAGCATATTCTGAGTAATCCACCTTCAGCAGTGTTTATGCATGGGTTTGGGGTTGTGGAATTCTTGGCAGTAACAAACAGAACTATATACTGTTCCTAATGAACTTGATTAAAATCATGGCTCTGTGTGTTCTGTGGGAGCCCTTTCTCTTACAGGCTTGTAACAGACTGTACTTAGACTTGAGGTAAATGGTGAAATTACATAAAAAATGAATTCAGGTAGTCGTTAAGAAAATTATGATAAATTTGGAAGTAATATTTTTATTTATTTATTTAATCTTAGAGTCACTCAAGTGGCAACCAGGCTAAATTTAGATAGGCAGTTTTTAACTAGCTTAATTAGTTGAAAAAAGGTGTGTCAGGCTTAGGAGAAAAAAAATCTTTTTAAAAAATAAGAAAATGGTGAAATACCTAAACCAAATGACCAAGCAGGAAAATAGCAGATATGTATTTTGTGGGCTTTGTGGGTGTACATTTACTTTTGTGTGACTTTATTCCAGCAGTATGAATATATTCTTGTCCCTTATGAGCTTAGGAAGTGTTCAATATTAAATAGCTGCTTTAAGTTCTATCTGTTATCTTTTAAACTGAATTTTATGTATTATTAAAAAGGGAAGAATAAAACAATCTATTTTGCAAAATATTGTGTGGATGATGGAATTCTTATAAGGAAAAACGGTTTCAAATGTTAGTTTGTACGCAATAGCTACTGCTTAAGAGGCTGGGAAAAAAAAAACAAACCTGTGTAGATCTGTAGAGTAGGTGATGAAGAACTGCTGACTTTGATGTAGTTTCCATGATGAGTGTTCAGCACTGCCAGCATGAGTCCTGATGGTGCCACGTTGTGTTTTCATAGCCGGTACGGAACTCCTGATGACCTGAAGGAAATGATTGACGTTGCTCACGCCATGGGCATCACAGTCCTGCTGGATGTGGTGCACAGCCATGCCTCAAAAAATTCAGAAGATGGTCTCAACCAGTTTGATGGTACAGATTCTTGTTTCTTCCATTCTGGATATAAAGGCAATCACCAGCTCTGGGACAGCAGGCTCTTTGACTATGCAAAGTGAGTATAAAATATCACTTCATCTGTGCTAGTGGTTATTATTTCATAGCAATTCTGTTAAAACTACACTCCTCACTAAGCTGGTAAAGTCATTTGGATTGTTTAACAATTGCAGTATGTGGAGTTAAATTCCTCTACTTGCCTAAAATCTAACACTAAACGATGGTATTTCAACTTCATTACTTTCCTGTCATCTATGAGTACCTATGTGTGTGTTATATACCATGTGCATTGTATGTATTATATAATGGTGTAGTTATTTTTTATTTAAAAACATATTTCTCTATAAATATCAATTTAAATATCTGTTACATAGGAATATATAATTGTGCACTTTTTACATTTTATGCATATGAATATTTTCCTGCTATATATAGTATGTTGCATATATATAATAGGTGATGTTTGTACATTAAAAAAATAGTAAGAAAAGCTGATGAAAAGTTGTAAGCTCTCTAAATTTATTGACATACTGTCAGGTTGTTGAAATGTAGGAAAAGTTTTCCCCCCAGGACAATTGACTACATTTCAAAGAGCTTCTGGAGGTCAATCAACAATTAATACAAAACAGGGGTCGTTTTCATAGATATTTCTAGAGAGCCAGTTTGGGCAAGCTTAATTAACCAGTATAAATATAGTGTGTGTCAAAACATGTATTAATGCCAGTTGATTATTAGTACTTAATATTGTTTACTCTGTATTCTCTGAGGTATTGGGGGCAAGGAGATTGATCTTATACACTGAGTGTTTCAGTGGTTTAAATAGAGAAACAGGCACTAGCAGCCAGCTTATTTCAGTGTCCTCTCATTTTTTTCTGTGTGTTCATCCCTGAACCACCCTGATTCTTCCCCTTCCTTTCCTTTGTTTCTCTAAACATTCCACAATAAGTTTTGTGTAACTTTACAGTCTCCTTAAAACATGTCTTAATAAAATTCTGTATAAAATTGATCACCTATTCCAGGATAAATTATCTTTTTTTCTCCCTTGAGATGCATAATCTGGTATGACCTTTTTATCAATTGCCAAGTCCTGTTTTCACCTTTATTCAAATATTCCTGTGGTGGCTCATCAGAGAGCAACTGTAGAGTTTTGGTCTCTTGTTAACCTCTTGGTTAAGGTTTTTGTGTTGCAGGTTCAATTTCCTGTTTTTCCCATTTTTCTCCCTTGCTTGCATGGAATTGCCATGGACTGGATGGATATGATAGCACAGAAGTCATGTTACATAGCACAGGCCAATTGTTTAATGGAACTCAGTGTCAAATAAACCAAGTGACCAGTGTGAAAACTGACTGGTGCACTT
Organism: Serinus canaria; assembly: GCF_022539315.1. Classification (NCBI taxonomy): domain Eukaryota; kingdom Metazoa; phylum Chordata; class Aves; order Passeriformes; family Fringillidae; genus Serinus; species Serinus canaria. The sequence goes on from NC_066313.1 coordinate 7,582,190, forward strand.
CAATACTTAGTAGGATGAGCTGTTCTTTATTTGGGACTTGTTATTTGGTACAATTTAATGGGTCATTTCAGGGGGAGTTTCTGATGTGATTTATTGTGATTCAATTATTAATTGTGATTTAGTTATTATAAGAAATGCATTTTAGTCCTTCCTGTTAAGCTTTATATTCATACTCAAATCAATTGTATTTCAAATAACCCTAAAGCTCTAGTATCAATATGATAGTATTACACATTTATTTCATTTGATGCTTATAAACAACCAGCAAGTGTGAGAGTACCAATGTCTCTAGTGAGACAAAGGAATGTGGCTATGGACCTTCCTCTGTTCTGGTTCTTCCTGCTGGAAAAGAGAGTGGTGCTGGTATTGAGTGTTTGGGGGTATTTATAAATGAGAGAAACAACCAGCTCCTCTGTAGGTTGCACTTGGCAATGCTAAATATTTCTTCAGAAGTGAAGAACTGCCTCCATGGCTTGGTTGGGTCAGTGATATGTACTTGTGGAATTTCTTTTCATGCTGTGACTTTGGAAGAGGTGGCACACTGAATGCAGAAAGGGGGAAGTGGAAAGAGCTGTGAGGGGGAGAGATGAAATTAGAGACTAGCAAAGACCAGAGAAACTGAAGCTCTGCACTGGATGACTGTGGGTCCCTTGAAGGTCATTACCATCTCATGACATGAACCAGCAAATCTGGAGTTCTCTTTTCAAATGGTTGTGGAAACCCTTTCTTCCCCTTCAAGCATAGGAAGCTGTGAACTTTTTCTAGTCATTAAGGAATTTTTTTCATCTAACACTTGAGACAGTAAATATTCCCTGTGTATTTATAGTCAAGTTTTAAGGCTGAAAAGTTATAACCCTCATGGTCATTGTAAGTTTCACAAAACAGATTAAAAAACAGCTTGCATTTTTTTCCCCTAGTCTTTGTGAGTGCAGGTTCCAAGCAAAACTGAAAGAACCAAACTGACATTTCATTGAAAATGTTGGGTTTGGGGTGGTTTTTTTGTTTGTTTGTTTTTTGTTTTTTTTTTTTTTTCCCCAATTTAGTATGTATTGGCATTCTGCTAATTTTCATACCAGTGGATGAGCAGCTCTAGTCTGGATGAGGCAAGCATAAAAATCTGTGGGAGAGACTCAAGTTGCTGGCAGATGTTGAAAGTTTGCTCGAAATAAATGACAGCACACACAGTCTGTTTAATGGTCTACAGAAAGCTTGCTTGCTGAGTGAAATTTCTTCAGCTAGCACAGCCTTCTACCCTGTACAGAGCTTGTACTAAATCCCTTTCCTTCTGTAGTGGGAAGAGCTGTTAAATCTACAGGTACTTAAACATCAAATGCAAAGAATGCTCAATTCACTTTGGAATTGAGAGAAACTAATTCTCTACCGTGAAGGAGATTAGGGAGCAGTTGCTTTATCAGTTTAGTCTGTCTACATTTTCTTTGAAAGCCAAGATGTAAGTAAGTTTATCTCACCATTTGCAAGATTATTCAGTTGTCTGTGAAGGGGACTGTGAATATTTCCTGTAACAGAATGTGGCAAAAGATTCATATCGATGCTAAAAAAGAAAAAAGGATTATATCCCTTGTGTATTTAACTACTATTTTTTAGTAAAATTCATGTAAGTGGAGAGTAGCTACAAGAAAAGCAATAGTAAACCTGTTATTGTACAGCCTCGGTGCTGTATCTTTGCTCCACAGTGCTACTTAAAAAGCAAAAGGCATATTTTTAATTTTTAATCTTTGAATCCATATTTATACTAGTTCTGTATGAAGCAGAAACTTTTCTGTAAACTGTGAACATCATTTTAAAATGATGCTGTTCAGGGTGTTGTCACAGGAGAATAACAACTCAATTTCATTGAAATGAGAAATTGCAGATAAGACAGCTGGCCAATGGAATACTTTTTGCTTAACTATTTTCAATAAAAGAATATAAACAGTGCTTTAAAAATCAACCAGAAAGAAACTTTTACTTCAATAATTTTCATAGCTCTTGCACATTCTTGTGAGTTTTTCTAAAATCTAGATCCTGGGAGTTTCTTTCCTTAATGTTATAATTTGGTGACTCTTCCTCTCCATCATCTCCATCCTGTCTATATCTGTGTCCATCCCCTTTCTCTCAGCAAACAACCCAAAAAACAGAATCACAAAGCTTCAGTGAGAATTGCAGTTGATTTTAACATTTTCTGCTGAAAAAAAAACTTTATATCATTTGCTTTGGTTCCTGTTAATAATTGTGAATTTCTAGCCCTGAATTCTTGACAGGGAAATGCTTTAGTGTAAAAGGGGTGCCAGAAGCTCTGGACTGGTACTCTAGTTGGCATTGTGCAGGTAATTTTGGAGGAAATTAAAGGTCTCTGTTGTGTTCCTGTTAAAGGTAGCTCTCTTGAAATACATGTAGACTCCCTCCCATCTTAAGTAAGGATTCTACTTGTAATTAATTTTGCACTAGCAAAGAATTTTTTTTCCTCCTAAAATCATATTCAAAGGTTATTCAGCTACCAGATTCATTAGAAGTGATGTTATACACCCTGGAGACCAGGTGGGATCACAACTAGAGTGGTTGATTGTGTTTTAATTTAAATTCATTTCTCCAAATAGCAAATGTGTCTAAAATAATAATCAGGAAAAACAATCTAAAAATTGAGAACAAGATATTAGCTAGTAAAGATTTTTCCCACAACACTACATGAATAGAATGTGCAAATGATGTTGCCCTTCTAGACTTATTGAGTTCTGAGAGTATTGTTTTGACTTTTAAGGCTTTTCCTGTCTCTTCATTAGATTTTGTTGGATTCTATTCTGTCTTAATCCAATTCTGAATGTAAGTGGGTATACTGATATATTTCTGTGAGCCTTTAGGAATAATGGTAGAATTAAAAATTCAGAAATCATGTGATGCCTTATGGTTTTTTTGGTTTGTTGTTTGTTTGGGGGGTTTTTCTGGGGGGGAGTGGGGTTTAGTTTGGCTTGTTTTGGTTTTTAATACTATGGCACTTTTCACCTGAGCACTTAGGCAAAAATTTAAGTTATTTCACGGTCTAGATGAATTTGGTGCAAAAGTCAGTGATTGATTTACAATCCAGTGTTAATTTTAATTAGTCCAGCTTTCTTGAATGCAGCAGTATGATCAGTGAGAGATTACATTGCTTGCAAGGATTTGGGGCCAGCAGATGTCCCAGCATCTCCTTTGGGCCTTTTTTGAGGCCTGTTTTCAAGGCTTTTTTAAGACAGGATATTGTGTCCATATTTTTGGGGTTAAAAATCATAACTAAGCCATGTAATTGAAGAAATTTCCTATGAAGTTTTTTCTTCATCAGTTTTATGAAGTTTCAAGTGACATCCATGCCAAATGTGCTTTGAAATGCTACAGGTAGGGTTTAGTGTGTGCAATAGACACTTTGTCCCATGAGCCACAGTTTTTACATCAGGGCAACAGATGAGTTGCTAGTCCCCTGCTGCCAGTCCAGATGTTCTCTCCAGCTCAGTTTTCTGAACTGCTGGTGGAACAGCTGATTATAGCTCAGTACTTTTTTTTTTTTTAATTTAGTTTTTCTTAATGTTTTTTAGAAACTGCCATAGCTCAGAAACTGCTTTTAACCTTGCTGTCAGTGCTGCAGAAATAGGGCAGCTGTCAGGTGTTCAAGCTTGTGTCCTTGTTCTGGTGTAGGTGACCTCTTCCCCAGCTTGCCCCTCCAGAGTGTGGTGGATCACCTGAAGCTTTTTTCCCCTTGTCCTGTGGTCCAGCCTCGGGCAGGTATCTCAGGTGCTCTCTTGCATCTAAAACATCCACCTGTGTTTGGATGCTGAGACAGTGGCCTTTTCTGCCACCCAGTGTTTAAATCCTGCAAATACCTTATGCTGTATATGCTGAGGGGAAAAGATCCCCTGATTTTGCTTGACTTCAGGATCTGACTCTTTAAAGACATGTTTATCTTCTAACATCTTCAACAGCCTTTGTTAAGCTTGGTGTTTAGTTCTTCCTTAAACAGCTGTTATTCACCCAAATTTTCTTTCTTCTGATTGCCTACTTTTGCCAGTCTTTATCTGCCACTGAGGTGGTTATAGTAAGTGGAATAAATTGGAACATAAATCTTTCAGAGTTTAGTGTTTGGTTAGTAGGGTACCTGTCTGGGCTCAAATTCTCTAAACATAGCTCTTCAGAATATTTTTGGGTTTTTTTTTTTCCTTCAATTCAGTGATGAATTCCAAGTATCAGTGGAGGTAAAGATGTGTTGCCTTCTTTGGGAGCATCCCCATGGTTTGTAACTGTTTTCAGGATGAAAGGGATTCTCTGCTACTCTTAATTGCTTGCATCATTAACATTTTAAATAGATTTAAGTTGATACTCTGGAGTACCACAGTACTAAAGATTCTGGTTCCTTGCCTAATGCTCTTAAGGAAAATTGACACATGAGCCTGAGATACAGAGAGCAGATAACACATTGTGTGTGTTCTTGCCATCCACCTCAGGGACCCTTTATTGACACATGTTGTAGAGTGCAAAGATTTGACTGCAAGCTTAAAGCACACAAAGGACAGATAGGATTTAAAGGCTGCTAGGACACTCATTGCTTCTGAGATGACACCTGAACAGACTCTGCTGGCCAGGCAGGTGTCAGTCAGCTGGGAGAAAGGAGACTGCCTCTACTCATCACAGACCCTTGATGGGTTGTCCTCTTCACTGTTTTGAGCTTTTCCATGTTCTTCCTTTTGAGTCCTAGTGGTCTTAACAAACCTGTCTGTAACTTTGCCTTTCTTATCTTGTCTAGATCTAATCTAAAGACTTTTCAGGTTTCTCTCAGCTAAGGAATTTTCTTAGAAGCTTAAGCTGTGCAGGTTTTGAGACACAGTTTGGGACACAGGAAGAGAAGAGGGAAAGGCAAGCAGGGGTGGCTTGAATATAATTAGTGAATCATATCCAGTTGTCTTCCCAGAGTGTAAGAACTGAAGCTTTCTCTTTTGCAGCTTCTGAGGATTTAGCAAGGTGCAGGTGGCATTCTCCCAGCTGCATTTCCAATGCCATGCCATGGGTGTTACAAATATGTTTTCAATGGGGAGAATCTTTGGCCATAATTCCAGCTAGACTAAAGATAATGCAATGAGAGTTGACAATGAGAGAGATTCTCAGTCATGTGATATCTTTTTGGTATATTGTTGATTCTAGGGTAATTACAATAAAACAAGGATGTAAGTTGTGTTTCATTATGTAAAACATAAAGCTGTGCTGATTTTTATTCATTTCCTGCCAGTCTTCTTCTACGAAATTAGTTTAGGAAAGCTCTGTATTTAAAGATCTGCATAATATGCATTGGAATTTCATTTGGCTGGCAAAGATTATTTCCTAATGACTGTTTTAAGGAAGCACTGCTTGCAGCATAATAGTGAGATTTTTATTCTTCCCCTCACCCCTCATAAATGTAATTATTTTGATTAAAGGTTGTCTTTAAAACCACTGTCTGCCTATGTTCCTTAGCGCTCTGTTTCTAATAGACTGGATTTCAATGATGATTGTGTCAGTATAAAAATACTTTGTAGAATTTAAACCTTAAAGATTAAGACCTTTCATGCCTAAAAAAATCTTTGTTTCCTTTTGTATTCTCTTCTTTTAGTCATCATTATAAATGCTAGTAAGCAAACACTTTCAAGTGTGGGGACATTGCAGTTTATAAATTGCTTTTTTTGAAGGAAATGATTACTGAAAGCATTCATGGAAGAGATGATACATAGGAACTTACTGCAATGTAATTGGAAAAATTGAAATAATAGTGCAAAAAATAAAAGTTTCAGCCATGATCATATGATTTATAGTACTTGCAGTCAAGAGCTGCTGTATAATTGCTTTACTTTTTAATTTTTTAAGTTTTTAATTAAACAAGCTTAATTGTTTTAATGTACTGTACTTTGGTATAACAGACTGAGAAGCTTTAAATCCATAGGTGCTCTAAAACTGAGAGCTTCACATGAGAATCCATGTAGCTTTCTTTGAAGTGTCCAGTTTCCCAAATTAACCTCCAACTTAACATTCAAAGCTTTGTGTGAAGTTTCAAAAATGTAGCTGAACAGAAAGTGGTACAGCAATAAAGCAAGATAGTGAGATGTGAAGAAAGGCACACTTAAAAGTTGCAGTCAATTGTTCTAAATTTTGTCAGGTAGCACATTTTGAAATGTAGAGGTGATCACTTGTAGCCACTTAAATTCAAACATATTTTGAATAAATGCATTCACACTTAGATGGAGTTGATTATGGTATTTCAATAAATATCTAAAATTAGCAGATTCAACACATTGCAGAGAATGATTTTGCATCAGTCTAAATGCAATAATGATCTTGCATTTAGTAATCCACACTTGAATTGACAACTTCCACAGTGTTCTAATGTGATTGCTGCAGCAGTTTACATGAGCAGCATCTGTTGTGAATGGAAGATTGTGCTGGAGAAAAGCCTGATGGTTGTATCAGTTTGAGAAGAATCCACAAATGAAATGAAGGATGTTGACTTTCTTCTAATAGGGTTTTATCCAAAGAAATTCAAGGTTGGAGGAAAATTAGCCATGGTACAACTCACATGGGGAAAGAAGATAGAAACATTGAGACAATTGTTGGGGTTTTTTGATTCTATTATGTACATTTTGTATAATGCACAGATCCACTTGAAATCTGGGTTTTTTTGTAAACTCACTGGAGAGAGCATAAAATAAATAACTGAGGAGAAAAAATAAATTACTGGCTATGTCTACAAATAGAAAACAATCAAAATGCTGTAGCATTTCCAAAAGTCAGTAGTGTGTATATGGCCAACAGATCAGAAATAATCTGCAAGTAATTATGTTGATCTGATATATTACTTACAGTCTTGAAAGGGATGCCTTATCTTGAGAGTGGCATAAAGACAAAAGTTCCTGTTTTTAGAAAGTGATTGGAAGTGGAAATAGAGTGCAATGCACACAACAGGGCTGGGCAGCCTGCTGCTTCAGGGAGTAGCTGTCTCTGTCCAAACAAATTGCTTCTCACCGGTAGCCACTGACTGAGATTCAACTTGGGATGGAGCTGCACTGGTGATAGCATGGTAAAATGTTGGGAATTTTTATAAGGACATACTCAGCTGTATATAAATTTTCTTTAAGGGTTATTTAAATGCCATAATGACTTTGGAAATGTTGTTATTGAAAGGAATTTTATTAGAGTTGATACTTAAGAAATTATGGGTGAAATTGGAAAGAAGATGAAAAAAAATGGTGCTACTATTCCATTATGATAGTAATGGATGGACAGGGAGCAGCTTTTGGCTCTGTTCTGGCTGATGCAGTTACAGGACAGATCAGAAGAAATGAAATAGTGTATCGTGTCAAATATGTCTTAATGAATAAGTAAGATATTCTATTAAAAGCTTTATCCCTGGGAACAAAGTAAATTGTTCTATACCAGGTCAGGAAAAAAAGTGGTGTGTGGGTTTTGGGGTTTTTTAAAAATATACAGTGCTTCCTTTGCTCTTTTCCCCATGGATTTACTTTGGGTCTCCTTATTGATAATGGGGAGATAAATAAAATTGGGTAAATTCTTTACCCAATATTTGTATGTATCTATATTACAATTCCTTGTCAACTCTTAAAAATTGGTATAAAGCTATCTGGGGAAAAAAAAAAAGACTTTAATTGCCTGTTTAATTAATTAATAGTTTAGATAATTGACACAAGTTTTTCTAAGTTATTCTACTGCAATTAAAGAGTTTGTTTCAGGCAGAGGAAAGCTTTGTAGACCTTACCCTTTCATTTATTCAGTGTTACTCCACAAAAATTAAATCCCGTCAAGTGTAGTTTTAAGGATAGATACATGTGAACTAATAAATAAGAATGGGAAAGCACATTCATAGTCACTATGTGCTCTTGTAATTTTTCTGTAGGAGACTACTTAATTTGTTCAAACAAAGAGCTGAGTATGAAGTTCTCTGAACAATTAAGTGAAAGTATGGATTTTTTTTGTATCTATAATATATTTAGTCATTGCACAAAGAGTGTTTAACTGAGTGTATTTATCAAAAGGCATCACAATGAATAGTTCTCTTTGTAGTCTTTATTTTATTCTTTATTCCTTTAAGATATTTGAAGAAAGTAAAATAATTACTGTTGTCACTTTCTTGATTAAATAAACACATAAGATAGCTTCTTCTTGGCTGCAGGGATTTATGTAAACTCCATAGAATTTGTCATTTCATGATGTGGAGTGAGGCCATTTTCCTTTCTCCCTATCTTAAAAAAAAAAAGAGTTGGACTCTACAGCCTGTGTTTTAACCCACAAAGCTTCAGAGAAATTGGCCCTGTTCTTTGGGTTTTTTTCTTCAGTGCTCTGTAGTCATTAACTTTTTCTCTTCTTGCTGTTAGTATTTAGCAACATTTGATTGCAATGTAGCACACCTCTGATTAGGACGTGATATTTTAGAACACATTTTAGAACAGGCTTATTATTAGAAGTGCATTTAAATTTTCTAAGACAGTTTTCTGTTAGAGTAATAGAGAAATTGGTGTCTTTTGAGGAAAGAATCCATTTGTTACTAAACCACAACTGGAAGTGAAATCATCCCTGTGAGTACGGTATTCCATTTTCATACCCTGACCTTTTGCAAGCAGGCAGAAGCAATGCTAAATTCCCCCTTATCTTCCCTCCCTTCCCTTCTTGCCCAAAGGCAAAAGAAAAAAAAAAAATGGAAAAAACCATTTAAGTTATTGTTTCACTTATTATGACACCAAGTTAGACTGGTAAATAATTACAATAATAAATAATAACAATAATAAATATAATTTTTCACAAAAAGAAAATATATGTACTTCACTGGCTTCAAGTGTCAAGTTTGAATGACATTTTGTGACTGTAAGTGTAGCCACAGCTACGAGCCAAAACCATTTCTTATTATGAGTTACATAATTTAAATATAACAGATTTATTTTAATTTATTTAGTTTTAAATGGGCTAAGCTTGGACATTGAGAAAAAAGTTTGAAGAGTTAGAGTTTAAGGAACCAAATAGCATAGTCTTTTGAAATGCTGTATGTACAGCTGGTTTTAGTAATAATGACTCGGTGAACTTTTTCTTGTTGAAATTTAATTCTTGCCTTTAAGATTTCATAGATAGAAATTTCGTTCAAAAAATTGGTGAATTGGAGTAATTATTTAGTCAAACACTGGAGAAAAAAAATATCCCAAAAGATTTCCATTGCTATTTCTCCCCATTTTCTGATTTGAGTGTTTAGTGTTCATTACCTGGGATTTTTGGACTTTTCACTACCCTGAAATATAAAATTCTGTGTTTTTCTTCCTACAAATTAGTTAGGGGCTTATATCTGTTCTAGAGTGGATGTTTAAGCCCTGTAGGTGATTAACAAAGTGAATGCTTTTTAGAGAGGAAAAAAAGTTGACCACAAAACACTGAAATTTATATTATGAATGTTTCTAGGCTTCCTTTGCCACCACCTTTTTGGATAAGGGCATTGGAAAAGATGAAAATCTACTTTGACTTTGTTATAAGAAATTTCAAGGTAATTATTTTGTCATTGAGTTAGTTGGGGAGGAAACTGAAAGTTTGTCAAGAAATGGGAAACAGCTTTTAGCTGGATGTTCTTTCTAATCCTTATCCAGCTAAAAAATTGGCTAAAAAAAGTAGTGACTTACAGAAAGTAGTTCAAAATAGCATTCTTATAAACTCACTAACTGTGTACTGGAAACAGGAAATGTTTTGTAGGTTTTGCCAACAGTTGCTCTTGGCACAGAACCATCCTCACCCAAACTTTGAAAACCAGAAACATTTGATTAGAGTCCGAGGCTTGAGCAACTCATTTCCCAGCAATGCTAGATTATCAATGTATGCAAGGGCAAACTTGTTTTAAACTATTTCAGAGAATCTTAGCTTTAGTTTTCTTTGTATTCTATCCTGGTCTAGACAACAGAACTTGTTTTCTATAATATTATGAAGTTTCCACTTCAGATATATTTTGATCAAAAGTTGCCATCATTCTGCTACCATATAAGCCAGGATCAGTAAAAGTTGCACTGAAATATGATGGTAAATAGAGGATATCTGTAGTAGGTAAATAGTTGATTTCATTTTAGTTAAAAATCATGGCATTTCAGTCAAAGACCTTAGTGTTAAAAATAAATACATATTTGCAATGCATGAAATTTACTGGTAGATTAATATTTCCAAATGGAGATCAGTAACGAGTAGTGTCCCTAAGGAACATATTGGGACTGAACTTTGTGGGTGGCACCAGACTGTGGGGTGTGGCTGACTGGCTTGAGGGAAGGGATACAATGGACACAGGCAGCAGGACATGGGGCAGTGGTTTTAAACTGGAAAGGTAGATTTAGATCATAAGAACAAAACCTTTTATGGGGAGAGTGATGAGACCACCAAGAGGTTGTCCAGAGAGGCTGTGGATGCCCCATCCCTAGAAATTTTTAAGTTCAGCTTGCACAGAACTCCAAGCTGGTGATGTCTCTGCCCATGGCAAGAGGGTGTGTTAGTACAGTTATTTTTATCTCACAAACAAAACAAAAGTACTAAAGTACATACACTTACTTCACAATTTTTTTTTCTATTAACAATACACCATTATTAAACCTAAAACCTTCTGCTATCTTACTAAATATATTTTTCTATAATCTTAAAGTCTATCTTAACTAAAACTTGAACTATTATTTAATATCTTCACTTACTATACTAGCATAACTTTTTTCTACTTTCAAACTTTGTAGTTACAGGTAATTCTCTATTTTTTCTATGCTTTCCTAACTTTCTAAAAATCTTACCTTTTCTAGGGATAAAGGGGTGTTGTGACTAGATAATCCCTGAAGTCCCTTTGGACACAGATCATTCTGTGTTCTGTGATCTTGTACAAGATCTCATGCACTAACCCATGATTGTAGAAGAACAGAAGTTGGTTTAAAACTATCAAAGGGTTCTATTGCCTTGTGTGTGAGTTGCCATTCCATTGTTGACTTAAAAATGTAAATACAGTACTCAAAGCTTTTTAAGATGTGGAGGAATGTGTTGTTTGTTAACAACTTTCTAAGTAAGCTTTAGGCAGTCCAATATGTTTTTTTGTAATTTCTATCTAAGGGCACTAATTATTTTCTCAATATTTCCAAGATACTATCTGAGTTTTCCACTGTCACAATTTATTTTCACTGAATTAGTGGGAGTACAACTGAATACATTTTGGCACAGTGTGTCTTTCCCACCTGTCTTTTGTGGAGCTTACAAATTTGGTGGTTCAAGAAAGATAGTGGGTATGTTAAAACGTGTTCAGGTCGCAAGGGGCTTTAAAATAGGTGCATAACACTTGAAAAATAGAATAATTAATAAAACAAAGTATGACTGTGAATCAATACAAGAATTATGTTGTAGGCATTTATTCCAGAGATGATACAAATAATAATTTTTCCATGTGTTTTACTAAGCAAAGCTACAGTCACAATCTATCATAAATGTGTTTATTATTCTCATATTTATCTTCATGAAATACAAATTATATAGTTGAAATGACAGTATCTAGTAAGAAATTGAGATTAAAAACTAGGTGTCTTTGAATACAAACCTGTTCTTCAGGTCTCTTAGATAAAAAAGGATTTATGAAACACACTGAAAGTGTATTTGCAAGTTCACAACTCTATTGGCACAGCCCAGACTGAGATAATTTTTCTTTAATTACATTTTTGAAGAATGTAGCTTAAAGTGCAGCAAAGAGAAAAATACTGTGCTATGCTTAAGGATGGATTCCTATTTAATATGAACAGATCTCCTGTGCTGGTTTGTGGAAATGCAACAGCTTTGCATTCTGTGCTTGCTCAAAGAGAATGGGGACTGCTGCATGCCTTGCTCAGCTTTGCCAGGTGGCTGCTTCCCCTTGCAGATTCCCTGAATCTTGTGCTGGAGATGATCTAAGACAATCTTCAGGCTCTTTGAGCTTTCCACTGGAACTGTTTTTCTGTGAAAATAATAATTCATTGTGCAAACTTTTTTGCCCTCCATGCCAAATTCTGTCACGTAACTGAGCAGTCTCATCCCACGGTGCTGAAAGGAACATTTTGGACTGTAGCCACAGCAATTGCTGATGCTGAGGATAAAATCTGGGAGCATGAGAGGAAGTAATCTAAGCCTTGTAGTAGCTAATATACAGAATGAACTTCCCTTAGCCCCCACTTCCCCAGGGATAGAAATCACTAGATTGCCATTCAAGGCATGAAGTCAGTATCTCAGAAGCTTCCTGTGTTGTCTGTACTGGATGATGACTGATAATGAACACTTTGACTCATCTTAAAATTTTCTTATCCTTCTTTAGATTTGGCATTGCTACCAACTGCCTAGTTGGGATGAAGGGAAGGATAAACTTTCAGTCAATAAAATATAGACAGCCAACAATCTTCAGGGATCCAGTGTGCTGTACTCTGAGGGTCTAAAGCAAAAGGATATTCAGATAATATCTTCTGAGGTGATGTCCTACATTGGTAAAATGCACAAGTTTGCCCCTTTTTCAGTCTTCTCTGTGTGATAGGAACTCACATTCTTTATGAAGTTGATTTTGCTATGTTAACATAAAAAGCAACTGACATGCTTTGTTGCTTGAGGATTAAAGTTTTGATTTGGGAATTTCAAGGTCAGTACTTAAAATAATTTATAGTAGGATTTGGATACTGAATGGTAGATTGATAAGGTATTGTACAAGGTATCATGGTATAGATGAACTTGAGCCTCGCACCACTGCAGCAACAGAGATTTGCCATTATCTGTACACAAAAAAGACTTTTCAATCATCTGTGGTCTCTCACTTTTAGGAAAAAAAGATTTTTGATGATCTCTTTGTACTAATCTGGGAATTTTCTCAGAGGCAGAGGTCTGGTCTTTCTTCACTTCTCCAGTGCTTTTATTTGTGATTTTTCAAAATGTTCTCTTTTGTGAAGAATTCTGTTTCTTGGCTGCTTAAATACCTGTTGCTATTTATTAGCATTAGGAAAAAAATGCACCTGAATTCAAATTAAACCAGTTTGAATTTGCATTTTGAAGGTACAGGCATGGTATGAATGCTGTAAAGATTTTTGTGTGTGGACCAGATACCTTCTCAGTGTTCCTTTGTGTGAGCATAAATTAGGGAACCAGTACTCTAAAGTAAAAAACATGAAATTAGGTTTATAGAAAGCACTGTTTCAGGCTTTTAATAAGATGGTTTTGAGAAAATAGAGCTTAAAAATGTTAACAATTGGCCAGGTAGTTCATATTTTTCTCACTGCTAATGGAATGAATTGATTTTGAGTGTAATTTTGTTTTCCTATATAGGGAATAAATAAAGTTGAGGATAATTGTTGTCTATTCTTATGCATATATAGTAGCATATTATTTCAGGGGAGAAAAAGCAGCTCACAACAAAGCAGTTAAATCTCCCTTGACCTTTGATTCTTTACCAGTCCGTATCTCAACTGGTGCCATTTTCCAGGTAAAGGTCAGGAGAGTGGTCTGTTCAAAATCAGGTCACCTGATCTGTAATACTTTGTAGCTATTTGTGCACTACATTTAGACTTGTTTTGAAAGCAAAGTCACTGTTGAACAGTAAACTACTGTTTAATTATGGAAATCATGAATTGCATTAAATTGTATGCAAATTCTGACAATGCATCTTTAAAGTTGTGATTTAGTTGTATTTTGTAGGACAGCAAATTTTGTTTGTTAATGTGCAGAGTTGATTATATGATCAAACAAACTTAATATTGTTTAAGAGGTTTATTTTGGGAGAACAGAATTTTAAATAATCTGAAAGATATTTATTTTATTAGTGTATAATTTATTGGGTAGAATATAAGTGGGACAAATGCTAATTTATCCAAATCGGAGCTGAAATCCATGTAGGCTTTATCAGCATTTAAGAGTTTTGTAATATTTTTTAATACTTTGTCTATTTTAAAATGTGTATGCCCTGCAGACTCTCTTAAAACTGAGGTAATTGTCTTCAGTACTTACTTGGTTTTTTTCTTTTCTATTTACTTCAGGAAGCCCACTGAGCAAAAAAGCAGCAAGAGTATTAAATTTCATTACAATAAGTACCTACCTGCTTTGCCTCCAAGGCTGCTCTTATATTCACATTTTGCAGGACATAACCTTTGCTGAGTAGTATTTGAATTATTGCTTCCATTTTATAGGGCAGATAACTGAATGCTTTATTTGATACTAGTTTACTCTTACCAAGTGGGGATAGGACTAGCCATAAAAATGTAAGCCTAGAACAGTGCTGCTTATTTGCAGGTTATTTTAAACCCTTTTATAGTCCATAGTTCGTTTGAGGAGAAATTTCTATTGTACAAATGGCATTTCAGGAAGGTCATGTGAATATATTTATAAACATGTTTAATTCATTGGCAAAATATGAGAGAGAATTGTTGCAGAATTAACCTGCACAATTAAAATGAGGTGTCTTTTCAAAGCATAGTTTGAATGTCTAAGCAATGTCTTTGCAAGAAATTGGCAAATTCTTGTTTCACCTTGCTGTGTGGCACTGCTTTGTACCAACAGAGGAAGTAGAATTTTGAGAGGAAAAAAGTTAAAATACTTTCATGAATGCTTCAGAACTACTGGTTGTATATGAATAAACTGTGCCTATTTCTAATAATTCATTTTGCCAAACTATTGAATATAAGTCTAATAAATGCATAGTGCTATTATATTGTTTACAGCATATTGAAAAAAGTGCTTCCTCCCTACTTAGCAGTGGACTTATGATGATCAGGATTAGTGGTTGCAGAAGAGCTGCTGTCTGGTTTGGTACTCTAGAATTCCAATTTTAACTAAAATTGAAAACCCTCTGCATCTTTAAAGCTGCTGCTCTTGTTTGCTCTCAAAACAAAACAAACCAAAAAAGCTGCCATAATAACCAGTGTTCTGCTTATTAGAATTTTTAAACAGAAAAGTGTAAATATATAAAACATAATGTGGATTATGTATACTATATATTAGTATTGTTATTAAACATACACATATATATATATATATATTATATAAAGCCAAACTGCTTCTTCTTTGAGAAATAGATGAGGGAACTCAGACTATTTAGTTTGGAGAAAAGGTTCAGGGGAAACCTTACTGGACTCTACAACTTCCTTCCAGGAGGGTGTAGTGTGGTGGGGTGGGTCTCTTCTCCCAGGCAGCAAGTGTCAGGACAAGAGAACATGGCCTCAGGATTTTACATCAGGAAAAATGTCTTCACTGGAAGGGTGAGCCCATGTGACAGGCTGCCCAGGGGAGTGGTGGAAGAACCATCCCTAGCAGCATTAAAAATGTGTGGATGTGGCACACACAGGACATGGCTTAGTATTGAACACAGTGCTGTCCAGAGTTGTGCTCAATCATCTCGGAGGTCTTGTCCAACCTAAACCATTGTACGATTCTATATAGTATGTATATAATATATACATTTGTCTGTGGTTTATGAAGAATTGGAGTTTTGCCCACAAAAAGGCACAGAAGTAATTGTGAAACCCTGCATCCAATTAATTTAGAACTATTAACTTTTGCCTAAAAGAAATAAATGTGATTTAGGTTGTGAAAGAACTTCAGATCTTTACTAAGCAAATGCTTAGAAATTTGAAAATAGTCCTTTCACTTTGATTTCTCATGACATTTTCATAGTACTACTTAAATAATTAAGGACTTTTTTTCCTGAAGGCTGGCCTCGAAATTCTCAAACTCTTTTAAACTTTTTCATTTTAATGAAGGGAATGGGATGTTGAGGCTTAAGCAAAGATGTCTTCTGCCACAGCTATTGATAAAATTATCCATTTTTGTTTTAACTGTTAGAGAAAACTTTAAATCATACAGTAACTTATTTGATATAGTCTGTAATTATGTAATATCATCAGCTTTGTAATTATGTTGGCATCAATAGATTCTCAATTTCTGTTGCTAAGAATAAAACCCTCTTCCTGGATTTAGAAGTTAATTCACTGAATCTGTCTCTTCTGGGGACTGATGTAGGGGAAATGATGTGTTACCTTCTGCTCCCAGGTTATCTTATGCCCCAAGAGGACAGCTCTTTTGTTTGTTAACTGCACTTTTTGGAGACTCAGTGCAGTTTGGATTGCCAGACAAAAGTTGTGTCTGTTTAAGACTTTATTTCATTCTGTTGCCTGATAGAGCTGAGTATGTTGCCATGCAATGCTGTTAAGAGTAACTGGAGTGTGGGTGTTGAGGGCAGTGTAGTGCTGGGAGTCAGGACTGTCCCTTGGTTTAGGCACTGCCACTCTGCTTCAGCTTCTCAAACCCTGATGTTTAAAGAGGACTTGGCATCTTGACAATGATTTTATGCAGATGGCAGAGGGGAATTACTTGTGATAAATTAAGGGGGTTGAAATACAAAGGGATTTATTGCTGTTGCTATTTTCCAAATAGGATAAGGCTGGTTACCATTTTGTATAACTTCAATCAAACAAGGTGCATCTAAGTAACAGGAAAACTGCTCTATGCTCATAAGGAGTGGTGAAAAAAAGAACACCTCTGTATCAGATCTAGATGTTCAGGCCATAAAATAGCTTGTCCCAGATACACTGGAAGTTAGCATTAGAGTTAGCAATGTATTTATTAGACTGAATGCCAATTTCTTAGTTTAGCAATCTTTTGGTTGAATTTAAGCCAGTCAGCTGTTGAAACATTTGGGGATAGTGTGAGAAGTAATTTTTTAACATTCAGTGCTACTATGTCTTAAGTTAATTATGCACTAAGAAGTGAAACAGGTATATCATCAAAAGTCTAGATTCTTATAAGGTCAGCAGTTCTCCAATACATAGTAATAATAAATGCAATTCTTGAAGGTCAACATTAGTATGGTTCAAGAATTACATCTTCAAACTTTATTAGACACAGCCAATATTATTTTTTGCCCATAGTGACAAAATTCACTGGTTTAAATGCATTGCTTGCATCTAAATATTTCATGTTCATCATGGACTGGAATTTAAAATGCTTATGGGGAATCATTATTTTGCTTTTTTTGTTAGTATAGCGGAAATAAATAAATAATGTGTGTCTTATAAGCAATTTCAGAGGTTTTCTGCTGACCTAGTATAGGAAGGTTGTTAAATTTCTCATCACCTCATGAAACTAGGTCATCTAGGGTAGATGTGCTCACTCCACTTTAAACAAAAAAATCTGGTTTTAATAAATGAGCTATGGGATTCAAGAGTGAAGGGAAAAATCCAGCAATACTTCTTTGCAAAGACCTTCTTTGTTTTGAAGTCTGAGTGAATTCTGAATTAGATTTCTTACACTGTAAATTATTCTGTTCCTTAACGAAGATACAGCATAAAAAAAGCTACATAATAGCCTGTCTTTGATCATGCATGCAATGAAAGAAATTCCTCAATTTTGGTATATGCAAAATTGTGAGGTTTTTAGGCTATAACTTAAATATGGCTTTTTTCCAGAAGAAGTTACATTTCTAATAAATGCTATCCTGTTTCCATATCTGTCGGTAAAAGACAAGAATGAAATGTTTTAGAAATGCTCCTGAATTACTGCTTCTCTGGTGGGTGTATCTCAATTATACCTCTTTAATTTTGGCCTCTGCTGGCTTTCTGCAAAGTTATTTTTTCTGTCAACTTCTGTGTCTAATATTGCTGCTCCCATGAACAAATTGACTTGGATGAAAAAATAAATCTCTTTATGGTTTGTGTGATTTGCATGTCTCAAAAAATCTGTTATTCAGGTTCATATTTTGGAGCTCTGTAATTATCTCTCTAAAAGTCAAAATGGTTGCTAGTACTTGATAGACTTTTTAAAAATTACCCTAAAGCTGTTTTTTGTCCAAGTTTAGACTAAAATCACAGATAAAATGATTACTTATTTATTTATTTATGATCTTCTCTCCCATGTGCAATCAGATGCTTGGAAAACATCTGCTGCTCCTACTCAGGTTTTTGATCTCATAAATTTTCTAACCAATACTTTGGTGCAACAAATTCATCTTGTTTGTTTTTATTGTTGTCGCTTTTTCATCTAAAAGTCATTACAATTAATGTTCATGCTGGTTTTCCATCTTTTCCCAAAGATCAATCTTCAATGCCAACAATGCTGGAAAAAATTACATTTGTTATCCATTTTGAGACTTTTTTGTATGTTTTACAAATGTACAAATCCTCTTCAACATCTTAAGGGCTTAGGGTTATAAAGTCAAGATGTTTGTAATGAGAAGAAATAACTTTTAAGTTGGAATAGTGCTTGTAGTAATTAATGTACTTTTTGTGCATGTAATATCCTAATTCTGTGTGAGATACTATTTTTATTTGCTAAAATGCTGTGCTCTTTTTTCACAGTATTTAGCTTGTAGGAAATAGCTTTCTGTGAATTTCATGCTGAGTCAGAAAAGAACACAACAAACATTTGCACAAAATTGCTTTTTTGTGACCAGTTTGCCAGTTTGTAGGACTTCTGATACTTTTCTATCCCTTTCAATATCAGAGCAATCTCAGTCTTGTTCATTTGCTGCAAACCATCTCACCTGAGAACTAATAAATATATGAAAGGTTCTTCAGACAAGCTTCTGAGATCTTCCTAGTGTCTTGTTAACTTGTGAATTGGATTATTTGAAGCAGGAGAGTGTAGCAATGGAACAACAACAAAAAAAGTCTTGTCATGTAATGCATGCCCAGGAAAAGGTGTTGGACTGAGGGAATTCACAGTGAGCTGATTCACATTTCCTAAATTTGGAGGTTTTGATTTGGTAATAATTCTTTCTTTATATGCACAAGTGTGTATCTCTATGCAGTGTGTGCAGAAAGAAGGAGAAATACTAAAATTCTATGGAAGTTATTAAGAATTGGCTACTTAGTGAGATCAGGATTTGACTTTATAGTGTGTCCATAGCCTCTCATCTTTTCTTCTAATACCACTTACACAGGACTTAAAGCGTTCTTCATATGAAGAAGTTTTTTGGAGGAAGGAAAGTGGTGACATTTGTTTGTCAAAATGGAGTTTATTCCTTGTGTCATCATTTCTTCCTGAAATTACTGTTTCTGTCTCTGTTAAATGAAATGTAGGAAGGGTCCCCTTCATTACCCTATGTCTACCATGTGCATAGGTAAATTGTGGTGTGGTTTGTGCAACATAACCCGTTCTTTCTCACCCAGCAGAGGGTGGCTGGAGAGACCCTGCCTGCTCCTGGGCTTTTCTCTGAGCAGGAACTTGGTAGGAAGTGGGGTTGTAGTTATGCTGTCTTGGAAAACTGGTTACAGAGAAATTGTAACATTGGCAAGTGCTGAAGATGTGGGCAAAACCAGTTTCACTACATCTTGTGTTGGCTGATTGAGATGGGTGAGCTCTTCAGAGCTGTGGCTTGCAGGAGATGCACAGGAGGGTGTCAGAGAGGGCTGTGCCATGGAGGGTGAACAGTAGAAACAAGAGGTGGGTATCTTTGGAAGATACAGAGACCAATGCCAGGGAGAGGAGGTGATGAATACGAGGAAAACTGCTCATGAAACTATTTTATTCCTTAATATCAAAATCTGTTCATGGATGTTTCCACATGCTTTTTCATTTTGGAACCTCTTTTGTATTTTGATTTCATCTCCATGCTTTGTGCATGTGTGTGTGTTATACCACATTCCTGATACTCTGAACTTCAAAATATACCTCCTCAACTTTCCCTTGGTTTACTTTTCAAATGTGTAAATTAGCAACATAGTAGGTGATTTGGCATTCTACTGGTGACATTTGATTTGCCATTAATTGGGAAGGGCAGCTTTTCAACAGCAATTATGCCTAAAAATTGCTATAAATCCATAAAATCCTGGGGAGAAGTTCTTGCCTATTAAAATTTTATTTCCTTTTCTATAGCATCTTTTTCCACAGAGAGTAACCATCTTTAGAGAGGGAATAGGAAAATTACACCAGCAAGTATGGGTAGTAAAATATAGTACATATGTTCAGACACTACCCTGTTAGATGTCTATGTAGATAGTTGAGAGTTTTTACTAACCTCCTATCTCCAGTCTTAAGATTTGTGCTGTTAAAATGCAAAGCCTTAAAGCCAAATCTTTTAGGGAAAGGTTAATTAAAAACGGGGAAGAAGTCATTAAAATAGTAAAATGTACAGTGCAAGTACCAAATATGCAAGTGGAGGACATGGTATAAGGAACTCTTGTTGATCCCAAGGTTTTAAAGCTTAATAAATTTATTTCAGCTGGGAAGTCCTGAGGTTCCTTCTGTCTAATTTGAGGATGTGGATTGAAGACTATCACTTCGATGGATTCCGGTTCGACGGCGTTACGTCTATGTTGTATCACCACCATGGCATTGGTGAGCCATTGACCAGCTCTGATCTCAGCCCTCCTGGTGCAGCTCTGTTGCTGTGGAAAAAGTGCTCCAAAGTTCACTGTTTCTTGGGGGGAATAGGGGTTTGGCACAGGAGCTAGAGGGGCTTGTTGGTAGAGCTTGAAGCTAGATGGGAAGGGGGAGGGACAAAGCCAGGCTTGCTGGTGATGAGCAATGGGGTGGCACAACCAAAACTTGAGGATGGAAGCATTAGAAAGATCCCTCAATCTGCTCCACAAGGTGTCAGCTGTAACAAACCGTACTGGAAGCATTTCTGTACCAACACACATATGAGGAACAAAGTAGAGAAGCTCAAAGCTTTAGCCCATCCCAGGGTTTTGACATGATTGGCATAAGCAAAACTGCTGGGATGAGTCCTGTGGGATGGCTAGATGGGAGCACAACACAGCTGGCACAAACAGGTTCAGAAGATTCCTAAAACATGTGGATGATGCAGGGTGTGATTCTGGGGGATGGTCCTGTGCAAGGCCAGGTATTGGACTCTGATCTTACTGGGTCTCTTCCAGCTCAGGATATTCTATAAATAATCAAAAAAATCCAGATTTTCTAATTTTCTTGCTTTGTTGCTATGAGGATAGATGGAAAGTCATTAATACATTCTGTGCTTATAAAATGAAATATTGAGTGAAATACTTGTGTTTTCTAAATAAAACTTGATTCTGGCCTTTAAAACTTCTTGTTCTATTAGGCACAGGGTTCAGTGGAGATTACAATGAGTATTTTGGCCTACATGTGGATGAAGATGCTTTGTGTTACCTGATGCTGGCCAATCACATGATTAATACCTTGCACCCAGAATGCATAACCATAGCAGAGGTAAGATCATTTTGCCATCCTCAGTAATATTAATATTGATTAGTTTGCTTTAGGATGTGAATTTCCTGTTAATTATCAAGTCACGCTTTGGGTACTCAAGCAGTGACATGAGCTGAAAAATATTAATTAGTAGACAGACTTTGCCTGGTGGGAAAAAAACAACCTGAATATGCACCTGGGAATATTCTCAGCATTAATAGATTATTAATTAATGTGGCAGTTTTGTTTTTTTTTTTTCCTTCACCACGTTGAACTTGTAATGAGAGTTGTTTTTATTAGTTTGTTGCTTGTGCATGATAGCCATTTGTCAGTAGTGCTCTGTGGTACTAAAGAGTAATAGCCCTAATAATGCTTTGCATATTTTGAATTATATTGGTATAGCTGACAATTACCCTTCAAATTAAATGCAATAAACTTATAGATGGCAAATATATAGGGTAATTTAAATTTATTAAGTTTCTTCAGGTTTCTAAAGGAGTAAATAGACTATATTACTTGAGTTGATTGAGATAAATTTTTTTTGACTGAAAAATGTTTCTGGCACATGGAGCTTCTAAGAGTATGAAACAGCAGAGCATTCAAAATTGTAATTTTCACTGATATTTTGTCTTTACTCAGAAGAAAAGTCATTTAAACATGGAGGATTCTTTTCTGTTATCATGTTTAAATAATTCATTTAGTTTAAAAGAAAAAGTGGAATCTTTCTGATACCATTAGGAGCTATATGGATTTCTAATAAAAGGGTTTGTGATGCCTAAGAGTTCCTGTCTTTAGGAAGCAAAATACTGCTTTACTTAATTTCATATTTATGGTAAAATCTTCTGTCATAGACAATCACTGCTAAGAGCTCAATGTCAAGCTACCAAAACAGCATCTGGGGAGCAATTAGTAGCAAACTGGAGGTGGTTTCATTGAGCTGTAGGCTTGTTGGAAATTAAATCAGTTAATTTTCTAGGTAGTCCTAGATTATAAGCATTCCTCCCAAAGAATTTCTGAGTTTAGTTGTCTTGTATTACCTGGCCTGGCCTAAAAATTCTTTTTTTTTTTTTTATATAATTCTTTTTTTTTTTTTTTTTTTTTTTTTAATAAAATGTGTCTTCGGTTTCTCATGCTTAAGTTGAGAGTGCTTCTTTTTCAATACATAATTTTCTGCCTCAGGAAGTTGCTACATGAATCATACAATTGATCAATGTGCTTCATGGTTAAAGGAGAATTTCAGAATGAGAAACTATTGACATAATTGAAAATTACAAAAGGCAGTGAAGAATGTCTGCTTGCCTATAGAATCAGTGCCATGTGAGAAAAATGTTTTTCTCTGGCCATAACTAATGATAATATATTCCCTAATTAATGTAATTAATTGATGATTTTACAGCTTTTTAATATTCTGTATATTCACTGTCTTAGTAATTGCTAATTTTTTAGGTGTTACTGAGTATACACTTGTTTTTCATTTTGGTCTTCTAAATAAAGCAGCAATTAAAGATCTCTATAATGGGAAGAAAAAAATGTAAAGTAAAATTATGCCATGCCTGAAGTATTATAGACACAAATAGGCAAAGAAACAGTGGTTTCTATTTTTATATGCACCTCTTTTCAAACGTGGTATGAACAAATGCTTTGAAATTAGCTGTTAATTCATAGCATAATAGAACTGCCTGGATTGGAAAGGAGCTTAAAGATCATCAAATTCCAACTCCCTGCCATGAACAGGGACATTTTCCCCTAGCCCAGGTTGCTCAGAGCCCCATCCAACCTGGCCTTGAACAGGTATGGGGCATCCATAGCTTCTCTGGGCAACCTGTGCCAGTGCCTCACCACCCTCACAGTAAAGATTTTCTTCCTAATATTTAGTGTAAACCTACTATCTTCCTATTTGAAGCCATTCCCCCTTGTCCCATCAATACCTATCCTAGCAAAATGTCCTCTCTGTTATTCTTGTGGGCTCCTTTCTGGGGCCACTGGAAGGCCACAATTAGGTCACCACAAAGGCTTTTTTCCTCAGGCTGAACAATCCCAATTCTGTCATCCTTTCCTCATAGCAGGGGTGCTCTATCCCTGATCATCTTCATGGCCTTCCTCTGGCCTGGCTCCAGCAGGTCCCTGTCCTTGCTGTGCTGGGAGCCCAGAGCTGGATGCAGCCCTGCAGGTGGGATTTCAGCAGAGGGCAGAATCCCCTCTCTCTTCTGCTGCCCACTTTGGACACAGCCCAGGACAGATTTGGATTTCTGCAAGAGCACACTGACAAGTCATGTCCAGCCCCTCACCCACCAGCACCCCCAAGTCTTTCTCACTGGTTGCTCTGGATCTGTTCACACCCAGCCTGGATTGATAACAGGTGTTGCCCCAACTCAGGTGTAGCCCCTGGAACTTGTGTCTCACTAAACCTCATGAGGCTCCCATGGGCCCACTTAAACTGGGTCCAGTACAGACATCACTGAGAAATGTGATTCCTGTCTGAAGGCAGCATGCTTGGCCATTCCACTGCCAAAACCCCCAACATTTTGACAGTGACCCCAGCCATGGAGCAATGTATGAATAGACTCAGTCCATCCATTTCTTTCAATGTTACTGCCTTCAGTTAGAGAGGAGAAAAGGGCTTCTGCCTCAGCTTCCCTTACCAACTGTCTCAAGGCCCTGAAGTCCTTTTTGATCCCCCTCAGATCACATGTTGTCACTTCATTGCCCCCTCTGTGGAAGATCAGTAATGTGTTGTAGTCTGAGAGCTGTACCAGGCTAGGAAGTTTCCTGGTAGAAATACATTAAGTACCTTTGATCTACTAAACAAACTATGATTTTTTTTTGTGTCCAGTTAAAATTTGTAGACATAGATATAAATGCTGTTAAATATGGAATTTTACTTCCCAAAAATCTGGCTTTAATTATTTTGATTTAAGTAGATGGGACTTGCTTAAATCTCAGACTTGGACATCCTCCAGACAGGCATCATGGCATTACAGAAAAAGGTTTTTGTCTCATATCATCATGCCCTATATAACCTAGAGACTAAGAGTCTGTGTCTGTCCTTTCTGACTGATTTAGGAGAGTTATGGAAATTTTTATCACATCTAAAAGTTTGTAAAGAATTTCCTATTCACTATTTGTTTTTTACAGCTTGTGGAATGTGGACACAGTTTTCTGTGTGATCCAGTGGCTGCTGACTGAGGGGGGATAATTCTCTCCTTTGATCTCCTGGCTGTGCTGCTCACACAGCCTGGGATGTGCTGGCCATGCCTGCTGCCAGGCCTGGCTGCTGGCTGCAGCTCAGCTTGCTGTTGGCACACAGCCCCAGGCCCTTTCTCCCCAGCAGAGCTGTTCCCCAGCCTGGCTGGCTCAGCCCCTATGGATGCAGGAGGTGGCCATCCCAGGGTCGGGATTAGCTTGGTGGCATTCTGACATTCTGTGTGACATTTCTGCTGATTGATTCCTCCAGCCAGTCCCTCTGGATGGCAGCCCTGCCTTCTACCCCTGGGATGCCATCCCTGAGCTTCATGGTGATCTGGTTGATCTCCTCCCTTATGTCAGTGTCTGTGTATGCCTGTATATGTGTACGGCTTGAAGCTTAAATATCTTTTTGCACTATTCCAGTGCAGCAATTGGATTGAAAACTGGATTGAATCCAGCAAATCAGAATGAGCTTCCTAATTAAGCCCTGGTTCTAGTCAGTATTAATTCCATAAATTCTCTTGTGTAGATGCAAGAGGTGTTGGTTAATCCATAACTGCTGTTAGTGAGAAGCCATTCCGCCACAAAAGTTAATAAAATTGAGTACCGATGGATATTTTGCAATTGTTGGAGACTTGCATTTTCTCTTCAGATAACTTTAGAAAAGAATGCTGCATGATAAAATTGCCTAACAACATGGTGAAATAAATATTTTGAGAACGTGGAATTACAAATTTAAGAATAGTCAGCATCCATCAAGATGAAACTGGAAAATTATGCAGTAAGAGCATGTCACTTTCCAGGACTAGCTGGATCAATAGGTTTGGTTTTGAGAAGAGAATAGAGATTGTATTTTTCTTTCTTAGTGCACTTTATATTTAACTTTTTTTTTATGCAATTCCTTATGCAGAATATCAATAAATAAAATGAAGGTTTAATTTGTCTTTTGTTGACTCCTTTGTACTTTGAATTGATTACTTGGAGCTCAAGAGAGCTAATTATTTCAAACTCTGCATCTACTGATGTCTCTTCCCATTTAAATATTTACTGTATTAGAGTATTCTGAGGTAGAGTATTTGATGAGAAAAGTCATAATGCTTTTCTCTGTAACTTTTGCTTTCAAACAGCACATCTGGGTGTAGTAATAGGTGATTTAAATTAATTCTTTTCTCCCTTAAACCAGGTCAATCTGTGAAGCTGCTTATAGAGTGTTTGTATATCAGTATAACTATATGGTGGGAAATATGCAGTGATGTTTGCAGTGCTGTGGAAATGATGTTGTGGGTGTTTTATCTGTTCCAGGATGTTTCTGGCATGCCAGCTCTCTGTCGGCCTGTGGCAGAGGGAGGAGGGGGTTTTGATTACCGACTTGCCATGGCCATTCCAGATAAGTGGATACAGGTGAGAACTTCTTAAAAAATGCATCCTGCTCCTCAAAGTGGGCTGTTTCTCTGTCAGTGTAGACACATAAACACTTTTAAATCCTGCCGACAAGTTTTGCTTTCTCTTATGATAATGTGCTATTGAAATAAATTCTGACAGGCTTGAGCACAGGTATTAGAGTCTGAAATGAGAGCTGTCAAATGTTATGTAGGTTTCAGGTGAGGAAGTTCAGGAGCTGGGATTCACATTCCAGCTGATAATTGTTTTCTTAATACAATACACATAAGCTCAATTTCTTTGAAATGACCTGTGCCTTGCAATAGCTGTAGAATGTGTAATCTATATTGAATGTGAACAGGTAGATAAAAAGTTAACCATATGCATATAAATATTTTTAAAAACAAAAAACAACAATAAAAAAACAACAATAAAAAATCACTGCAAAAACATGCAATAAGCCCTCCTGACACTGGGCATAGAAATTGGCATTGATTAAAAATAGACCTGAAATTTTAAGTAAGCTAAACCTAGGTGAATTACGCAAACACATCTATTTGGTATGGGGGGGGGGGGTTTACAAAACTGAATAATATAAATATGTAAATATTAATACATTCTGACTACCATCAGGATTTTTATCACTTTTTCCTTAATATAGAGAATCACAAGAAATAGCATAAAACACTAGATAATCTGAAAAGGCCTCTAGTGATGTTTTAGGCAATGTTTTTCAGTTAGATAGAATATTGCACCCAAATCCTTTGGGATGTCATGATGATCTGAAAACAATAAATTTTTTATATGACTATTAATGCTTCAATAAATACAGTATGTAGCTAAGAATAATAATAAAAAAATTAGCTTACTTTTGGCATCTTTCAATTTTGTAACTAGGAGGTAGAGGGCCAGTTGAAAAACAGATTTCAAGCCTCTTTTCAGAAGACAAACTTGACAGCTTTTCCAATGGAGACACCATCATTGAAACTTGGAATGTGTAATTTAGACATTTAGGTCCTGGAATGCAGTAAGGGCTCATTTTTTTAAACTACAAATTCCTAGTTGTGATATTTTGTGGGTTTCTTGGAGTTTTGTTAGTTTGTTTTTTTGTTTTGTCCCTTACCACACTTTAGGGCAGGCAAGATGAGCAATTTCCTAGGTAAGCAAAATGAAAGCAGCCAAGTTCATGTTACATGGGGAAAAAACCCAGACCATAGAATTTTACAAGTGCAAAAATTTGCAATCTAATATAGCAATCTCTGATATGGTCTGCTTCATTTAATTCACAATACTTGGATAGGAAACATAACTGTGCTGCAGCAAATTCTTTAACTGCAGAAAGTGTCAGTTTTTCCAGCTTCAGCATGCACTTGACATGGGACAGCATGGGACACTGATGGATGTTGAGTGCAGTTATGATTGCATTGTACAAAAACTTAGTGTGATGTAGGCAGGAAGCTTCTAGCCAAAGAAACTGTGAAGAAGTGACCAGAGTAGAGATATGGAGTTAGAGAAAGAGTTTGTTACCACATTTCATGAAGGCAAAAATAAAGCTGAGATGGTTGGAAGGGAGAAGTTCAGCTAAACAGTTTATCAGCAGTTATCAAACTCTCCTAGACTGCTTACTTTCTCTCCAGTTGTTAAGTACATACCTGTTGTTAGGAAATTTTCTAGGTAACTTGCTAAAGTCAGTTTGCAAATTGAAGAATCTCCAAGAGATTCCATGAACTAATTCTAAGGAATCTGTAAAAGTAAGAAAGATAAACTGTTTGTCACAGCAGTGGTTGTACTAGTTCAGATTCAAGATAGATGTAGTACATAATATGATGATACAAAAAACCTTGATGTGTTCAGAGCCAGAATTTATTGACTTAAAAAAAAAGTAAACAGAAAAAGGGGTGGGGGGGAAGATTGTTTAGGAGTATATAGTCAGTTAAAATTATAATACTAACTTTTACAGCATTATATTGGCCATCTCGGTGCTATGCCTTTTTATCACTTCTATTTTTATGTCTCTATATTTGTGTATATCCATTTAAGTCGTAGTGATCAATGGAGGTCTACAAAGTGCTGTAGAAAAAAAAAAGAACAAACTTATACTGAGATGGAGCTAGATCTAGCAGAGGAAGGAAATAATGTGATATGAAGCAGAAAATTCCTATTAATGAGATTCAATTTAAATTGTTAAAAATCAGGAGGTAGCACTACACTGCCTAAGCTTTATTTGGAAGCTCCCATATGCCAGGATTGCATTTCCTGATCGTATGACCCAGGTAGGTCTGTGCCCACATATTTCTTGCTTGGTTTTGGTGCAGTGCTCTCTTGCAGGTCCTATCAATCACATTATTCACTGTATCAGAGGATTTATATAATAAATGGCAAAACCTGTTGTCTGAGCTTCCTTGGGGAGGTAGAGGAAAAACAAAGTATTCTAGGTATTACATTTATGTGGGAAAATTGAAAAGAAAAAAACAACTCTTTAGATTATCAGAGAAAACTCATCACTTGAAAACTTGGGAGCATGAGAATACAGTTCACAATCCATTGGAAATTTCTGTACCAAGATAATATTACATGTTTTTAGTTAAAGCAGTTTTTCAGTGATCTTTCTTTTATTTCTATAGATAATTAAAGAGCTGAAAGATGAAGACTGGAATATGGGCAATATTGTGCATACATTGACAAACAGAAGGTGTGAAGAAAAATACATTGCTTATGCAGAGAGTCACGACCAGGTATTTTCAGCTGTTTGTTCCTGACCAAGTAAAAGGTCTTGTTTAGAAGTTTGGTGATTTGTTTGTTTTGTTTTTTCAATGGGAAAGGAGTTGAGGAGGATGACAACAATTTCAGAAACAGGTAGATTTTGACAAGTGCTCTTTTTTTTTGTACTTTTTTTTTTTGTTTTGTTTAGATTTTTTTGGGGGGTTCATTTTGGTTATTTTTGTTTTGCTGTGTCCTTCGTGAAAGTCTTTCCTCTCTGGAAGGATTGATAACATCCACTTTTTAGACCTAAATGAAATATGCTCTAACAGTTTGGTTCAAAGCATAACAATTATAATAGTTCTGTGTGTGAAAAAAAGAAAAAGCAATGATGAGTTTGTATATCACTCATCTCTCACAATCTTTTTAACCCTTGTTTCTGAGGAGTCAGAAAGCACATATTTTAGGAATTGTACAATTAGCATCTTTAAACCTTTCATTCAAAAATTTGTTTTATTTAATTAACTTATCTTTCCTTTATATAATAGAGGTTAATATTCCATTTCCTGTACTTTCTACAATAAATGTCAACAGAAATTTCCAAAACAAGTTGTGTGTTTTAAAAACAGCATTCTGAGTTTACCATTAATTTTGTGTACCAACTTACACTCTAATCTCAGAGTCTGTTACAGTGTTCATTTAATGCATGATCGTGATAAAGAACTTCAGAAATTACTTGGAAATAGATATTATTCTATGATAAGCTGCTTTCATCAAAGTTTATTCTTCACCCTAAAGCACAACATAGAATATTACTGTTGCTGTTCTTTTATTTCATGGTGACTTTAGCAATTGAGTTGTTTTCCATATCACTTTTCATTTTCAGTTTAGAATGTCATACTTAGGGAAAAAAAAATCTCATTATTTTTAATTAAAAGCAATCGATGATTACAGACATGCATCAGGCTGATACATGAGAATTAGGCTAGGGAAACAAAAAGTGTGAATAATATTCAGCCTGGAGATGCCTGAAGAGATGCATGTGAGGGTACAATCCTGGTTTCTTATATGTTTTAATGGGCTATGAGCTGACTGTTGCCAGTCAGAATACAAGGCCTTGTGGTTATAAAAAGAGTGTGAAAATCGCACCTCCAAATCTAATAGCTGTCAAAAAAGCAGATGCAATCCTGGAATTACCAAGTGGAATAGAGCAAAGAGCACTATCAGCATGCCACTGCAGTCTTTCCTGGTTTGTGTGCATCTTCAGTGTTGGAAACAGGTTTGGTCCTGTGTTTTAAAGGATATACAGCATAACTGGAAAAAAAAAAAAGCTGTGGAGAGGAATAGCAGGTGAGGATTGCTTTTCATAAGAAAAAAACTAAACAGAATAAGATTCTTTAGGGCAGCAAGGAGATCATTGAAGGGGGAAATATATCCATTTATAAAATCACAGCTGTCACAGAAAACATGAATAGAGAAACACTTAGCTGCTCTTCCAATGGAAAGATTAGGGGATATTAAATGGCACTAACAAATGCCACATTCTGAGTCCAGAAAATAGTTGTTCATTGCAGTCCTCAGTCTTGTCATTGTCACATAAGATTTTTTTTTCCTTTAAATAGAGTATTTTTTTACTTAAGGAGTAATCTATATATGCTGTTACATTGTCAGCTGAAAAAGGATGATGGTGCTTTTCAGCTAGACCTGTTTACCATTCATCTGTATCTCTGGAATTTAGTAAGTTTTCGTTTAAGAGTATAAAACAAGAATTGGTCTAATTGAACAAAAGTCAACTTTTTAAATATAGATGCTCCAAAGTGTTTTCCACTACCTACCTGCTAATATATTGAATAGCATTATGTGGCCTTTCTCTAGTAGCAGTGAGCAACTAGCAAGTTAGTAATTCTTTTTTTTTTGTGTGTGAAATCACAGAAAACCAATCACATTCTTGATTGCATATAAGTGAATGCTTCATACTCATTCTGCATGTCTGAATCAGTTTTTTTTATACCCATTTATTTTTACATTCCTGGAACTTTTTCTTTAGCTGCTTGCTAAAGAAAACAGCTTATTTTCTCTGTTTCCCATAAAAATTCCCAAGTGGTAGGTCAGCTGTGACTTGGAGTTGATGCTGATATTTCATGTTTGATATCTGTGAGTGAAAAGGTTCTTTGAAGTAGTTGTGCAGTATGATCCCATTAGGTGAAATGTAGGACCAGGGCTTAGACAGCTGCTAGTCTGTTACCATATACACTCAATCCCATCGACCCAGGAGACCCAGTAACAATGGGGAGGGTTGCAAGGGGAAAAGAGACAACTGGGGCTGATATCCAATCCAGGCTCAGCTCATGGACATCCCTGCCTCAGTTTTTGGCAGCAGCCTGGATCTATATTGCACATCACACAAGGCACAGATGAAGTGATCAGAATGTAGGGTCACCATGACCTGATGATCATTGGCGGTTCCCTTCAGGAACAGGGACTGGGTCATGCAGTGATTTTGCAAGATCTCCCCCCAGGATACAGACCCCCTGTTTTAAAAAAACCCAAAACTTCAAAACATTTCTATTATACCCAAGGGTTTTCTTCAGTGCCTTTCTGAACTGTTCTAGGCACTGGTTGGTGATAAGACCCTGGCCTTTCGCCTGATGGATGCAGAGATGTACACAAACATGAGTGTGCTCATGCCTCTGACGCCAGTTATTGATCGTGGGATACAGCTTCATAAAATGATTCGTCTCATTACTCATGCACTCGGAGGAGAGAGCTATCTGAACTTCATGGGTAAGTAATCTCAGGAAAAATTCTCTCATTTTCTCATCTACAGAATGCGTGCTGGGGAAATAAAATGATCTGACATCGTCTTCTATCCACAGTATTTATCACAGAGCTGAAATTTGGAGCATAAATGCTTTTATAGATTTATTACAAAAAGTAATATGCATTGTTTTTCTGTCTGTAAGATGTATAGTAAGACAAGAAAATAAAATCAAGATGGTTTCTAAGTGTATGAGAAATAACTTTTACAAATCTGACTAGTATTTTAATTGTTGTTTTGCAAGTTTGTCAGGTGGTGAGCTGTGGCTCAAGCAGCTGAGATATATTTCATCTCTATTCTTTTACTCTCTTAAGTTTTGTTGGGTAACAGCGAATTTATTAAAGATAGTTCTGTGCTTATTTCAGTTATTAATTGTAGGAAGTAGTCTGGAATCAGTTGACATATTTTAGTGCTTAATGAGGTAGGCAAGGACAAATCACAGACACAGGTGGTACATTCTGCTATCAAAGCACAGAAATTGTAAGAGTGAGTGGTATTTTCTTCTGGTCCATCAACTGTAAAATAAAACAGTTGAGTTACTTCCTAAGCACAGTTGCCACAAGAAAGTTCAGTTGTTAGTCTAATTTAATCCAGAAATTACAGTTTCATGAAGTCATCTTAAAAGTTGAATATTCTTAGCTTTATGGAAAATTCCAAAGCTATTTATGCTGTTCTTTGCCACATTCATTTGTTTAATTTCTTTGCAAAATAATTCTTACTTTACAGTAAAAATTTTGTAATGTGGTCTGAAAAGTTCTGTATAGCATTTATGATAGTCTCATGGGGAACCAAAGTGCTGAAAGCCTGTTAGAAAAGCACCATCTCAGTTTTCTGATAATGCAACACTTGAAAATTACAGAAAATTTCTTATTACTATTTTCTACTTCTGTGGTTAAATGTTTTGTTATATAAAGTTTAAGGGGACCATTTGATATATATTGCCCTTTTTCCATAATGGTGTATTTAATATCATATTTTCTGATTAAAAATCTGGAGAACATAAGACTATGGTGACACTAGATTTAAGTTTACTTATGCTGGTACATATTCTCTTTCTTTGTATTAGGAGAAAACTCAGAAAATGCTGTCTTGATTTTCTGAAAAAGAATTGAAGCAATTTCAGTACAGAGCAAACTAATTCACCATATGCAATACTAGTAAAACTATTATTTCCAAGAAAATGCAGGTTGTTTACTTCACTCTTAGGGAAAAAAAAAAAAAAAAGAGTTAATGAAATAAATATTTATGAAGTGTGCAATCAGGCACCAAAATGTTCAAGGTATGAGATATATGCTTCCATTCAAACTAGTGATACCATAATAGTTAAGGAAACAGGTGTTTACTAAATACTCCACTTACACTGCAGGTGTCTTTGGCCCAGATTGACTTAGTAAGATTAGAAATATCATCAGTAATGCAATGTGGCATGTTAAATCCAGTGTGTCAATGCTGGCTGATTGAGCAATTAATATTGGGTATCTCTGAGTACTGCAAATGGTTCAGTAACTACATTATAGTTTGCTATATATAAAAGGTGGAAAGATTGTAATAACTGATGGAGGAGAAAACTTATAAACTCAGAATGCTGGCAGTCCTGTGGACTTAAAATGCATGTTGCAACATGCTATCTAATTAAGCAACTACAGTGACAAATGAGTTCTTTAACTTGCAGGTTTGTATGCATGCCAAAGGTAAGCAGGAGAAGCCTCCTGTAGGGGGCTGAAATCTTCTTTCACAGTGCCTGGAGAAGGTATTCCAGGTGCCTCTGTGCTTCCCTAGATCCTTCCATTAAGAATGTTGTACTTCCTGTGTCTGAAAACCCACCAAAGAAACACCCTGCTTTCTGAATGCTTTGTTCACCTTAAGGAAAAAGAAACCTCATCTAAAACGTGTTGTGTCAGGAGTGGAAATCTGTATTCTCAAATATATCCTGGAATTTTTCTTTGAAAATCTGGAATAATATTTAATTACACCTGTGTTGGAGCATCATTTGAGCTCTAGACATGCAAGCAGATTCCTGCTGACAGAAGTTTGTGCATCAAACACTGATTGTGGCTTTCTCTCATCTTTCTCACTTTTCACACTGGATGGTTCTCTGTCCTACTTCATGTATCTTTTAGAAACCACTGCAAAAATTCTGAAAGTCATAATTCTTTGGATGTTTAGTTTTCAACTGGAGACTTATTTTTCTTCCCACTTGCTTATATCCCTCTATTGGCAGTAAGTGCTGTATGCAAACTTAAATGTGAATAGGAAATTTCTGTCCTTTCAGTAAATTGGTTCCCTTGTAACAAAAACCTTTGAGAGCATTCTTTCCTCCAGTCTGTGTTTTGGTTTTTATGTGCAGCTTTCCAGGTGATCTCTCAGGCTTCTTGTGTGCATCTGGCATGGAAGACTTAACCTAGGAAAGGAGAAACTCCATATGCTTGGCTGAAAATGAGAATAACACTGATGAATGTCCTGCAGCAGTGAATGCATTCTCTGGAAGGCCAGTTTGTTTCATAGTAATAGAAAAAAGTAGCAATTGTTTTGAAACTTTTTCTGTGTCAAATTTTCTCTTTTCAGAGAAGGTAGAGAGCAACAATGCCAATGTAGCTGTAGTTTGTGCAACTCAGCTCCTGTTTCAGACAGATTTTAACACTGAGACAGGCCAGTTATAAGTCAGAAGTTGACACAAAATTTTAGGAAGTCACAAAAATTCCAAGTTCTCCTGTACAATGCTTTAGTTGAGAGCACACGTGCATCTTAAGGGGTTTCTTTCTTTACTAATTTTCTTTGAAGGCCTTGACATAGACAATGCACATGCAAACATCTGAACTTTAATGACACTTATAGGCTCAAGTAGTTACAATGTGTGTATATTAAATAATGAAAGTAGCCTTTTTAATTGTAAATAATAAGAAAAAAACTCTCTCTCCCTACTCAAGTGTTTTTGTTTGTAGTTACAGTGATATTGAAATGCCATACACATCTAATTAACTTAAAACCAGAAAAATATATGCAAAAATATTTAGGGCCATAGATCTCTGCCCTCCCTACTATCGGGATTTGAAAACAAATCCAAAAATAAAAAACTTGTATCTGACAAAAATTTTTATAGTCAGTTTTAGTCCCCTACAAAATAACAAAAGTGCTTGAGATTGAGCATAATTCCTCAAGCACTAAAGGAAGTTGTTATAAGACTTCTAGAGTATTACAGGAATCTTCTGATCTCAGCTGAAAATAAAGCAACCACTGTTGTTACCCAGCAATGTGTAACTTCAGTGTAAATAAAGACTCACACAAATTTATTGAAAGTAATATTTGAATTTACCACTACAAAATCGTTGTCTCTACATCCTTACATTTTCTTTTTGCTTCATTTTCCATTCTGCCCCTGAAGACAAGCTGTAGACAATGTTAAGTGTTTTTCTTTAAATGTTCCTTTTGTATTTTTCTTGTTCATTGCATCTGTCTTGCACTTAGGGAAAGCCTGCAGGACATGTAAAAAAGCTGTGCCACTTCTTCAGTGGACTTGTTTCCATGGTCTCTCCTTATCTTGTAAGATACATCTGTGTGTCTAGATTTAGACTAGGGAGGGTTGTTGTTTTGTTGCCCAGAATATGCATACCCAAAGGGCCTAAAATAGCATTTTGGGTCCTTGAGATTCTTCACAGAACAAATACTAACTGTTTTATGCCCCTATAGGGTCTTGCTTTTCATCTTGCTGACAATCATTTCCTTGGTTCTTTTTTTCTTTTTTGAAACTGGCTTAAGCTCAAATCCATTGATTTAAATGGAGATTAGTTGCTACCTGAACCTCTAGCACTATTTTTCATGACTCTTCTGTAGTAAAACAACTCTTAATTAAGACTCCGGAGACCAAGATTCACTCCCGGAAAAACAATTTTTGAGACTATATATATGTATATAGTTAGAAGTGATTTGAAGTAACTAGAACATTTTTTGCTATCATGAGCATTGACTGATAGTGTTACTGTTTGGGTTGATGTTCACCTGTTTCACTACTATCTAATTTGTCTGTTAAGTTTTTTCTCTCCCAATTGTTAGTTCATTTACACAGCATTTTTATCCACCTTCTCTGTTTTGGTTTTTTTTTTTTTCATGCACAAAAGTTTCTTTGATAAAACCTTGCTTTTTCTTTGCCCTTAAAAGTAAAATGCTATGCATCATCTATTCCTCAGAGTATTTTAGAGAGAGAAACTTAGATTATTTTTTTAGAAATTTACTTCTTAATTAAAGAGTTTCATAACAGCAAGCTCTTAAAAAAAATGACAAACAAGAAAAGGAATGGTACAAAAACTGTATCAGTGGCACCAATATCAGTGTGAGAAAGGTGTGTACTATTTTCTTTAATAATATTAATTGGTGCAGCATAACTGACAATATAAATAGGAATGTTACTTAAAACAAAACCTGAACTACTATTTTTATTGCTAGCTGTTCTAGATGAAAAAGAAATTGTATCAAGAACAGGATACTTAGCTTAAACCTAAGGGAGTTTGGTTCTCTTTGGCATTGTTGCATTTTGACACTTTTCTCTGTTCACTGTCTTATGCATCTTACATCTGTGCAATGGTTACAGGGTTGACCTTACTCTGAAGAGTGGGAGGGCATATGCTCTTTAAACTCACTCACTTCAGTCAGCTCCTCTGGATAAGCAACCTTGAAGTGCTCACTTGGTACAGACTGCAGCTTTAGGAGAGGTAGTTTGAAGTCATCCTTCTTAATATGCTTGCCTAGGATAGGTGACAAATGTGCTGCCAGTTCCAGCAGGTGCTTTAATTCCATGGCAGCCTGACAGAAAACAATTATGTTCTCTTTAAAGTAGAAAGCGAGGGTGTAATCTGAAATCTCACCTACAGTTTCTTAGAGACTTAGTGAAAGACCACCTACAACTTTGTAGCATAATATCCTATATGCAACCCCACTCACAACTTGGGTTGGGAAGTGGCAATGGGAAGAATCCAAATTTATATGTTAGGCTTCATAAATCACTTTGACAGTCTCTTCTGCAAGGTCTAGAGGTGCAAGCTGTTAATATTTATTCATTTAGAGTTGATTGAAGCAAGCTTCATTTCTACACTGGCTCAAAACACATTAGAGTGACTGGGAGAAAAACAATTAAAGAGAGAGATTGTCTCATAATTCAAAACTAAATCACACACACAGACCTGTCTTATCCCAGCTCTCTTCACAAATTAAGTATGTCCCAATATTAGGAATTTGTTTTGTGGGTTGACTCCTTGAAAGTGTAGGGAATAAAGCACTATATATAGGTGTATGTTAATAATCTATATGTGGTGGTGCATCCCTGTCCATACTATGACCTCTCAAGGCAGAAACCTTGAAACAGAAACCTTCACAGTCAGCAGCATCCTCAGAACTGCTTGAGAACCAACAGTTGCTGCAGCTGTTTTGATGGAGTGAAATCCAGGTAGGATTTTCCAGGATTGTAGAGGAATAGCCTTAATGGAGGTAGCTGGCATGAGTGGCACTTTGTTTTTCTCTCAGTGTAATGCTGATGTTTCCTTAGTTTGTACCCACATCTGCTGGGTATTGGCTATGATTGCATTACCAGGGGAGATTTATGGTACATCCAAGGTGTCGGGTGTTTTTTTTTTAAAGATGGGACTGCTATTCTTGAAATTTTAATGATTTTATTTATAATTATTCTTAGTAGCATCATTTAACCATGGGATACTGTTGTTGAAACTTCTGCTAGTGTCTCAAACTTTGTTCCTAGGGCTCCATCTGTTGCCTTGCATATTGTATGATTTGTAAAGCTCACAGTTGAGACCTGGGACATCTCCACTATCAATGTGTGAGTGCATGCAGCCTTGTCTGCAAATATAATACTTGATGTGATGTGAGAACAATAAACAAAGTTGTAAAATAAATCTTTAAGTTATAAGAGTTTAATTTCTGTTTGTATGACAGCCTCTATTTTTCCTTTATTATTGTTTTATTTTTTGTTTTGAAGAACACAGAAATAGGCCTCCATATATTATAATTTTATATAACTCTACACTATATATTATAACTGTACTACATACTATAACTTTCAGCACAGGCTTTTAGAGGAATTTCTCATTTCAGTTATTCAAAAATGTTATTTGTTAGAGAAATGATGACAAATTCATATCATTTTGAAAAACTTTTTTCACACCTGGATTTCTGACTTTACAGGACATAGCTGTTGTTCTCTCTTGTCATAGTTGTTTGTTCTTTTTCTCTCTACAGCTATAAGATTCAGAATTTCTTTACAATAAATTCTAATTAAACTATTTACACATGACATTGATTAGTTTTACTTAGCTGTCTTTTATGGAAAAAATAATTAAAGATAGATCCAAAGAATAAAGTATATTTTGTATTTGTTCTCTTCACCTTAAGTTCAAATAAGTTTTAAATCAACAGATTTACCTCACTTTTAGATTTTATTACTTTCTTAATTCAGAATCTAAGCACCATTGTCAAAGCTCTGTCCTAAAATCATGTCCTAAATTTCTGAGAAGTTGTGCCTATAAACATACAATTTTGTACCTAAGAATCTGTTTTGATTAAACATCAACATTGTCCAAAATTAAGATTTGAGTAAAAGACAGAATATTTTTGCTAGGTACTATGAAACTATGCTAAGTTTTTAAAATTTTATAATATATGTTAAAATTTTTATATGTACATATGCAAATTTTTCTATCTACATGTGTGTAAACATTACTTTGCATATTATTCATTGTTTAAACAATTAAACATAGCCATCTTATATTTCCTTTGCTGTGGTTTACTTGGATTCAAACAAAATGCTTTTAATATCTTCTGTTTCTATACACTTGAAGTGCTTTAAACTGTTACATATTACAGTGATTTTAAAAATTTCATAAAGTTTAGTTCAATCTATGAACAATTTGTAAATCATTAGCACTTCAGAAGAGCCTTCATATTTTGGAAGGTATGTAAAATGTCTTTTTGAGATGATTTTACTCAGACTTCTACTTTTAGTGCTCTGTATCCCTGTTTGAAAGACACAATGCTAAACTTAAAGAAAATAAAAAATATTTTCAGGTTTTCAAGTAAATACTAAGTTGACCTATGGGTAAAAATGAAGTCCAGAATTCAGGTCTCCATTATAATTTTCCTTTTGAGAGAGAGTGAACTTTTTTTTGGGGGGGGGGGAGGGGGGCAGTCTGTCTTTTGTACTTTGCACAATAAGTTCATGTGATAAGTTACAGTTTTCATGTAGAACTTGGCCTCTGCTATGTAACAGAACAGATGAGTAAAGTTGATTTCTGAGTTTGTCAGTGTCACTAATGAAATGCTTACTGCAGGAGGTCATTCATTTCCTGAATGCCAGGTGTCTACAGAAGTGGTGTGCCTGTGAAAAACTAAATCTGTGCAAGAACTTTGTGTTCTAAGAGCAGGAAAAAAGGGTAAGCATACCCATTCAAGCAGGGGTAAACAGGATGTAGATGTTAAGACTTTTCTTTTTTCTCCCTACTGCTCACTGTGTTACATGCAATTTTGATGATAATAATTTATCAGAAATTGTTTTAAGTTCCTTATTTCTGAAACCCCCAATGCTGAAAAGAAGCAGCAGCAGCCTCTTACCACACCCAGGTGTGTTTTACTTCTACTTTTTGCAGTCTGTCTGTACCCACTAGTCTGGAAAGGGCTGAGAGAAAAATGAAACTATTTTCTTCAAAGCCATCTGCCAAAGAGCAAAAAATTTCTTCCTGATTATACTTCCTAGGTTGGCTTTTAAAGAGATATAGAGAAAGGTGATCCAAATCAAGTAATTTAGCAACATCAGGCTCTAGTGAGCTGGTGTAGGAGCATGCAGAGGGGTCTGGTAATCTCAAGCCTATATTAGGTGGCACATTGCTCTTTCTCAGACTGCTTTCTGTGGGCAGTGCAGAGCCAAATAGAATTAAACCCCATGTGTTACTCTGGAAGGAGCTGCTGGTTTGAGACATGACTGCTCTGGACACATTTTGTATATAGAAAGCCTGTCTTATTAGATCCTTAGGCATAGTTTCCAATTTGGATTTTAATGCATTCATTTGAGGTAATTTGAAATGATTTCATCTCAGTAGTGTCATTAATTCCCCAAATCAATGTAGCTTAAGCTGAGATAACACTTTGTGATGACATTGGAATAGAAAAAAGGCATCTTTATTTGTTCAAGAGCTTATTTTTGCAAGATGTTATTGGCTTAGAATCTTCTCATTGTCCTAATTTTTTGAGGCCATCAGTCTAACACACAGAGAGGAATTTGCTAGAATAAGAATTTGAACAACATTGTAGTTAAATTTGCATTGACTTTCAAGAGACAAGGTATTTTCTGTTTTTTCTGAGAAGTGGTAAAGTCTGCAGAGCAAAGCATATTAGCACGAGAACATCTTTTATAAATGTTCACCTGTTCTTTCTCAGGTGTCTTTTGAGATCTTCAATTTCAAATTCCATAGAATTGTAGAATGTTGTGGGTTCGAAGGAAAGCAACCAAAAGGTCTTAAATGTCATCAATCCCAACAATCCTGCTGTGTGTGGGGTAGGACACTTTCCACTAGATCAGGTTGATCAGAGCCCCATCCAATCTGGCCTTGGACAATTCCAGGGATTGGGCATCCACAACTTCTCTGAGCAACTTCTCCATCGTCTCACCACCCACACAGCAAAAAATGTCTTTCTGTATCTGATCTAAATACTGGTGGAATTTATAGTGGAGTAAATTAGGGAGTTTATCAACACAATTAAATTACTTCTGGCTGAAAAGAAAATGAATTTTGTCGGGAGTTTTGTTAGATTTTTTTTTTCCAAACAGTACCTTATGAGTTGGGATGCCTTGCTAAATATAAACCACTGCTTCTGTCATAATGTACTACATAAAACTGCAGGGCAGGAGGAATAACAGGACAAGTGACTAATGTCTCAAGGAGAACAGGATTATTCACAAAGCCAAAAGTACTAGTGCAGTCTTTACAGCCAGAAGCTTAGAACTTTTAATCAGCTGGGATAAGTATTGAGATCTTTTTGTGCAATTCAGAGCAAGTCCTGCAAGCAAGGTATTTTCATAGACTATCTTCTCAACTGGCATTTCTAGAGAGATTATTTAAAAACAATCTAGTAATCCACTCACTTTTGATTTAAGAGTCAATCTCTAGACTATGAAAGAGTTCCCTTAAGCTTCTCATATTTTTTTAATCCAGCTAACTGTTAATACAAAATACTGCAGGAAAGCCTGGATCATCTGGATGGTTGTATTATAGGTCAGCTGTTTTGCAGTTTAAGCTCACAACCTTTATCTTCATAATGGAGAAATGTATGGTCTTATTTCAAAATATTATTGGGGGGGAAAAAAAGGATATCTGATAGAAAATATTAACATGTATCAATACACACTATTGGCTTAGCAGCATGCTTTTCCATGATTTATCTTGAGCTCCTAAAAATAAACAAAAAACTTGGTTCAAGCTGGGCTGTTCTTGTTTGTTTCTTTTCATGACTGTGTATTTATTGTAGTTCCTAGTAGCTGCCATTTTAGCAAGTCATGAATTGTGCATAATATTGTGTGAAAAGAAAAATGCAGAAGTCTGAACATGGGTGGACTTCCAGAGCTCACATTTTTCTTTCATCTAAGCTAACATAGTCCAAGTAGTAGTTATTTATAGATACCAAAATACTATGTTAATGTATATTCTATTTTCCATATGTCTTCACTTATGTTACTATGCTTTTTTATCCTTGTGTATTATTTAGCTGTACTTAAACAGCTTTTATGTATTTCTGCTTGAATATCTGAATTGGTAATTCTTTAAAACTCTGTATTTTTCAATACATTTTGTTTAGTCTGGAGAAAAGGAGGCTCAGAGGTGACCTTATCACTCTCTATAACCACCTGAGAAGAGGTTGTAGCCAGGTCTCTTCTGCCAGGTAACAAGTGATAGGATAAGAAGAAATGCTGTCAAGTTACACTGAAAATTTGGATTGAGTATTAAGAAACGTCTTTTCTGAAAGGGTGGTCAGACACAGGAACAGGCTGCTCAGGGAAGTGGTGGAGTCACCATCCCTGGAGGTGTTTATCAGAAATGGCTCTTGAGGATGTGGTTTAGTGATGGACATTGCAGACAACCTTAATGATTCTGTGACTATTCAAAGCCCACAGGCTGATGAGCATGCCAGAGTAATGGCATATAAATGTCAAGAGAGTTAAAGAAAACTTGCCTTATTTGTGCAAATTTCATCAGTATGTGAAATTTATTGTTCTGTTTGGTGAGAGAAAAAAAAACAAAGAAAAATCCGTATTGCACTAAGCTTGTTACAGTTCTGTCAGTGACTAGCCTTAGAAATATAGTAAGCAATTTATTAATATCCTGCTTTCCTACTTATGGGTTGGAAAAGTGTGTCCTAATTAAATATGAAGCATGGAGTATCTTCATTTAAAATTTTCTTTTGTGGAGTCCAGCCTAGGCATAATTAAAGTTTTCAGAGAAATTGTCAGAGTTCCTTTTTGTATTTGCTAGTTGTTCTTATATTTGTAAGCCAGAAAGATTGTGGGTTTAGTTTATTTTATTTTAGTTTATTTTTAGTTTATTTAGTTTATTAGCCTACATGGAAGGCTATTTGGTTTGTACACTGCACATAAGAATACAGAACTAAATCCATTACTTGCCTCTGGAAACTGAAATACAGGAAGAGGCTTGTAGAAATTACTAAAATTTATCTTGATAAAGGTACTATGTACATGTCATATTCTCTCAGTTTTTGATTTTTGTTTTTTTTATTTCCCAGTTCATAAAGGGATTATGTGATCTGTGTCTGAGATACTGTGAGGCTGGATTTAAAAACAGGAGAAGTTTTTACCAGGCTCCTGTTAGGGCCCTGTCTCTTTTCCTCCCTCCTGCTGTTACCATGACATAGCTGGTTTTCAAAGGATAAGTTGTTTTCTGCCAATAAAATGTTCCTACTAAGATCTAAATAAGAAAACAAGTATTGAAATAATCTACAGCCATAATGTGGCCATGTAAAGGAATGAAATGGAACAAAACAAAATGAGTAATGACATTGGCAAATATTTTTTTGCAGATAAAGATGTAATTTTACTTATTCCAGAGGATTCTTCTCTCCTTTTTTTATAGGTGATCCGTGTAAAGCATTTATCACTTGAGCAAGTTTATTTTTTTTAAAGAAGCAACCCACAAAGGAATGGAAAATCATTACTGAGAAATTTCATGTCCAATTCAAAATGTCTTTGTGCAAGTAATCTCTAATGGTTTCTTGTCTGTGTTTTGTGTTTTGCTTTTGTCATTTTGAATTTCCATACAGCCTTGCTGGAGGGGGAAAGGAGAAATCATCTTAGTGTTTGTACATATTTGGCTTTCCTCAAACAGTTGTTACAACACTTTTCAGACATGGAAGCAGGTTGGGGCTTTTTTTATGAGATCAAAGTTTACTTTTTCCCTTGACAAAGAAGCTTTGTCTTAAAGGCAGAAAAAGCATTATGTGCAGTATATTTTCATCTTGGCCCCTAAAAAAGCTGTATCTCTTATTTGTGTACAATGCAATGACAGCATGAAATGTAGTACTTTAAATGTATTCATATTTCAGTAAATTGAAACACTCTTTTTGGAAATAATAACTTTAAGAAATGAATGTGTGCATACAGAATTAATTCCAGAAGTTATGTGAAACTTTGTGGAAGGGAAAGGAGCAATTCATCTGAACATATGTTTTTAGTGAAACGTTGATCAAGGAAAAAGTTAGACGTGTCTACCTAAATAACATTGCTTTTATTATTTTGTACCCTAGTTCAGAGGTACCTATTTCAAAACTGAAAAACAAATGAAAATTTTGTTGTGATTTAAGCAGCCATAATGTAATCTGGGAATAATTTCTGCTCTGATTCTCATTTACGAGTCTAAATTTGTTTTCTGTCCATTAACGTGGTGTCACAAGAAAATTCTAAAATTATTAGGTAGTTTTGTCTGTAAAGGCTCACAGCTTTGTTTTGCCTTCAGCTGATTCAGGTCTTGATGCTAATTTAAATCTGTTTTGAGCATGTGAATACTGTCATGTTTGCAAATTGTCATATAGCGAATTGTTGAATTTCAAAGTCAGAAGGGTTAGCTGTCCACTGCAAATAAAGAGGCACGAGATGATGGAATGAACAGAGGGGATGGTTCATGGTGAACCTCTTTTTCTTAAAAGTTAAATCTCAAAGGTTCACAGTTCTAGACCATTCTTTTACAACTATTTACTTGCCTCCTAACATATTTTGACCATAGTTATTTGAATAAAAGTCATGTGTGAATACAGATAACCAGTCTGATTTCCTGATCATTCCTTCCTCAGGTGCCACCACAACAAACCATGCAAAATTCAGCTTTTCCTCCCACCTGCACCACAGGGACAGTCAGGAAAAACACTGGATCACTTTCCAGTGATATGCTCCATACTAGAGTTCTTGATGTATTGGTTGATATGTGTCTGGAGTTACCTATCTAAGGTGCCCATTGTCAGGAAATGGAGTGTGTTAGTGGGACTTGGGTTTCCCAGCTATTTGAAAAAATTTCTGCACTAAAGCCTGAAAATTGGAAGACCAAATAAAAAATTGGCAGAAGCTCTGCCTGATGATACTCTGAATACCTCTTAAAATCTCTTTGTCAAATGACCTGTTATTAGGGAGCATATGTCCATAATCTTTTCTCTTGTCTTTCTACCCAAAGGAAGGGGAGTGGAATCATGCCACTTAAATCAGAGCATATTGTGATTCTTTTGATGTCTCTTAAAGCTGATTTTTAAGGCAAGTCCTCTTCAGGAGTACAAGAGAAGGAGAACGTGAAGGAGTAACTAATACATGCAGAAAGGGCTTTTTTGGCCACAACTGCTTTTTGAAAGGCTGTGGTAGCATTCAGTTACAGTCTATTTTCTTTCTGTATTATATTTTAAATTTCAACAAACATCTGTTCTCTCAGTATTATGAGATTTATTTTTTCCTGTCTCCTTACATAACAAAAACAACAACAATGTCAAAAAACAAACAACAACAACAAAAAATTTAACACCTTCCTGCATAACTGTACTCAGTTCCTATAGATTTTGATGGCTGTTTTGTAATTCAAAATGCTTTGAATATCTTCTGGTTTGTAATTCAATATGCTCTGAATATCTTCTTGCAGCAAAGGTGCCATCAGTACCAATTCCTTAAATTCCT
This sequence comes from Serinus canaria, assembly GCF_022539315.1. Lineage (NCBI taxonomy): Eukaryota > Metazoa > Chordata > Aves > Passeriformes > Fringillidae > Serinus > Serinus canaria. The sequence goes on from NC_066313.1 coordinate 7,626,640, forward strand.
TTTTTTATCTGAGCAATGGTTTTGCTTCAGCTTTAAAAATTGTTGCCTGGTATCTTTTTTTTTAATTGGTATCTTTTTTTTATTTATTTTTTCTTTTCCTTTTTTCCCCCTTTTTCCTGTTTCTTGTTGTGCTGACAGTGGTTAATGCACAGGTGAGTCAAGACTATCTTTACATTGTGAATCCAGCCCATTTTGCCATCAGGATATTTGTAAAGGTCAGCCCCAGCCTGCACTGTAGTTGCAGTCTCCATGTGCCCACTCATACTGGAAGACCAGCAATTATTCTGGTATAACTAATTGTAGATTAGTATTAGAAGGTGATGCTCTTCAGAGGCTGGTTCTTAATTACAGCCTTTCTTTATCCTCTTCTGGGGTTGTAAACAGTTGTAAAAGAATTTTATTAACATACGCGCTCTCTATTGATATGATATTTTAATTTTCCTTCTTTGTGCTTATACTCTGAGATGTGGCTAAGGATGGCTCAAGGATCAGGTTTAAGACGCTTAAAAAACAGATGTTATGACACTTCCTTTCATATAAGATGTGCATGCATAATGTCCACTTGAGGCAGTGGCAAATCTATGCTACATTTTAAAATCTGATGAAGTGAGCATTCCAAGACTGAGTATTTTTGTGGAAGCAGCACATCTTAATGATTTTAAGTGAATTCTGATTTTTAACATTCTTCAGGTGCAGTCTGATAGATGCATTGTATCTTGCAAAAAGTTCAAAATCTCAAAGATTGGGTCCTTAGTCTAGTAAGAGGGAGAGAGAAGACCAGGGCAATTACTACTTTGAACAGGTCAGAATTACATCATCAGAGGTTTCTCTCATTAATGCACTTATCTTTTATCTTCTGTGCACCTTCATTAATACATCTCATTTACAGACAAGACATTTCAATTTAAAACATGCATTTTCTGTTCAAGAACAATTGACTTTAATGTACAGACTAATAGTCATAAGTACTTTAATTGATTATCAGGCAAATTAGACTCTTCTTGAAACCTGCACTTTTTGTAGCATGGCAAAATACCAGAGACCCTGACTTCTGTTCTCTAACTGTTCTTTCTGGAAAAAACCCCAAACTTGAACATTTCAATACCATTTCCACAAAGAAGAAAAACAAAACAGCAAACAAACAAAAACCCCACCAACAATACAAATAATCTTACCTTAGAAATCTTCATTATGGTTGATTCTAATGAGCAGATATCTTTCAACAGATCTTTCTCTATGCTGTCACCAAAAGAATATTATGCTAGGATTTTTGAAATATGTTAAAACAAATAAACATGACTTAATAAAATTGCTTTCAAATGTCTGGTTAGAGTTTTACATTAACCACTTACCATCTTTCATTTTTTTATGCAAGAGTATCTTAAAACAAAAATCCCCCACGCAACAAAAAACCCCAACCAAACAAAGCCCCAAACTGTGAAGCTAACAATGAACAAGTTGAAGAGGGGGGAAGCAAAGGACTCTAAAGCAATGAATGCAAAAAGTCAATAATTTGATGAAGGACTTTCTGATATACACATAAATTATATTTATACCAGCATAAATTTTGCCATCTGCTGAAGATACTGCTTTTGAAAGGCACAGCAAAGCAGCAGTTTTGTTCTTTGGAATATCAGTGTATTTCCAAGCTAATTTTCTTCCCAGATAAAGAGTCAAATTATTGTGAGAGGAACAATAAGAAAATTATTTCCACTTCATAGAGTTTCAACTGGGTATGGTACTTGATTAATCTGTTTATTTAATAGTTAGCAAAAGGCAAATGAATCATGATGTAAATGTACTGTTTAATTTGGCATAGGCCTAATGAGAGCTTGTAACTCTTGAGGCTTCCTCTTTTCTCCTCAGGTTGCTTAAAATATTCTCACTTTCACAGGGAGGCTTTTGGCAGACTTGTAATTCCCCAGCTTAAATAGTCAGTTAATTTTTATTCCAGGTAATGTTGTTCTTTTCTAACCATCCTTTAATCTGTCTGAACCCCTGTGAGATGTTTATTTGAGCAGCCCCGTGTTTTCCCTTGAGTTATTAGCTAAAAATTCCTTCCAAAACCCAGCAATCATACTGTGTTGGTTTGAGTGGAAATGCCAAAAATTAAGGCATAATGCTGTGTTGTGCTGCATTCCGTATGGGGGTTGGTGGTTTTGGTATGTCTTTAAACAGAGCTAGAAAACACCAAACCAACATTTGTGCTGGCTGCTGGATGTAGCTATCATCCCTCTTTCCCAAGATAATATCTTATGCAGAGTTGCTCTTACAGCTTATGCTGTGTATTGATTTCACAAAAGGGTTTAGTATGAGCATTTGAAAGTAGCAGGGTAAGAAGATTGGTTTTACCTGCTGCCCACACTCAGAGATCTTTCTCTACACCTTCAGTCCTCTTAGTGAATCTCCTTATAACATTTACTTTAATAACTATAGAAAAATTGATTATTTAGCTAATATGTCTTCTCTCAGGACTGTTTTAAACTATTGACAAAGTGACTCTTGAAATGTGGATTTTGTATTTTTATTTTCCCCAGCATGTTTGAGTTTTACAGATGGCTCATATTTCATTCATCCCTCAGCAGTAGCCCTGAAGCCAAAGGAGTAGTTGGCCAATCTTTTCCAGTGTCAGTCCTTGGCATTTCTTTTCATCTGTTGTGTAAAGAATCCCAAACCAACACCGAAAATCCCACACAAACCAAGCTGCAAACAAAAAAATTCAAAACCTTAACCTGATATGACCTTGAATCCTCAGTGCATGATTATTTAGCATCAGTCTTGTTTATTCTTTTTCTGCAAGGCAGAAGTACAATAAAAATTTGAATGTCTTCCTGTTAAGTAGTGAAATTGAAGTAATTGTAGAAAGAAAATGTAGAAAATATGCCCTGCTGAACAGTAGGAAGGCTGGATAATGCCAGGGCTATGCTTTTTTATCAGCTCACTGATAAAGTGAGTCTGTTTCTTGAAACTAATTATTTGAGGACACTCTGTTAGAGAAGCTTGCAGCTCTTCTCATTTGGAAGATGTTTTGTATTGTGAGACATTGCTAATACACAATTCTGGATCACAATATTTGCCTTTCTCCTTAATGATGGGTTTGGGTGTACTGACCAAGCACTACACAGATGATGCTGGAGTAGTGCTGTCAAACTCTACAGTAATTGAGCAATTGGAAAATACATCTGTATGTTGCCAGTCTTTATTTTCTGAACAGTATTTAATTGGAAGATACAGTTGTGGTCAGGAGGTTCTTTACTACATGTTGCCATGTTGTTTAATTGCTGAATTGGGAACCTGAAAGGTTTTCAATGTAAAAAGTTTCTTATCTAATATGATGTGTGGCTAATTTCAGAATAATTTTACTATTTTTTCACTTTACAGTGTGGTAAAATTCTCTGCTAACATTCAAGATTTTCTGTGTGAGAATTCTAGAAGTTGATATGAAAATTTGTATTTCTTTCTTTCTATAAACTTTTATTTTGAGAGTAGGATATTGAATTTTACTCTCCATGATTGTTTTGGGGTTTGTTTGGCCAAGGACAAGCAATTCTTAAGAAAATATCCTTATATATCTAAAATATGGCTTCAGTTAGGTGCTAGTTCCACCTAAGATTTCAGCTGTTGTGTAGAATTGCGTGTAGAAACAAATACACCAACTGATTAGGGTTTTTTTAATATTATATTTATTTATATTTGTGTATATACAAGTTTATAGCAGGAACCATTACAGTAACATGTTTCTTTGAAACAGTGCTAAGTCCTGCAAACAAAACACAGATTGTACCTTCCAAATTCACAAATCACTTATGTAACATTCAGAAAACAAATAATTCCATTCCCTCATCTGAATTGAAGCATAACTCTTATGGCAGCTTAGAAATACCATTGATTGGTTTTCTGCATCAGAGAAGTCTTAATGTTGGCAGCCACAGCCTCGAGACTGAGCACATCCAAGGTCTCTGCACTCTTTAAGAAATGTGCAACAGTGCCCAGGTGCTGTTTGGAGTTTTCCATTTCTTTGAGGCAAAAGTAGTGTAGCAGCATGATGCTGTGCCTTTTCAAAGACTTTTACAGTAATTACATAATTCTGGTTTTGAAAATACCTTAATAAATGCCCAGGTTCACTGAAAACAATGGTAGACAAGAACTGTTTAAAACTGTGAGGATCTTGAGAAGTTTTTTCCTGAAACAAATGTTTTTAGGAAGTTTATAAATACATTCCCAGCATGACAGGGTTGAAGCAGACTCAGGTGGAGGGCAGGAGGCAGCTAGCAGAAAGAAGCTTTAATTTCAAAGCAGTGATATGTGAGTCTAGGAGGAATCTAGGGAATGTACTCCTTTGAGGACATTAGGTAAGAAGAGGTTGAGAGGTGCAGCCAGAAGTATACTCTGATGGCTTATTTGTACTGTTTCAAGAAAACCAGGGCTTCTCACAATTCACCTTTTGTTTTGATTGCTGACATCTATTTTAGAATGATTTTCCCCCCCTACTTTGTTTAAAGTTTATTCCAAGTTTAATTCCAAATTTTCTTATTTTGTGCTGTTAACAAATGCATAGTTATTTAAGTAATTAGATTTGTTCCTGTAATAAGAACAGGATAATACTTAACTTTCATTTTTCATTTACTTTAACTTTCCTGTGCACCAAACACTATGTAAGTGGTCTTTTTCTTCTGTTTACATATTTTTCTCTTAATTCTACATATGCTCTTTCAAAATTAGAGAAAGAAATTTTAACTGATACCAGCAAGTAAACCATCTAAGATACTTGTTTGATTTATGCCTTTCTTGGATCTCTTTTTCTTCTGGCCTTGTCCTACATTCACTTTGTAAGCCCATTAACCTGTCAGTTGTGGTACCAGTTAATAACTGGCAGTGCACCAAACTGAAAGATCTTGCTAGAGCTTCTCTGACTGCATCATCTGTTAAAAAAGTTTCTTGATATAGATTTGTATTTTTTTTGTTAGATTTGGAGATTTTTTGTCTGTTTTGTTGTGGCTTTTTTTTTTTTTTTAACCTTTGCAATGTGTTCTGCAATATCTCTGTTCTTAAATATTTTAGTGAGCTCTTGGAAGTGGTTGACTAAATAATGTATACTGTGCCGTGTTCACGTAGAGCCTGGTGGAAATGTCACAGTATCAAAGTCACTCTCTTGTTTTTTACCAGGATACAGCTAATAGGAAACAGCAAAATGAGAACGGTTTCAGTGTAAAAACACCACAAAGAGTTTAGTTGCTACTTTATTGTTTTAAATATTCTATGAGGACATTGAGTAAGTTGTAAGTCAGAAATACATTATTCTACAAGGGGAAAGGAGACCTGAAATGTAAACTTTCAGGCCTAAAAGTTTTTAAGGGCATGTTAATAAAATAATTATCCTCTCAGGATCCCTTCTAACCTAGGTAACTTCTCATAGTACTCTTTTTTTTTTTTTTTTTCTTGTCTGTTAGTATGAACTGCAGCAACTCTTGCTCTGCTCAGTAAACATTCAAGGGAAAATGTTCATCTGCCCTTTGGAACTAAATACTGTTGTCAGGGAGGCCACTGGTATTTTATTGAGTATTCCTTTGATAGAACATTACAAATAATTAAACTAAAGACTAGTTTATTCCAGATAAATGGTTTTTTTTCTGTGTAATCAGAGTTCTGCTAAATACCAGCATGTGGGCATAACTATAACTATGGGAAGTCATAGTAAGCAATAAGCAATGCTATGACCTGTTTAGTATGTCTGTGCCTGGTTGTTCCTTATGTAAGAAATCTTCTCAGCCATCCAGCCCTTCCTAATAGAGATGCAGAACTGGTGCTTCTCAGAATAATTCTTTATTTCTTGGTATTTGGTTTGGGTTTTTTCCTGTAATTTATCTGGCAAATAGAGATCTGGGTTTGAAATAGGAGAATTGAACGGTGCCATTTAGTATGGCTGGAATTTTTGTTAGAACAATTGGAATATTATCTCCTTTAAGAACCTGGAACTGTTTTATCAGTGTTTATAAAATTGTGTGGTACAATAGCTCCCAACTTTTAAACATCAGTAGGAAATGAGAGAAGACAAAGCAACCCTTGATGGGAAGTGGGAATAGGATAGAAACAACAGGAACTGTATCCCTGTACAGAGTATTGTGTCCCTGTGTGATTTAGGGCAAGCTTTTTAAGGACTCAATCCTTTCCAATGTCTTGGGTACATTGGAGGCATCTTTGTGTTTCCTCATGACTGTATTGCCCCAGAAGAAATGCATTCTTTGATCCTTTAATACAGGGAATGTTAAACGTTCCATTCCTTCTTCCCTAGGAGACATGGAAGATCCAAGCTGCAAAGCAAATATGGTGTTTATCCTGATTTTATCTTTCATCATTTGGGAGGAGACAATATCTGTTTTTTTCAGAAAATTGGAGAAAAATACTTTTTTTTTCTCTGAACTGTCTTTACCAATTGCCCTCTCTACCATTGCCTCATGCTAGAGATTGCCTCTAGCCTGTGTTTTATGCAGAAGTTAAAATATAATTGTTTGCTTGAATTGATTGGGTTAGTCTTTTCTGACCCAATATGTCATTAAATACCAATGCTATAGGATTAAAAATATGTGAAGGTCTTCATGTCATCTAACCCAGGTGTATCAGGAGCCTATTTGGAATTTCACTTAATTTTATTTTTGCATGGATTTCAAGGCTATAGGAATGCTTGCAGTGAGGTTCATTCTCTCATCATTCAGAGGCAGTATAGTATTTATTGTTTGAGTTTGGTAGTAAGAAGAAGCAGAAGATTTTAGATGTTAAGAAGATTTGGTACAAATATGAATAAATACAGAATGACTTAACACCCAAGAGCTTTATAACTAGGGAAAATGAAGATCCATTGTTTGAAGAGTTTATTGTTTGAAATCATGATAAGTACCATATGCTATCTAGATCTGATTTACATTGATTTTATTTATAGCCTGCAGATTGTTGCACTGTCATCATTGTTCACAAAGGTAGTGAAGTTAAATTCAAAGCAGCAACAACTCCTTGATGTCTTTATTATCCTACTTCTGTAAATTGGTGTAACTCCACATACTTTGATAGAGGTACTTTAAGGTGGAACTGTTGGAATTTTTGTCCCAATGTGTCCAGTCTCCAGCTCATCAGATTTAAATAGGATCTTTTTGTGGTGTTTTAAATCATTTAAAACCTTTTTTAGCCTTATACACCTAATTAAACTTCTTACCATTGTTGTATAAAATAAATACTTGTTTTAGCTGCTTTAAAAATATTTAGTGTCATCATATTTAATTCAAAATGCAAACAACTCCTAATAACATCTCTTGAAACTGCCTGCTCCATCTTTTAAATATCTCTACAGTTCTGCTTAGGCTTTTATTTTCAGAGAGAATTGCTACTAAAGATATTTAAAGAAGAGAGATCAAGAAAACTTTATTGACCTGTGCAGATCAACTTTAAAAGAATTCACAGCAGCCTAACTTCTTTGTGGTGTTAATGCATTTCTATCCTCATAAACAAGGGTGACATAAATTTTAATTGTGGTAGTAGAAAGTTAATTTATTTGTTGGAAATGCTGTACATAATAAAGTTGTCCAGTGTGCGCAATATGCAGCAAATAGCAAACTTCAATTAATTCCTAGATAAAATTAGCATGCATTGCACTTCAAGGATTTGTCTTTGTTTCTCTAATCAAAACTTCAGTTAATTTCAGCTTTGTTCTCTGCCTCCCCCACATTAGTTCCATTGTCTTGATTTGCATCATTTGTGGCAGCTGGCTTCTTATCAATCTGTAGTTTAGACTTTTACATCAAACAGTAAATTAATTAGAGGAAAATAAATCCCAGTTATACTTCTTGATAACTGTAGAAGCCTCTAAGCATAGAGGTGCATGTTGCTGATTCTTGTCAGAGATGAGAAGTGTAACATGGGGAAGGAGGCAGATGATTTTTCACATTCAGTGAACCAATAGTTATCTCTAGCAGCAAGTGTTGGTCACCTCTGCCTTTTCTTTCTTAGTCCCTCCTAAGGACTAAGAAAGAAAATTGTTTGTTATGAAGCTAAACTAAAAAAAAAAAAAAAACCAATTAAAAAAGGAGCTTTTAGATGTGGAGTTTTTTTATAGGATGCATGGCCTTAATCCTAAACGTTACTTTCTTTTCCCTATGCCACAGTTTAAAAACATAACCAAATCTTCTTGAGTTCATTCTGTTACAATTTATAAACTATTTTTCTTCCTATAAAGAGAAAGCAAGTGACCCTTTTACAGGCAAGCAACTAGTACAAAAGGCTCAGGAGCATATCCTCCAGAAGATGCTCATAGATACAGACTGTCAAAGTTCATGCAGACTTTAGACCTCAGCTTGTGTTTTTGGGAACAGAAAGTATCTTAGTGTTTTGTCAAATTGCTGCACAGTACTAAATTCCCTTTTTTTCTTAATAGTCATTAGTAATAGTAGAAAATTAAGACTGCTTTTAGTATTTGCTGCACTTATATTGTTCCTTTTAAAAGCCAAGACAACACAACAGCATTGGAACCATACTAGTTAACGTGGTGGGGAAACAGGCAAAGCAAGTGGAGGTGAGGGAGTCATTACACATTATAAACCTGAAGGAAGTCTGCTCTACTTACAGTGAAATAATCTATGGAAATGATGGGCTAGTTCAGTCTAATTTATTTGCTATCTTCTGTTGCTTATTTCACCCATTGTTGTTTCTTTCTTGAACAAATAGGTATGATTTCATTGCCTTTCAATTCCAGATATGTGTCATCTCTGTCTTTCTGATGTTTTTTACTGTCTTTAGTTGAGCTATCTCATGTAGTTCATCTTTTCAGTAGTGTGCAGATCACGAAAGAAGGTAATACCTTGTCTAGCTCTTCAGAGAATATTGAATTTGCTTAGATACTGTGTCTGTTTTGCAGCAATATCTTTCCTCATTTTCCAAACCGTATTGTTAGCACAGTTTAAGAGCTCAGTCCAGCATTATTCCAAGGTCATTTTGTAAGTCCTGCTGTGATTCTGATTCTTTTATATTTGTCTCCAGTTTTGAGCTGAATATGAAATTTAGTGGTTTAGCTTTTGAATAGGAAATTTAATTTACAACTTGTCAATTCGTTTACAAAGAGGATACCACTCTGAAGAACTCTCCTAAATATATATGAGGCTTTTCTCTTTGTCCTCTGTTCATTTCTTTGTTCCCACGAAACAGAGAATTACAGAAATCATTTCACAAATTGAAATTCACAGTTGTCTCTGCTGCCTGTATCCTCCAGGCCTTCTAGGCAGTGCAGATGGGTGGTGGATGCACATGCAGGGTATCCAGCCTGGAATCTCTTGCCTTCCCTTGGCATCCCTGCCCTCTGTCAGCCCACAAAGCTGCAGTTCATTGACAAAACTTGAGTAACAGTTTGTGGAAATGTGAGGATCCTTTACTATTCTTTTTTGGTTTGTTTGTTTTAGTAGAAAAGCTGTTAAATTTCACTCTATTACTTTCCATACTTATTTCCAGGTACATGTTTTTGTCTCTGTTTTATAGTGAGTGGATGTTGTGTAATCTCTGAAATGTTTGTCATGAATCATTTGTTGTGGGCTTTGAAACAAGTGTTTAACTTGCAAGGTACTTGATACCCTTTAATCCTGTGTCAAATGAATAGTCCAAAATGTCAGAGAGTCTGCAGGACAACAGGTTATATCATGAGTTAGAAAATTAAAAGTGCATTTGGAATTATCAGAATCTGTAATAATGACAATATATAAACCAAGAAAATTTTGTGTACATCAAAGTCACTCAAAATATTGAGTCCCATATGAGGTCTTGCAATGAATCTTTAGCTTTGACAGCTGGGATTTGCTTTGGAGATTCTGCATAAGAGAAGCTAAACTTTTTCTTGACTAAATGTTAACCTGTTTCCTTCTTTCTGAATGTGATCCAAGTTTGAATATACCTATTCTTTGTCTTCAAGAGAAGTCTGGTCAGTAGTTTTTTGGGCTAGATAATCTGGGTGAGACTGGCAGACTTGTGAAGCTACTGCTATAGAAAACCACATTGAGATATAATGGCACTTACACACACAGAAAACGTTTTGGGAAATTTTAAATCATGGCATGATAACATGGAGTTCCTAATTCATCACTTTATACTTCTCCTGGAGTCCATGGATATTTTGCTCTTGTAGTTTTAATGGCCAAGCAACCCTGCTAACACAAATGGAATTTCTGAGGGAGGGATTAAAAAATGAGAGGCATAATAATAAAATGACTGGTTTATGTATGGAAGCAGAATCTTTGAAATTTAAAACATGTGGAAAGGAAATACACATTGATATATTTTGCTTTTGTAGGCTTAGTATATTCTTAGCATGTGATTTCACAGATCCTTAATATTTTTAAATGCAGGTAATGAATTTGGACATCCAGAATGGCTTGACTTCCCCAGAATAGGGAATAATGAGAGCTACCACTATGCCAGAAGACAGTTTAATCTTACTGAGGATGATCTCCTTCGCTATAAATTCCTAAATGCCTTTGATAGAGATATGAATAAATTGGAGGAAAGATTTGGCTGGCTTGCATCTCCCCAGGTAAGCTGTACATACAAAATGACAAGTTTTAGTCACCAGTTGGGTACATGTGTAGAGTAACAACACTTTCAAATTTGCATGCTGAAATTTCAAACAGTGCTTTATTATGCACTGTGTAATGCCTCACCATATATTTCAAGTTGTCAAAATATGGCACTGAAATATCTTCCAGAGATAATAGAAACCTGAAACAGTCTCCTTTTAGCTCCATAACAAGGTCTTTTCCTATTATTTTCGTTATTTTTTTTCAGTAACTGTGGATTGCATAAAGCAGACTATAAAATTGTCTGTAATCCAATCCAAGGATGGCTTTGCAAAAGTATAAGTTGTTCTGACATTACACTTTATAAAAATAATTACTCCATTTCTGAGGAAAAACTTTTAGCAGAGTCTAGTTTAAGTTATAGTCTCCCAGTCATCAACCTGCTGCCTCTGCATTTGTATTTTTAACACTCGTATCACATTGTAATCTTTATGAAAGATCAATTGTTTTCATTTCTCAGTGTTTAATTATTTTATTCTAGTCCACTTCAATGAATAATCCACTTTAAAGATTTTTTAACTGATGTCTAGTTATTTATTAATGGCTTTAGCAAATAAAACAAAGGTGGTATGTGCAGCCATTTATTGTGGCTTATCAAAGCTGTTTCTCACACAGATTGCTAAAAAACACACAAAAAAACCTCATATTGAGTGTTTCATTTTCTGAATTAAAAATACTATATGTGATGAGATCCCCATAACAAATAGGCTGAAGATTTCATTTTTTACTAAAGGAAAGTGTGATGGCAACACCATGTTACCAGTCTTTGAGCAAGAATTTTTCAAGTGCTCTATGCTGAACAGGCTTCTACCTCTGTAATTTTATATTGCCTTTTAAAAAGTAAGCTGCAGATTAGTAATCAAAAACTTTATATGAAATTTCATAGATAAACAATTTCAGTTTGCAGACTAATGCAAACTGAAATTAGTTCTGTTCATTGAGTATTTACCTGTATTACTTGAAATGAGGTACAGAAGCAGTTTTGGGGTTTTTTTATTCATTAGAAATTAAATATTTTTTTAAAAAATGTTGATTTTTTTTTCTTTTCCCCCTAGGCCTATGTGAGTGAAAAGCATGAATCCAACAAGGTCATAGCATTTGAGAGAGCAGGTCTTATTTTTATTTTCAACTTCCATCCATACCAAAGTTATGTGGACTACAGAGTGGGTATTGAAACTCCAGGAAAATATCCTTTTCTTTACTGTTCTGTTTGTGAGGAAAAGTTTTAGAAATTGAAAGCTGATTTTGTGTGGCTTTTTTCCCTAATATGAATTCAACCTGTAGTTAAAAGGTAAGAAATCACTAATTTGTCACCAATATAATACTTATTTAATTCTTTGTGTACACCCCAAAAAAAATCTATAAATTAGTCTTCTTCATAAGAGATAATTTTGTAGAAAGTAAAAGTAAAATTTGCAATTTAAAGACTTGTCAAGCTGTTTATTGGAATTCTGTTGAGGGATGAAAAAGCAACTCCCACTTCTTTAATATATAGCAGAAAGCCACCAGAGTGGGATAATGCTGCATGGAGTCACACAGGAATGTGCATGAGTGCAAACCTTCATCAGGCAGTTTGTATCTGTGCATTTGTACTTTAAAACTGGGTGGACTGAGAATGTGCTCTTTGAGCTGAGCAGTAAATGATGCCTCGAGTCATTGACTGATTTTGCATTTGTGTCCAAATTCTTAGCAGCTCCAAAAATTAATGCTGATTTTCTGGGGGAGGTTAAGTTTCCAAATTCAGTTTCTTTCGAGTCCTTTGACAAATACAGCCTAGTGTGTGACTCTTGCTGTGTCAGTTTAAAACACTGCAGTTCCAGTTTTAGCCTCCTCTTTATTTATCAGCCATTCAGGGTAATTCCATGTTTCAGTTGCTTTTGTTCAATCATGGAATTTCCTGTTGTGAGGATCCCAGAGCTGCACTCAGTACTCTGTGGGAGGGGGAGCTCAACAGAGAAGAGTAAGGAGTTATTTAATATCTAGAGGAATTCCCCTATTTATTTTCTTTAAATACTTTGGGGGTGTTTTAATGTCATCTAAGGTTTCTCCCTAACTCTTCTTCTGCAATTAGAACCATGAATTGTGTGTATAGTTTTTTAGTGGATCCTTTTAACCTAAGATTTCAATAAAGGATGTTCTATTATTAGGACATATGGTAACATTATATTAAATCTTCAGAACAATTTCTTCACTTGAAAAGGAATTATTTATGATCCTTTTGAAACTTAGATGTGAAGAGGAAGTACCCAAAAGCAAAAGTTTGTTATTAGTCTGTTTGTTTCTTTTAATAAATTAGTGGATTTTTAATTTGATACCCTTTGCTGTTATAAGCCAGAAGAGACAAATGGCAATAATATATTGATCAAATTGGTTTTAATTAAACATTTTTCTGAATTATATTTGGAATGTTGGGAAAGGGGATGATCCTTTCAATTCTTAGGTCTAAGTTTGTTTTGTGCCTTGAACTAGATGAATGTGTGCACCTAACACAGGTCATTGAATGTGCCTTTATTGAATGGATGGCTTTGGTCTATCCATATATTGTGGTGATATATATCTCTAAGCTGGTTTTATATACAGCTTCTCAGATACGTTGGCAGGTAGGTTGAAAGGTCCAGAGTTTCCTGCTTGGCCTGCGTTTTTGTAGGCAGTCCTCTGTTCTGAGCTCACTGAAAATGTCATTCTTTCAGCTGTTCTGTATGTAGGCTGTTGGCACAACAACCCCAATTCCACTTTTATATGAGAAGGTATAGTCAGTAGAAATTACAGTCCTGCATGTCCCACCTGCTTTGGAAACTCTTTCTGTGGGCATTCAGCTAGTTAATGAGTATGAGAAGTCACAGTTTGTGGTCAGTTTTTCCTTCCTCGTTGTACTTCAATCTTCTCTCTTGACTTATTTTCCTTGACATTGGGTTGCTCTGTTGTACACTTTGTTCTTGTAAGATACTGTGCTTTGGTGTGGGGTATTCAAGGAATGAGACCTTAATTTTATATGTGAGCATGGGAGTCTGTGAATGTTGGGCAGTATGAATTGCTGTTAGTTTATCTGTATTTTGACATTTCATGTTGTCATAAACTGCTCAAGCAAAAAAAAATGTCATGGGAAAGAGTGCTTCCTTCGTTTTACATATTGCTATTTTTGCATAGCATGTATCAAAGCATTGTAGTCCAAGAGTGAATGAATACCAGTGTGGCATGAATTTAGAGTTCATAAGGACATTCAGGTACTCATCTTTTCTCTCTGGTGACCAGTGACAGGACCTGAGGGGATGGTGTGAAGCTGTGCCAGGTTTAGGTTAGATATTAGGAAAGGTTCTTTACCCGGAGGGCAGATGGGCACTGGAACAGGCTCCTCAAGGCAGTGGTCACAGCACCAAATGTGACAGAGATCAGGAGCATTTGGACAGTGCTTCCAGGCACATATTATTCTTGGGGCTGTCCTGTGCCAGCCCAGGGGTGGATTTGGATCCTTGTGGCTCTCTTCCAACTCAGGATGTTCTGTGATTTGAAACCAGAGTCATCCAAAATCAAATAGCTAGATTTGATCTGAGGAATCACAAATATTGTCATCAAAATGCTGCAAAAATCTACTTTTAAAAAAAAATCCCCGCATTAAATCAGGCTCTCTGACATTTACAACGTGCATCTAGAGCTTCTAATGAGCAAGTAAGGTCATTTAAATGAGTCACTGGCATGTGATTGCTGAAGGCAAAGACGCCCCTTTGAAGTGTGGTTGTGTAACTGTCCCTGCCTGGTAGAATTCTGGCAGGCTGAGACAAAGGACTTAATTTAGGATCAATCAAATGCTAAATTCCATCAAGGTAGTTGATACTTAAGGTTAATAGGTGTGAATAAGAAATACAGCATACTAATGTGGGAATGCCTCTTTGATCTGCATGGGAGAAGAAGGAGGTTTGCAGCACTGTGAGTCTGTCTAAGGATCAGAGTGGCATATCCTATTGCCCAATTTCTGAGTCATTATGTGAAGGGAAAAGAAAAACATTTCTGTGCTTATGCTGGAATTTTACTTCATAAATTATGCTCTTTCAGAAGCCTTTTCATGAGAAAAGCAGCTTGAACTAACAAATTATTTCTGCCTAATTTGCTTCAGTTTGGAGGTAGATGAACAACCAACATCTAGGTCAGCTGTCTCTAGTTTTCTGGTTGTAGATAAGACTTTGAATGTTAATGGAGAAACCATTCATGAGTTTCCAAATGTATGTTTTTAGTATTGCCTAGGCCATTGTGTGGGCTACTGCTTAGATTCCAAGGCCAGTCTGAAGTGAAAATTCAATATGGAAACCTTCTTTCCTCTATTCAAAAGGAACTTGGCTGAAAGGATGGAAAACAAACAGGAAAGGGGCTTAAAGATTTCAGAAATGACTCCTTTTCCCTTCTTGAGATTCCACACTTGATTCTGTTAAATAATTTTTCCCCTATGTTGGAAGTCTCATTAAAATTAAGCTATATGTGTGTAAATCCCCTCCTTTTTTAACAAAGTTTGTTGTCTTGGCTCCAAAGTAAATCTACATTTTATGTTTATAATCATCAAAATCACTAACCAACATTAATTGACATATCTGTAAATTTGCATGTGGTTTAAACAAAAATCATCCTTGGCAGAAGTTAAAAGGGACAGTGCCCCCCTCCCTCTCAGTGCTTGTGCATGTGTTGAGTGCTTAAATGGCTTCACCTGTCATTGAAGCATCCTGAGCTGAATTTTATCAGGCCAAAGTGTTTAACTTCATTACAAAATTTAGCCAAATACTCACCATATGCTTTTTGTCACTCATAGGCTGAATCCTTAGATTTCAAAATTAGCAGTGTGTGGAGAGGAGCAAAAGTGGTACCCTTCATCCTGAAATTATGCCAGTTTTTTCAGTGAAATTCAAGAATTATGAAAAGCAAAATGGCCTAACCTCTTAAGACCCTATCACCCCCACAAGCACTACTTGGTTTCTTTCATCAGCAGTAAGTGTTGGAACAAAGTACAAATTTTCCTATTTTATGATTTGCATTTACTTTGCAAATGTGTCCCTAAATATGATTAAATTTAAAGAAGATTAAATTTTAAAAATGTGTTAAAATATGTATTTCAAAACATTATAAAAGCATAATGATTTAGTAATTAATGTGGTAGATAATGTGTCAGTTTTTTTCCATTTTCAGCTCTGTCTATACAAGGGTTCAGCAAATTTCTTTTGCTGCTCTCCTCCCTTGTAGTGGGTGGGAAATTTAGCTGGAGCACCAAACAACAGGAATCAGGCTTTTTCTTTCTTCCATTGACAATATGGGCAAGTAGTTCCAACACTGTCACAGAAACAAAACAGACCCCACTGCATAAAAAAATGCTTCTATTATGTACTTAATTAAAATCCACATCTGTTGTTTAATGTTTTTGTGAAAGTAATCTTCAGAAAACTAGATGCTTGTAAAATTCTGAAATGTGAAAACTGACTTTTTTGTGAGGCTTTCAGTTGGAAGGTAAACGCACTTATTTACCAAACTAGGTATTTTTCCCAGACAAATACCTGATCTGTGAGGATCTTAATTTTTTTTTTTTTTGTGACCCCATTATTCAGGATCTGGTTAACAGTATTTACACCAAATGTGCTATATATGTGTGAAGACATGGTGATATTAACTTCAGCAGTACTTGCTGGCAATACAGACATAATTTTATGAATTGTTTTTAAAACAGCATAGCCATAACAATGGCATTTGCTATAAACAGTTTTGAGGGAATCATTAAACATGTCAGGCCTTTCAACAACATTGATAACTTATTAATTTAATGTATCACCTGGGCAGATCACCAAAGCAAGGTATGAAATGCTTGATGGAGGCATTCTCCTGCCATGTTAATAAAATATGTAGTGGAATAATAGCAGACATTGCTGCTGCTGAAAGGACACTGGAGAGAGTGACTGCATCTTGTAGTTTGTGGCTTTGCATGTTGTACATGACAGCAAATGTGGTGTGCACATGAAAACCTTTGAGGACTAAAACTGGCAAAGCATAATTTTCCAAACTTTTTTTTTTTTTTTTTTTTTTTTTTTTAAGGGAAGATAATAAACAGAAAGATTTTGCTGTAGAATGTTGTGATCTTTGGGCACCTGCCCTGTAGAACTCAACAACTAGCTCTTGGACCATTCTCTCATTTTGCTGCAAACAGAATGGGAAGGATTTTGGGAATGTGGGGAAGGGATTGGTGTTACCATTTGTGATTTGGGAGCTAATGGACAGTTTTCCTGTTTTCCTTATGTGCATTTTCTTTTCTTCATTGAAATCTTCTAGACTGAAATGTCTCACAGTAAATTTGTGGTTACTTCTGTGTGATGTCATGCTTCAGCCTTCCTTGTCACCAGAGATTTCAGTCAGTAAGGCAGGTGGTTGGGGAATTTCCCACCTCATCCAATAGAGTTGTGTGAAGAGACTTGAAAACAATTCTTTTTATACCACAATCCTTCAGCTTTTGAGCAGGCCTGTTTTCAAAAGGCTGAGCAAACACAGAAGCCTGAGAACAGTTTAAGAACCACTGACTTCTTTGAAAGAGTGTTGCTTCACTCATCCCTAATCCCATTAAATACAAGTTGTAGGAAAGTAAGATTCTTCTATGTCTAAGAACAGAGAAAGCAGGTTGTGGATTATAGAGCATTGTTATTTCCCTCTCTCTTTTGGGTGGTGAGGAGTAGAAATCACTTTCTATTGTAACTACAGGAAGGAAAAAGATTCTTTATTTATGTCTAATCAAGAAAACAAAAGGTAGTGAAATAATAAAAAAATTTAAATATTTTATTTGCAGTTGTCACAAATAAGAAGAAATTGACTTTGAATATCGGTTAGCTCTTTATTTCCCCATTTATTTCTTTATGCTGTCTGACCTTATTGTTTCAACTTTTTTTATCTTTTATTTTTTGCTATGTTTGAATCCTTTTAAGTATCTAGAGGTATTCCAACTCATTGCTACACTTTGTTAAATAATTCACCTCATTTTAGCAACTGCAGTCAGAATTTTTGTCTGTTAAAAAGCCTTCTCTTACAATATATTCTTTCTTTTGTTCCTCTGTGCTATAATAATTCCAGCTCTTTTCCAGAAGGCTCTCAGAGGAGTTGTGAGGTTTTCTTCTGTAAAACGACATGCTTTTCTGATTGACACTTGATTAGATTCTGACAGACTGTAAAATATTGCTAAATAGCAATTGATTTTGATGGTCACAATTATATTACTTCTTAAATGCAATTCAAAGGTATTGTTTTGTTTAGTGGTACATTTCTAGTCCAGTTCATCACCTGGAGTGCTCTGCATGTCTGCTGTAATGTATAAACGTATCATTCATGGCAGATTGCAGAAGATACTGGGAGGTACATGCTATAAGAGGAGTCACTGTGCTAAATAAAGTTTTCAGGACAAAACTTAATATGAATTCTATATGTTCTGCATGTTTTTCCACTCTTTTAGATTTTGTTATAATTTTTGCTTTATGTTGAATATGTCAGCAAGCTTCCATTACTTCATAAGTTCCACTGCTAATTCTTCTAGATTTTTTGCTTAGATTTATTTTCTGTTTGAGGGGTAATTGGCATAGTTCCTTAACAGTTGCCTTTAAGTATAAAATCCTTCTTGATTCTGATGCTGGAGAATATGGAGGGCATCAAAGGCTGGACCACAGTACAGAGTACTTCTCTCAGGAATATCCCCACAATTATCGACCTAATTCAATTATGGTAAGTAAATTCTATTATGGTAAGTTTGGGGGTTTGTTTGTTTGTTTTAATTTTACTTTCATCTGTGTAAGTTTTGCAATTCTTTAGACAAATATGGAATCTCTTCTAGTATTTGGGGCAAGAGGTTATTTTAAATTTATTTTCTGAAATGACCTTTTGTCTAAATACAGTATAGATAACATTATGATTTGATTATAACCAATAATATTAACTAATTTTTCTCTTTCAACCTTGCTTTTATATTTCCATGCACTTTTGTAGTGTCTGGCACACAGTGTTCCCTGCCAACATGAATGAACACCTACTAATACGCTTTTGAGCTGCTATCCTTAATATTATAATTTGCTTTATTTTTACTTTATTTAGTCAAGAGACTGCATCTTCATGTTTGCTTTTTTTAAAGCTCTGCAGAAAGTGAATCTTCCTTTTCTGTTTAAAATCACATGCTTAACTCTACAAACAAGAATTAGAGCCAATCGTAGATTTTTCCTCCTCAGTTTGTAGAAAAACTTTGCAAAATGGATTTCTCTGTTCACATCAAGAATTTCAAGGATTTCCAGTCCTACAGTGGTTTGAATAATGGATAAAGAGTTTCCCACAAATCACCTGAGATGAACTGGGAGACATAACCTTACATGCAATTTCTGATAGCTGAGGTGGTTACTAATAAAATTCTACCTTTCTTAATTGTTTTTGAAATCAGAATCATCACAATTAGCAATTTTCAAATTTCAAATTTTCCCCATTCTTTATGTATGTATAATTGTATATGTACGCATATTTCCCATTCTTTCTGTATGCATTCACATCTGTGTATATGCTCATAAGCACAAGAAAATAAGATTCAGAAAGGCTGGGAATTAAGAGTTCACTGAAAAAAAAATCTGACATCACTTATATTGCTGAGTAGATTTTTATGCCCAAAACATTTAAGTGGGTGAAGGGTATGTTTCTCTATACACAGGTATATTGGTACACTTAAATACCTGCAAATAAGTTACATTTGTAACCTTAAGAGCCTGCACTGGAGCACCTGCCCTGATTTTTGTGGGCCACTCCCCTTCCATGGTTGAACAGAATATGGATTTCTAGTGTCACATCTGAACTTTTCTCATGAGATCTAAACTGCTGAGAATTATTCTCTTTCTTTCATTGTATCCAAAGTATTGTCATTTTTTTATTTGCATGATTTAAAATATTTTCATTACATGAAAGAATGTTTGTGCTTTCATTGTGCTTGGTGTAAAGGATCTTAGGAATGGGGTTTGGGTTTGGTTTTTTGGGTTTTTTTTTTTTAATGCATCTGCATGTAATAGTGCCTTCATAGTGTGGGTAAGTATTTGTGCTAATTTGAAATGAAAGGTCTGAGGTTTCATTCCTGAAGGTTATGTTGCAAATTATTGCTTCCGGAGTTCTTGCTTCGTGTGCCCAATTCAAATACATTGCCTGGGTGATTGGAGAGCATCTTAATTATCTATCACTAACTTATCTTTTGCAAGCCAATTAACTGTGATGTGGAATGTGTATTTCACGTGTAGTCCATTAGATGGTGAGTGCAAGCCTTCCAAGGCAGAAACAAACGTGGCAGAATGTGAAGCTGTGGTTTGCTAGGAGTATGTGGAAGATGAGGCATGTGGCAAACTCAGCAGCAAATGCACTTTTGTACCATAAGCTGTGGCATGGCAATGGCACCTCTAGGTCAGAGAGAAACCCAGGTTAAACCCTTTCTCTGTGTCCTTCTGCCACCCAATTCACAGAGCAGCTCCAGCCAACCCCCCAGAGGATGCCCCTTGCACCAAATAAAGGTAAAGTACCAGTGAAAGGACACCATGTAAAAGTGATCGAGGAAAAACATCTGGAAAACCTAAATTCAGCAAATAGGTCTTCATGTAAGAATTAAGAAAAGTTACAGTAAATACCTCCAGCTGCTATTTTGCAGTAAAACAAAGATGTTTTATTTCAAATAGCAGTTTATATCCAGGTTATTGGGTAATTTGTCCTGCTTAGGAGTTTCTTTAGTTTTAATTCCAGTTTCTAAAATCCAACTCAGAAGTTTTTCCAACCAGATTTCTTTTCAAATAATATATGCTGCTACCTCAAACTCATGAAAGTTCTTTTCCTGTTGTTTAATAATTATTCCTGTTTAATAATAATTCATAATGCATGAGACTTGAGTTTCTTGTTTCAAAAATTTTAGTTTCTCCTCCACTAAAAACTTTGAAGAAGTAATTTTTTAATAAGAGGTGCACCTTCCTTAAGTTGTGTGGGTAAACATTGTCAGTAAAACATGCCCAGAGGGTTGACAAAATGAAATCACATGCAATAATTCTGCTTCTCAAGTCAGGCTTTAATAGCACACAAATGTGTTACAAAAATAGAAGATTAAATGTGACATGATTCGTTCTAAAATATCACCTAATAAAAGAAATATTCAAGGTGGCATATCAAAATGAGAAGAAGGGAGATATGAAATTCCTGGAGAAAAGAATCCTGGAAGAAGACAAAGCTTTGCAAGCACTGTTGAGCATTTCACTGTACAATTTTCAGGCTTGTTTAGTAAAGCTCTTAGAGGGCCAGAATTCAAAATCGTCAGACACACCTTGAAAACTCCATGGAAAATGCACAGAAATGCCCTTTGTATTATGACTTATTTAAATAACTGTACTATTTTTTCCATTTCACTGCATTTTCCTTAATGAATTGTTAACAAATATATGAAATGTACATAACATTCCATGCAATCAAACTTTGTAATAACAATCTGTGAACAATTTTGTCACTGTAAGAAGAGATTCTTTTTACCCCTTTAGCTTCATTTCTATTTACACCTCTACTCTGGTATTCTCATACTAGTCTTTTTGGAGGTATGTTTATGTGTGCTTTTTTGATAAACCTTTAGTCTTACTTATGTCTCATCTCTTTGCAAGATGTAAATTAAGTGCTGCACACACTTTTCAACCCCTGTCAGATCTTAGTGCCCCTTTTTGGATTAATTCATTTGCTGGTACCTAACTTGGCTTTTGTGGTTGGATATGAAACTTAGACTTGGGGCAGGGGGAAGAAAAAGTGTAATTTTTTAATAGTGCAACACTCAAAATATCTTGTTGGTCTTTTCTAAGATATCCAACTCAATTCAATTTTGCTGTAGGAAAGAACTAGCTATCAATAAGTGTCTTAGTAAATTTTTTGTACCATGACAAAAGTTTGGATTTATATGAAAATGGAGGGGTTATACTTTCCTACTTCATGCCCCAACAGTATCTGAGTAATAAAGAGGCAAAGTAGAATATTGCAGAGGATGTTGTGTCATTAGAAAAGTAGTATATGATTTGTTGTGAAATATAATTGCTTAACATATTTCGACTTTTATAGATTTACTTTTTCTGTAGTTCATTCCAATTAGTTAAAAAAATAAATAGATGTCAGAGTATTCCTTTCCCCATGTCCTCAGAGCTGCCTTTTCTGTCTATTTTTGGCATTCAGTGATAAAATATTTTCACATTAAATTACGGTGAAATTATATAGTTTATTTTAAGAATATCCTTATTACAGGCTTGAGTTTTTAACCTTGACCTTAATATATATTATTCAGTGTCAAAGTGCAACTTCCTGCTTCTTAAGTCTGTGGACAAATTAAAATACTCCCATAGATAGAAATGATCTAAAGGCATTTAGTAACCTTAGCTTTGAAAATGCTCATTCAAATAACATTCATTATAAGGATTTATGTGTTGAATTTTAAGGGACTGATGTAATCTTTAACTGTTTTCTCCCCTGACATGCAGATATACAGATTACATGAAAGAATATTTGTAGTTAGAAACTTAACAGTTCAAACTAGGTGAATCAATCAGAATTTAATGTCACAAAGGTCTTTTTGATTTTTAAATCTTGATGCTTCAGACTTCTAAATTCATTTGTTCATCTTCATTGATTGTTTGACTTCTTAAAACCACCAACAAATGTAATGTGAAGTTACTCTGTTATTAATTTTGTTTCATCCTATCTTTGTCTTCAGAGTACTTGTTTTTCAGGGGTTTTTGCTGTCTTAAAGTACTTTTCCTCAACCTGAAAACAGTGTGCAGAAGATAATAAAGAAGAAATTTTGAGACACACCCTGTGCAGTTTATGGATTTATTATGCATAAAAAAAGCAAGACAATCTAAGAAATTATTTTCTGCATATTCATGCTGTATAGCTGTAAATTGAAAAACAAATTGGAAGGCAGAACTTCACATTATTTTAAGCACACCTACTTTGTCATGTGCAAAATCTACCAAAATGAAAACCAAAATGTGTGAGGTTTTGTATAATAAATTATAGTCTGAAAGGAAGAGCTATCATCTATTTTATTCTGTGATGGTTAATTATATTCTCAGAATGGTGTCTGTGTGTGAAAATTAGTGGTGATACTGGGACAGGAGATTGTCTAAAGTCCTCATTTTAATTAAAAGTTTGGGACAATGTTGGCACACGCTCTTGTGACATTGCCTTCTGCATCTACCAGCTGCAATATGTGCTACTGAGTATTTTTCTGCAGTGCCTGATCTAGCTCTGAGTTCTAGTAATTCTCCCATCTGTTGCAAAATGACCTTGAAATTATTTTTAGGTCTTGGTGTTTTCCAATCCTGAAAGTCAGAGGAAGAGTAGTTCATTGCAGTTCCAGCCAATTTTGGTTGTGCTTGCACCTGTTACTGAATTAGTCTGACAGATCTGAAAGCCACAGTTGTCAATTGTAGAACCTCTTGCTTGTGGGTTTTTAGATACATTTGGAGATTTCTGTGTCTTTTAGTCCTCTCCTGAAATATGTAAAGTGATATTTTTCCTATAGCTGCTGCTCTTCACAGGTGTTTCCTACATGTGGTATTCCTGTATTCTTATTCTTTAAATATCTTTTTTTCCCTAGAACTTTTCCAGATATTCACAGAAAAAAAAATAAAGTATAAGGAGTAAGAATTTGGCTGAAAACATCTTACAATCCTGGCCAGTAGTAGTACCAGTTGTTTTTGTCCTGTTTGTGAGATAGCCAGCATGAATAGACTGTGATCTTGATGGATAGTTGGTGGAAAAGAGGTTGATTATTAATTTTTTTTCTCTCTCTTCACTAGAGATACTGTTTTAGTGCCAGAAACCTTGATCTGTGTGGGACTTGCCTAGTTTCAGACAGTGTAGCTGCCTCATATGGACATGCAGTATAAAAAGGTCAAAAGTGCCAACAAAATCCCATTTTGTATTTGCCTTATGAACAAGATTCCCCACCATCCTCTCTGCTAGCACATCTGCTGGTGAAGTAACAGCAGTTACTCCATTCCTGCCAAACTGAGAATAAAAAGTCTTTCAGTGATATTTTCTGAGTAAGCTTTTGAAAGTTAACTTTGTCAAAAACTGTCTTTGCAGCTGAGTCATCCTGTCTCAGACAGATTGGATGCTTTCCAATCCCCATGTTACACTCTTCTGTCAGAAAAGGCCTCATGAACCTTCCTGTGTGTGTTTTCAGGGGTCTTCTTGGCTTCCTAAAATAGTGGAGGTGGTGTGAACCTTAGAGAGCTCAAGGATTGGCATAGAGGGCAGAAGGACAATTCACTGAGATCCTGAGTGACCTTCTCTGACCTCAGAGCTCACCCTGCTTTCAGCAAGGAGTTTGGGTCTCCTGAGGCTCTTCCCAACATGGGTGAGCCAGGAGGGGAGGAAGTGGCTGGAAAGGGTGTCAGGGTGAGCAGAGAGCTTGAAACAGAAGAGAGGCTCTGAGGATGATTTGATTGATGACAGTCAAGATGTGGGTAAGCTATGAATGAATTTTCTTTAGTGTTCTGTTCTTTGGGTTTTCACTTCTGTCCATATTCATCAAGTGAGCCTTGGGAAATGGTGAAGGGGGCATGAATGGGATAAAAATTGTGATCAGAAAAAGCAGGTTAAATGAGCAGAGATCAGTAGAACTGGAGCTGGTAATTGAAAGTGTGTAATTCAGCAGCAGTATATGAAAGAATAAACTTCTGAGACACTCTTCCTAGGGTATGGGAAAAGTAAAAAAAATTCCATATCTCTTCTAATGTTTTTTGCTGAAGAATACCTAGGTTTCCTGTAATGGTTTTAATCAGGAAGCCTCTATGTACTTTTAGTACACTTGTCTATTTATAAATAGGTGTATATATATCTCAGGCTGTATACTATATATATATATATATATATATAAAATGAAGACGAGAGGAAGGTGATTCTGCAAATCTGCTGATAAGAGAAAAAAAAAAAAAGGCAAGTCCCTTTACAAAGGGAAGACTCGAAACTTTGATGGATAATATGGACAATACAGGAGTATTCAGTGCCTTTTTTTTTTCCTCAGACTCCAAGGGCAAGCTCTGCTTTCAGACCCTTTTTGTGTGGTAGTGCACTACTGATAATAAAGTAGCAGAGCAGTAGGTTAAAGAGGCTGTATATAAGGGGGTACACCCAGAGGCTTGGATGATTTCAGTGATGTGATTGCAAGGCTGGTGATTATTATCTAAGAAAAATCAGAGTGGTCAGGGGAAATTTCTGACAGCTGAACCAAGGATGAAAAGGAATGCTGAGGGGTCTGTAGGGCAATTCCTCCAGTAGACAAGAACCACTTTCTCTTGCAATCTGTGCCCAAGCAAGTGGGTTACATGAGGTGAGTCAGTCAGAAAGCCAGCCTGGATTTAGCAAAGTCAGAGCATGTATGGTCAGCCTGATTGCTTTCTTGATTAAATGACTCAAGCTGTGTGCACAAGGTTGCTCCAGTCAGTTCAGTAACACATTCAGCCTTGTCTCCTGCAGCATTTCTGCCTAGGAACTGAAGAGCTACAGGGAAGATAAAATTGTTAGGTGGGTTAAAAACTGGCTTGGCCACTGCTTTTTGAGCAATCAGAGGCTCTGTGGGCAGCTCTTGACTGGTATCAAGGAGAGAGTATTAGGAATTGTGAGGGAGCTGATCCTGTTTGGAGTCTGGAGCAGTGACCAGCATGATGGGACAGAGCACAGTTGTAGATGACACTGAATTGGAGTGTATCATTGATCAACTCAATGTTCAAGGTCCAGTCCAAACACATACAGAGCTAAGCATTATCCATACATTTATACATTTGAAAGTGTCTGGACTCAAACATCCAATGAAATGCTTGTATTTCAGCTTATCCTAACAGCAATGGATTAATGACTTTTTTATTAGTGTCACTTAATGTCAAATTGAAGCATATGCTTGAAGAACAGTGCACAGGTACACTGGCTTAAAACAGTCAGTAGACTCAGGAAAAATATTGAGAAAATAAATTTAGGTTAAGGGGGATATGTTGCTACAAGAGTGGTGATTCAGGTGAGAGGTGCTGAAAGAAAAGGAATTATACTGGAGTGAAAAGGCTAAGGAAGTTTTTTGGTTCAGGCTGTCAGAAGGAGGAGTGGAGGTGAGAAATCTGGGCTGAAAACCCTGCTGGGATCCTGGGCAGATAATCTTCCAGTTTTCAGTTTATCTCAGGAAAGACAAGCAATCTTTCCAACCTCACTGGTCACGTTTTTCTTCCTCAGTCCATCACACAATGTTCTGAGTTCTGTCTATTTAAACAATTAATGAAGCCAGAGCACATAGAATGTAGTATATTCTGGAATATTTTTGGGCTGGGGGAAAGGAATAATAATAATACTTAAATACCTATAATAGCTATATATTTATAACGAGTAGTATCTAATAGTTGTGTCAAATTTTTCCTTTCAAAATAATTTTACACCAGTGGAATGAAAAATTAATAATCTTATTTGTAATTAATCATATGCTTAATCAATAATTGATATTTTTGCATTGTTCATGCCTTAATTATTGCTTTTTGTAGCAAATAGCCTCAGAGGTGGTTACATGACCAATTAAATAAGATCAGGAGATAGAGCCATATGTGGCTTTTCTATGATTAAGCAAGAAGCCCACCAAGATAAAAAAACTCTAAAAAGTGTGTTTAATTTCCCTAGGTAAGGAAAATACAAGTGACTAAAGTAATAAGCTGGCAGATACAGCTCTTCATGGCAAATGGAAAACATATCTGTCATTAGTTTAAATACAATCATCTGTGCAAGTTCTGAAATTCTGCTTAAACCAGTTTTAAAATTCTGCTTGTTGATGAAGTGGTTGGATTTGGATGATCTCGGATTCTCAGCTGATGTAAATTGACTTTAAAGGAATTGGGCTAACTTACTCCTCCTAGGATCTGCCACATTATTGACCACAATATAATTGAGAATTGCTGTGTCCTGCATTAACATTTTTTTCCCCATAACTGAAATAACATTTTACAAATTCTTTCTTAGAAAACTTATTTCTGTTTGTTCCTTCTCCCTTCTCACTTCATCATCCAGACCCAGAGTGCTGAATTTCTCAGTACACAACTTCAGAATCTCTCCTTTATCTGTATGTTTTGAGGTAGTTGACTTCATTAAGTATTTCCTCTCCTGCACCAGTTTATAGAAGCTATTTATCACTGAAACCTTAGGGGAAATCATTATGTTGGCTGCCTTTCAAGAAGCATTGGACACTGCTCTGTCTGATTCAATGAAGATCAGCTGTTCTTTTCCTTTTTTTCTCCTTTTCCTAAAGCTCTTTGCTTTATTGCTTTATTCTGTTCTGAAAACAATGAAAGCCTTTCGTGCCATCAGGCTCTCGTTAGCAGATAACACAGTTGAAATTGCAGAATATTAGACATTCCACAGGGATGAAGGATAGGCTAAAAGAGGACATTGTCAGAATGAAACCAATAATCTTCAATCTTGTGTTACCTTTTATAATTGCATTTTTATTGACTTGTTCAGAAAACACATTCATAGACCTGACAATTGATGGAGTACCATGTATCAAGGTAATTGGTAGATACCACATATCATTCTTGTTTTCTGATTGTGACTCTGCTCAGCTTGGAAGGAATGTCATGTAAAATACATTGCCACGAGTTCTTTTGTGATCTATGAGGAGTTTTTTGATTATATGTGTTTGGGTATTTTTGTGGTATTCAGGGGGAGAAAAAGGGAAGAAAAGTGCAATCATTTAAATGGCTAATTTTGATTCTGTCCACTTTTGAGATGGAGTTTTATTGCTCAGCCACTGACATTCCCTAGTAGGTGCCAAGAGTGTGAAGAATATGCTGCTGTGTCATATTGCTGGTATTTACCTGTATGAAATGACATCACAGGCCTTGGGACAACTCTAATTCACAGTGAAAGAGAGTTGCAAAACTTTGTCATTTATCACTGACCTACCAGTCTGTTGACCTGGATGTTCTCAGGTTTTTGAAATTGGTCATTGTAAGTCATATGAGGCCCTCTCCTGGTAGTCACCTAAAATATAATGCAAGAAGCTGTTAAAAGAAAAATAGGGAAGAGATTGTAATCAGGATGCCTTTAAAATTTTTATCTTGTGTAATTCCAATGCTAGGGACTAAGCAGTCAATAACCATTCTTTTAATATGATATATATGATATATAAAAAATATTTATCCCACAACAGTGCCAAAATGACAGATTTTTACCACTCAAAATATGGGGGTTTCTTCCATATGCTGTTTTTTAGAAGTTGTGTCCTGTAAGGTTTCTGGGATTGTCAGCTGTTGATGTTCTTGTCATGTTTTTCCTAGGTGTACATTCCAAGCAGAGTTGCTCTTGTGCTTCACACCACGGACATCCCAAAGTGAAGTTCTCTGTAACCACCACAGAAGAAGCAAGTCACAAAGAAGTGCTGATACACTGTACTAGTACTAAGTATAACAAAACTTGCTCTAAGGAGGCTTTCTGAGGCTGAGTATAGTAATATTAGGTGTTTAAAATGTAAGATTAATAATCACATGTAATTGCAGAGCTCTTGACTTGCTAGACCTTCTTTTGAGGAAGCTTTACAAAGAAGCAGAAAGGAAAAGGTTGGGTTTGTAGTTCTAGTAGTACAAAATTACACTTAAGGTGTTGCAAAGCAGCAGGTATTCTCAATTAAATGGTTGTTTACAGAATATTATCAGGAATGATAAGAGTGTTCCTGCTCTAAAGTTTGTAATTTCTTATAATCCTCATTTTGATAGCGAATTCAAACATTCATTATGTATTAATGCTTCTTACTAAAAGTAAGTAGTTTGCTTAAATGAAACAGAGGTTTTTGGCTAAAAGGCAGCCTTAATGGTTTGTGGGACCTAATTTGAGGCTCCTCTTCTTCAATGAAGTCTAACATGGAATTAGAAATGCTTATCCAAATGGATGAGAAGGTCCTCTGAGAGTCTTGTACTTTGCCATGTTTTATTTAATTACAAATACACAAAAACGCTAGGCAGCAAAACGAGCAGGCTGATTGAGTGGGGGCCTGCTGATGCTATTGTGTGTGCTGGTTATCTGCTCCCACCCAAATCACTTAGTCTGAGCATCTCACTGGCTAGAGATGGACAAAAATGACACAACTGTTTTATTTAGATCACTAAAATGTTCAGTGAGAAGCATACTTTGGTCTTAATGCAACAATACCACACTGGAAGAGGTACTTCAAGTGTAGTTCTTCCCGCTGCATATATTTCACTAACATCAGGACCTTGCAATACTTATTTCACTACTTCCAGAAGCTGCCTTTCAGCTTGGAACATGATGATGTTCTTGCACTTTTATAACTTTTGAAACATTGCTTCTTGTGAAGAAGCAGTCTCAAAATTCAGTGATCAAATTAAGGTGGTTCCTTTTGATTAAAATTAAGATAGTTAATTATTGGAGTGCTGCTAAGATAATTCAAGTGAGTTTATTCAGAAGCTACAACTTTTTTGTAAAGAGTAAGATTTTGTATATTTGAAAATGTATTGCAGAGTATTCTGGAAAATTAATACCAAATTAACGAGACATGCTTTATTTTGTTCCATTTATTTAAAAACATCTTTGAATTGGTTCTGAAATGAATGTCTTTTGTACCAATCTGAATTTTCTAACTTTTAAAGTAGCCAAAGAGGAAGATGTCCGTGACCATTTCCAAGTTATAATTTTACCCAGTTTCCTTTGTGAACCATTGTGTAAACTACTGAATACTTGGTGCCAACACTGACAATCCATTCACAGTTCTTGGAATGCTTACTTCTGGCTTACTTCTTAAGCAAAATAAGGGATGGAATAATGCAGCATGATGGAAAACAGTCTTTTGCAGAGTTCACACTGAAAGGGCTTTGTGAACATCCCCAGTCTGATATGTTCTGTGTGGCAGAGAACGTTATATTGCAGTTGAGTACCATAGGATCATGCTTCATTTTCCTCTGCACCAGTTTGATCATTGTTTGGTTGTGGGCTAATAAAAGCATTCCTGTTACGCTATGACTTTAAATAAAATATACTGAACTGTTTTAGCAACTGGAACTGATTATCTTTTTTTTTTCCCCCCAGATTGTTTTCCTTGTAGTGAAATAACGAGCAACTTCTAATACGTGTTATATTTACACTGTATTTATCTAATATGTTTTATAGGGTGGGTTTTATTTTTTTTTAATTTTATTTTACTGGCACAAGTTTCAGGTTTCAAAGTGTAATGGCAAGCGTCTCTGTCAACCCTTTTTTCAAGAGAAGGAATAAATGTATGATGTGAAGTATAAACTGTAAAATCACATGCAAAATAAACTCTGAGGAGGAGAAAATAAATGCATATATGGTTTCATTCCTTGCATTGTAAAATGATTTTACAGCAGTCTTAACACTGAAAGATTAGATTTTGCTCCATCCTAAAATCAGGGACTTGTCTTGGTCGGAAGCCTTCTTAATGAGATTGGTAGAATATTTGACTTATGCATATTTTCTTTAACATAATGATAGATTAATAAAAGTGAACGACAAAATTTGCAAGGTGAACATGTAAGCATAGAAAGCATAATAATTAGGGCTTTTTGGAGCCCACCTCTGCATTTAAATGGTGAGTATGCTACTGCCTGTCTTTTAAGACTGGGAAATTTTCCCTTTCAACACTCATGGAAAGCCAATTTTTTCCTCCTGCTCCTTGAATATTGATGGATTATGAAAAGAAGTTCAGCTTTCACCTTCCTTCTCGTGACACTCTGCAACCAAGGCCCCTCCTTAGAGTCATGCACTGAGGTTGTCACCATGTCTGGTTGAAGCCTGGCACATTCTGAGAAGCAGATGAGCTCCAGAGCTTTTTTGCCTGGCCACACCTCAAATCAGCACTCCTCAGCTCCATCAGTAAGTGGTCTCTGGTGATCTATCCCAGGGCACAAAGCTTTCCACAGATATTCAGACACAGTGAAGGATAAACTCTTTAGAGATGACCTCTTAGTGTACAGGACTGATAAGGATTTATATTTCAAGGTTTGGAAATGCAGACTTCCTTGTCACCTGGGAATTCTTGCTATCCCTGGCCTCAGAAGTTGCTGTTCCACAGTTTCTCTAACATATCATGAAAATTCAAGGCCACCTTCACCTGCCAGTTTATCTAAAGAGTCAGGCTGACCTTCCCTCTGTCTTGCACTGTGTGTGTGAAGGGTTCTTTGCCCTTAATTAAAGTTATTCTCCAGACCAGGTGGTTATTGTGATAAAAGGCAGGCATCCACTACACTGGTGTGTTCTATGATATGAGCAGTGAGTTTTAATTTCGCCACTATTTTCTCCTCCTCCCACAACTCAAGCTTTACTATCCTGAGGTTTTGTTTTTGTTTTTTTTAAGATGAAGAATGGAGCCATTATTTAAAATTGGTGAGTACTTCTGGAAAACAAATTTAATTGGAAAAAACTCTTCAATCTTTCTCGGTTTTTATCTGAGAAGTTTTTCTTGCTCACTCTACTCGATTTAGTAAAGACTTTTTTAACCATGTTCTCTAAGACAGGAATGTGGTGCTGGTAATACCCTGCCAAAGGGAAAGCAGCTGTGTGAACAGTAAGATACCAGATAAACAATTGTGTGGTGCTTGCAGATTCTGCAAGGTGATATTTTTGTGTATTATTCTGTCAGTCACAATTCTGTTTTCAAATGATGCTTTAAGCATCTTAAAGTAGTTTTATCTTCCCCATTTTTTTCATGACACCGGGTTCTTAACAGCCTGTTAAAGGTTAAAGGAAGAACTTCCTGTCTATTTGAATCTCATTTCTCAGAGCTTAAAAGTAACCCTTTAGTTAAGTAGTAAAGAGTGAAAATTACTGAATGAATAGCAGAAATTGTTTCCTTTGACTTAAATAAATGTGGACATTCTCTTCAGGATACATTGAGGTGTATGGTTTGCCTGCCTTCTGCTACCTAACTTAATTTTCTAGGAATTTACGTATTCTGCATTTAAGTATTTTATCACTGACTGATGTTTCCAAATGGGGCATGTTGATGTTGTTGACCTACCTCCACAGAGGTGAAGCAGTGTTTTCCATATTTTCATGTATCTTTCCTTACCTGGGATCCCAGTTTCAGAAGAATCAGCCTGTAAGTGATATCTTTTTAACAAATTATTTGAACTGTTTTGCCAAGGAAGACTCTGCACATGTGTGTGTTTTCACACCTCAGAGTTTATGGTGCAAGTATTTGGAAGGGGTTGAGGGTGTAATTTGCTGTGATGGAGAGCTGTTCCTTATGCCAATCTTACTTTTTAATTCTGTTTGGTCTCCCAGATTATCTAGAGTTGGTTTCAAATTCTTGAGGAGAAAAGCAGCATCCTTCTGAAAGTTTCACGAGCATTCAAGAAAAGAAAGGAAACCCAAAAGTTTTGGTCACGTTTGCCTTTATATATGAAGAATTTTATTTTTTTTTCTTCATGAAATGTTTTCTTTAAGTAGGCTTTTTCAGTTTTTGATTTATGTGAAAATAAACTGCAGTAATAGTGATGGGCTGACATATGACAGCTCTTCTTAAAAATAATTATATAAGTTGTTGGGTAAAAATAACTCCAGTTGACTACCTTAAAAATACTCTGCTTATGGAAAGGTAGAAACAAAAGCTAATTTGACTCATTAGATGAGACATATTATTCATGCCTGTGAGTACAATATGTACCCTGTAAATATAAATAAGTCTTGGCTATTCATGGTAAATTAAAGCCTAAAATACATTAGGACAAAATGTAAGAATTTGTAGGTATTGAAGAAATCAGTCTCAGCTGAGCTGATGGTTTTGCATATTTACAAAGCTATTTTGAACACTGAAAACAAAATCTAAGTGTTTAATTAAAGCAGGTCTGAAAACTGTCTTAGAAAGTTAAAACAAAGGCAATAATTTCTCAATATTAGGAGAGTATTAAAATTGATGCAGCACTAATCATCCATGCCATTTGACTCCACGTCAAATTAACTTCAAATTTTCCATATCATTAAAAGCTAGGAGGGAGCTTTCTCAGCTTCCTTGTTTTTTCTGCCTGTGCCTCACAGATGACAATTTAAATGTATAGAACAAGGACAGTCTGTTATTGAATATTCAGTGCATTAATTCACATCATCCTTTCTTTGCTGGTGGTATGAGGTTTATGACAGAATAGGTGGAGTGCATTTAGGAAGAGAGGTGTGTCTGCAAGCACTGCAGAAGCCAAGCTGCCAGTGCTGTAATGGGTGTCGTGGTTTAATCCCAGGCAGCCAAGCCTGAGGCAGCCTCTTGCCCACTGCCCACCAGAGGGATCAGGGAGAGAATCAGAAGGGTAAAAGCTGGAAAACTCATGGGTTGAGATATAGACAGCTTAATAGAAAAAGCAAAAGCTGTGCACACAAACAGAGCAAAATAAAGCATCCATTCCCTTCTTCCATGGTTGGGCAGGTGTTCAGCCATCTCCAGGAGATCAAGGTCCCATTGCACATAACAGTGACTTGGGAAGATAAATGGCATCACTTCAAACATCCCCCCCCCCTTCTCCTTCTTCCCTCTGCCTTATACAGTGAGCAGGATGTCACATGGTCTGGAATATCCCTTCAGGCACTTTGGGTCACCTCTCCTGGCTGTGTCTCCTCCCAACCTCCCAGGCACCTCCAGCTGCCTCACCAGTGTGGCAGTATGAGAAAGGGAAAAATCTTTGGCCCTTTGTAAGTCCTGCTCAGCAATAACAAAAACCATCTTTATGTTATCAACTCTCAAATCCAAAACCAGCAGGACTTGGGGGCAAGCACCCAGCTGTCCTGGGGTACTGGGTCTGGTGGGGCAGATTCATGCTAAAATAGTGTGGATAAATCAGTGTTTTGGCTGTTGCTGAATGGTGTTTGTGCAGTGTGAAGGCTTTCATACCCTGTCCTCACTCACCCCTTGCTAGGGAGTGCCTGGACATCTTCCTGCTCATGGAAAGTTGTGAATGAATTCCTGTTTCTGCTTTGCTTGCTCATGTACCTTTTGCTCTCCCTGTTGAAGTATTCTCACCTTCCTTCTATTCCCTAACCATCCTGGAGGAGAGGAGGCTAAGCAAGAACCTTGGGAGGGTGTTTGGTTGTTTGCTGGGATCAACCCAGCACCTCCAGATAAAACTGAGTGAGCTCTCCACCTCAGAAGGAAATTGGCTGGCAGGAGGAAAGTAGGTGAAGGCACTTGAAGTAATTTGAAAGTCATTTGAAATAAAAGGGAGGAGATATATCCCAACTTTCCTTAGCTGCCCTTCACAAAACACTGAGTGTGTATCTTGTGTTTACTTGGATTGTAGAGTGAGACAACTGGAGTAGGTTAATTTTCCTTCTATTCAGGTATCACCTGTATGGTGGAACAGTCTATATATTCACTCCATTTCATGCTAGAAGTTCTTGGACCTGTTCTTTTGTAGTAGTAGCAAAATTATTATTATTATCCCTGTAGGAAAGTGTAAAAATATTTTTCTACTTCAAAATGGAAGTAAGTTCTAATGTAAAATCTTTCATAAAATTTTATTCATTATTAAACGGGAGGATGGGAAGCTGCTGGGGGAAGACTACCTTCTGGTTCAGTGAAGATATGGAAAATTACTGAAACATTAAATGAAAACCTGACCTTTAAAATGCATGGAATTTTAACCATTACTTCTGCACAAAGCTCCTTTCAGCTGTTGACTGCTGCTTCTGGGTTTATGTTGTTTTCTTTGTTCATAGCATTGGTTTTAGACCAAAGGCAACACTGAGTCTTTCTGTGTTCTGTAACCTGTGTCACTGCTACCTATGAATATTTGAGGCAATCCCAATTTTCAGTCATCAGTCAAGGTGAGTTTAACCTTGCTTTGGGAGTTTCTAGGTTGGAGATAATAGGAGAGACTGAAGATGCTTCCGGGTTTTGTTAAATGCCACTTAAATTCCTGACTTTGCAATGCCACTAATAACTTTAAATCTTTGATGCATGTCATTGTCAGGAAACTATGTCAGCTAGCCCTATGCAGCACTAAAAAAACCATGTCTTTAGACTGGCATGAGAAAGCAAATTATGCAAGCACATCATGTCCAAAACTGAAATGAATTTTTCTATCCAGGTTTGTTTATCTGAAGGGACCTAGTGTTGATCACTTCATGAAATGGAGCAGACGAGCTGTATAGCATAGAGAACAGGTTTTTGTGAAAAAAAAAAAAAAAAAAAAAAAAAAACTATTTTCCCAGGGCAAAAATTATTCCAGGATTTGAAATACAGGTTTTTTGGGGTTTTTTCCATGAAAAATATTGGATTATGACAAGTGAGCATTTTCATAGGAAGAGATTTGTCAAAAAACCCTTCCAGAACAGTCCTATAAAAATACTATTCAAAATCAATGCTTCCATTATGTGCAAAGCATGGACACTCACAGCTTTAACTCTGTTTGTGTATGCAGTGGTTAAAGGGGGGTTTTCATTAAATTCATTGCGTAGTTTAATTATTGTGCCATTTTTATGGGGGAAAAAAAGATTTTTAATAATCATGTAAAGTGATAGGGCTACTGAGTTGGTTTTTCATAGGCCTCCTTGAACTTCTATAACTCCAGTCACCTGTGTAGCTTCTGCCTGGTGCCTTTTGGGGGGCTTGGCAGGCAGTGGTTTGGCCAAGCTGCTGCCTTCAACATCTTTTTACCCAGGTGGGCCAGGCTGTCCTGATTGTGGTCCTTGCACAAATGCTGGTCATGCCAAGCAATGACCTGTACTGGGGAACTTATTTTGTGGAAATACAACTCTAGCATGGCATAAGCTGCTGAGATCTGTAGCTCAGGCTGGAAAATTGACTCTTTGCTCTCTGAGATGGACATCTCAGTCTCCCTGCAACCTGTCAGTAGGGCTGAGTGCTGCATTCAATATTTGTGTTTGCTCTAGTTGTGCTATTACCCAGAAATAACTTTTCCTTCTGTTTTTCAATAACCTTCTGGATCCACCAGCCCCTGGTCCTCAAGCTTATCAGACAAGTGCAATGCAATTCCTCACACTCCTAGATTCACACAGTGGACACTTCTTTATGACAATTAACTCCATTTTAAAAATTCCCAAGGAATTCTGTAATGCAACTGTTTAGAAGCAAGCTGAAATGATTTGCCCAACTGGGTAGAGCTGGTACGAAACATGAAAGGAGCAAATGTCCAGGAGTTATGCATCTGCTGCTGCTATAGAAGCTCTCCCCAGGAAACACTTGCCTTGCACTGCTTGTTACAGTGGCTGATTGTAATAGTCCCATTTGAGCTCGAGTGGTGATACACACCTTGTTATGTAAAACACTCTGCTAGGTTGTTTAAACATGAAAGGTAATTGCTGATTTCTAGCTGGCTGTTGCTTACAGGAAGACATTCCTGTGACTGATTATATACACTGACCTTTGGTATTAACAGCCTTGATGGGTTTCAAGTCATGGTATGCTTTGATGTGAAGCATAGCTTTCAACCTGTCCTGTCTGCTTTTGCTTTTACCTGAACAGAGCTTGTCAATCTTCCTGTTTATTCTGGACAGCATAAGCAGGTGGCTGGTGCTCCCTGCAGAGCCCAGCCACATCCCAGGACTCAGCCCTATGTGCCTCTGTTTTCTTTCTATTGCATCAAGCTACATGGGTCTTCTGAGCAGCCCTTGTGTCTCTATCCCTTCCTATTTTTCTGTCTCCCACCCCAGGGAGGTGGAGATCTTGATGTACAGGTATTCACAAGGGTTTGGGCCCATCAAAAGATTTATTAAAGACAAATCTCTCAGGAGCTTGGAGACACAGGGAAATGCAGCACAAACAAATGCATTGGCCCATGTTTTACTTTATCCTTAAAGGTCCAGTTTCTATCTCCTAACTTCCCCAGATTTTACAGACTCTGTCACCCTGGTCTGGGGGCTCTTTCTCACGGCTGTTCTTGATCTGAAAGGATCAGTAGTAGTGTTTCAGCTGTTGCCTTCACAGCAATGACTGGAACAGGTGTGAGCTGCAATCAGAAGGGTGCAAATAAACCACCTTCAGCTTCTTAAATTTATTCCTCCATGTCATCTGCTGAGCAGTGC
This sequence comes from Serinus canaria, assembly GCF_022539315.1. Classification (NCBI taxonomy): domain Eukaryota; kingdom Metazoa; phylum Chordata; class Aves; order Passeriformes; family Fringillidae; genus Serinus; species Serinus canaria. Next base: position 7,663,317 of record NC_066313.1, read on the forward strand.
TTGTATGTTGTAGTTTGGGAATTTTCCCCATGAGGAAAAATGGTAAGTCTGAGCATGTCTTTGCATATATCTCAAAGTTACTTTTGTGTCCCGCACATCTTCATTTTGCAAAGCTGATATGTGGCAGATGACTTGCCCAGAATTTGAGAGAATCACTCCAAAAACTCACCAGGTCCAGCCTATTGCATTGAGGGCAGCAAAGCAAAGGATGAAGACATGAAGGGTTTGTGATGACACATCACCTGCTGAGGTTGCTCTGATGCCCAGTGTATGAGTGAGGGTGAGTTAATGTGAATCCTCCTGCAACTGCTGGATTGGTACAATCAAATTCACCCTCTTCCCATCTCTTTTAGGGGAACCAGTCATGTCCATACCAGTATGCAGGCACTGTCTGTGCTCCAGGGATTATAGGTGCAATGCCATGAACTCAGGTGACAGAACGACCGAGGCAAACAAGGACATGAAACATCAAGTGTGCCTCACATACACACACAGTTTAGTGTTTAACTCCAGTTCTTACTGGAATTGATCAGCTGCTCACCTCATCTTTCACAGTGGCTGCTGCTGGCAAAAGACATGAGGAGCCAGCATCAGGTACATGTCTGATAATCCTCTTTCTGGGCAAGGCAGGTTTCTTTGCGGATGGAGGGCACATGATAGAGGAATCAATGTGGAGCACAGATATATCTCTGGTAGGTGTCTCTTTCTCCTGCTTTGAAATCTTCTGTTAATGTATCTCTGTCACAGGAACATGAGTAATTTGGCCTTATTTTTAAGTACACATTCTGCAATATTTTGTACCCACTTCTTTTCTGCATCTTTAAGTCGCATCATTAGCAACAGCAACCTACTGTTGCACAATATTTCCACAAATTATTCTGCTTAATTAACCAAGTGATGTGTAATAATGCTATGTGACATTTTTCTAGCAGTGTTACCTAAAAGGCCTGAACCTCTTAAAGTGATAACAGGAAAGTGGTAGTTGAGTTCAGAAGGATAAATGTGCTGCAAATTGTTTGGTAGCCCTGCAAGTCTGTGTTGACAGCAGTGGCTCAGATCAGAGCAGTTCTGTGCAGTTTTGAAGTGAGTCCCTGGATGGTCTTCACTTACCAAACTTTACTCAGTTTCCAGATTTATTGTGGGACAGAAAGTGTAAATTCTTTAGAGGTGGAAAGAAACAACAGCCTCTTCTCCAAAGGCACTCTGGATGTCCCTTGGTGTGTTGTTTTTAGACCTCCAATGTTTCCGCTTGCTGCCTCTGTCCACTGCAAGGACTTCCCATGTGCATCTAATAAATCTTCCTGTCAGGAAGCTTCAGCATAGAAGGTAAGATTGTCTTTAATCCAAAGCACACTGCCCAAACTACATGGAATAGCACTGTGAGGAGCTGAGCAGCCACTTTGATCTCTTCCTAAAATATTTGCTAACACAGATGTAGCATAATAGGCCAGCAAGACTTTACTGTTGTCAATCCCTATTCCTTGACTTAAACCTTGTTCTTTATGTAACACTGCAAAGCAAATTAAAGTCATAGAAATGTTTCTGAGACTGTTTACACAGAGCTGATGTTGTGAATCTACAATTATTTTTGCAGTTATCTTAATGTAGCTGTTACAGCATAATAACAGCCTTTAGTCATTGTTTTTCTGCCTGCTATGGCAAATAATGTGCTTGTCTAATGCAACAGAAACTGCAGTCAGTAGCAAAATCTTTAATATCTAATTTACTAGACCTTATTTTGCACTTTTTCATCTGAAATGCAGATTTATAAATTGAAGCAGTGCATGTAACATTTCAGTGAACGAAATCATTACCAACAGGATGTTTGGATGGCAACTGTAATTTGGCTTGGGAGGGTTTTTTAGCTGGGACTAATTTGTCTTTATGTGCCAGAAGATTTTTAAAAGCTAACAAGTTTTATGGTGGTGGTTTTTTTTTAATGTGAGAAGGGGTTTAATTTATATAGCAGCACATAGTGGAACACTTTTCTCCCCTCACTCTCTGGACATTCCCTGGTTCGATCTTAGGCTACTTCACCTGAGGGTTACCCTTCCCACTGGTACAGCCATAAACTCAAAATCAGGAGCTGGTTCTCAGTCTTAGAGTTTGGTGCTTCCTGGTGCCACAAAAAAACACCTGAAGGGAACCCCTAAGAAAGATGGAGAGGGACTATTAACTATTAAGCATGTAGTGCCAGGACAAGGGGGAATGGCTGCAGAATGGAAGCAGGTTTAGATCAGGTATCAGGAAAGAAGTTCTGTGTTGTGAGAGTGGTGAGATGCTGGGAGTGTTGCCCAGGGAGGTTGTGGCTGCCCAAGGCACAGGACAGAAGTGTCCAAGGCCAGTTCTGATGGGGCTCTGAGCAACCTGAGATAGTGGAAGCTGTCCCCTGTTCATGGCAGGGGGAATGAGATGATTTTTTTAGTCCCTTCCAACCCAAAGCATTCTATGATTCCATTATTACATTCACACAAGGGATCATGGGGGATGATTTTCATCTTCAACAGAAGCTTAGAAGTAAAAGTGATCCAGGCCCATGTGACAGATCTGCCACAAAAGGGCATTTCAGGATGGTCATTCACTGCTTCCAGAGCTTCCAATGCATTTGCCTCACTAAAATATTCCTTAATTGAAGTAGTGAAAAAAAGTCCACCTGTGAGCTGGATGGGATGAACACTGCCCTTGATGCTGTTACTCTCATTCCAGTCCTCCAGGAAAATTCAGTCCTCAGTTTCCATAAAAATCCAGCAAGAACTTTAAATTAGTTTCTCCTCCTAACCAGATGTCAGTGTCTCTCTGGGTGAATAATTGATTATATTTTTTGGGATTTTTCAGCACACTGATAATATACAAATATTTAAGAATCATATAAGCAGTTCTTATTTTTTGCTGCCAAGGTAAAACAATGTTCTGTAATGCTTGAAACATTTAATTTGGTCCAATCATCATTTTTGGACTTCTTGGTCTTAATGTACTTGGGGAACTGAGCAAGGTGGACCTGAGCTCCTTGATCCTGAAGACGGGAAAAGCCAGACCAGATCTTTGCCATGACCTTCAGTGGAAATGGCACTAAAGCACCACTTTCTGCTTTTAGGAATACCTGGCCCACTGTGACTGTTCTGTCTCTCCTTTCTAAGGCTGTTTTGTCTCCATAAAAAGGACATGTGTACATTTCTGGATGTGTGTGTGCCCTGTGCATGTGCACACAAAATATATTTCTTATTCTTCTCTTTAAGTGCAAGATTGCATCAATACTTGCCAGATTCCATCTGTTATAGGGTCAGGAACATCTCCTGTTTGTATGCCTGAACAAATCTAACACAAAAGTTCTGGTTTACTTAGGAAATTCCTAGACATATATGCATAACTAATAAACAATGAAAACTTTCTTAACACATCAGAAGATTGTTCTTTTACAGAGATTTTGATTTTTTTTTAAATTTTTTTAGGAACAGGATTAAAAGACTGATCTTCCTCTTGTGGAATTCTGCTAATGGGCCTCTTTTTTTTTATAGGCTCTACATTCATTAGGGAAAATATACAGACAAGCAAGTATGCTTGTATATTTATTTCACATTAACTATATTTATTTAAATATTAAGTGAAATTGTTGCCCTGACAACTTGCTAAAGCTGCCACCGAGTCTCTGTAATCCTGAATGCTCTTGCTAAAGTGGTTTCAGTGCTATTTGTTTCTTCAGTAGATTCTATTGAATCTCTCATTGAACTGGGTTCCCTTAAGGAAGTCAATGGGAAAATTCTGGGATCACCAATTCTAGGTTGGTGGGAACTATTATATTTCCTCCTTAAAGCTGTGGTTTTGTCTTTGTCTTCACAGAGATGTAATTACCAGGACTCTGATACTTTAGCATCAGAATTGCATGAACTGGAGAGCAGGATTCAAGTCTCAGTATACTGAATTTGAAGAAGTGTTTTAATATTGTAAATTTGCCCAAAAAATTTGCCTTCCTCTCAAGCTGCCTATGAATTATGAAATAGAATTTGAGTTCCTACAGTTCCTGAGATATAGATATAGGTATCTCAGCCAAATAATAATCATATAATAAGAGCTGATAATGACTGGCAAACTATTTCATCTTTTTTATTACTTTGCCTTCACCATCAGTACTTTTGCTGCATCCCCAATCTGCTCTGCTGTGATTTACCTTGTTATTTCATTGCAAGCTCTCTCATGGAGCTCCCAGAATCCCTGAAATTGTTGTGCCAGTTATCTCATATTGTTTGATAACCTCCAGCCAACTCCCCAGGCTCAGAATTTGTCTCTCAGGTTCTTGCTTTCAGGATTGGTAGTGCCCTTGGATGTTCCTTTAGCCCCATGGAGCTTTGGCCTGAGGACCCTTTGGTGCTTTCTGATCTGGTAATTATCCCATGGGAGAATAGGGATGCACAGGATTGTGCAGAAGTGAATCAGCCAAATGAACCTGCAAAAGGATTCACGGGGTGCACCTGGGTCAGGGAGGGGCTGCCATGCCCCCCCCCCCCTTGCTTAATTGAAGGATGCCAGTGAGATAAGAGCCTTAAAGAGGAATATATATCTTATGCTTTTTATTTTGTGTCCCTTTTCCCTTCAGGACTGGGGAGCTCAGTGTGATGTAGAAATGATGCACAGATATGCAAGGAATCACTCTGCCTGACGGATATCAAATCACACTGCACCTCCTACTTCTTGTCTTTTGAAAAAAAATCCCTGGAATTACTCTGTAGGAAGTGCTGCATGAGCTCATTTAAGGTCAATGAAAGCAGTCATAGTACTGTCAGAGTTGCCAAATCCAACCCAGGACATTTATTTTCTGGCTCCCTTTTGCTTACTGTTTGCCAATTATAAATGTATTTTCCCCCTTAATTATTGAAAAGTGCAAATGCTTTTATGCTCTCCTGATTTATATATATTTTTAAATTAAATTTTGAAGGACTGTGGTGCTTATGATGAGAGTTAAACATATTTCATATCTTAATAAGCCTATTTTTATATTATGCTGCTTGAACTACAGTCATGCTAAGGAATGGAGAGGAGGAAATAAAATTAATGGGTTACTCTTGAAGTAGAAAAAATTATTCATTTTTGATAAAAGATCTTTTTGATAATTTACTCTTGACTTCACTACTTGATTTATCTCATCTTCACATTAATTTGTTTTTAATTTTTTTCCCCTCTGAGGTTTTTTAGCTCCAGTAACAGCTCTGAGATGGTTTTCTTGATGGACTACAAAATTTAACATTTTTGAACTAAAAAAGAAAAGGGCTTAAACACTTGAGCTCACAAGCCATATAACTTTCATGTAACAAACTAGAAATTCAGCTTTCCAGTCTCTTGATTTAAGATGCTGAAATTTGATTATTTAGTTCTCCTACTCCATCTAGAGTAGATATGAACTAAAGCTGCTTGGCCTCTTCCTTGTTTTCCCTCAGCTGTGTCATTTTTTCCTCAAATGCTCCCAGTACACCTCCCTAAATCCTTGTTAAGATGTTAGCCCATGGAACATCAGTGTTATTACATCTCAATGTTCTCAGCACATGTGTTTTTATCTCATTTGCAGCCTGTTGCTGTGCTTTCAGAATGAACTAGGCTGAATTTAGTCAGAATTGGTCAGAATTTAGCAGTCCTTGTAGAGCAGCTGTGTTATTTAATGGAGATTCCAGGTATTAGTTTCACTTCTGCAATGATTTTAAGGACCTAAGCCACTACTTAGAGCAAATACAGAGAGAATAGAATGAAAGGGAAAACAAAGAGGCAAATGAAATGAGGGAAAAATAGAGTAATTGGAAACATTGAAGTTAACCAGGACAACAAGAGTTTTGTGGACAATGGACTGTACTTAGGACTGTGGGTGAATTAGAAGAAGTAAAGGAGGACACTTTCTGAATTAGTTGACTGAAGGTGACAGGTCACTAATTGAACCTACTTAAATCAAATGGTAAAAATCTTCTATCATATCCTTTGTCAAAATTTAAAAAACAACCAAATGAAAAACCACAAAAAAACCCAAAAACCAAAAAACAGCCCAATCTCCCCTTGACCTGAAAAATCAACCAAAAAAGAAGAAAAAATAAAAACCTAAAAACCAAACAACCAAAAAATCCCTAAAAAAACCCAAAAAAACCCAAAACCAAAATACCAAACCTAAAACCAAAGCACCTGAAAACAGGGAGGAGAGTTAAATTGACTTTGGCAGATCAGCTGGAGTTATTGAAAGAAGGAAAATCATAGCTCTGTATGTACCCTGGAGAAATTCCTGCTACTTTCCCCCAGTGCCTGTTCAGTTCTTCCTTCTGTTGTTTTCATCCACCTTTTTCCCTGACTGTCCCAAAACAACAAGAGGTGATTCCCAAACAGCAGCTGAGAGGCATCAGAACACCTGCCCAGGCACAGACTGGCCAGGTGATGGTCCAGAGCAGGTGGCTGCAAGGAGCAGTTTTAGCTGAGATGCACAGTCTGTGCCTTCATGGATGATGGATCACATTTGATCCAGTTATAAATAAAATAAGCATTTTCCCCCTTTACTAATCTCCTGTGTTTGTCTGGGTTGGCAGCAACACAGCACAAATCAATTGAGATTCAATAGGAACACTGGTTCTTTCTTCTTTACTAAGAAATATTACTTGATGTACAACAGTACTGACTAACCCCTCTCTAGAAACATAAATCTGATAGTTTTTAGTAAATTTATCTTCTGCTAGAGTTGAATATAAAAGTCACATTGTCCTACTACAATTTTATTTTTTAGTGTATTCTACTTCTTTCTCACTTGTTATCTTTGCACCAATAAGTTAACAAACTTTGTATCAAAAGGTGTTTAAGCTGTAATATTTAAAAGATCCTTATTTTCATCAGCTTACAAGTTCTTGATCAACAGCTCACATATATGGCATATCCATCTTTAACATTTTCTTCTTTGAGTACCATACATGGTGAATTTGGTTTTTGAAGGGCTAATATTTAACAGAAAGCCCAACCTAACTTTAAGTTCTTTTGAAGAAACTGATACCTTAACTCTGTGTTGTTTACATTCAAATATTTTTTAAAGCTCTGCTACTCAAAAAGAGCAATTTTTGTTGCTATTTAGTAATTCTTCCTAATTTGTGTGACTTTCATTCTTATTTAAGGTTGTTTAAGAAAATAGAACTTTTTGCCCTTTCCAGGTGCTTACAGCCCTCAAATGTTGCATATTTCATTAACACACGCACACTTTCTTTTCCACACTTTACCTTTTAGTCAATTCTTGGCCAAATAGCACATTTGCAGTGATTTTTTTGTCCTTCATTGTTAATTACTAACTGAGCAATCGCTGATGATGTTCCAATTTTCTGAGATATTTGGTGGATTGGAGTTATGTATGACATTTAAAGCACCTGCCCTGGATTCTAGGATCTTCTAGGATATGCTGTGGTTGGAATAATGAATGCAAATGTGAAGGAGGAAAAAAAAAGGAAGGCTGTTCCATATCATAGCTTTTTCAGTCTTGGCTTTTGCCTTTTAAGTCATTTTTCTACTTCCATGAAGGAGAGAGATGAGCTTTGCAGCTTGCTCTGGAAGGTCAATGGCCCGAGGCTGCTCCGAGGAATGAGCCCAGCACTGAGCCTGCCTGCATGGCAAACCCTGCTCACTGCTGCTCCCCTGCCTCTGGCCACAGCTGGAGCTGAGAGGGCTTTTCAGATCACAACAAATGTCTTAGGTAAGGCAACTTTCCCTGCAAACCTCCAGCCAGTGTATACATCTCCTGGAGGAGTGGTAGTGTTTTCACAGAAAAGCAAAAAGGGCAGGGGGGGGGAAGAAAAAAATCCTCCAGTATGTGCCCTTTTGTATTATTTTCATAATTCAAGTTAATGAGTTGCATTTTTCAAATTCATTTTAACCTTAAGTGTGTTACACCACCAGAGACAATCCTTGCCACAGAATCAGCACATATTTTCTGTCTGGCCCAAACCTCTGCTGAATTTTTGGTCCCACTTCCATGGGTATCTCTGCCTGAAAACAAGGGTTGGTAGTTGTCTATAACAGTGTTCTAGACAGGACTGCCAGGTGAAGTTTGACTCTGTGTGGCTGCTGTTTTTCAGGGGGTTTTGCCAAATGGTCAGATTTTAAATAACCCTTCAGAAGAAATGTAGGCGTAGGCAGATGTCAGCTCCCCTGGCTCAGGTGCTGGGTTTTGTCTGCTTGGACAGAATCTTTTGTCAGGTCTCTAGAAGGTGCCCCTGTGTTGCTGGCAGGAGCACAGAAGGGTCTGGTTCCACCAGCAAAAATCCGTGAACTCAATCTACATTGGACTGGAGTTTTTGCAGATCTTTAACAACTTTTCCAACCTTGTGCAGTCTATTATGTCCACTCACTCTCTGAAATCTATCCTAATCAATGAAAGGGACTCTGCACTTCTTGGGAACAGGTTTTGGCTGGCTTGCTTGACTTCCTGTAAATCTCCATAGGCTCCTGATGGAAACAAGCAGATCCATTGCTCCTTAAACTGCCAGGGAAGGAATGAACACATTGTTAGGCACAGACAATATTGGTAGATTAGTAAGCAGGAGCACCTTTTCACTTGAACTGAAGGGGAAGGCATTAAGAATTATCTGGTTTTGAATAGATTGAATTTGTTTTCTGCTTCTTTAGTGGCTTCATTTTCCAGGTGATGCTGTCACTTCACCCAATTCCAACATATATGCACTACAGAATAACAAAAAATGTCCTATTCATCTCTATTCACCTGCCTTTTTTTTTTTTTTTTGTAACTTATTGTGTAGGCAGACTTAATGAAAAAGAAGAATGCATTTCAAAATATTTTTTCTTTTCTCACAAATTTAGACAACCAAAGCAATTACTGAAAATTTTCCAGTTGTGCAGTGTGTTTGTTAGTGAGAGCTGTATTTGACCCTTGCATCAGAAGTCTAGTTGGAAAAGAGTGAAATGGTAAACAACAAAAGAAAAGTCTCCAATATCAGGTGTGTCAAAAAGGTGTGAGCTGGCTGGATTTAGATCCTACAGTTTTGAGTTTTGAATTTTACAAATGTTGAATTTTGAATTAAATGCACGTTGGATTTTAGAAATGTTTGCCTCATGCATTTTTAATGATCACATGCAGTCAGAGTGCTTAACCTTAATAGATGTCCTGGCTTTGAAACAAGTCACATGTAAGAAATGCCCTATAAATTTATAAAATAATAAACATGTGTTTGTGGGCTGTACAGTGGCAGTCAGTCTTGCCCAGTGAAAACTACAGACAGAAATTGCAGCCTTCCCACCCCTAGTTCAGCTTCACAATTTTTTAGAAGCCCAGAGAAACTGACATCTGTTTTCAGAATATAAATTATTTGCATTGCAAAGATTGCAGCAAATTGTTAAAGCATTAGAATAATCTGTCTCTTTTTTTTTTTTTTTTTCCAGTTAATCTTCTTAGTCTCTTTTAATATTGCTCATTTTGTGGTTTTATGCAGGTTTACTTTGGGGGAGAATTATTTAAAAAGCTATGTCTTAAGGTTTGTGTTAGGGTTTTTTTGTTTTGGTTTGGTTGTTTTTGGGTTTTTGTTGGGGTTTTTTGTTTGTTTTTTTTTTCCTTCTATATGTTTACAGGGTTCCTTCTTTGCTTTCTAAGAGGCAGTGGTGGTTAGAGTTTCTTTTTACCTAATTACTGTGGGGAAAAGTGGCATCTGAACAATCAGAATAGTGTTTGTTTCCTGCTTGATCTTCTGTTCCTGCTGTTTAGGCTTCACCTGGATACCTAATCCTTTTAGCAGTGCAGAAGATTATGAAGCTACAGACAAGAGATTATGGCTCCAGGTGAGGGATAAGCAGCTGATCAAATGAATGAAGGAGAAAAAGAGATTGTTTCAAGGCAAATATTCCCTACTAATTAGGGCTAGGGAGAAGAATTGAGAAGAAATGTGATTAGTAGTCTCTCTGTCTGTCTCCATAGGATTATTTTTTCCCAAGGAGTATGGCTTAATATTGTCATAAGGAATTTTATCAATTCTTCAGGAGACCAGAATTACCTGAACACCAGTACCACACTCTTGTGTCAGCTTTGTGAGTATCTGTTCTGTCACTAGTGATATATGTTTGTTTTAAGCTTCCTTTGTAGCAGAATTTCCCCAGGACAAGGGCCAAGGATCAGGAGGAAGGATCTGTCAAGGGTGAGTGGCCAGTGATTTCCATCACTTTGCTTGCAGAAATTCACATCACCCCTTCATTCTGCAGCATAGTTCTGGATTTTATTTATCTTGGCAAACACTGAGTGAAACAACCCAGCAAAAGCCTTCCTCTCTGCAGGATCACTCTTACCAAGTCATGAAGGGATGGGAACCACAGTAGCAGCCAGTGCAGTCAGGTCTGTAGAATGCTTAGCACTTTTGTGCACTCTGTGCTCTGACTTGTGCACAGAAAACCTTTCATGGCTTGTGTAAAACAAAGAGCAAACTAAGACACTAATTGGATAAATAGTCCTAGAGCTACTTCTTTCCCCACATCCTGTCCCTGAGAGGAACACATCAGAACAGAGGCAGTTTTCTGCTGGTTTTACCTGGGACCTCTGGGTTCTGCTGCAATCCAAATAAATATCTGGATTTTTTTTCTCAAGCATTTAGTCATGCCCTCCCCTCCCTTTATCTTTGCAGGAAGTCATGACCACAGTTGGAAATCAATGTTTTTTGCTGAAATTAATCCAATTTGCAAATAGAAGCAAACTGGAAAATGCAGGCCTTATTTCATCTTTGCCCAAGCTGGTGTTTGAACTTCTGCAAAGCAGTCAGGAGGTATTTTGCTCCCATGTGCAGGTTTTGTTTCTTCAGTTCTCAGAAAGCTGCAACAGGAATGGGAAATACTTATCTCCACTTCAATGGAAAAGCCAGGCTGAGGGTGCCATGGCCTGTCCAGTCTCCTGGTGTTTAACTGGTGCAGCTGAGAAGCAAACAGAGCTGTCCTGTTCTGACCCCAAGCCTGCTCCATGCCACATTCTTGGGACCAGGAGATTGTTTCTCTGTGCTTTTCCTATTCCTTGGAAAGAAAAAAAACCCTGGAATACCAACAAAGCCTGGCTCAAAGACAGCATGTGAGTTAAGTACAGAGAGAAAGAATGATTTATTGTGTGAACTGTGTTGTCAACTCAGAAAACCTCACAAATTGTTTCCCAATGTGTATGTGCAAGACTCAATTAAATGCAGGTAATTAAAAGCTCTTTCACAGAACTGACAAAACAACTTCCCTACCTGTGGAGACATTCCTTCTGAAAAGAAATTACCAGTTCCCAAACATGCTTGGGATTAAAACACAAAGTTGCTAAGCATTTTCAAGTCTTTAAAAAGGACACCCTTGATATACTTGTGACAGGTGTGCTGTTTTACAATCATTTTATTTTAATTAAGAATAAAATTCTGACATATTCCGCAGAAAATAACAGAGAACAGAGAGAAGAAATGCAAAATATTTTTTTGTTTTCAGGGATGATTTAAAGTTTTGCCACCTAGCCCAGCTGTAGGTGCACTAAGGTGAACTCAACACACAATAGACCACATGATAGCAGAGAAAATAATTTGCAATTAAATTAGGTGGCCCATGCAGTCTAATATATTCATCCTAGAAAAAAAATAGAGGGATGCTAACACTTGAGTCAGAATTTAAATCTGACAGTTGTGCTATTAATAATCAAATTCATTAGGGAAGGTATCTGCAGTATATCTGATTAATTGACTGTTGCACAATACTAGTCTTTTCCTTTTGAAGTTTTTGAAGTCAGCCAGTATTTATAGCAAAAAAAGTGCTGCTAGGGACTTTTAAGTTGTAATTAATAATTGTTATGTCCCATCATTTAATAGGCTTGTCCCATCAGTATGTTTCTTCTGTTTACGGCTTATGAGTCTGGTAATAATTAAAAGGAAAATGGTGGAAAGTAAATTAAATTCTACATTATAGAGATATTAATGGGGGAAAATACTCATTGTGTAATTAACAACAAAGGAGTCAAGTGTTCCTTTAAAAAATAAGAGCTGTGCTTCTACTGGAATATGTGAAAGAGATAAAATATGGAGTTTTAAAATAAAATTGAATCTGTCAAGTTTAGTGAGGACAGGTTTCAGGTTAAAACAATAGTTTCCAGGTGCTGTACAGGTGGGAAGGCAAAGGAGTGGAGCAAGGAAGTGACATTTTCAAGGTCAGGGCTGCAAATGCATGACTGAGATCAGCTACTTTTCTGAACCAAAAAAAAAAAAAAAATCTGTGTTTTGCTCTCTCTCATGCACTGATGCTGACTTCAGGTCCTTCCCTTGTTAAGCACATGTGAGCCCAGCTGCTGCTCAAAACTTTACCTCTGGTCACAGCCTCTGCTGGTTCCAAAGGTAAATATTTGAGTAGAGCACCTTTCCTGGGATAACTTCAGAACAATCAGTGGAGCTGCACTGATGTCTTTTCCCACCAGCTGTTACTTGGGCCCTAAAGCTGTGCATTGGGTGGAAGACACTTTTCCTGCTCTGAGGCAGAAGCTCAGGCTGCGGGTTCTGCTGATGGCCTTCCTCCATGCCTGGGTGCACCTCAGCCTGCAGATGGACAGTCCTTCCTTTCTTGTTTTTGTATTAAAAAATGCTCTCCAATTATTTTAATCTAAATTATCTTTATGCTATTACTGTTGGGAGAAAACCAGCTTGTTTCAGAGGGTGGAAAATGCTTCACTGTTCCTGTGTGGTAGCTTCTTCTGGTGAGATGGTGTTTCCTCAGTGATACAGAACAGTTGTTTGATAACTCTGTTTTACCTTTGTCCTTCTAAGCCTTATCTTATGTGAGTACTGATATTCTAGATGCTAATCTTTCTTCACAAGCTTCTTAATGTTAATTTCATTTGCTGTACCACTGAAGCTGTCAGTCCCCCAGGCAGAGATGAGAAAAGAGTCAACCCAAAACTTTTTGAGAGAGTTTTCAAGGTTCACCTTACACTGCCCTTCTGGATGCCAGAGTACCTGCTCAGCTACCAGCTCAGATGAGTTTAGATGACCTCTACCAGCTGAGCCATTTTGTTCCCCACAATATTTTTTGCTGTAACATGTTTGAATGATTTTCAATATTTCATTTAATTCCTCTAACCTCGGGGAAGTATCAGTGAGGTTTCAGAGCCCTTTGACAAGCAGCCTGAGAAACCAACACCCAGTCCATTAGCTGTTTTTTCCATTATTTTGCTCACTTCAGAGCATGACCCAGAGTCCACCATCTTCTGGCAAACAATGCTAGAAACATTTATTGATAATTCCTCTCCACACTTCTTTTCACTCCGTCCCCTGGGTTTCTACATGAGCATGGATAGCATGCATAGTTTGGCTGGGAAAGTTATTGCCCTCAGCTGCAGAGTGTAAATCAGCAACTCCTTCCATTTGCACTGGAGTTCTGCACTGTAAACTGTGTGGTTCAAGGTCTGCTTGCTGATCAGCTGAAACATCTTCGCTGCGGTGGCACTGAAAAAATTAACTGTGAGCTGTCTGAAAATAAAACATCTTGCTTGTAATTAAAGCCCCCTTTTTATATTCTTTGCTGAGTAAATCTAGATGACTTTTCTCTCCTTAGTGACACATTCATTACAGAATTGCTGTGGTGATTTGAGGAGCAGCAGCTGAGATTATGATGAGTTCTTCTGGAATTGGTGGGACACAGGCGGAATAAAGCACGAGTTTTCAGTCCAGCAGTATTTAGTATCTGGAGGAGGCAGATTGATGCTCCTTGCTGTTGCTGGCTGTCTCATTCTGTATGTGTCTGGCACCTTAGGGCAATTGCTTTGGATTAGAGATGGCACTGAGCACGCAGAGGAAAAATGGCACTTTGTGTACGGTGGGAGAGCTCCTCACAACAGCCCTTTGAACCAGCTCATTTGTTCTAGTCGCTGGCTGGGAGTCCTGTGACTTTATCTGGTACATGCAGGCATGAAAAAGGAGAAAAAAAAAATAAAAGAAAGAGCCTACTTATGCTCAAGGTTGTGCAGGTTTGGTCTGTGGGCCAGTTTTTCAAGGTGTGAGTTGTGTTCTGAACATTTGTTTATCCAGGCAGTTATCTGTTCACCTGTGTGCTCCTCCTGGCAACCAGGAATAATGGGCACTCTCTGTCAGAGCCCAGACAAAACTGCACAATTGTTTCATTCTTCTGCAGTGGGCTTTGGTTTTGTTTTGTTCCTCCAAGTGGCCTACTGCACACTGAGTAGCTTAAGCTGCCATTATCTGTGACTAGCAGCAGTTATTTAGATAAATGAAATCATTGTATTTGCCTTATTGGCAGCGTAGTGGGTGGAAAATCTAATGGCCTCGTTTGCTGGAGCATTTTGGCGTTCACTTTTAGCTTCATGGGGCCTCTATCATCCATTAGCTTTACTAGTTAATGCTCTCAATATTTACTCTGGTTCTTAAATAACTGTTTTACATAAGAATATAAGATAAAGCCAACAGCAGCTTTTTAATGGTCTGATTATGTTATTATTTAGGAGAAGAAAAAACAACCTGATTGGCTGAATTCTGCACTTTACAACTTGTAGTTAATTAGCAAAATCCCCTCAGCTGGTGGCTTGGGCTGATGGCAAAAAAAGTTGTGATGGATTGTTAAAGGGTGAGAAGGATGTTCCTACTGAAGAGAAAAATTTACCTACATATGGTGCACCTAATTTTCTTTCTTGAATAAATAGCAAAGGACACAACTAGGATTATCCATTTTCCTATGCAGATGAATATTTTAAAACTAGGAAGGAATCTTTTTTTCCACTTAAGGAATATTTAGACATGTTTCTCTTCTGTATCAACAAAGAACTCAGACTTAAGAGTTTTCTTATGTGACTTTTCCTTTTATCTCTGAACAACTAATAATGAAATAGAAAACTTTACATGAAATGTGGATGTCATTCATTTTGTAGATGAAAAAAAAACCCTTCCTATCTTTTAAATTCCTCTTCTCTTTGAGCTGTGCTGACTTGAAGATGTTTGTATGAATCTATAACCTCTCCCTTGCAGTCCTCTTTGCTACAGGTGTGGTCACTTGTAAGCCTTTCAGGAAGGATTGGATAAGAGGTAACAAGCACCAACTTAGCCTGATATTCCCCCAAAAGTTAAGTCTGATATTCCCCAGAGAGTGACAGGGGAAAACATAACTGATGTATAATATGCATTTTCAAGGATTTTTCCATTTTAGGTACATATTTATAAAACCTTTCTCAGTGATGTCTTTGCTTTTGAAATATTCATTTTGCACTGCTGCAGAATGACTGTTTGGGCCTGTGCTTCCTTAGCCTTTCTCATGTGAATTTTCCACAGCTCCTTCAGCCAGATCCCTTTTGGTTTGCTGTGTTCCATGGCTGGCTTCAGATCAGAAACTGTTTTTTGGAGAGTAAAGAAAATTTAGTTGTCTTTGGATTTCTCCATACATTTTGAATCAGGAGAGCTGTAAATATGCAATTTAATGGATGATGCAAAAATTGGATTTTATATCTTTAGAAAAAGCAAGGCAGATTAAAAGCTAGAGTATTTTGTAGGTTTGCATTCCGAAGACATTTGATTTTCACTTGTTCTCTGTAATTAATTGAAATTTGATGTCATTTTTCATATTGTGGGATGGATCAGCAAATGGGCTGCAGAAGAATTTCACTGGATTTTTAGACCTCTAGTCTATCTTAGACCTCTAAACTCAGCTGAGATCAGGTACACTCTGAATAAACCTCCACTTGTGTGCTTTTATAAAAGTCTGTTTGACCAGCTCTCACATACCCTGTACATTATAGATGCATGTTTGGTAGGCAGGCAGACGAATCCTGAACTGACTTTAGGGAAGTGAAGCACTGAAACTTCCTTTTGCCTTGATTTGTCTGTGGTCATGAAGACAAACCTTTGAATTTTAAATTGTGTTTAGAAAACTCTTCATGGAACCAATGGCATATATATATATATATATATGCATGTATATGTGTGTGTGTATATATATATATAAACACATATATAATGGAAGTGTGGCTCTAGACTGTTTTTTAAGCAAAAATTTGGGTAAGGAAGACATTATTTTGGTTATTTTAAATACTATTACTGTGAAAAAAAAAAAAAATTACAGTCAACATGCACATTCTGGTTTTGTTGGATATATATGGGTTTGTGGTTGTGCCTTCTGAGTCCAGATTGGTTTGAAAGTTTGATTATGTGAAATGGGTCATAGTTTTCAGAAATCAGCTAGGAAATAATCAGGAAATGAAAAGTGCACCTGATTTTACCTTTGATTAGATATTTTACTGTTGTGTAGGCAGAGGGAAGAAGCTCCCTGCAATAACCTAGAAAAGCAGAGAGAATCAGGTACTTTCAATATTATTAAGTCCCTTGGTACTAATCCTTTAAGCACCCTCCAGCAGATTGAGAAGTTGATCTAACCTTTGCTGTCAGTACCTATCAACCAACCTTGCACTCAGTAAATGAATGAGCTGGGTAGGGACAGTGCTGCCAACTTACTGTTTGTTTGATGTTCTTGCTGTTTGTGGTGTCTCATTTGAGATTCACAGCTGTATCTTGCTGTTGTTGGTGCAGAATCTGGTTTTAGGTAAGTTTTGGAGGGGGTTTTTTGTGGTGTTTTTTTTTTTCTTGTTTCGGTTTTTTTTTTAAATTACACAGTCTTTCCTTTTAAAAAGGAAAAAATACCCTCAAAATTGTGTGGTTTCTTTCACTGTTTCAAAAGTTCTTAAAGCTTTTTATTTCAAGCCAAGTGCTTGAACTTTTTGTATGGCTTGGACTTGCCAGTACTAAAGGAAATCTGTATCTCTGTTGTTAAAATTTAAAGATCTCTTGCGTCATGATCCAATAAATGATTTTGTACCCTACCTAAGCTGCTCTAAAATTGGAGGAGAGAAAGAACTGAAATACAGCAATGAGAGTTTTGGTAATTGTCCTTGACCTTTTCTGCACAGCCAAAACAAGTGCTCTTTAACCTTTCTCTGCTAGAAGAGGCTGCTGCCTGTTTTCACACCCCAGAGTGTGTGCTAGAGGTTATCAGGAGTTTTGTAGCTCCTCCAACTCCGATGATCTTTTGAGACATACACTGTAAAACAATGAGCCAGGTAAAATGAGACACAAGTACAGAGCACAGAATAACTGTCTTGATGCTGGAAGGGCTGTGAATAAATACCTATATTATTTTTTCAATAGTGTAGCCAAGATTTCTATCTTCATCAACAAGGATTTATTTCTCCAGGCTTGATTTAGCTTCTATCACATGATAAAGGTATCTGGAGGAAGAGTAAGCACAGGGAAGGTTCCCCAGACCTGATGCACATCCCTGTATTATGATGTGAAGGTCAAAGTCTTAATTGATTCTCCACCTGAGGAAGGCAGACCCTCACTTGTCCTTTCCCATGAAAGTCTCCTAATTGTGAAGCTAGAGGCTAGGTTGGCCAGCTTTTGAAAAAAAAGTGAAGGAATGTCTCCTCAGCCCCGTGATAAGGGCACTCCCCGGGCAAAGAGAGGACTGAAGATTGATCCATGCTTCCCATATCAAGTGCAAAACCCAGTGCAATCCTAATTACTGCACTGCTATGACACATTTATCATCACTCTTCCCCATCCACCATCTCTGCTGAGTGTTTCACATGACAAGAAGCAAGCTGAGAATGCCAGCCCTGTCACTGCATGCCTGGTCTAGAGAGGGACAAAGGCATGGTGATGCTTATTTATTTTGTCCAGGAATGAAATGCTCTGCTCCTTGGTTGTTAGGAAAAGAAAAAAAAAAAATAGCAGCACGACTTCCACTTCTATTTCTAGTGTTTTTTTAAAAGGGAAGTGTAAGTTGCCTGCCTGTGTTAAAAAGGTTCCCAAGTCCTGGAGGGCTGTGGATCCTGCCTGAATAAAAACAGCTAACACAGATCACACAGAGATGCCTGAGAAAGATGAAATTTTAAGCACTTCTCTCTTCCACATTTTCTTCCAGCTAGTTTAGATGATCTTTGAATTGTATAGGAACTCAGAGCTGAAAATAGAGCTTCTATAAATTTTGTGGAGGAATGTGGGTGTCAGAAAGCCAAGCATCACCATGTTTTAGTGCTGTGTAGTGTTGGACTGCAGTGACAATGCTGGCATTCTCAGCTTGCCTTTCTGTCTTGCGAATTATTTTAGTAGAGCCAGTGGATAAGAATGAGTAATTATGGAGGTGTCATAGCAGCACCATAATTAGGATTGCATTGAGCTTTGCAGTTAAATTTTACGCCTAATGCTCCCCTGCTGTCCCCCATCAGTGCTCCACATTTGAAGTACAGCTACAATTAAACCATCATAAAACAGAGTACACAACTAGACAAAATGATTAAAAGGAACCTGAATCCATGTGTTCTTAGTCTGGAATGACTTTCTTATGACATTGGGTGTTCTTGCTGTAGGTTGTAGATTTCTAAGCACTTCAGTTTGGTAATTTCTCACTCTGCCCCTCTATTAATATTATAGTATGTCACCTTGGGCCCTATTATTTGTCCAATTGCAACATCCACTATGACAGAATAGAACTATAAATATTCTTGGCTCTGTTTATGCTTGAATAGTTCAACATGCCTCAGATGCCTAGGCGCAGTTTGTGAGCACAGCTATATAATAATCCATAGGATATAAAGCCAGTTCTCCCTTTGAAATATACATTGGGGTTTGTTTTCTTTAGCTGGGATATTCACATCAATGCTGTTTTCCAGGAAGCAGGCAGAACATGAATGAAAAAGTCTCACTGTGCTGTTGAAGCCCAGAACACCTGCAAAAAACTGTTGGAGTTTGAAATAACCCCAGGGTATTTTTGGCTTGTTCTTCTTTTATATAGAATTTGTTCATTTCTTTTTTCCTGTGGTATTCTACATAAAGGCATGAGGTAGCATCCATCTGGTAGAACACAGACAAGAGGGAATACATGGCTTAATTTGGGGGTTTAAAAACCAAATTAAACACCTATGTACTTACTGAATCAAACAAACTAACTAGTGATTCGGGTGCAGGGTTAGGTTTTCAAGTCTGCTTCAAATATCTGCATTCTTTAGCAAGGTGTGTAGAGTTGGAGGCATGCCCCAGATTATTATCAGGTAGCTCTGTGTGGCTCAGGAATTCAGAAATCCCTTTGTTTGGGTCCAGTGGTCATGTGTTGGATTGGCACAGAAGAGTCCCAGTCCATACATGTGTGTTTCTGTGTTGTGTGTGCACTGATGTTGGAGGCTGCCACCCTCTTTGATGGCAGTGACAGTCAGAATCTCTCTGACTTGCCCTTTTCCAGACACTTTGCCTCACTGCTGGGATCTCCTTCTGCAAAGCTATTGGGCTCCATGGAGCAGTAACAGAGAGCCTGAGTTCTTCAGGAATTTCTGTTTGCTCACCTAATGAGACTGACATTTGTGGGCCTTCTACAAATTAATGCAGCATTCTGATGTAAGGCTAAGCAGGGGTCCTAGCAGCAGGTTTTTCCTTTTGTTTACAAGTTGTTCTGCTTGTAAAACCCTTCAGAGAATCCCTACCAGAGAAACTTATTCAAAACTCAGTGAAGTTCTCATTGATAAAGACCTTACTTCTGGAGGGAGGTGGGCTACTATAATCTTTGCAGGCATGTGTCCTGCTCCAGAAAATATTTAATTGCTGGCAAACACTGTTGCTTTTCTTTCCTCTAAAGCCTGCAATGCACTTCAGACAGAGAAATATATTTTACTCTAGGAGCTTTCGCACTAAACGAAATGTTATTTATTCTATTTTTGTTACACTTTGCACTACAAAAGCATGAATATCTTTTAATAACTCATTAAACTGACAGTCATTACAGTGGATTAATTTAAAAACATTAGTGAAAACACTGTAAACTGCACTGAGGCCGAAATGTGTGCCATCACCAAAGTTTGCTAAAGAATGCCATCTAGAGGGCTTTGACAGTGCAGAAAGAACACTTAAATATTTTTAGAGAACCATCACCATAGTGTCTCTATAGGTATTTTGTCTTTGCTTTATGTAATCTTAGTCAAAATTCAGCTTTCTGCATGAAGCCATGGGCAAGCATGCATGTTTTGACTGGTGACAGGGAATAAGCTGAGGTTAGTTTCATCATTTTTCTGATTTGAAAAAGCAATTTAAAACAGAGTGCAGTTTGCAGGTTAGAGTTTTTTTATCTCCTGTGTATGCAGCAAGACTTTCAGTTTTCATTCACTTCATCTTTTTGATGTAGAACATAAAAAAGGCTTTTTAAATGGTGATGCATAATAAATATTTGCATCATCCTTACAGTAGAGAATAATAGGTAAATGTCCTCTTGTGAATATAGGTGAGTGAAACTGTTGAAAACATGAGGAATAATTTTTTTCTTTCTACTGCTGCCTGTGTCTTAACAGGCAGTGAAACAAAGCTCTCTAAATCTGAGAGCAAAGAAATTTTGCTTGAAAATAAAAAAAAAAAAAGAAGAAAAAATGGAGTGGCAATTATAGTGCCTATAACGTTCATTCAGCAGGAAGGAATTCTATAGCAATTCTACAAGGTAACAAAAACCATATTCACATTCTTTTTTTTTTCTTTCTTGTCCTTCAATTGCTGATCAGTTAAATATGTGGGTTTGCTGTCAGGATGGCAACTGGCATTTCATGCATGTGACAGGGCTGTAGTCACATCACTCCCTTAGAACCTGGGCAAGTGGGCTTTGGAATGCTTTCTGCATGAGTAGATACAGCAGGAGTGCCAAGTAAACATTAATTTTTGAATTTGAGTTGAGTAATGTCAGTGATCCAGGGCTTCCTTATTAAAAAGATGATCCTGAACCTCTCGGTAAGATGGGGAAAATTATTAGTGAAGTGTGCATCCTACTCTGTCCTCCATAAATACCTGCTGGGTTACCTTTCAGATTGCAGTTTTCTCATCCTAATATTCCAAGCAAGACTTGACTTTGTACCCTGTAGCTCCTGGTGGTTCATTCCTGAGGGCAAATGGAGGAGAGAGACTGGGAAGTGGAAGCAAGTGGCCTCTGGTCTTATTTTGAATGGGCTGAGAACTTCAAATGGCACAAAAGTGTGTGTGTGTGTCAATTTCCTTTTTAAGTTTGAAAGACAGGAGGGTACCAATTTGGTCCACTTTCAACTTTATTTTTAGGGTAAAATGAAAGTAAGTAGTCCCAGCAGGAACCTTCCCCTGTGAATACGGGGCGGTTATACAGGGACATGTAGAGAGATCTGACTTGGGCAAATCTGAGCTTTGATTTAAGTTTTAGATGTGCCTAATTGTGAACTGGTTTTACCTTTTCCTGAGGAAAAACATGGAGCAAAGATTGCCCATGGAAGGATTTTCTTCATTTCCTCTTTTCTTTCTCACTTTGGCTTCACTATAAATGATGTAGTTGAGTGCACCCATTATGGAGAAAGGACCAAATATTACATTCTGACAATAAATGTACAGTGGAGTCTGTGATGGAAATCCTTGCTGATATAAAGGAAGATTTCTCAGTATGTTTTTGTAGAGGAAAAAAAAAAAAAAAAAAAAAAGAAAAAGCTTTTCCACTTTCTGGAGACTCAGGCAGAAGGGAATAAATTGTGCTGGTTATTTAAGTCCAGATTTCTGTCAGGAGAAAAATCAGTCTGAGACAGTAAAGAATAAGGCAGAGAGAAGCTCAGGTTCCCAGCAGGCTCTGAGCTTTCACAGCATGGAAATTGGATTTGGTCCCTCCCATCCAGAGAAAGAAGCCAGTCTGTTTTATTTGTGTTTTAATGCAGCACAAGATTAGATGAGATTCCATGTGTGTACAGGCTTTCTTTTTAGTGCATAGTTCTTTAATATTTCCCTTCAATTATTACCTCAGCAGATCAGTATTGCAAAAGCTGCTGGTCAGAGGCTCCTGAAAGCAGCTGGCACAGAGGTAATTTCAGGGAGACAGGGAGTGATGTTCAGCCTTGGGTGGAATTGTGCTTGTGGATGTGCACATAAAGAGCCTGGGAAGGAGCAGAGCTGCTATCAGCTCCACAACCTAGATAGCAACATTAACAAGTCATTAAAACTCGATTCCCTCCTCCATCTTCCCCTGCACTGTTCCTCACCTACCTTTAAAAATAACCTAAAAAACTGGTTATGAATATTAACCTTTCTGCTGCTCCAGAGAAGCACAACATGTGGTGGTGGATTAATAATTAAAATCAGGAAACTAAGAGCACAAGCACTCGAGGGAGTCAGCAGCAATAACGTTATTGAAACAGCCAATTTAAGAGTCAGAATTTTTCAAATAATTTAAATGTTAACTTTTAAGATGACCTATAAAAGATCAAACAACATATAAATCATCAGCAACTACACCAACTTTTTGCATAATTGGAAGTTTGTAATTGTCCTGTTTCTCTGTCTCTCTGTGTTGGGAGAAAGAGAAAAGCCCCAGAAGCTCAGAGACCTTTTTAGAGGGGATATAGACAAACAAATGAGGTTGGAGCACTTCAAGTAATATAAACACTGCAGCCAGAGGAGAAGAGCTGAGGAAAAAAAAAAAGAAAAAAGATAAATGCTGAGTTCTGTGTGACCAACATTAGGTTTTTGCCTACAATCAGGCCTGCCCTAGTATGAAGGTGATCTGAATGTCTCTGTATTGGGATATAGCCACTGGTATACTTGAATGAAAACCAAACCTGTGCTGCAGGTTTTGTAAGGACTCCTGGGAATTGCTAGCCTTCTTGTACAGCTGTGTCTTGTGCTTTGGTCCCATTTCTTGCTTTGCTCAAATTTCTTATCTACCTCTAATTTGTTGAGGAGATTATCATAGTCTGATCTGTGGGCATTCTCCCACAACAATAAGTTCTCCAAGCCCTTCCTGGCTTTGCCCTTGAATCAGGCACCCAAAGCCCTTTAGACCTTGGGAAACATCCCCTTGTGAGACAGGTATGTGTCGCAGTGGGTTCTAAACAAAGCAAATCAGTCCATACAAAAAGTTGGTTTAACCCTCCTGCATGGATGTATCTTGTGCAAAGTAAATGTGAAAATCTGAGCCAAGGTTTTCCTCTCTTCCAGCTCTGAGGCTGCATCCATGACATTTCCTGATAACAGCTCATAGAGCTGTTTGGTTACTATTTCTTCCTCTTTTCTTTTTTTTTAAATTTAGGAATGGAGGTCATTGTCAAAATAACATTTTTCTCTCTCTTTAGTTTCCCAGCCTCTTTGAACACCTATTTGCACTGAAGGGCCTCTAGATATGCTTCAGAGGAAGCCTGCCAAAATTTCAGAGCCCTGCTGTTTTTCTGTGAGGACAGACCACCCTCTCAGATACTGATCTCAATAAAAGAGAGTTCTTGCCATTAATAATGACTAACAATGGGAAAAGCATTAAATCTCAGAGATATAAAATGAAATAGATGAAGAGTAAAAAGCTTTCATGCAGTGAAATTTATTCCATGGATGTTAAACAAGGAATTATTGTATCTGCTGTGTTATTCTTCTGAATTATTATATCCTTCTGGTTGCATAAAGAATCAAGAAAACAGGGGAGAAAGGGTTTTGCAGCAAAGATCTGAAATCTTCATGAATGTTAAAAAACTGTGTTAATGTTTGCCTCCACTATAAGCACTGAATATTGCTCATTTTTCAGTTGAGAGTTATCTCTTCTGTCTTTCCCCCTGTCCAAATAGTCTTGCTGTTGTCACACTGATTGAAAGTGACTTATCTTTTTCTTACCTGGGGTAAGTTCCTGTTGTCTGAGAAATAAGGGGCAGCACTGTGCAGCATTTTGTCTGGAGTCTTTCTAATTGGGACGCTGCCTGTGTGCCACAGCTCCCTTTGATTTTCAGCACTCCAGGAGGCAAACTTGATTTAAATCATAACACTGGAGGTAAAATATGTATGTGTGTGGGGAAAGGAGGTTTTTAAGTAGTTTGGGTTATGTGAGAGTTTATAGTAGAAAATAAAACCTTGAAAGTCTGCATTTCTTTTTCCCTCTTCATCACTTTTGTGCTTAGTCTGCTGGTCCAATTTCTAGTCTTTCTAATTTGAAGCATGTTGCCTTTCCCACACCACACCGTGCTTGTTAATTCTCCGTGTTGCTGTAGCATCCAGAATCCAATATTTTGGTGTAAACCTTGTAATTCATTTTGCTGTATGGAGAAACAAAAAGATAGAGTTTTTCCAAAGTCCCTGTCCTTCCCTGTCCTTTGGAGGTAACTTACAATATTAACTATTCAGCTACGTGCATATATCACCTCTCATCCACCCATCTCCTCCTTGACCAACCATCGCTGACTGTTTGAACTCTCTGGCTACAGGAGCAAAGATCAGGTTTGAGGAAATGCTTAAATGAATAAAACAGTACAATGTGAGAAGGAGATAGAAATGTGAACTTTTGAAACTTGGTTATTGGTAATTTAAGGGAGTCTTGAATACCTCCAGTACTTCCATCTCTCTTCTAGGTGTCTCTGATTGCCCTGCCTTCATCTCTCTGCTCTACCTTCTTTTCTGCACTGTATATTTTCATCTCCCCCTGTGAGTCTGTTATATCCTCATTTCTATACGGTGTGTTTTCCTTCCCTTTCCAGGAGTAGGCTTATTTCTTCCCCTTGAGCACTCTCATTTCCTTCTCCATTGCTCCCCCCCCTTGCCTGAGATTTTCAATCATCCCTTGGTGGCAGTGGTCTCTGGACCTCCCTGCGCTCACATCGCCGTACCTGCCGCGGAAGGAAAAACACATTACCTGATTCATTTTGGAAATGATTTTACAGAACGTCAAGATAAAAGGGCTTGGGGATATAAACAAGCTCAGAAATATTTTGAGATCAGGTAGACGTAATTAGAACACAGGCTGTTGATTAGATTGCTTTATTTTGCAACAATGCAAGTTTAATCATGTTGGAAATTGGTTACGGGATTCCTTGTGGTGATTAGATATTTCTATCATGTTTTAGTCTCCTTTAATTACACAAATAAATACTGGTTGTTTACTTTTGCAGTTTACTTTTTTTCTGTCAGTGTGCAGACAGTATCTAGGCCTGCTGCTCAGCAGCCAGGCTGAGGGTGACCAGATTCCTCATGGCACCTGCTGGCAGAGGAGATGAGAGCTCAAACTCTTCCTCCAGGAGAGGATCACTCTCTACCTGCCTCCCAGTTCATCCCTCTCCCTGATGAAATCTCTGTCTCCCTCTGTCCAAAACTGCAGATTACAAAGTAGTTGTGACCATGTTCAGTTCAGGCTACACAGAGGTGCTCTTCTTGAGCAAAACCACAAAAATCAAAACAGGACCTCAATGCTCGAATTGCTGTGGTAAGTGCAGGGTCCTGTTGCTATGTGATGCACTGAGCAGGATCAGAACTCAGCCTAGATATCTGGGATACCCTTCCAGAGCAATGTGGTGGGCTGTAGGGATGGCCCAGGGGTGGTATTGCCATGGCAATGTGATGGCAGTGATGAGGAACACATTTTGTGCAGGGAGCTCGGGGTGCAGCTGCAGATGGAGCTGTGGGTTCACCTCTGGCTGGGAGCCTGAGACAAGAGGCTGAGAGCTGCCACCTTTGCACAGCAAAGGGCACAGGGAGCTGTGGCACAGCCAGGGGAGGGCACTGAGAGACACGGCAGGAGCTGATGGCTGGGGAGGAACAGTGACACTGGTGTGCTTGGACTGGGAGGGGATGAGAGCCCAGGGGTTCCTTTGCTCAGGGTCCCTCCTTGGAGGCACCAGCTCAGGCTGTTTGTGTGTTACTGCTCTGTGCAGTGAGACATTTGAGGCTCTGCTATGGAAGTCCTGGGACTGAGGCAGTGGGGAAGCCTGGTCTGACTGTGAGTGGGTGTGCAGGGAGTCAGGCAGGGACCTGTCAGGTCACTGGAGCCACCCCAGTGAAGGGGTGACAATCCCAGCAGTGACAGTCTGTGACATTGGGAGTGTGACTCCCAGGGAGAATGGTCACTCTGGGAAGTTTCCTTAACAGCAGGAGCTGAGTTTAAATGGCAATTTACTATGCAGAGCTGGCCCCAGCCCTTCCCTCCCTGGCAATGCTCACATCCAGTCTCCTGTGGAGATGCACCCCACACCCCTTTATTTATATATATTCACACAATTGTGGAGCCAGGCTTGTAAAAATAGGTCAATAACTGACACAGGAAACTGCAGAAACATCTCAGCATCCTTCCATCTTCCATGCCTTGCCTTGTGGGCTGCAGTCTCACTGAAGCAAAGGTTCCCTACTCCCTTGGCAGTGCTCCTTAGCTCCCTGCTGGGTTCTGTGCTGTCCCTGCTATGTGTGGCTCCCAGGGCAGGGACAGCAGAGCTGTCAGACCCCAGAACAGTGCCTGTGGCAGCAGGAGTGGCCAGGTTAGGCAGACCCAGGCTGCCATGCCCACAGGTTGTGTTTTCTACTGTTCACACATCAAGGTCAAGCTGGTGAGAGGCAAATGTTCCTCCTAGACTTCTGCATGGAGTGTGGGAGAGCTCTTTGTCCTCCAGCAGGACAGAGGAAATTTATGGGATCCCAGGAGACTGAATGTACCAAATTTGGCCTGATAATCTTGCAGGAAAACAAATTTGTTGTTTCAATTATCCTCCCACATTTTGAGCCTCTTTAATCAGCTTCTCTCACCTATCTGACCAGATTATACACACTCTGCCAGGACTTCCACTCTTGTACAGTTTCTATAGCATTTATTGCACCCACAGGCTTAGCAGATAACAATTCTATGGCTTTATTGATATATTATATAACACACCATAACTATCCTCTCATAATTATTTCCCAAATGTAGATTACTGGTTTTGTCTTCTTCCTGGCTCTACTCTGATGTGTCAAATACAGTCTGCTTCAAAATCTGCAGGTACATGTTATCTTGAAGGCAGGGACCACAATTTCCAACATTAATGTTCCTCTAATATTAAGGAATGGATTACTTAATATGTGATTCTGCATTATTGAGTTTTAAGAACTATTCTGCATTTATCTGCCGGGATAAATTCTATAAAGTAAATTTTAAAATGTGTTGTTAACAGAATTTTTTCCTGCAACAGAAGTCTGTTAATCTTTGGGCAATCCCTGTGTGTGTCATCCTGAACTCCAATCAAGTATGTAGGAAACAGCAGAAAGCAGTAGCTGTGTGTGTCCATATCCAGGCAGAAATATTGTCCTCTTGGAGTATTGCTGCAGGGTATGGAAAGTGTGGCAGGTAAAAGTTTTTGTATCTCTTACCCCTGTAGATTGCTTTTCAGAACTTAATGCTAATGTATACACTGGATCCAACTTCTGAAGATACGAGAAACTGTTCCTGAAAATAGGTCAGCATGGTGAAGAATTAAAGGGAGGATATTGAGAAGGAAATAGAAAAATGAATTGTGTGATACCAAGAAGATAATGTTGATGAGAAGTCCAGAGAGAGAGATGATAGTGGAAAGATAAGGAGTGTATTTGAATATGCAGATTTGAAACATGTGAAGACCTATAGAACAAAATACAAGAGATGTGAATAGTAAAATCAAAATTTTGATTAGTTATTTCAAGACATGAATAGAGAACATGGTCCTCATAAGGACAGCTCTGTTATTTTCTTCTAGACAGTGAATGTTCAGTCCTGCTTCCTCACTTCTTTTTTTTTTTTTAATTGAAGGGTTTTTGTGGCAATATTGCATTCTGTTCAATCAAATCACTGTTGCCTTGCTCATGTGTAACTCCAGAAACATCATCAAAATGTTCTGTAGCTCATAAGCCTGTCTCTTAATAGTAGGGTTGCCTCTCAGAAAGAGTGATCTCAAATTCCTGGAGAGAAAGCTCATATGGTGAAATGGGTTTTGTGAACCCAAGAAAATTATGTGAGGTTCATGTCTTCAGTTTAATGTATTTTCCCCTCTCTCCTGGTTTACCCTGGTTAGGGAAAAAAAACATTTCAAACTTGATGCTGTTAAAATTTTAAAATTTAACATAAAAAAGGAGAAGAAGCATTTCTCCATGGTGAATACCAAAACATATTTGATTACACCCCCTCAATGTAAGTGTGATAAACCAGTTTTCAGCAATGCCTTCTGTATGATCTCTTAGCATAATACCTAGCAACTCTTTGGCAGCATAATCCATAAAGGCAAAATAGTAAATAAAAGATGCAGCACTCAGGCCATGGATTTCTTCCTGAGGCCCAAACTTTGCAGTGGGAGGAAGGACATTTAGATGCCTTCTGTCCATCCATAAAAGTCAGGATGCCTCATCTTTGCACTTTTGAAACTAAGTACTTGTCTCTTAATGAGATAAGTAATGTTTTGCCTGGGCCAAAGTAGGAGAATACAGAATTTCAGGGTCTCTGGGGTAAATTAGTTTTTACTACCCCATCCATGCCTGGGTTAAGGGCACTGAGGGATGTGTGCACTCTCTGGCAGGGAGGTGACAGAGACTGACCAGGTGCCACCAGCCCTTGAGGCTTCTCCTCCCTGCAGTCTCTGGTCAGAATCCCACAGTGTCCATCCAGGGACAGAGGTTCAGTGGGGTCAGTGATCCTGGAGGAGGGTTTGCAGCACGAGAACAGCTCTCACAGGACATTTATCTACACAGGACACTACTTACACAGCCCATTGGGATGGAGCAGAGACTGCTCCCTTTCTGAGGTGGCTGCATGCTCTCAGCAGGACTGGTGAGGCTCAAGAAGCTCCTGAGCATTGTTCACCATTATTAAACAGTAATGACAATGTTCTCTGGCTCCACATCATTTCAGTCCAGCAGTGCCAACATCCACAAGGTGTCCCTGAGACAGAGAATTGGTGCTCTCATTTCAGCCATGCAGATGATGAAGCAAACAGGGCAATGAATCTGTCACCAGGACAAGCACAGCAGGACTGTGGCAGTGGCAGAAACACTGATGGGGTTTTCTGGTGTAATCCAAAGATGTCATTTCCAGCAGACCAAGACCTAGACCCTAGGCTGAGGGTAAACCTGGGGGGAAAGATCTACAATGATTTTACTGATTCCTTCTCCCTTGCCACAGGCTTAATGGTATTTAATGATTATTTCACAGCATTGCCCCTAGACTCTACTCTGCTAGGCTCTGTGCACGCAATTAAAAGCAGAGATAATCCTTACCCCAAACCATGGGTTATAGACTGTTATAACTTTAAAGTAACCAAGATTTTCCTGGAGAGAAAAATCCCAAACCCTAATCTGGCTGTATTTCAGCCACAACACTGGGGAATTTTCCCAGTGCTCTCACAGAAAAATGAGATACAATATACTGTGTTCATAATTTACTAATAAGTAACATAACAAATTAAAATGAAATATACCAATGATTTGGTCATTATTTTCATCAGTTTGTTCAAATCTTCTCTGCAATGCAAACCGTAAAGAAAAGAAAAGCTGAGTTTGATGGTTTTTATTTCACTTTTTTAAAACTTTCTTGTGGTTTTTGATCTGAGGTAAATGTGCTAAACAGTAAATCCCAACCTGACAGATTTCATCAGGTCTCCGTGTAACAAGCACTCTCTTTCAATCTTAAAATGTCACCACTGTATAAACCTTTTCAATGTTCCCTCCTGTTCTCAGAGCCCTTTATAAACCCATTATGATTTTAAAAAGATTTTATTTCTCACAGCTCCTGCATAGAGAAAGTAAAACCAATTGCATCGTTTCCAGGATGTTGTGACCTGAGGTAATTTCCAGAGTGCTTGAATTGAAACTTTTATGAGGGATCTGCACCCATCTGGCCCCTAACAAGAAAAAATGTGATCCCATACATTGCTTAAGTTGTTAAAGATAAAAAAATGCCAGTAAATATGGTTGTGTCTCTTTAAGTGTTTGGAGTATACTAAAGAAAGTAAATAATACTACAATTTTCACTGCAGCAACCGACAGCTGGCTGGCTTTAAATCTTAGTGGAAACAACATTCTGGATGCTCAGAGCCTCCACTCTTCCATTTCAGCTAAAGGCAGGATTACTTGAGCTGTATTATATCCTCCATCTCATTTTCAGCTCTATTGCACCAATTATGCAGCCTGGAGGCTTATAGAGGCTTATATTGAGCTTCAGATAGATATAAGAAAGTCGCCTATATTCTCTGTGATAAAAATAGTCATTAATTACTGAGATTTGTAAACCGCTTAGCATCCTTCTTAATGTGGTACATCAGGCACTTTACTGAATTCTACAGCTAATCACCAAAAAAAAAAGTGTGGGGAAAACATACTTCTTGAAGAATGTGATCTTTCTTAGCTGGAATTGAATGCTGGAGTTAGAGGGATGAACAGAAAAGGCTCAGCCGCTTCAGTATGAATTTGGTTTTTAAAGGGCTTCGTTGTTTGTGTCTATAAAATCAATTAAACATTGATGCTGGAAGCAGCCCCTTGTGCAGGGTTCACCAATATAATCAAAGATCTTCCTGAATCTGCATGGCACAGATATAAAGAAAAAGAAGCCTTATCTAAATAGAAAATATAGTTTCAAGTATATGAGGGCACCAGAGTGAATTAACAAAAAACATTTTAGACTTCTTCAAAAGGACAGGAACAACAACAAACACTCTCTAAATTTCTACCCATGTGAATTATGTACCAACCACCATAATGACAAAATGGCTAAATATCATGCATCTCTTTGTGGGCTTTCATAAGGTGAAAGACAACCAATCAATAACAATTTAAAAAATCCATTCAAATCAGTTTTTAAATGTCTGAGCTTCATATTCCAAGTCAGAATAAACCATTACTAAGAGAGTAACTTCAGCTTTCAGTTTGTTGTTTGTTGTGGTGGTCAGATTTGTTGTTGTTTCTTTTTAGGAGCAAGAAATTCAGTCTATTAAAGGAAAACTAATTCAAGCTGGGTGGGTTTTAAACATTTATTTACTGCCTAATTTTTCTTAATTTGAAAAGTCTCCATTTGCAGCTTTTCCTTGATTCTCTTGAGATGGATGATTTAATTACAGAAGCAAATGGGTTTAAGTCTTTTATGGCTTCCATTACCACAGGAGAGAAATGCCTCTCTGTGCATAACTTATCCACATAAACTTGCCCCTGTAGCTGGGAAACAACATGTGGAATCAAGATAAAAAGGTAATCCAAAAATCTTCATCTGTCTTGCAGTTGAAAAAGCACTATCAGAAGGTGAGTTTTTACAACAGAATCAGTTACTGTGGATTCTCTGGCAGTCTCCTGGACTGACTAAAAGTAGAACCGGACTCTAAAGCAAAGCAACAGTGAAGACTGAGATGTTTGGAGGTACTAAATGAATCACTGCAGAGGTTTCATCTATCCCACAGCTGCATCAGGCTCCAGCCATGGAGAATCATTGGCAGATCAGCATCCATTGCTCACTGCCAAGTCCTTCAGGAGCAAAATGAAAACAAAATCCAAAACTCACCTTAGAGATTAACTCTGGACAACTGAGTTTATTCGATTCTTCTACTACCTTTGTGTAATTAAATATTATGAGTGAACTACCATCTTAGACTCAACTAATCTTTATGTACTGCAACACTCTCTAAGAGCCAAATTGTGAAACTGTGAACTTAATTATTTTTAGGACTTCAGACAATCACACCTCACAGTTTTGAAAATAATGTTCCCTCATTGACAGAACACATTTTATTTATTTTTTCACATTCTATTATTTTAGGAAATTTTTGAAATATGTAATCTCAGCCTGCTTTTCTAGTATTTTATTTTTACTTGTTCTTGATAATAATGGCAAAACCAGATAGGGCCTTACTCATTTAAATCTGTATTTGTCCATGTCCCTTTAGATTTGTACCTCTGATGTGGTGTGGAAAACTTGGTGATGGGGTATCCAAGCACTGCATGTGGCTCTTGAACTTCTGTGAGCAGGTAGAGGTGGATGTATTCATCCTGGCAGTTTTGAAGTGTCATAAACAGCAGGGACCTGAAAAGAGAAAAGGTTTTTCAAATTATTTACCATTAATTACTTTTAGTGAAGAGTACACTTAGCATTTTAAAGACACAAAGGGAATCTATCACTGACTGAGAAAGGTATCTGCAGGAATTGAAATTTTTTATTTCCTCCCAGTATGTATTCCCATCTTTTGAATTTCACCCAGTGTTTTTCCTGACCTTCATATCTTTTGCAAACAGGCAATTACTATTCATGGCATTTTCCATCAGATTTGTTTGCTGTTATGTATTGGTTCTAAAATTACAGGTCTCATCCAGTTTTAATTTTTTTCCTTGTCACTGATACTATTACAGATTATGCCATGGCTGTGCACCAGAAGTATTTGCAGCACTGTGGAAAGGAGAAATAGGCTTCTTAAAAATTCACATCCTTATTTCATGCTTTCATAATATTTCTCTCTTTAGGAAATGGGACAACCTGCAATGCAGATTTCATAGCTTTTAAACACTAATTTACTCTTAATACTTTTTTTCCCCAATTTGCTGCAACAAGATAATTGTACTGACTGTGCAATGGTGAGTGAAAAAAGATTAGAGTATGTGGTATTCCAGTGTTTTTGACAGCCTGATGTATTGCAGCTTGAAACATACAAGTCTTTTCAGTGTTATTCCCTTGCGCTCATTAAAACTGAGAACAAGCTTTAAGGAACCTGACACTGCTTTTCTTTCTGTTTATAAGGGAGAGCAGAAATAAGCCTTTTGCACTGATCCCATTCACATGTTCATGCTTGTGACCGAGGGACTAATTTCCTCTTTCACTTTCATTCTCATTCCCAGTCTGAGCCTGGAGGAAAATGAGGATGGAGATGGCTGAGTGGCACCTCCAATATCAGTGAAATCAGATGGCAGCATTCTGTGCTGACTGCAAGTAAGGGCAACACATGGCTCGGCAGCTGTTATCTCTGTGAGATGGCAGCCAGGGAGAAGGAATTACATGACTCTGTAATGGAAGACAGGAGATGACCAAGTCAAATAATTTCTGTTTAATACGACCTTTGAGCACACCCCCAGTGCAGCCTGAGCTTTCTGTCACCTGCTCAGCTGCTTTGTGGCTCTTCTCCCTCATGCCAGATTTCCTTTTTGCAGAAGCAGGAGGGCTGGGGAGGGGAGTGCTTTAGACTTAGTCATAAGGATGCAGTGAAACAGCATTCTTTTGGGGTTTCTGCTAATGGGCTCAGTCCTGTGCAAATGCTCAGAAACAGGTATTTCACAGAAACAGGTATTTCATAGAAACTCCTTTCCTCTCTTTATGGAAGTATACCTTGGGTTATGGAAAAATTTGGTTCCCATTCTGCCTTCTTCCCTATAAATCACCAGGGATAACAGAGTAGGAAACTTCACCCCAGAGAAAGGATTGGGTCACACAGCATAAAAGTCAATCCTGGAAAGAAAAGAATATTGCTGTCAAGTGTTTAAACACTCTATTCCCCTTTTGTTCCTAAATGGGGAAAAATAAGTGGTAATAACTCTGCCATGTGCCTTAGGTTCCCTGTTTTGACACTTGCCTTGTGTCACCCCTATACCTCTGTGGCCATAAAGATTTGATTAGGAGTGTGGTGGTTCAGCAGAGCAGAGTGGAAGGTGGGCCATCATTCCAGCAGATAAATGTCTCAAGTAAGTCAATCTGACTCTTGTACTTTGAGTTTAGTATCTATTGTATACCAGCCAAACCAACCTTTTAGATTTAATAGGACAGTCTCTTGACTTTCTGAAAGTTGCAGTTCACCGGGCATTATTCCAAAAATCATCCATTTTCAGTGCTAAAATGACTTGCAGGATCAAACCATGCTTTGCCTCTGGTTTTTACAAAGATTGCACTGTATCCATTATCCTGTGGAAACTAAGGACAAAGTAAAGTGACTTTTCTCTCTCACCTAATCACCACCATTAAGAGCTATGGTTTTAAGGGCAGTGCCCAGTGGCAAATTTTCACTGTAAGAACTACCTTAGCATGGCATAGGAGATTTTAAGTACTGTCCCATGAAAAATATAAAAAGAAAAACATTTTGTTCACTCTGCCCCCTGAATATTTAGAGGCAAAATTAAGGTGGCTTTTAAAAGGTTGTGTCTCTTAATGAATGTACAATAATTTGGAGCCTAGTAAGGGATAATGGGGCTCAACAAACTAAATGATAAAACCTTTTCTTTTTTACAGAACATTGCTTTGGCCTTCCTGGGAGAGAAATCTTTGTGTTTTCCCCTAAAGGCTGTGGAAGTTAGGCTTTATGTTCAATTTAAGGCTGGGCAAAATAATAGGAAAAAATAAATCACAAATAGGTGGAATTATTTTGAAAGGGAAACAGCTGGCCATGTTGTATTGACTTCTATGTTCATCCCTTCACAAATGTTTGCATTCATGTGAGTGAAATTTTATTTGAAGAAAAGTTTGAGAAATAGACTTTTAGATTGTAAACTGAAATCTGTTTCATACTATACCAAATCCATTTCAGGTGAAAGTGAAAGTAATAGATTTCTGGTTTTCCAATTAAATTTGTCAGAAGGCTCTTTTCTCTCCCTTCCCTGACTCCCTCTCTCTTCCCTAGGTAACACTCCAGGTAGAAATGAGTTATGATATTAGAAAAAATTTCTTCACTGAAAAGGGGGTCAGGCCCTGGAACAGGCTGTCAAGGGAAGTGATGGAATCAGCATCCCTGGAGGCAGGCATGATGTTTTAGGGTCATGGTTTAGTGGTGAACATGGCAGTCATGAGTTAATGGTTTGGCTCCATGGTCTTAGAGGTCTTGTCCAACCTAAATTCAGATTCTGTGATTCTGAATGAGCCAGTCCCTCGCTGTCCCAATTGACACCAATTCCTATCTCCATAAACAAATTCAACAATCCATATAGAAAATCAATATCTCCAATAATGAGAGTTCTGTAATATTTTGTTTTACAGAATAATTATAGAAAACTCTGGATCAAACAGATCTTTGACAGTACCAATATAAAAATTCTTTCTTCTTCATCTTGGGGTGGTTATTGATCCATCTTCACTGGTTTTTTCCTCTCTTTCTGTCTATGCATTGCACACTTCTTCCCCATCCATTACACACTTCTTCTCAGTCAGAACTACCTGGGTGGGCTGCTGATAACAATTTGAATCTTGTCCTTGAATAGCTGAAGAAGATTTGGGGTGAATCTGTTTTAAGAAATTTCCTCCCTCTTCCTGAACATCCCCTTGCCCTTGCTGTTTTCTGTCACTTCTGTGCAGGTGATATCTGCCAATGAATAAGATGTATTAGGATAGAAAGTCCTTCTCTGAACCCAGAAAATCTGCACTGAAACACTCTTCCAAAGGTTCAGCAAGGTGATATTACTCTTGTGATAACTCCAGCAGAGCCCCACATCAGGTGAACCAGAAAGCTTTGAGGTAGGCTGAATCCCAGGTGACACAGCCACATATCCTTGCAGTGAGAGAAGTCTGGCCATCAGGGATTTTAGTTAACTTTCTTTGCCTAATCCAAATTATCTGGCCAGAGATATTTAGAGTTGCTCAGAAAAAAAATAGTTTTTCAAAAGAAAAGTCCAGACCCCTTAACTTTTTAATTTGTTAACCTGACTTCCCTTAATTGCCTTTGCTTCAGTTTGCCTCTTCCAGGAATTTACTTAAATATAATGAAGTGTATCATCAAGAAAGAGAAGAGCTGAAATATATCCCAAGGTGACCTGCTACAAACAGCAATATTAATTCTCTAAACACAGTTTTCAAGCATGTCATAGGCTAAGTGCTGCTGACATAAGATCTCCAAATAATTACAGACTGCAGCCACATTGAGAAAAATAAAAGCATCTTTGTGAGCAATTTATTCATTTGCTCTCCACAGTCTGTGTACAGACAAGTGGCAGCTGCAGATGTCTAGTTCACATGCTACTAAGAGATATTGGTTTCCTTCAGTAACAATGGCAATACTTTCTCTGGTGGTGCAAGAGCTAACAGTGAAATTGGTTGAATGAATTCAGCAGTATTGAACCTCTTCCAATATTGTATTTGGTTACATTCTTTCCTTGGCCAGTAATCAGATAGGTAATTCTAAGCATTTTCAGGTAACTCCAAAGTCCTCCAGAAGTTTCAGGTGGATCTAATTTCTTTATTCTCTTTCTCATCTGATTATGGAACTAGTGTCACATTCTGCGGAGGGGAAGCAATAAGCCAATAGTAGATGTTGGCATAAATAGACCCCTTTAACTTATTAATTTAGCAAAATATATAAACATTTTTGTGATTCTTAACTATTTATATTTTATTCAGACCAAGTATTACTTTGTGAAGCTAATAATCCATAAGCACATCTGGAAAACAATAGAGTGATAGTAAAATTGATTACAAATCTAATATTCCCTTAGCCAGCACTGCCTCAAGCTAAAAATCTTTTAACATATTAGAATCAAACAGCTCTCCTGCTTCCCCAAGACTCTCTAGCCATGTATTATAAGACACTGAACTGTATTTTCAAATGCTTTGCCAAAAAGAGCAATCAGGTTTTATTCTATTTAAAAAAGCAAGGGGTTATTCTTATTCATCTTTCATCTGAAAACTTCCTGGCAGATTTTGGGGAGTTCCTTGCATGAGAAGCCTTTCCCACCTTCATTCTAGAAATACCCCATACCAATTAAGTTTGGTGGCATGTTCCAGACACTCCTGTGTTTCTGCACAAACCCACTGAAAGCTTTTCCTCCTACTGGTTTCCAAAGGTTTTAGTAGGTCAGTAACTGGCATCCAGCATGTGAGAAGCTTCCACCCCTCATTTCCCCTCTGAGGTGTTGCAGACTGCAGCAGAGAGCACCAGAGGACCGGGAGTGCTGAGAGGAGTTGAGTGTCTTAGAGGTTAAGATGAAAACTCTTCACCCAGATAATGAAAATTGCTCTGTTGACAGGGATTACACCTTCAAGCACTGACCTTATGACATTTAAGTCAGTTTAAGATGCAGTTGTATAAAAGACTGCTTTAAGCACAACTCCACGTAATCAGTGGAGAGTTTTCCTGGTTGTTCAACAATGATGAGAAGGAGAAGCTTTATGAAAGTATTCTAAAGTGTTGGCCATAATTTTATGCATAATAAATGCTAGTTGAGCTTGTGGGTTTTTTCATGTTCTGTTCTTTTCTGAGACAGCTTCTCAGTTAGATGAAAAACTGCTTATTTTCCTGGGCAGGAAATCTCCCCACACCTTTTCCAGGACTAATAGTGGTGGGTAGAGTAGGGTGTAGAAATCAAAGCTGTATGGGACAAAATATTATGTATTTTACTAGCAATTAATGAGAGGAAAGATTAAAATGTTTGCCCAGTAACACCACTGGTCTGGGCTGTTTTCTCCTCATTGTGGACCTGTGAGTTAGGCATGTGGCTCCTAATGAAATCCTACTGGGTTTAGACACCTTTTAGTCTTAGCCTTCACTGTATCCCTTGGAATTAGAAAGTGAATGTGTGCAGCAGATGCTCCCAGCCCGCTTTGCCTCATTGTAATTCCTACAATACTTGGTTCCTTATCTTTAACCCATTTCTGAAATCGATGGTGTCAAGCCTCTCTGGCTTCACATAATCTAATATGTTTTAAAAAATGATTTTTCTTGCCATGTTATTCTTTCTGCCTCGCTTCTGCATCTTCCATCGACTTTAATTAAGCTTTCCTTGGGCTTGTGACCTTGGCGAGCTTTTAAAAATAAAGTGAACTGACTTGCAAAGTGATTTTTCCCAATCTTTTTGTAGCCCTGCTGGAAATTCCCTTTGTGTGATTTGAAAATATAGGCTGTTCATTTGGGATCATCATATGTGCACGGTGTGGCAACGAGGAGAAGCCTCAGCCATCTAATTATTAAATTCTAGTAAATAATTCCATTCCTCTATAATTTCTGGTTTGACTTTTCTAGCCCTTTAGGACCTAACTATACACTGTTGTTTTTTTTAAAAGAAAGATGGGAAAGAAATTGTTCTTTCAGACAGGCAGCATTAAGAGAAAAACCTTCAAAAAAAAAAATAGAGTGCAGAGTAGAAGATGTCTAATGAAATGCTTAATACGGATTCTCAGCATGCTTGTTATCTTCCTTGCCATTTTTGCCCCCAAAAAATTCTAGAATACTTGGGTAGAAAGAGATAACTCTTCTTAATTCCTTCTATAATTATATTTGCCTGGCTTGCATTGGAAGTCTGAATAGTTGCTTTTGTCCTGATTTTCACTGCTGTGGAATCTACATATAAATCACTGCACACTGTCATGTTCTGGAAGGCTGGACATGAAATACCCCTAAATCTGATGCCAGATCTACAGAGGGTCTTATGTGCAGAATGACTAAATGGGTCTAAAACTTCAAAGGATTTTTTGGGTTTGTTAGCTTGGTCTCCTCTTTCTTACTTGGCATCATTCTTTTTGCCAGCTGCTGAGCCTTGTGGATGGAAAGGAGTGGACAATCCCAGGAGTGCAAAATGCCACACAGAGCTTTATGTAGCTTTGTTATTACCTGCTTTTGCAAAGGCTTCTCTTCCTGTGTTCATGGGAGAGCTGGGGCAGCTGGCAGAGTGTGCCTGATTTTTTTTGACAAAAATCACATTGTGGTGGATAACTCACCAGGGTCAAGAAATGAAGGTAGTATTGGATGTGGCTGCACATACAGAGCAAACTCACAGCAGGAGGGAGAAAAAAAGCTTTTATAGGCACTACATAATGTACTAAATAACACAATAAAAATCTTAGTAAAGGCTGGAATTTTAGCTTTAGGTCAGGTAAATACTACAGGGAAGACTACAGCCTGCTTTGACATAGTGACCAACAGTAACACAACTCCTCATTTATTTTTGCTGGGAACTTATTTTGGATTAGCCATTACTTGTTACTTGTAACCTCTTTTGTTTTGGAAAAAAAAAGATAAAATCCAATCTCTTCAAAGAGATTATGCTCCGTGTTAGCAAAAGCCAACCTTGAATTAACATTGGGTATCTGACTACTGCTAAATTTAACAATCCTTGATATGATGCATTTAAAACTCTCCTAATTCCCAGTATTCCTGAAGCCATATTCTAGTATGTTGTAGTTTTCCTCTGCAGACAAGGCCTTTTTGTGTGGTTTTGAGCAACAGATAATTTTTTTCTACTTAGATGCCTTAGTGTAGAGTCCAGTAAACTGCAACAGATGCCTGCAGCAGTGTTCAGTACCCTGACTTGAGACCTGGAAACAGAATAGCAGGACAGCAAGGTGTGATACTTTCCCATCACTGCCAGAGTGCTTTTGCAATCCAGGTGCATCCTGTGCTTGGAATGAGCCTGGGTGTCCCTAAAGTACCAGTGCAGTGCTCTTTATGGACACAGCCTCACTGAGCAAGAGGGGACAGCTCCCTGCCATGAAATGAGGTATGTGTCTGCCAGTGTTAGATCAAGTCCTAACCCTGATTTTTAAGAGCATTGATTTAGTCACTCAGGTCAAATTTAATATAAGTTGTTAATGATGTCATAAAATTATTAATATCTACTCCTTGTCATCTATGAAAAGTGAATGTTTAAAACAACTGTGACATTCAAGCCGCACCCGATTATTTTTTTTAGGTTTTCTTTGTGGGTTTTTTTGTTTATTTGTTTGTTTGTTTTTTGTTTTAGGTTTTTTGGGGTCAGTCGATTGTTGCTATTATTAGATTAAAGAGAAAAGTTAGAAGAAGAATGCTGAGAGCAGACAGGTTGAGAATTATTTTTCACATGCATTTTCCCTCACCAAGCACTCCTTGGTGTTTTTAAAAGTGTTAGAGTATTTTTCTGCTCCACTTTGGAAGGTAGGCAATTAGCCTCCTCTAGGACTGCAAGCCTTGAGCCTTTTAAGTAGACTTGTATTGAAAATTGTGAGATGATGAAGGAATAGGAGAGCTGCTCCTCAGAAGAGAACTTTGGGCAGTAGGGATACTGCCTTTGGAAGGGAATGGACACTGTGTGACATTCCACCTCTTTGCTGGAATGAAGTGCATCCTTTTGCCTGGCATTTCACCTAAACAGAAACTTCTGCTGTCACAGAGCCTGTTGCATTCTGTACAAACACTCAGCTCCTAAAAAACAAACACCTTTTTTCCATATGGCTTGAATTAATTCACTGACACATTTGCAGACTGGGGGTGTTGGGGGGGGTGATGGAATTCTCTGCCTGTGCTAAAACACACAAAGATGCAAATGTTTTCCTAGAATTACTGAGGATGAAGGTATGCCCTCAAGTTTCTGAGCACAGATCAATGTTCAATTAAACAAATCTTCTAGATAAGGAGAAGTCTTTTTGGTTTTTTTTTTGGTCATACTCTGGAATATGTACAGCATCAGCAAGAAACTTTCAGGCAATTTTATTTTAGTATTTGAAACAGCATCTCTTAAGTGACTTAAATTACCACTCTTTGCAGTCCCTTTAGGAGCTCATATGTAGTCAACAACAGTTAGGGTTCAGTTTAAAGTAATCCATTGCTTGCTGTCCTGATGGTATGAGATAGTATTCATGCAGATTTATCAGCTTGATTTTGAAGCTGCATTTACAGGGATGTTTTGGAGATTTTCCTTTCTCTTACAGGTAGATCCAGAGCAATTGATAAGATCTATGATCCCAGTGCCTTAAATTCTTTCTGTGTTAGTGAGTGGCTGCTCAAAGTGTATTATAGCAGGCCAGATCCTTTCTAGGCTTTTCTGAGGTAATTTCAATTTTAAAATGTAGGTTATTTGTATTGACAAATAGATGCTGGCTTACAGGCAGATTCCTTGCATATGGTGGTACTTTATCCACCCGCATTCCCAACCTTCCCAAAGTGGCAGTTTGTGCTCTGATCCCTTGATTAGAGAGCAAAGCAGAGAGAGAGAAAAGGGCCAAAGGTGTCATCTGTGTTGGCCACCCTGCAAGAGGTATCCTGGGTTTACTTGGATTGTTTTGACACTTGAATACTTGCCCTCTGGGTTTGCCCAGGCTCAAATGTACATTAAACCAGATCTCTGGAATTTTAGCTTTTTCAGGTTGATGTGACTGAGGAGCTCATTAGGACATTTCTAAGCAAAATTCCATAAATGGGGCTGAGGATGTTAGGGGACATTGGTCTCAAATTTTTAGACTTCTGAAATGGAAAGGGTTTATTTTTTCAGGTACAAAGAATGATCGTGACACACAAGTCAGGATGATATGTGAATCATTTTGCCTTTTTCATATTTCCTGATAAAATAACTTGAATTTGCAATACGTTTAACTTTTCATGATAATAGCTGGTGAAATTCCTTGTAGTTTGAGATATGAACAGAACCATTTTTTTTTTCTTGACATACTGATTATTCCTTAGATCAAAAATTCATCTTGCTTTCACTTTTATTTCTAATGTGCTCATAAACATTTTCCTGACTGAAACATTACTTCATTTCTGTGCATA
This sequence comes from Serinus canaria, assembly GCF_022539315.1. Lineage (NCBI taxonomy): Eukaryota > Metazoa > Chordata > Aves > Passeriformes > Fringillidae > Serinus > Serinus canaria. Next base: position 7,704,487 of record NC_066313.1, read on the forward strand.
CACACTGCATTTGAAATAGTTCCAACTGAATCTGATGCCAACCTTTCCATGTGGAGGACAGCTGCCCATAAGAGAACAGACAGGAATTTAACTTAAAGTCATTCAGAACTTGCAGGTCAAATTCAAAGAGGATTTCTATTCATGTTTTATTTTTTTTTTCAACTTTACTCCAGGTCAAGGACTGTATATGACTGATGTTTCTGCAAGCTTTGAGAAATCCATCAGTTTTGCATTTAATTCATCATCTTTTGTGACATAAAAATTGATAAATAGGATGTGCTTCATAGTTAATTCCTATCCTTGCTATACAGGCCATGGACATAAAAGGAAAAACCCTGTGATTGTGAAGGAACTTTTGACAGAGCATGCATTCAAAATTGTGCATACATATGAAGATCATCTGAAAATTTGTTTTCATATTCTGTCTGATCAGTATCAGTAACTGAGGAGGAAGAGATGCTGTGTCTAGACACACAAAGATGCATATCAGTTATGCTACAATAATTTTTAAGGCAAGGTACACAGCCACTTGACAGATGGTAATTCCTTCTTTAGAGCTTCCTGTTTTCCTCCCTGACTCTTGAGTTGTCATGATAAACTTGGCACAGCTTTGTTGCTTGGAAGGAAGCTCTGTGACAGAGGAGCATGTGTGTTGTTTGGGTGTGTACACATGCCTCAAATCATTGTTATATAACACATCCTCAGGCACTGCTGCATCTATTTGTGGAATAGACGGATGGCTGAGCTTTTTGAACTTGAATAAATCATCTCTGACCAAAATATCTGAGTCCCTACTGCTGGAACATCCTCTGATATGTGTTTCTAAGCCTCTCCCAAGGAAGAAGCCCAAGAAGAGATGCAAAGCAAAAAGAGCTGATCCCAAGGAAGAGAAGGTTGAACACCATGGTGGGCTCAAGGCTGCAAGTCATGGAGGGCTAGAATTGATCCAGCTGTGGCAACCAAGCCCAACACCTGCAGCTTGTTCTGCCAGCTGTAGCTATTGGATTTGTATTCAGATGGTGACCAGAAGACCTCAACAATGATGAGTTCAGTTACAGGAGCTGGTGGACAGTGCCTAAAGATTCAGGTCTTATTGGAACAACCCACAAGCTAAACAAGCCAGTTCAGTAATCCCATTTTATTACAATCATTAGGAAGTAAGTGACCAAACAAGATTTATGGGTCTGTGTTAGCATGCCTATAAAGGTCAGCTATCATTTTTTATAGTAATCTGATACATTTAAAAGATATGAAGGGAATAAAAATGTTTCAATGTGCCAAAAAAAGAACAGAGTAGGAAAAATCCAAATCCTAGCAGTTGAAATGTAATGATATTCTAATCAGCCTTGCCAATGGGGCAGAGGAGTTCTAGAGGGAATAGTAATACAGAGAATCAGATTTGTCTTGCAGACTTAAAATAGTACCAATGAGAAAAATTTTAAAGTCTAAAAAAATTATTTGAACCTTCTCAGATTTCTCCCTGACCACCCTTTACATGCTCACAGGCATCTTTTTTAGTAGAAATATGGATGTAATACTATCCCAAGCAGAAAAACTACTCATACGAAAAAATTAATTTGAGTAATTTAAAAACAGAGAACAGAGAAAGGAGAGCTTGGAGTGATTCAAAACAAGTTTAGCCTTCATATTAGAAATGTTCACACATGTTTAAATTTTGGTTGGTTACCAATGACAAGAGCTTCTCTCTTCCTCATATTAATATAAATCAGGAACAGCAAAAAGGAAAATGCTATAGCTTTATTTTTCTGAAAGTAAATTTTACCACCTTTATCTCTTGTTGGAAAAAAAAAAAATCAAACACAAATACAAGGTGTCATTAAGGACAAAGGCCTTTAAAGGATCTGGGTGCAAATTTATCTTGTCAATATTAGGGAAAGTTAGCAGCTATGGAAAAAAAAAAAAAAAAAACAAACCAAAAAACCAAAACAACAATTGCTTATGACATAAAATTTTCCTTTCTAGCAGTGTATTTAATTAGATGTCTCTGCTGCTGTCTTTGCTCTTTTAATTACCATCACAATTATATTAGTCAGTGTGTGAATGTCCCTGTGTAGTGGCAGTTCAGATCAGCCAAATTTGTATTCTTCCATTTCATTTATTCTCAGCAAGGAATATGAATCTCTGTGTCTCATAAAAACTAATCTGGATAAGTAAGAATTTGGACCAGTGTATTTCTGAGTGAGAGTACTTACTTCAAGGGAGTGTTGTGCAACTCCCTGTTCAAAAGATGCAGCCCTGTCTTCAGAGCTGAGGATGAGTTATCTTAGTGAAGAAGAGTTCCTTGCTCATATGTTGGTTTGAGTGGATTCTTCTTTTTTTTTGGTTTTTTAATTTTGTTTTGCTTTTTGTGTCAAGGAGAGCAGGTGTATTAAGTCAGGAAATATCCTCTTTTCAGAGACCTGAAAGAAAACCTGGCTGTCAAAATGTATTTGGAATGGGAGACAGGCAGCCCTTCCATCTAAGAGGGATTGAGGGGCACTGACTGATGACATCTGAGCACTGCCTAACACCTTTGAGGGATGACCATTCCAGATCTGTCCTTCAAGGATGCCTTTTTGCTCCAGCTCCAATTCGACTTGTTTAAAAGAGAGAGAGGTGGGGGAGAAAAAGACAAAACAAATGGCCCACAACAGGTTTCTGGTTGATAGCATGGATTCAGGAGAGCCTGTTACAGTGAACAGATATTACTTTCCAATGCCTCTGCAATAAAATTTTGCTGTCAGCAGGCATCCATATTTTTACAGAAAAATAAACCAAGACTGTTTAGCCAGATGTATTACAACAGACCTTGGAGTGTGACTAGGGAAGAGCACATAGCTAGTAAAGATATAAATCTTTAAGTTAAATGTATTTATTGCCAGTTGATACAATTCAGCTTTTTATGTACTGGATTGTCTTAAATTTCATGGCTAACCAAAAAAAAAAAAGCACTTGAAAAGGGATAACAACAACAAAAAAATTAAATGAGGGAGAAAGGGGAGAGAGACGATATTAAAAACCTGTGCTAACAAGCTGAGCTCTGCTTTGCTAGAGGCATGTGTAGCATTGGAGAATAACCAGAATATACAGACAAGATTAAAGCTTTGCTTTAATAGTGGGGTTGTGCAGTCAATGTGCATTTCCAGAACTGCAGAAAAATAAAAATTATGACCACTTCTTTTGGAGTGACTGATACAGTTACAGGTTTTCTGCTAGATATGAATCCAAGATAAAATTCCCCTAAATTGTCAGATATTTTAAGATTTGGAGATGTTATATGTACCTGTAATACATCAAGATATAAATCATCTACCACAGAGCCAGCACTGCCTTTCTTTCTTTTTTTATTTCCTTTAGGATAGTGTAAATGTAAGTACTTCCTATGTAAGTGAAAGAACTTTTCACCTTTCTAAAATTCTGGCAACTTTGAATCATCAGAGAGCATCAAGGCAGGTAGTTCCAAACTAAGTCTTTCACTTCAGCCATGTGTTGAAGATTTTATTTTTAATCCCCTCCCCTCTCTCTTTTCCTGAAGAGTTCTAAATTTAAATTAAAAATAAGGGAATAGAAAACTTCAAGGATAATTGGTAAAATGTCATGGTGGTGTGGGTTCCTGTAACTGTGCCTTGGGACAAATGGGTAAGTTGCAGACATTGGGCCTTGTTTTTCTGTCTTAATGTGAATACTTTCTGATTCCAAACCCATATTGGTTTTGGAGGCCTCATAAGTATTTCCTTTTAGAGGAATTTAACTAATTCTTGTCAATTAAGCTTGTAGTGGCTAAAAGCTAGATGTTGATTTTTAGTCAATACTGACAGAACATTTTATTGAAGGGATTTTTTTATATCATTTGGTAAATGCTGAGGTTTGCAATTAACATATTGTAGGTTCCAAAGTGATAAGATTCTTACAGGACTGTAGATTACTGCTACTTGTTGCCCATTCTACTTTCTTCAGAACTTTTCTGTAGGTTCTGGCAGTTCATCAAAAGTAGCAGAAAATTTCAATTACAAATGTCCTCTTGGATTTTGTGCATACCACATAGGAAACAAAAGACATTATTGTAGTTTAATGACCTCATGTGGGAAAAATCTTGAATGAAATATTTGGTATTTTTATTTGGGTTTGCTTTCAAAAGAGGGACGATCTGCAGCTAACTTAATGCCTGGTAGTTGGTTTCATGGGGCACTTTAAGCTATATCTGCCAGCTGAGAGCAGATAGTCCTTCTGCATTGGCCTGGGAGAGGGACCAGTTTCAGCTGCAGTTTCAGAAGCATTGTGCCACAGATGCTGCCACAGACGAAGTTAAAGGTGCTAACAGCCATGGTGTTCCACTTAACTGTCCTGAAAATGATACTGGAAATGATGATCCTCATCATGGAAGTGATTAGCCTGCATTTAAAAGGTCTACACCTGCCTTCACTCAGTTCAGCAGCAGCTCTGAAAGGGCTAAAGTCAGTGCTAACAGTATATTTGCAGTATAACAGAGTGAGCACACTTTTAATCACCACCCCCCCCCTTTGTTGTTGGTTTTTTTTTTTTTTTTTACAGCAATTAATTTCAGCAATTACTCTTCCTCCTTTCTGGTTTATTGCCTGGGTACCACTAAGGCCAGTTTTGTGACTGTAGTATCAATTTTACTGGAGGTTTACTGCCCAGCTCCCTCAAACCCCACTAACTGCTGACACGGGCACTCCTAAGGGAGCAGGAATGATGTAGGAGGTACAAGGCAGGGAGAAAGTTTAAGGCCAGAGCTGCTGAAAGGAGCATTTGTGAAGCCCTCTGAGGATGCCAGCTCCCAGCAAGCAGAACTGACTCACAAGCAGGCTAGAAATGTGCAGCCTCTGTGCAAGCTGAGCATCCTTTTCAGTGAGCTGGTATTGCTGTGACAGCGACAGGCGTGCTCCCATCCAGCCCACACTCACAGAGGATCAGCTGGGGTCTGGAAGTTTCACAAGTGCATGAATTCAGGGCTGGCCCTGCCATCAACTGGATGGGAGACACTGCATTTCAATTTGGATTGAACTCCATGCCACTGTGGCTTCCAAACTAGAGCTGGCTCACTTTTTGTTGATTTGAACAACCACTGGAATGAGTACCCATGGGGAAATATGTTCTGCTGATGGATCTCCCTGGGAAGGGTAAAGTGGGGGTAACCTCATGTGTGTAAAAACACAAAGCCATTAAAAGAACTAAATTATGTCTTCAATGAAAAGTAGCAGAAAAAATTATTTTTCTTTTGTCATTTGTCATACCATCCACTATGTTGTGAGAGAATATTTATTTATTTTGCTGTTGCATGAAGTAAAAAAGAGATCTACTTGTTTTTATTCATTTTTTAATTAGCTGTTTATTTAAAAACACCTTGGACAGGCAAGTGGTACAAAAATCTTTTTCATAATGGTTCAGAGCCATTGTAAAATTTTCATTCTGGGCAGTATGCAATGTGGAGAAAAATCTTGACATGCCAGTATTTTCACATTGTTCAAAAGGTTTTTAAGGTCAGAATGGATTATTCTGATAAGAATGTGACCTCCTGTCTGCAGCACGTGCCACAAAACTTAACCTGTCAGAGGAGTTTCATTTTGGTTTTGCTGCCTTAACTCACCTTGCCTAGCTTACTGTGAATATTCAAGATTTGACAGGCTTCAAGGAAAATATGTTGGATTCCAGAAAACATGCACATCAAATCAAATGGGTAAGTAGTCTGGGTCTAATATGAAATTTTCAGGGGAATCAATCACCACAGTATTTTTCTTTTCTTCAGGATGAGTATGTGCACTTGCTTCCCAATCATCCTGAATGATTAAACACTTACTGAGAACGGCTGACCCTCTCACAGACCTTTCTGACCTAATTACTGCAGTGGATGTATTTCTTTCTGAAGAATTTTTCTTTTTGCTCAGCTCAGATTATTCAGTCAAGGCCCACACTGGGCTCTAAAGACACCCATCATGGGCCTTCCAGTACACAAAGTGCATAACCAAAAATTATTATTCTCACATCAGAAGGGAGGATACATAACAAATGTTATGCAGTCACCATCTCCAGCTCCCACTTCTTGATGACAGTCCCAGTCTTCTCAAAACACAAACCAAAACAATAAAAAACCAAGCAAACAATCAAAAAAACCCTAAAAAACAACCCAACATGCCAAAGCAGGTAGTATTCATTTTATCTAGGTACCATAGAGATGGTGTGCTGTCTAGATGAAGGATTCTACTTGAGATCATCTGCTGGTTTCTTAAGCCACCTCTATACTGATAGGTTTTGGGTTTTATTTTTAAATATAATGTTCATTGTATTTGAGAGCTTTCTGTGCCAAAAAGTTTGGGGGAGGGTCTGAAAAGAAATGTTGCATTAAGTCATGTTAGGCAGAAGGAGACACTTCTCACTAACTTATCAGTCTTTTAGTCTCTAATGTCTTCAGTGAGGGGAAAAAAAAATCCTTTGGGCAAGATTTTTAAAGTCTTCAGGTCTATTTCAGGGGCTTGGAGCTGATAGAAGGGAGAAGTGGAACAAGCACCCTGGGCCAAAAGCTATGGTGCAGACACAAGTAGCCAAGTTCCCTCTCTGCCAAGCCCGATTTTGCTGACACCTGAGGGGAAGTGACAAGATCATCAGGCTGGCATTGACAGCATCAGCATGGGTGGGCAGGGCTGGCATTTTTTAGGGCTATTAGTTCCTAGAGCAGAGATGACCCAGCTAAGGGGAGCACCCCAGCTGAATAGTGCTTGCCCTTCCCAGACCTGTGAGAGGAAAACAAGCAGATCCCTCTAGCTAATCATGTTAGTGCTGCTGACAGCCTCTGCTGTGCCTCGAGGATTTTGCAGCTCTGTTGCTGAGCCAGTGGGGTTGTGTGTGGGTGATAGACTGTGCATCAGGCTCTCCTCTGGCTTGTTGAGAGCATGGTGGATTACTCCCTTTCGTGCTTTGGCTGCACTCGCTGAGAACTTCTCCAACAGCTAAAGCTGCTATTTTTAAGCAGCCACAAGAAACTGATTTATCTGTCAGTGCAGGGGAATGTGCTTTGCAAAGCAGTAAGCTACATATCTGGGTCACACACTGCATGGAGTGAGGCAGCCCTGTGCAGCTCAGTCAGGAATTAGGCAGCTATCAAATGCTGGGTTTGAGGAAGAAGGTAAAAGGATCCTCAAACAGCAGGGAAGGAGTCTTCTTGGGGATAAGAATCACCATATGCTAAGCTGCTTTCTTGCCACCAGCTGGACAGCTGCACTTTAAGCTCTCTAGAGGAATAAAGCAAGCCAGCCTCTTTATTCCACAATTTTTAAAGGAAAAGCACTTTTTAATTGGTTGGTCTTTGTTTTGGACACCAATAACACAAACAGGCACCCATAAGCTTCTCTCAAGCCATCCTAGCCTACTTGTTCTATTACTGTAACTTTAAAAACATTGGGGGTTGCTTGCATGTGTGTGTTCACTATGAAAGCAGCCTAGCCTAGCATTCCTTTGGATAAGAGAGGGGCAGAAAATCAGGCTGTACCTCTCCTGTGGGAGTCTGAGACAGTCCTTGAACAACTTCACTGGAAAATAAGTTCCCTGACCATTTGCTACACAGGCTCCTGAAGGGGAGAGCTGTGTCCCTTTGCTTCCACAAAGCTCCCACCTCAAAAGCAAGTCCATGAGCAATACAAAATGGAAAGAGCAGGATCTCATGAGTTCATCTTCAGCCCCTTGCAAGAGTGTGGCAGTAATGGTGTCCTTGACGTGGGCAGAGCCCAATTACCCATCTGAGAATGGAAGGATCAGACAGGAAACACCAGGGTCCAGAAGATGATGAAGTTCCATTGTTGTGTCATCCTTGCCTGGCACAGGCAGGGCTGGTGGATCCCAGACACCACACAACTGGGAGGAATTGGTGGCTTGTGACAGCAGCCCTCCAAGGGGTGAATAGAAACAGAACAGAATATGGCAAGGGGAAAAATGTAACTGCTGCCTTAAGGAAAAATTTTAAATTGTTGCATTCTATTTCATTCTGGTTTTCTTCCTAATTTTCTTTTGTACAGTGTATTCTTGTAAGTTTTTTGCTTGTGTGGTATCCTAATACAAAGGATACCACACAAGCATCAATTAGGTCATGCCTACAAAGACCATGATTGTGATCTTCTTTTCCTCTAGCATTTTTGGATTAAACTACCTGACTGGCTTGGAGAGGAGTGGTCTGGAAAAGGTAGGAGTTTCAGTAACTGTTTCATATGGGCTCATCAGACTGGATTGATGATAACTGGCTGATGTAAAAAAAAACAAAAACAAACCACCCCAAAAACCAAACCAAAAAACCACACAAACCCATGAGAAGTCTTTCATAATTATTATCATGAACTTGTTTTAATTCTTTTCTCTTCTGATGGTGAAATGGCAGTGAACTAAATTTAGCAGCTGCAAGCTAAAAATTCTATATCCTATATTCAAGATAAGTACAAGATAGCAATATCTGTCCCTTGAAAATTGCTTTTCCTTCTCCTTCTCTTTCTTCCTCTCCCTTCTGGTCCCTTCTGGTCCCTGGTTGAGCATGTTTTAGCTGGTAAGAGAACTAACATGTTGGTGTTGAGCCTGTAGGTCCTGAAGAGGCTCAGTAGGTATCACTCTGTTCCCCAAATACTCTCACAATCTGTATTTTAATATATACCTTTGTGCTGAAGTGTTTGCCTTAACTGAAGCTCCCTTTTTTTTTCCAAGGCTTGGCTTTCTGAATATAGTCCAAAGTTCATTAACAGTATTTAATTCTGCAGGGGGCTTTAATCTAATCAAGGGCAAAACAGATTAGGTTAAATGGATGTCTACCTCACTGGCATGGTTTAACCCTGGCTGGCAACTAAGCACAGCACAGGAAGTAGAGAGAGCAAGGAGAATCAGAAAAAAAAAAAAAAAGAAAAAATATAAACCTCAAGGATTCAGTTAAGAACAGTCTGATAATTGAAAATAATGTTAGGAAAAATAATAACAAAGAAGAAAAAGAGCATAAAAGAAAGAGACAGGCATAAAGCCCAAGAAATGCAAGTGATGCACAACAGATTTGCTCACCACCTGCTGATATCCAGCCCATCCCAAGCAGTGACATCCCCTTCCAGCCAACCCCCCAGTTTATATACTGGGCATGCTGTTCTGGGCTGTGGATCAGTTCAGCTCAGCTGTCCTGGCCATGCTCCCTCCTACATCCTTGTGCCCCTTCTCCTCACAGGCAGAGCCTGAGACACTGAACAGTTCTTGACTTTGGGCAAGCACTGCTCAGCACCAACCAAAACACCAGTGTGACATCAACGTTATTCTCACACTGAATCCAAAACTCTGCTCTCTACCAGCTACCAGAGAGAAAATGAACTCTATCCCAGCCAAAATGGACACTCACATCACAAAAAAATGGATCTAGTGAGGTGCCAGTTGCATTCTGATAAGTTTTCCAAGGTCAAATATACATGTGTATATATACATTTACGATTTAAAGGATGCAACCTTGTTTTGCCACTCCAAATTCACCTTTGTAGTACCAGTTGTGCAGCCATTTAAATGGATGGCAAGATATTCTCACTGGATTCAGAGAACAGTATCTCATTTGCAGATTTTTGAGCAGCAGCTGATATTATAAGGTTTGGATAGTTCTCTGTCTGAGTTTAGTATATCAGGAGAATGAAGGATGCAAAAAAAAATTTAAACAATATTTTTTCTGGGTTTTTTTTTGTTTGTTTGTTTTGTTTTGTTTTGTTTAGATGGGGACCTAGGGCCAGTGAGGTGATAGTTATAAAAAGAGATAATTTAACATCATAAAAAATGAATGTAACAAGGCTTCAGGTTGCAAAACTTTACTTTACTTTACTTTGGATTCTTAGTCATTTTTCAGCATGCACCACTTCAAATAAACTCTGATCATAATCCAGCCAAATTTCCTCATATTGTTCAGTAAAGGAAGGATTTGTGCCCCATTTTTCTGAGGGTTAAACTTTATACCCCTGACCGAGTGCAGGTCTGCAAAGCAGCTCAGTCATCCTTAAAGGGATTCAAGCACACCTCATTTTCATAACCTCTTGCATTTGCCTCAGTAAAACTCTGTGCTGCAGTCAGCATGTGGAACAGCCTGCAAGGAAAACTTCAAATCTTTCCAGTGCCTCTATGCATAAATGTAAAAATCTCCATCTGGTAGTGTGTACTGATACCTACTGGCCAGTTCTGTTGCTGGAAATTTAAAATCTCTAGCCAAGGTTAACCAGTGCATTTTATAGATGTTATTCAGAGTTTGAAGATCATACAATGTAAAATATTTTTTTAACTCAGACACTTTTTGCATTCAGATTGTATGTGGGGCAGAATTTGAAAATCTTTGCTGAACAAGTTTTTAACAGTTCCTTTTTATAAAGGTTGATAAATTCTCAGAGAATAATATGAATCTGGAGTCATCCCTTATAACATCCTTTAGGGTCATAGTATTAAACTTTCACTTCGGTCATGGCTATGATTTTGTTTTAAAAATGATAATAATACAATGTCTGCTCTGGAGAGCTGTAATGACTTTAAGCAGATATCAGAAGGCTTCTGCACTATTGCAGCAAAATTAGTTATTGAGCTTGAATAATACACATTTAGGAAGGGATTGCAGGGCAGAGGACCCACTTGAGTCCAGTGTTTCTGTGACAGAATTAATACCAGCTACTGTAGCTTTAGCTCAGTGTTCACTGATGTAATTATATGACTTAGGAAACCTTGTGGAGCGATGTTGAACGTGTAATTTTCATTCAGATTCTTTCCTTTTTTTGGGTCATATGCAGTGCAGACAGACTTCAAATTGAAATAGTACTCCTATATTGAGTGACCACAGACAATTTTATTGTAAATAGTCCTGTACACATTTATAGGTTATGTGCAGATAGGGTTAGAAAACTAGAATAGTTTGAAAGGCCAGAGTAGGAGTCCATCAAATACCACCAGGGGAAAAAGATCATTATATATTAGTGCCTAGTTTCAAATTGCATGTAGGTTTTATCTTTTTAGTAATTAGTGATTCTTTCACTCAAATTCATGTTGTCCTCGAATCATGCAAAATAGAAGGAATGCTTGGCCAAAGCCTAGGATATCATGTTGTAAAAAATGTGTATTTCATGTTTTCTTGCTTATTCCACCATGAAAAAATGCTTAAGGTACCAAGTGTGAAAAATGACCACAAAAACAGCAGGGGCACCCATCATTAGCAAAACAGAAAGCAAGCTACATCCAGTAAAAAAAATATCTCACTTTCAGGTTAAAGCCAGACCACAGAGGATGATGGCTTCCCATGCAGTTAATATTCTTGTGTGGAATTATCCAATACAAGCATTTTCCTCAGTATGTTTAGCCAAAATACCTGTTCCTGAAATTATCCCAGACATAAGGCACCTTGTAAGTCTGATCCAGTAAATGAAAGCTTCATAGAAGGAATGTTGTGTATGAATTTTTCTTCTAAAATGATGAAATTATTTGGGCTAACAGATTCTTAATACAAGTAAAAAGCATTGTGCTGTTTACCAGCTCTCCAAAACAAGACTTTGCAGAACAATATGGATTTTCAGAGCAGCTCAAGTGGCACAAGCTAAAATGTGTTTATGTTCTCGCAGGAGCTTTTCAGATGCCTGCCCTGGAGTCTCTGCTTCAAATCACATTGACAGGTGTGGCAGCAGGTTTGCAGAAAGCCTTGGTGCCTGACCTTCACAGAGGCTGCTGGGCACCCAAACCACCCCAGGAGGGCCTGCACCTCTCTGCAGATCAGATTGTTTCAGCACATGAGACCTTTCCTGTCAGTGAGAGGAGAAGTTGTTTCCTTCTCATGGACTTGGAATATTCCCTGCCAGCTGCTGGTTTTATCTGCATGCCCGAGGCAGAGCAGAAGGAAGGCTCTGAACTGGTCTGTGAGATCCTTCTGTGCCCCTCTGTGGAGCCTGGCTCAACACTGCTGCAGCAACCAGCCTTTCCTAAAAAAAAGATACCAAGGGTGGAGGACCTGGCAGTGAGGGTGGGAAGGCTTTGAAGAAGGGGTAGCTTCATCTTGGGTTTAGGTGGAGGGCAGCCAGGCTCCTGTCTGATGCCCTGGCACTGCTGGATCCTCCTGAGAATGGCACTACACAGGCTTCTGTCCCAGAGATCTCATAACTGTGAGGAGGATTAGCTGAAGATCTTTCTCTTGGAGAAGTCAGTCTGGGGCTTGAAGACATTTAGGGAAATGATTTCTGACTAGCTGGTAATATACCTAACTCTGTGTTAAAATTTCATACCTTACAAGTCTGCAGCCTTCTTAATACAGAAATATATTTTAAGTGACTTACCATATTTATCTTCTAGGGTAATTTTGCCACAACAATTCTAGAAAGCTGGCAGTTGAAAATGAAGGCAGAGATTTTTCTCAAAGAACTGCTGAGTAATTACAGTCTTCCTGGTGCTCATATATTGCACTAACTTAATTTTATTACCCAATGCATCTTTCCTTCTTCCAATTAGATTCAAGTATTTCCCATGCTTGAACCTTACAGGAGGGTTTCAGGGTTGTAGGGATGGCATTATGTAGCCTGTCCTGTAGGTTTGTAAGATATATTTCTTTCAGGGTGCAAGGAAAATAAATGGAATAACATGTTCTGTAGGCTGTTGAGGGGTAGAAATACCTCCAGGTATCTATTGACTTCAGATTACTCTTTCACATCCAGTCAGAGACTTAATTCAAAAGGATTCTTCAGTGAAACAGACACAGCCTTACTCAGTCTAGTAGCCTGCCTGTTTGCAGAATCTTACTTATGTTCAGATTTGAGGCTGACAAAAACAAAAATGAACATGTGGTCTAGAGAGATATTTAATTGGGCATTCCAGTTCTGGACAATTATTTAACATGAGAGAATTTTCTTATTGGAAAAGTATTATTAAAGGTTTCAGGTAATTTGGGGTACCCATAAGTGGAAAAAACATCAATACTGAACCAATGAGATCAGTGTCATAATTTTTTTTTGTCCTTTAGTGTTGTGTTCTTGTGGATTAGTTTGCTACTCTGCAGCCCTGCCAGTGACTGGGAAATGTCTCCATCAGTGCCCTGGCCCTGGGAGGTGTTTTGCCTTCATCTCTGTGCAGTAATCACTGGTGTGGTGGGGTGGACCTACTGCATGTGTGCTTCCCCTACCAGCTGTACTCACTGGAGCTGTTCTTAATCTGTCACAACAAAGGGTGGCACAAGGAGCAGATGGAAGAAGCAGAGGCTGTAGCACTTTGTGCCACCCTATCGGGGTGGTGCTGGCTGCAGGGAATGGATGGTCACAAACAGAAGAATTGATTGCAGTGTTATGTTTTTTGCTGTGATTTGAGGGGTGTTTTAATGCACCAATAGCAGAGACCGTTTTCAATAAAATTTAGCAAAAAATCCTCAAAGTTTAAAGGCCTACACAGACTTTGATGCAAGCTGAACTTGGATTTGAAAGTTCATTTCCTCTCAGATCTGCATATGCTAGGGCACATTTGCATGCTCACAATCAGTTTATTAATTCTGCAACCTATTTTCTGTGATGTAATAATGCAAGAGCAGGGATGAAAATGTGCTCATAAACATTACCCTTTGCCATAAGTGTCACCCCATGAGCTACCATAAAACAACGTCCTTATTGGTAACAGGAGATGCAGACAGGAGCTGCTCTCTGCACTGTATGGTGTTTTACCTGTGTAATTACTTCCCTAATTAACAATGTGAACTGCTGTGTAATTTGTGGCTGCATTCCTGCAAGTATCTCTCAGTAAATCAAAGTAGATGTGCCAGGGCTGTTACTCAAGTTCCATCACAAATATTTACAGGAGTACATCAAGCCCACTGAATTATAGCTGCTAAATTGCTGGGAATGGTACCCATGAAAACAAATTCTGTTTGTATAAGAAAGGAGGCACAATCATTCTTTAAACACTGTGATAAATCTTACAGCTCTGAAAAGGTTGAAAGGCATTTGCATTTGGCCTAGGCATTGAAATGCATCTTAATAGACCTAAATGTTCATTGTTGTTAATGAAGAACAGCAGAACACAATCATTTTATGGGAGTGATCAGGTGGGTTCTGTGGGATTGAGGCTTGGTTCTGCAGTTGGATCTTTCTCATTGCCAAAACTCTCATTCCTCCGTGGCAGCAAATCATGCAACAGACTTGCAGACAAATACAGCACCAGAGCTGTTATCCTATAGAAATAAACAAGAACCATTTGTTTAGTCAGCAAATATATGCTTAATAAAGAATACAGATTACTGCAACATTTTCAGAACTGCTGTTAGCTTGATTGGTAAAATGGTCCCTTAAAAAAATTCACTGAACTCAGGAACAATAAAATATAATAGAATCAGTTTCCCCAGGGGTTTGCATGGTGCTGTATAATTCATAATTATAGAGAAATAAGCTTTACCAAATCAGCTCTACCCAATGGTAGAGTTCTAGCCAGCCTTTCTTTTAAGACATAGCTAACATTTAAAAATGTGGAGTTTTCTTCACTTTTTTTAAAACTTGTTTTGAAAGAAGAGGATAATTTTATGTACAGCTTTGCAGGATCAGAATGAAATCCCTTCCTATTAGAATCTATGCCATAATAAAATCTGAATGCTATTTCAGATTTAATATTCATTATTCTTCTATATCATGAAACATGGGTATCCTAGGTAAAAAATTCTTTCCTTCTGAAGAAAAGTAATTTTCTAATGAAAAGTAATTCATTTTACTCTATCCCTTCTTCTTTTTGTCATAAAAATTATTTTCATTTGTCAATGAGGAAATGCTTATACTGTCTCAATATAAATGACAAATAAGAATTATTTCACACCTTAAAGAATATCTTCTTTGCATCACCCATCTACATTTTTATTACTTGTTTTGTGCACTGCAATGACTAGACACTGTACATCCAGGGAAGGGGAATGAAGTTGTCAAAAATTCTCTTTAGTTCTTACTGTAGGAGTCTCTCTATGGAAAGTAATTTTTTTCCTTCTTTTACAAGTTATTGGTACTGATAGGTGCTTTACAAGTTATTGCTTTGATAAGGTACTTCTTCATTTAAAATTTCACTGTAGGGGAGTTTTTTAGTGGGTGCCCAGGTCTTCACAAGTTTTGTGATGTTTGACTGTATGTTTTCTTAAATAACATGTAAATACGCAGAAAAAAATAGCAAGAAATAACCAGAAATAAATAAACTGAGTTATAGGCTATCACCTCTTTGAAATTTTGTGTTCTGAGTAATATGAAATCTAGGGAAATGGATTTAAATAAACTCTACCCTCTCTTATAACAAGCAACAAAAATCCACTCAGGTGATCTCCCATGGCTGCACTGCTCTGTCTTTCAGAAGGGTCAGGGGGATTCCCATGTGAGGCCCAAGCAGTGGTAAGCTTTGCTTTCTACTTGTGAATATGTGCATTCTAGGGAAATCTGTCATATATTATAAAGGAGAGTAAGAGGCTAAGCCCAATACCTGTCATTCTTCTGCCAGAGCCTGTTTAAAATGCCCAGAACCTCAAGAAAACTGACTGTGCTCCCTTGAAAGCATGACCTCTGTCTGTGGAGACTTTTTCTTATTGCAAGCACCTCTTGGTTGCCTTGTCTGTCTTTGGAGCAAGCCAACCTCCCCCACTGCAGAGCTTCCTTACAGTGCCCTGCACCCAGGTGGCCAAGCCCATGGCCATGGGCAGGTTATCCCAATGTTTCAACCCCAGGGAGCCTCCTTTGCAAATCCCTGCACTGCACAGCAAACAGCATCCAGCTCCTCCACAGGCTGAAAGGTCTTTTGGGGTCTCAGAATTGTTTCAGCCACCTGAGTTCTCTTTTTTGAAGCAGCACTTTTGATGCTCTGAACACCAGTCCCCAAAGAGCAGCATCATTTTGAACTGGAGAATCAATGATGTTGCTCAGGTGGGTTATTTGAAGACAGTTTTGTTGTTGCTGTGTCACCTCAGTTCAGTGACAGACTCCGTGTGATGGGGCAGCTCTTCTGATTCATTTGTTTTATTGTGTTTCACTAACCTGTCCTTTGCTTCTGACACTAGCTTGCATGATCTTTCAGTTAGACAACCTTGTGTGATTACAGAGACATTTGATAATCACATTTGATTACACAGTGCACTTGGTAGGGCTTCTCTGGGATTTTCAAATGCAAACAGTACAATAGAATTCATGCCTAGGTGCTTCAGCTTAGAGCCAAACCGAAATAAGAAAACAGAGCTGGTCTGTGAGTTGCAGTCCTTTGACAACACAGGGACTTTGTGTGTCATATGATATTGTTTTAAATATAAAACATACCTAAAAGTTCCTTATATTACTTTAAGAAGAAGACAGCTAGGTATGAAGGCAGCAGACAAAGCAGTATAAATAATGTAAGCTTGAATGCATAAGAAGTGCAGTGGAATTCAGCAACCTTGGAATGTATAGCAGTCAGGTCTTTTAACTCAAGAAAAAACATGGAAAAATAACAGCAGAATTATTCTGTGACATTCACACTCAAAAATAACAGCAGAAACAAGTAGAGTGCTTTGAAATTCACCACCTATAACAGGAGCATTTTGAAAAGCAGAATCACCTTTTCTTCCTCTTATTAAACACTAAACACTACTAGTCAAGGAAGCAGATCCATTTGAAATGTAAAGAAATTCAAGAAGTCACTTAACAGCCAGAGTTACAGAGGAATTCTGTTTTGAATAACAAAAAAGAATTTCCTTTTTCCCTGGGATGGCACATTATAATTGGCTTTCAGCTGATCTCAGAGCCACGGGAAAGGCCAATCTCTGGGGCAATGCATTCAGGACACAGCTTCAGTATGAATTCTCAATTGGGTTCTTGTGGTGTGAGGAATATTCTGCATATTTACACAGGCTTTTCCTTTTCTAAGAACACCATTGTCCTGGAATGTGCTGTTTCTGGATTGACATAATTGTTCTGTAGGAGCCATTTGAGTCTCTCAGGTAAATACAGAACTGTTAAAATGTGTATTGTGCGAGTTCCCTTTACTTATCTGGCTGGCCTTCATTTTCAGAATTATTATAATCTGTTGTGTACCTCTGTCATTAAAAACTCACCCAAAGCTCATCTGTAAGCTAAGAGATTGTGGTAGCTTCTTTATTTTTCTGAGCAGTCCTAGGGTAACATGTTCATGAATTTCTGCAGACTTTGGAATCCATGGGTTATTCATTGATCATGAATATGTGCCAGGACTGCAAGCTGAAAACCCCCTTGAGAATTTTATTGGAGATGTTACTGCATTCCCAGCCTCACTTTGAGACAAAATAACATCTCAATCATTTTTATTTTCTCCTTGAACACTCAGCACAGAGCATTTGAGGAAAGGTCTGTGAAGGTTCCTTCATCACCATTGTGTTAGAAAAGTAATTTTTTCTCTCTTTCCTGTCTTGAGGGTTGGGTGTTTTCTTAGGGAAGCAATCCCATGGAAATGTGGGATGGAGGGTCCTTTCTGGGCAGCTGGGAGAGCCACAGCAGCTGGTTGGAAGGGTGAGAAGGTGCCCGGATAGATGCAGGAATTGTTTCCCTCAGGGCAGGGAGAGAATCCATCACAGGGACTCACAGGAGTGCTCAAGTATTTTCACAGGGTGGAGCTGATTGTACAGAACTATCATTTTTTTAGCAATCAGTTATTCTTTTAGATCAATTCCTTCTTTCACTGCATTTTTGGATTTAAAAAAAAATCTTTCCTGACTTACTCTCAAGTCTGACACACAAAAAAAGCAAAACATGCCAAATTTCTAATAGCTCTGTTTGCTGTTTGTTCCCTTTGTACAATTTACAGAGTTTAAAGTGTTTTGCTGTTGATTTCAGGGGTGGTGGATGGGTGTAGCATTCACATTCTATAAAAAAATTATTTCACCCAGGATTTTTCTCCTAGGAAGCAGAGAGGCCTCAGAGAAAAAGGAAACAATCTTATCTCATTTGCTTCTCCTGTGTGGTGCTCATCTAAAACATGTTTAGAGATTGTTTACTCAAAGGTGATTACCTAATTAGATTCTGGTGTGAGTTGTTTTGACTCTTTGGCCAGTTGGGGCCAAGCTGTGTCAGGACTTGGGAAAGAGTCACAAGTTTTCACTATTAGCTTTTCAGCACTCAGTAAGAATCTTTTCTGTATTCTTTAGTATAGTTAGTGTAGTATTCTTTAATATAATGTAGTATCACAAAGTAATAAATTAGTCTTCTGAGAACATAGAATCAGGCATTATTCCTGCCTGCATCAGGGCATCCCTGCAAATGCAATAGATGGGGAAGAGGGAAGCAAAGATATGGGATCTTTAGAAAGCTCTTCCTTTTCTTTCACATTTTCACTGCTGCTACCATACCAGGACAGGAAAGGAACACACCTCCTCTCTTGCTGTGATTTGAATGTGCCTTTGATCTTCCTAAGGAGGATCAAGTATCTTCCATCCAAGCACAAATAAAGAAAGGGAAGTGGAGGGAATAATGCCGTTTGACATTGTCAGAAGTAACATGTAACCTACTGCCGAGCGTGTTGCAGACCCACCAGTGTCAACACCCAGAGAGTTTGTCTACTAGAGTCCCATCTAGAGACCTCAATCCTGTCTTTCAGACAGTAGCAGCTGAAATGCTCAGCTTTAGAGAGAGAGCTGTACTCTGGCAGCCCTGACCCCAGTCTCTACTTGGGGGATTAACTGTGCTCATCAGGCTGCAGGTGCTGCAGAGTGACCTGGGCAGTGCTCCAGCCCCTCTTCCAGCCCCTCTTCCAGCCTGTGTGAGAGTGGAAACTGCAGCAAGAGGAGGGAGGAGGTGTCAGCAGAGTCTAAGTGCTATTTGGTGCAGCACACATGGCTGGCTGCAGGTCAGCCCAGGCTGCCTCTCCTTGTTCTCCACACTTGGTTAGGGACGATCCCGCTGCTCCTGGGTGGGATGGATGGCTCCATCCACTTGGCTCTGGTGCTTTTACAGCACTAGTAATCACAATAAATTACCTGCACTGGCATGAAGAAGAATCTGCTGAGGACAGTCACAGTGCAGCAAAGCTAAGCACCACATGAACAAGGAGCTGAAGAACATATATTAGAGATTTTATTTGACAGGCTAATGCACCATAAAGTTTTGCTGGTGTTTGAGAGAGAGGTTCAGAGATGCTCTTGGAGAGGAGAAGTAGTCTCTGCTGGGGTCTGGTAGCTCCTCATTACGGTGTTCTCACAGGACCAAGAGAGAGGAAAGTTGCAGGGAAAGCATGCAAGATTCTTTTTAATAAAGTACCTTTTTTCCCCCCTTTCCTTAGGAAGCATCTTACAGTAACAGAAATTGAGGGCTTTATCTATTTTTATTAGGGTTTGATATTATTTTGTTTTATTTTACTTGAAGAAATCTATTTTAAACCTAAACACTGTGAACTAATAGCAATTTATTTCTAGTTAAAAAGACAAAAAAACTCCAAAATTCCAAAGCCAAACCCAAATAAACTTTAAAATTCCCTGAGAATATGTGTTAGAGGAAAGATATTTTCTCTGACCAAGTCCAGTGAATCACTGATCTGGAGATCACAGTCCTGCTCTGCCCCCACCATCATAGAGCTGCTGTTATAGCTGTGCACGGGACATGCCTGGCACCAAAACTTGAGCAGGTTTTATTATCTCTCCCCCAGGCAGGTATGAACATTGCATGTTTGTACTTCATTGAACCTGGAAATCAATTAGAAAGTTCAGACAATGCAGTAGTTTATTTTTTCATGTTTGAAACAAAATCCCTTTGTAATGCCTGAAACATCTTCAAATGATTTTTCCTGTCCTGTTTACCTTCCAAGGGCCATAATATTCCATTGATTATTTTTCTTTTTTTTCTTTTAAAATTAGAGTTTCCTACTGAAATCAATGGGGAGTTTGCTTCAAAATCAATAGGGCATTATGGCTCTGAAACTTAAGACAATGTTGGCTCCATAATCATATCAGAAAATGTGATTAAGATGCCACAAACAAACCACTAATCCTCAGACACAGGCACAGCTGCTAAATCGGGAGCAACCATCTTTACCAGAGAATAGGTCTTCAGTGGGATCTTTGCCTGAGAAAGAGCAGCAGAATCATGGAAGAAATGTCATCAGATTTATCAGCCAAACCCCTGTTGCTGAGCTATGATAACTCTTCAAGAGCAGGTTGGTGTTTTATCACACAAGCCACTGATTTTGGGGTTCAAAACCTCTTCTGGACCTTGGGGACTGGGAAAGGAAGAAACAAATGATGTTCAGAAGATCAAACTGCCTGTTCCCAAATGAACAGGCTGAACTGATGAAACAGTTCTCTCTCAAAAGACCTTTTGGACCTTCCAAAGGCTGACTGGACCACGTAGAGCAGGGATTTCAGAATTATTGTTGTGGAGTGGAAACAAGTGGAAGTATAGATTGCTACTGGTTACTCCAAACCCCTTGTAGTCCTGAAGGGTTGCATTTGGGATATTTTGCATCTAATATTTCTTATCAACTTTACATTTTTTGTCCTTTTGGGATCTACAGCTCTGATTGCTGACATTGTGTGGGAGCATCCCTTTGTTTTTATTAGAACTCTGTGCCCACTCAGGGGACAGAAGCTATGAGGACCCTGTGTAGGAATTTTTTTCAGTCCCATGATAGGATAGATTTTTCACAATTCAAATTTTGCATATGCATATTTTTGGCAACTGAGTAGCAATAAAGTTCTAAATGATAGAATTGTAAGCAGGGATTGATTATATTTAAATAAAGAATTGTAAGGAAAGGGTTGGTTATATTTAAATAAAAATGTAGAAGCTGAAGACTAGGTTTCCCATTTAAAATGGTGCAATAAATTTATTCACAGTATGAAAAATTCTTCTGAGGAAGTTACTCTCAAAGGAAAATGTAGGAAGAAACTGTGTATGGTTGCTCTTAAAGAGATGGTGCTGCTGGTATCTCCTGTATCAAGGCTTAAGGTTTGAGAGCTGGTCATGGACTGAGCTTGGCTTTTATTACTCCTCTTGAGCAATTCACTTCATCCCTAAAAGCGACTTTAAAGAGTTATCACACTTTTCAAAGGCTGAAAGAAGAACTGGGATCCAGATTATTAGTTCAGCTTGTGAGTCAAGAATGATTAATTTTCTAAAATCTGCTTATATTACTTTCCCAGTGAATACTGAGCAAAGCTTTTGTTTATCTTCCACACGTGGTCACTACTGCAAACAAACAGGTTTAATTTGCTTTGTAAGCTTATTACCAGAGGCACAGTGGAGAACAAGAGCTGAAAAGAACCTCTTGCCTCTGTGCTTTTATTAAGAACTGTTTTCTCCAGAGAACCTTCAGCCTGTCAGATTAGAAATGCAAAGAGACCTTTTACTGTAACAGTCTCACACTTATCCCCTTAGTAAAGTTTGCTTTTGTGATAATTACATTTTACCATCTACAGTTGTTTACTAAATGAACAGCTTTCCTCTGCTGCTTCCAGCCCTGACACTTTCCCTCTGATAATTTGTGGTTACAATGAAATATTTAGAAATATGTGTTTGCCTTCTGTTTGCTGTCTTCCTCATTTTGCTTAGATAGCAAATGATTTTGGTTGTGGTTCTGGAGATTATGGACTACAGGACTTGTTTGGGATTTATGCCTGAAGTAACACAGCACTAATGCTGCTGTTTGCACAGAGAGGGAAAGGGCAGGCTCATCTTCTCTCCCTGTTAAGAGAAGAGGAACCATTCTGTGTTAAGGAGGGAGCTCCCAACTTTCAGGATGCCCTGAAGATGCAGAGGACAGCGTCCTCTGCAACACAAACAGGTTTTCTTATAGGAAATATTTTGTGTGCTAATGTGTTCGTGGTATCTCCCTACAAAAATGTTTTTTTTTTCAACTTTGTGGGAAATAATGAGCCTCTGCTTGCAAGAAAAACTATTGTGTATTAAACCATCCTCCTTACTAATACTGATAATTTTGGAAAAAATAATCTAAGCTATTTCCTATCTTCTTTGAACAAAGAAGAAGATGAAACTGAATAGGTCATAGAATCACAGAATATGATCAGTTGGAAGAGACTTATCAGGACCATCAAGTCCAACTCCTGACCCTGTGCAGGATACCTCAAGAATCACATTGTAGTCAAGGTAAAGAGACATGTCTATATAAAGTACAAACAAATATTTTCTCTTTTTAATTCCATATATATTTATTTCATGTCAAAGTGGGTTTGGTTCATATTTTTTTTTGTATTCCAGCTGATTCCAGCACTTATTTTTTTATGATCGCTTTACATAGAAAAATTTTTATCATAAAATACCTTGGTGCAAACCCACTTGCATTTATAAATCAGGATGTCTAGCATTTCAAATATTTGAGTGTGAATTAAACCCCTGCTCTAAGCCTCTGATTTTTGTGAATACTTGTGAATGTCACCAGAATTTCTGCTCTCTGTCACTTATTTCTGATCAGTTCTGAAAGAAGCTACCCAGAAAGAGCTGACAGAGGACAGATTTAAAGGAAAAACACGAGTCTTGGATGATTAAAAGTAAAGCTGGGATCTGAAACTCTTAAAATATATGTTTTCCTACCTGCACTTCAAAGGCAAACTTTCAACTCCCTGGAAACCTGGACCATCAGCAATATACAGTATTGAGTGAAATCTAAAATGGTTGCTGCATTGTCCCTGTGATTTGGAGCTTTGCTGTTTCTGGAAATGCAAGTCAGCATCTTGGACACAAAATTCAGATTGCATTAGAAAGTTGTATGCTGAAAAAATTAGAGTGTGATGCTAATAGTACAGGTTGAGATCTTTAGACATTCAACTATAAGAAAGTCCTAGCTGTCTTAAGAATAGGGGAAAATGCTTTTTGTAGTGGTGACATGCCTAATTGCTAAGGCTCTTGTCATCCATGGTACAGCTTTTGTTAGGAAGTACATTAATAATTCAATGGTGCTGGTAGTTGGACAAGATATGGCTCTTCATTGCAGTCCCTCACACTCCCTCTCTCCCCCTGTCTTCCCAAAGATCTCAGTATAAATTCACCAAGAAGTGTGAATCAGCCTTGCTGGACTCCCTAGAATGGGTTCCAAGCCCAGGAGCATTTGTCCTCTGCTATCCTGGAGAGGTGGGAGCTCACACCGGGGAGAACAAAGCCCCTCTGACTGTGGCATCTGCAGTCAGGACTACAAGGTTGAGAGCCTAAAAGACAAATGCTTTTCCATTTCCACAAGCTTATCAGGAATTCTACCATTTTCCATGCTGAGTCTCAGTGTAGACTAAAGTGTCCATTTCCCCCAGTCTCAAAAAGTCACAAATACTCTTGTTGAAGGTGGAAGGTCTGTGCTTGAATTTAGCTGAGTGTAAATAGGGAGTCAGGGGTCTTAGCAAGCCAGTACACACGCACACTTTTTCTTTCTATTTGTAATCAAAAGGAGCTGTCTGCATTTGTGTTTTAGCAGTTTAAGCCCCCAAATTGTGACACGCTCTGGGCTGAAACAAGAAATATTGTGTTTCTTGTGGCTACTCTGCATATTGAGACCACTGCATCAAACCAGAACATACCTGCAACTCTACATTAAAATCACATTAACAATGCAGTGAACAAGAAAACTAGGGAATTCAGAGACAAGGCAGTCCCTAATCCCCCCTCCATCTGTAAGATTCTCAGCTGTCACAAATCAGGAATCCAGGCACAGCAGTGCTGCTTAAATGCTCCTGTTAGAGGCTGACAGCAGAGTATCTGTAAGCACAGGCAGTGTGGAGCAATTTTCTTGCTTTTTAAAAAAGCATTTGAACATTTTGCACTTGCTCAGATAGCGCTGAACTTCAGTTCATCTATGAAAATGAAAATTCTCTACTATTTTACAAGGGCAACTGATATTTTTATACTGATAAAAGCTGCAGTCCTGTAACATAGTGCAGATAACCTCCACCCTAAAAGAGCTTAGAGTCTAAACAGACAAAATGAATAAAAGGTAAGAAATGCATTGTTATTCTTCCTATTTTAGAGAAGGGAGAACCAAAGCACTGAAAGGTTAAGTGGCTTGTCTCTGGTCACACAGAGAGCCCGTGGCAGGGCTGTGAATTAAATGCCTCCTCTTGTAAGAACGGTGCTGTCTCCTTAGGAAATATGAATAGCAGAAAGGAGAGGAGCTGCCTAGCACAAATTTACTGTATGGCACTTGAATAACCTGGCAGGTAGGACTGGAGCTGAAATAATGAACCCATAGCTGCGAGTGGACAAAAATGTATTATAACAGCAAAGGATGTAAGAAACTTGGAAATTTCTTCTCCCTCTCTAAAACCCTTTTCCTTAAGGCAACAAAATACATTTATTGGCTCTGCCAGTCCCTCCACCCTTCTACTTGTGACTGATCCTCACAGAAAGGGCAGCACTTCTATGGATACCACATTCCTACCCCCATGACCAAATCTTGGCTCCTCAGCAGGGGCAGGAGCCTGTGATTTAGGTCCAGAGATGCTGCACTGATGGCTCTGCATGCCTGAGACAACAGCACTCATGGCTGGCACTGAAGACACCAAGGTCTGCCCCCTGCCCTGCCCATGGGTCCAAAAAGCAGGGTGGATCCTGGTTGGAAGAGGGATGCCCACAGGCATGAGGGAACACAGCAGAACTGCAGGAATTCCTTGCAGCAGGGCAGAGGACACCATGGGTTGTCTGGCACAGAAAGCCACTTCATGGTGAAGAACAATCTGAGATCAGTTCCTCATGGGGTTCACTATTATTATTATCTTATTCTAGTTTTTTATTTTCCCTTCCCCTGTTGTAATAGGCAGTTTGAGTTGTGCTTCTGATTGTCTTCATTTTACACAAGTATAAATTCACAGCTTGACATTGAGGCTCATACTTGGTTGGCTTTGGTTTTGTTATTTCAGAATTTTCCAGCAAGGAAATTTCAACAATTTCAACAACTGTCAAAGATGTTTGAGCTGTACAAAACAAGTGTCTAAGCAGTAATTAGCTAGGCCTTGAAAACAGGTAGTCTGATTAGTTTGTATAAAACAACCATAACAAGCCAAGATTATTCCTAAATATCTAATTGAACTTAAGGCCATTTAAACTCAGGCAGCTTTTCTAACTTCCTGTAAAAATCTTCACCTACAGCATTTAACTTAAATAATGAATAATATAAGAAACAAATAATATTAAAAAATGCTTTTGAAGTTTGTAGACTAGCCTAATTCTTATGCAAACAAAGTGTTTTCCAATGAATGTTTCAAAGATGCAGCCTTGAACTTTTTGATTATTTATAAGGTATTTTTTTCCTTTCCCTTTTATTTCTGTAGGTCGTATGTTTTACATTATGTATGGACTTCTTACATAATGTTCTTTCAAGTAATTTTCACAAAATACATTATATTTAGTGCAGAGAGGTCTAGGTCTCTCCAGATAACTCAAAATACCTAGCAGGATATGAACTTTCCAACAGTCCTTTCATTGTCAAAATCCCTTTCTTTTCAGGTTGAGTTTCTTCCCTAGAAATTACAAAGGGCAGAAATTTCAACTCCTGATTGTGATTTGTGGAGATATTTTAAAGATATAAATTTGAGGACTCCTGTGTTTGTGTGGAAACAAAACAGAGCACACACCTTTATTAGTAAAGAAAGTTGAAAATTTAGGTAAGTGGTCTTTAACTAACCACATATTCTGGACACATATAAACAGCAGTTTTCAGTATCTTCCTGCAGGGAAATGTGCTATTTTCTTCTGTAATTCTAGTTGGGAAAATGTTTGTTTGCCTGCACATTTGTTGTCAGGCTGTGTTCATGCTAAGAGGAAGAAAGAAGAGGAAGAAAATAAGTTGGTATTTATTCAGAAAAATGGCTGGACTGGGATAGCTTCAAAAACAAACTTTTCCTTACCAATAAAATA
Organism: Serinus canaria; assembly: GCF_022539315.1. NCBI lineage: Eukaryota > Metazoa > Chordata > Aves > Passeriformes > Fringillidae > Serinus > Serinus canaria. The sequence continues at coordinate 7,730,307 of NC_066313.1, forward strand.
TTAAGGAATGAGGATCTGGATAATTTATTGCTTCATCTTTTTGCCTTTTCTAACTAAACTAAGAAAATAATTCAATTGAAAATCAGATATGAAATTCCTCTTCCGCTTCCAGTGGTGTGAAAAGTAAGAAAAAAATTAGGTATAGAAGGTCTCTTTCAAAAAGCAATCTACATGTCAAAAAATGCATTATTCATATTGAAGTTGTTTGATGAACAAACACCAACTTAAATTCCTGGATCCAGTGTGGAGGACCCAAGCTTTTCCTTGTCTCCTGTGTGGGAGCATGAAGTCAGGCTGCACATCTCTGCTCTGACATGTGCTGGCTGCCTGTTCTTTACTGTCCCATTTGTTATGCAGAGAACCACTCAGAGATGGGGTAATGTTATTCTGCTTCACAGTAAAAGATCAACTCAAACATTCCACTAGATTCTCTGTAAGCTCCTCTTTGCTCCTTCAATGTCCTGGAGTTCATTGCTGGTGTTCAGCTCTCTGCAGGAAAGCATTTTCCAGACTGTGAGTGAAGGACAGTGGGATTGCACTGGTGCTCCCAGTGCTACAACTGGAAACAGCTGCTTCTCACTGTCCTTCACCTATCACTCTGTCAGTGAAGAAAAAACCTTTCTAATATTCAATTATTGGGATCTTCCATGTTTTAAATTTGTGTGAATCACACAAAACCTCCATTTCAAAGCACACAACTCTCCGGCAGGATTTCTCCACGCTTTTCCAAGTGATTGCTCTGACTTGTTCTGTTTGTTTGCTCCTGGGCCACGAGGGATGTTTTGGAAACTGGTTTGTGGGAGATGCTTCCTGTGTTTTATATAATTAACTCTGGATGGCATAGCCTGAATCTTTAAATTGGATGACCAAGTCCATGTCTGAGCAAGAGAGTCAGCCTTGTTTTTATGTGTGTGCCTAAGCAAGGACAGCTGGATGTTCCTGGTGAAAAAGCACATTGCTCTTTCCTCCAGCTTTGTTTCTGACTGTCCACTTCTGAAAAACAGTTTAAAAAGCTTAAAGAATGCCATCCCATTGCACACTGCAGATGAAGTTTGTTGGTGTGTACTCTGTGGTGATCTGTAACCAAAAGGCTGAACTCAATGTTCTTTAATGTGCTTATGAGCATGCACACCTGAGTGAGGGACTCTGGCTTTTATGATGTGATGACATGGTATGCTGAGCAGAGAGGGGCTGCAAGAGAGATATTTTTCCTCCCTTCCTCTTCTGTTTTCCCCTACTCTGTAGAGAATTCCTGCTGGTCAGAATTTGCATCTGAAATGTGTATGTTCAGATTTTTGCTCTGAACTGGGTAGGGGAAAAAAAGGTTTAGATCCTGGTTCTAAACTCTGCAGTGAGCTCTGGTCACAGGTCACCTTGTACATGGCATGTTTCTTTACAAAATTCTTGTTCAGTGTTTTTCATTAGAAACTATTCTGTTAGAGACTAACAACTCAAAGGAAAAGTAAGAAACTCTTCCTCTGCGGCTCTGCTCTGTAACAATCCTTGGAAATGGTAATGAAAAGGATGACCTGACAGCCCATGAAGGACAAGGTAAGAATCAAAACATTTAAGTTCTGTATGTTTTGCTTTTTTTGATAATTGTGCCTGACACTGAAACATGCCTGGCATTTCTGCTAATGTTCAAGGAAATGCTTTCCCTGATTTTATTCTTCTTATCTTTATCAGATATGTAGTTTATCTGAGTGAAACTACCTCAGAAAGAGAAATTTTGGACACTTTTTCCTTGGATTTGCTGCTTAAAATCTAGCCTAAAGAGAAAGGAAGTATTTTAACCTTCCTCCAGTAATGCATAGGGCCTTATGTAAAATAAGACATATAACTTTATTTTGGCTGCAGCTACTTTGTACTTCTTGCTTTTGACAGGTGATTGAAAAAGTCTCAGCCTCCATCTACAATTTCTACAATTTCTAGATGGCTCTGATAATGCAAGCAGATCTACTCAGAATGCTCTTTCCAGTTTTTGGAGACTTCACCAACTCTCTGGGCATCTTGTAGACTGCAGTGAAGGTACAAGAGGGGTTAAGTTTGCCCTGTTCTTTTCCCATTGTCATCTTCCCTCTGTGGAGTTCACATGCTCACTTTGATACAACATCCAAAAACTTTGCAACTCAGGACACCTGAAATTTGAATTTTCATTCTGATATATTAAAAATGGGGATGCATGTTTTAAATTGGGTGTTGTTACATTTTATCAATTAGGATTGTTTTTTTCCAGTCAAACTGGTGCATTTAATATAGTTTTGATTACTAATTGCTGTTATTAAGCCTCACCAAAGAAGTCTTCCTTTACCCACAAGAGTAATGTTGTGAAAATGATGTGCAGTGCTCAGTTTTATGCATTTGAGACTGATTAGACAACACAAGACACTTTACAATTTGGAGCCATTTGAAAATGGATTTTTGTGGCATTGGGGAACTTTATGCACTTCAGTCTTGCCTCTTTGGATAACCCTTTTTTCATTCAAATGTGATTGTACTATGTGCAAAGTAATTTCTGATGTGATGATTATGAGCACACTGACTCAGATATTTGTCTCACCTCAGGACACTCTCACCATTATTTGAAGGGATAAATATGTAAGATTCTCCTAGTTATGTAATTTTTTTCCTGTTAGGTTTAGGCTAGCCCTTTTAATCTCTTTTCTTCAGCAGCCTCATTGTATATATGAACAACAATATTGCCAGAGACTCTGAAAATAATACCTTAAGCCTTTGTGAAATGCTCTTGGATGATGGTAGAAATGATACAAGAAAGATATAATTGACTGTACCTGATGAGAACTAAGTATATGAAAATAAGACCTAGTCCTACATCCTTGTTATCCAACAGGACCTGGCACTCCACCCGCTTCCTGAGGGAAAAAAGAGGCAGCATAAAATGAAGAGAAATTATGAAATCAAGCACCAACTAGGTATGGGAAACTGTAGATATGTTGTATCTCTATGCAGGAGGGCAGAAGATAATTTTCAATTCAGATCCCCTTCTACAACTTGCCGTGCTTTTCTGTAAGTATTTGGTAATTTGTGTGTTAAAGTCTCTATTTTCAGAGAAATTGTCACTTAAATATTCAACATAGTATTCAATAATAAAGTACTGCATGGTTCTATGCAAGGTAGCACTCCTTTTCCAATGTCAAATTGTTTACTCACATTTTTATTTTTGTAAAACAATTTCTAATTTGATAGTCAGATGAAAATCTTAAGGTAGGTTCTCAAAACTTTTCTCCTACCCTCTCATTTCATTTATCTAGGCAAAGTTTCCTAAAAATTTATTCCATGCAAAGAGTGACAAAAATAACTTTCTCAATTTATCTTTCCTTCCCTTGCAGGATTTGCCCCTGCCTGGGTCCTCTCAACTGTGTTTCCATTCCAGATTTGATAAAATTTATCTTCAATAACTGGTAATCTACTTTTCCAAATGATTTCTAAGCCTTTTAGTCTTGTTTCTAGCCAAAGCTCTGTTCCCTGAGCTTTTAATTGCCTCTGATGTTGTCGTTCACATTTGTCCTTAATTTGTACTTTCCCTGGATTTCTTGACTCTGTTCTCCATAGATTTTCCTCTGACTTTTTCAATGTATAAACAGAATTATTCTCTGCATCTTTCCTCTTGACACTCTATTTTACAAAAAAATTAAGCAAGAATTAGACCCAAAAACTTATGCAAGAATGAACTTAGTATGTTCACAGGCTGTAGAGATGCAAGTGGATTAGTTTTCTGTAAGAACTATAAGTATTTTTAAAACATTATTTAAAAATAGCAATGTGTGGAAAGCTGAAGAACTGCAGGAAAAGACTTTCCCTGATTGTAATAAAGGGTACAACTACCTAGGGAATACACATGGTAAATTACATCTACATTGTTTTAAATTGGTTTTAGAATTAGTCTGTAACCACAGAGAACTCCCACTGTGCCATGTGCTGTATGGCTAATCAGAGGAGGAATGTGTTAGAATGACTAAGCAGAACCTTGGAAAAAATGAAATAGTTCCTTAGAAAGAAAGAAAGGCAAGATTTGGCTTTTCAGAGAAGATTCCCAGAGTGTCAACAGCCTGCAGAGAGTTTTGCTGAGCTGCAGTGATTGCTGGTGCCAAATGAGTGAGGGTAGTCACCAGGCTGCTGGCTGTCAGTGCTCGGTTTGTCCCCTGCTCTGTCAGCCTCCCCTCAGGCTGGCATAGAGGTGGCCTTGGTTCTCCCCACCTCCACATCACTCACTATCCACTGCAGTCCTTTGTAGCAAGTGAGGGATGAGCCACAGGAATGAAGTGACTGAAGGGATGGGGCTTTGAGCAGCAAGGGAAATCTAAAACGGGGTCTAATCCTGCTGCCCCCTTCCTGATTTTTTCAGCTGCTTCTCAAAGCTTTTTTTTCTTGTCTCCTTTCTCCTGTTGGATCCTAGGTAATATTTTCTGAAATCATTTATTTCCCTCTTTCTCTCATCTAATGAAAACATCTACATGTTTTTTTTCAAGATCACCTCTGTCCCCACCTCTGGCACCATCTGGAAAGTTCAATAGGAATAGAAGAGCCCCAGCCTGCTGTGCTCTCCCTTAGCTGGCAGTCAGGCCCCCACAGTCTTTGACTAGAGAAGCTTCTGGACAATATCTCAGTCTCACAGCTTCTCCTCCTTTAGCACTTCTGAGAATGATTTCCATACAGGATTTTATATCCAGCTCATTGAGCCTCTCATCTCTCTTAGCTACAGCAACATCCCTCACTCTGGCCTTGACAAATAGTGTTCTGTTCCACTTGTAGCTGTGGTGGATAGTACTGAAAAGATCAGTTTCTTTCATTATCCTATTCTGGCATCTTTCCTTTTCCTGTGCTGCATCAGAAATAACTGCTTTGCCTTCCAGGCCCTTTAGAGTCCAACCCCATCATAGCTGTTACCACTCATTCACTGTCAGGATGCTGGCTCCTGCTTTTGATCACCCTATTACAGCAGCCTCCACTGCCTGCTTGTTAAATTTTTAAACAGCCACTTGTGTATGTACTCCTGAGCTGCCTGTCATGCTTGGAGGAGCTTCTCCATCCAGAAACTTAAACTAAACAGACACTTTCCCTCCTACAGTTTCTAAACTGTGAGTTCAAAGCCCTAAATGTTGTTGTCCCTTGCCTACTATGCCCAGCATAAGTAGCTGGAACCCTGAAAAGCCTGAACACACAGTGGTGGGCCTTTAACACAAATCCTGGAGGGATGGCACAGTGCCCCCAGGGCATGTGGCACTGGGGCCATTCCCTTTGACATTCCCTGATGCTGCAAGTAGAATTCTGCTGTGGGAATTTAAGGAGACCACAGGAAGAAGCCAACTGTCCTCTGCTGCAACCAGCAGTTTAAAGCAGGTGCTGTGGCTCAGTGTGTAAAGGAGTCTCTCCAGCAGACCTTTATGGAGTTATGCAAGCCATGCTTTTCTGTCTTTTACCAAAAAAACCAGATGTGTTTCCTCTTTTACCTCTCACAGTACTATTGCTAATTGACTTCAGCATCAGAGGTGGTGAAAAAAAAACCTGAGCATGGCCTAATGTTAATAACATCTGATAGAAAGGGCAGAGGCAGCTCCTCTCACCACCTTTAAGAAAAATACAACTGAAAAAGGAGACTGGCTTGCCAAAGGCAATTTTTCCTTGAAAATTTTCTATTTACTATAGAATAAACGTTTCTGGCAGAAAAAAACATTCATATCAGCACGCAGTCTCAATTTTCAGTATTTATCCATTATTAATTAAAATAAAATGTGAAATATTTGTTGAAGTAAATATCAAATTTGAAGGAAAATGTATGTATGGTTCTGCTTGTTAAGTACCAAGAAACATTGTCTTCAGCCAGTAATAAACTTCCTTCAGGAGTGCACTGTGCAAAACTGTAGTTAAGGTTAAGGTTTTCAGAGTTCCAAAGGAAAATTACGTTTTCAAAATACTGTAAGAAAGCTTCATAATTTGAAAGGAAATATTGTTCTTCATTAAACCCACCATAAAATATCTTGAAAGCTGAGAAGCTGTTGGAGGACATGTTTTTTTTAGTAATTAGGATTTATAGATATGTGTGGAAGAGTTAGAGAGAATAAGCAGGGGGTAAAGAGGAGGAAATCCTTTCAGGGCAGCAGAAACATGGAAGGAACACTGGGAGTGGTGCCCAGCCTCTAGAAAACCTGGGAAAGGAGGTAAAGCTGTCAACTATGGTGCAGAAAAGGTTAAAGAAGCCAACAAATATTTCTGTTCTGGTTGGAAAGAACCAGCATGACATAATCACATCTGACAGTGGTAAGGACTACTTGATCAATGAACTGGGAGATCATTAAATGACAACTGTCAGAACTAAAGGGTTTTTTGAATTTACAGGGTGAGATAACTTGCACCCAAGTATTTAAAGGGCTTGTTGGGAAACTCTCTAGACCATGATGCTGATTTAAAAAAATAAAAAGAGAACAGTGAAGAAGTTGCAGAGGACTAAAGCAAACTTGATGCATGGATGATCTAGGTGAGTAAATGCATTGCCATGAATCAAGTAGGTGACCTGCTATTAATCTTAGACCAAACCTTAGACTTAGAACTCAACCAGTAAAAATAAGAATGATAAATATGTATAGTCTGGTGGACCATGTTACAGACTGTTTAGCTGGGGTAGAATGTAAATATGAAGGAGAAACCATCATCATTTGCCTGTTCTGTCTGAGTTTTCCCTTCACCAGTGCTATTCATTATTTCTGGTAACAGAACAACAAGCACACCATGGCAATTCTTTCCATGTCCCAGCCATGGGAAGTCCAGGTCAGAGCCCCCAGGTGTGTGCTCAGAGAGCAGCCAGAGCTGAGCAGTGCCCTGTGGCAGGGGGTTCAATGGGATGTGCAAGACTTGAGAGAAATCACTGAAACTTGCAGTTTATTAAGTTTGGTAAACTCAGAGAACAAAAATTATTACAAGTGGAGTCATTTACATGATCAGAAAAGAAATCTCTCTCTGATACACACTTCCCACAAATGTGCTCCTCTGGGCTAAACCTGCCTTCAAAACTATCCCTGACCTCACCCTGAAGTGGTGAGGTGAAGCTTAGGTCACTTGGATGCAGATGCTGGGGCAAGATCTGCCCTCAGGAGTTACAGCCCTAATCTGCCTCAGAGCTGCTTGTGCTTCACCTCAGAGCACTCAAATAATGTCTGGGCACATCTAATTAGGGGTGTTTTTCCAAACTGGTAAGCAGCAGGCTGAGTGTGTGCAGGAAAGACAGAAGCATACCTGCTGCTGGCAAAAGACCTTGTCCCAGTCCAGGGTTTGGATGCTGGAACATCTGAATCCCTTCAGGAATTCCTGGAGTGTTTCTGGCTCTGCTTCAGCCTTTTTGAGCATAGCACACAATTAGGCCATAGGAATGATTGGGTGCTAATATTTTGTGAAATGCCTTTACTATGAATTAGATTTTTATGATATGCCTACTCGGTACTCTGCATTTGATTCACGATATGCTGCTAACAGCAACAGGAATTTCTACTTTTATTCTCAGAGCTGAGGTCTGGACACCACAGCCTAAGAAGATGAGCTGATGCTTAACCCCAGAAAAGAAAGATAAAGAAAAGCAAGTCTTGCAATCTATATATAAAGCCAATAAAGGGGCTTTTCTTTTCTTTTCTTTTCTCTCTTTTTCTTTTTTTTCTTTTTTTGTCTTGACATTGTCAGTGCATCATCTATAAAGAAAATAGAACTGTTTTTACATCAGTAAAGCCTACAGCATGTGTCAGTAACGGATCAAGTATGAAAAATAATTTTTAATAAGTGTGAATCAAAGAGGGATTAGAAAAGCTCAGGGGATTTGGAGATGAGACTTGAGTTCAGGGAATTCCACAGCTCAGGGGCATAACAGGTGAATGCTCTGCTACTCATGGATGAGAGACCTGGCAAGGGGGCTGATGAATTTGAGATTTATTATTAGAAAGTAAGGACTGAGGGTATGTATCAATGGAGACCAATTCTGATAGGTGTGAAAGGGATGATTCAGACAGGTAATGAAAAACTCTGAACAAAATTTTAAAGTCAATTCATTGACTGATAGGAAGCAGGTATAAATCTGCCATAGCTGAAGTAATGCAATTGGATTTATTGCCATAAGCAAACATATGGGATGCAGCATACTGAACAACAGGGTCATTTGTGAATATTGTTCCTTATAGTGTGTGCCTATTACTGTAATCTAAAAGCCATAAAAATGGGGTTTAGAATGGGGCCAGCAACACAGGGAGCAGCAGTAATGCCTGCCCTGCACCTGCAGAGTGGAAATGTGTCACCTGAGTGACTGCTTCTGAGAAAGGCTTTTAAGAAGTTAACAGCAAATGAACTGAGGAGCCACAGAAGGACACAAAGCTGAAAGTTTTGGAGGACTCATTAGATGTACACAACTGCCACCAGATGGGAAAACAGAGTATGACAAACAGTACATAATGAAAGACAGACAGGAAGGGGGAGGGTGAATTTGGGGATTTGATTATAGAAAGCAGAGTCTAATGTGCCCATCACAGGGAATACCTTCTACTTCCTTTGTGTGTGGAAATGTGCATGCCCCCCTTTCCTCCATCTCCCTCCCCCCTTGCTTTTACCTTCAGTGATTGACAGCCCACAGTTTGAAGAGAAACTTAAGAGAGAAATCCATTACCTTTTTTTTTTTTTTTTGTGATAAATTATAAGCCAAGTAATCTTGAGAAAGAGAATTTTCTCACAGTAGGGGCCTACGAAGAATTTGGATATGGATCCTCCACAAAAGATTTTTGTACACTGTAGTAGGTAAGAACCAGTTCACTGGGAATCAATACTGAAACTGTGTATTGTTTAGAAATAATGTTGAGAGCTATTATTCTTTGAGCAATCACTCAGAAAACATTTATCTAAAACTCTCTAATTAACAATCCAAGTTCTTGTGGAGTTTTTGCCATTCTTTTTGGCTCAGTTTTTTTGTGTTTTCTATGACTTGGAGAAATAGCCATTAAATGATGATTTTTCTGTCTCTGGAGTGAATTCAAGACTGGAGAGTTACAGCTGCCTCCTTTTTGAAACCCTTTCTGTGACAGATTTGTGATCAAGGTGTTCAGCATTTCAAAGTAATGCAATATTTATTTCTGTGACTAACTCAAGTATGTTGTATAGAGAATCTAATATTCTTTATCCGTGAAGCCTCACACATCAGAATATTCCAATATTTTATTATCAACTCTTCAAGGATTTTTATTATTACAGCTTGGTGAACCTGGTATGTAATGAAATCATAATCTAGCTTTGTAATGCAGTCTCTGCTTGTTCTGGAGCAGCTTGTGAGTGGAGTTGGGCTGGTGCATTTTTACCCTGGAGGCAGAACACCGAGCTGTGTGTGGCTGCAATTCTCCTGCCCTGTCCTAGAGATATGGTTTGGTATCTCCTGGTATCTGTGGTCTAAACTAGAGCTAACAAGGAAGGAAGGTCCTGAACTGATGACAAACTTTTTCACAGAAAGGATAATTCCTAGGATGACTTTCCTAGTTTGTATACATTAGCATGCTCTGGTTAACAAATAAACCAAAGTCGGCATGTTCTTTTTTAATTCTTACTCAGGGTAAGTAATAATGTCCCCTATAAATGCTCTGGCTGACATTTAATTTCCATTACCATGCCATTTTGCTGCCCTGTTATGACCCACTCAAGATGGCAAAAACATTGATATCTTTTCAGTCATTTTAGATTTCTTGATGGCTTTGTACCTCTTAAACAGAAAGGTTTTCGTGTCCTGAAGTTAAATAAATTATTGCATAAGATCACTGTATCTTTCTGTTTGTAAGGAAAAAATAGACCATTACTAAATAGCAGGTAAGAGAGCCCCTCAGCTTTCTGAATAGGAATTTTTTTTTTATTATTATTTTTTAGTACTATTAAGAAACACTTATAAGGAAATTTATAAACACATTTATTTGCTTAAATCCTACTGATAACAGAGAAAGTTGGAAGTCTACACTTCTTTGAGAAAATACATTTAATGACCTGTTTACTACTTCCACAACATCAGGAAAATGATAGAAATATCATTTTCCTGTAGCAATATTTTGATTTTTTCATTCCTTTTTGTTGGCATACATATGACTAGGAAAGCCAATTAAGTCTCTATTAATATTGGCCAAGATGTTGTTTTTGATTAATTTTCCATTCTCTTTTTCTCAAGTTCTTAATTTTACCGAATAGATATAATTATTCATATAGTTATATGATTTATCTCTCCAAAGACATTATTGTGCTTCTCAAGCACTGTTCAATAAAGGGGTTTTTCCATGAAAATTGGGTAACTTGAATTCCTTGCATTTCTTGTCACTGAATGTGTGTCACTTATCTTGGCTAAGGCTTAGGATCCTTTCAGGAATCTTTGACACACTTTGGGGAGATATGGAGCTCATTAGGCTGTTGCTATTAAAGGTCCCATTTTTGACTCCTGATTATTTGTAGAATTCCAACAGATGGTGTGAACAAGCAACTTTTCTTCTCTCTGGAAAGCATAAAGTGAAAGAGCCGACAGAGAGAAGAAACCTTCAGACTGATGAATGTCTGAAGATGAGCAAAAATTTATTTCCTGCCATTTTGTTTGGTGTTGCAAGATGGGAATATAGAATTAAGTCAATAGATAGCTGGTTCAAACAAAAAGAGCAAGAGCAGTTTTGTAATGTAAACTGCAAATGCAGAATAATAGAATGGCCCGAGTTGGAAGGGACTTTAATGATCATATCATTGCAATCCCTCTGCCATGGGCAGGGACAACTTTCACTAGACCAGGGTGCTCAGAGCTCCATCCAGCCTGGCCTTGAACACTTCCAGAGATGGAGCATCCACAACTTCTCTGGGCAATCTGTGTCAGTGCCTCACCACTCTGACAGTAAAGAATTTTTTGCTAATATCTAATTTAAGTGTACTCTCTTTTAGTTTGAATCCCTCCCTCTTTGTCCTGTCACTACCTTGTAAAAAGTCCTCTCTGTCTTTCTTATATGGTCCCTTCCTGTACTATAGGGCCCCAATTAGGTCACCACTAAGCTCCCTCTTTTCCTGGCTGAACAATCCCACTTACATGCCCACATTTTGGGTAGGTATCACTCTGTGATTTCTTTGGTTTTGTATTCTATGGATACCTTCCTCTGGCCTATCTATGGCAGCACATTCAAGGATAAGGACTTAGATTAGGATTGACTGAGCATGAACCTATAATGAGACTTATAATTTGTGCATGACTCTCCCCACCTGCTCCCCAGATGTGTTACTCCTGTAACCTGTGCCAACGTCTCACGGGGCCACGCTCGCACCACAGCTTCCTCCAAGAGCAGCTTTTCAGGGCTGCTAAACGCCTCTACAATTCCTTTTTTTTTCCTCTCTTCCCTTCTCCCCTTTCCCTCTTCCTTTTACTTTTCTTTCCCTTTTCCCTTTTCCCTTTTCTTTTACTTTTTCTTCTTCTTTTTCTTTTCCTTTTTCTTCTTCTTTTTCTTCTTTTTCTTCATCTTCTTCATCTTCTTTTTCTTTTTCATCTTCATTTTCTTTTTTGTTTTCTTTTCTGTCTTCTTTTCTGGTTTCTCTTTTGTCTCCTTTTTCCTTTTCCTTTTCCTTTTCCTTTTCCTTTTCCTTTTCCTTTTCCTTTTCCTTTTCCTTTTCCTTTTCCTTTTCCTTTTCCTTTTCCCTTTTTTCTTTTCCTTTTCCTTCTTTTTTCTTCTTTTTCATCATCTTCTTCTTCTTTTTCATCTTCTTCTTCGTCTTCGTCCTCTTCTTCTTCTTCATCTTCGTCACCTTCGTCTTCTTCTTCGTCTTCTTCTTTGTCTTCTTCTTCATCTTCTTCGTCTTCTTCTTCGTCTTCTTCTTTGTCTTCTTCTTCTCGTCTTCTTCTTTGTCTTCTTCTTTGTCTTCTTCTTTGTCTTCTTCTTCGTTTTCTTTTTAATCTTCTTTTTCGTCTCCCTTTTTGTCTTCTTTTTAATCTTTTTCTTCATTTGTCTTCTTTTTCTTCCTTTTTCTCTATGTTTCTTTCTCTCCCCAAGCGAGCAGAGCTAGGCAGTGTCCCCCTGCTGTGTGAGAGCCCCTGCACCCTCAGCTGTGAGTGGGATGATTTCTGCTCCGATGCCGGGTGGGCTGCCCGCCCTGCCGGGGCTGCAGCACACTGAGCTGGCCCCGGCAGGAGCTGCACCCGCAGCTCCAGCCTCCTGCGGACACCCGGCTCCCAGGGGCGCGGACACGGCGCGATCAATCCTTCATTAGTTATGCTATGAATTCACAGTTCTTGCTGCTCAGCAGTGAAGGTCAAATGCAAAAATTTGTTAAAGTGCCCCCAGTGAAAGGGCGCGATCAATTGTTGTCACATTTTAATTAGCATTCTTGTAGATGGTTTTTTCCATTTTTTTTCTCAGCCCCCTCCTCAGCATTCATATTAGACTAGAATATCTGCTTAACAGTGCTTGTTATGACCGTCAAAAACAAGTGAGAGTGCATATTTCTGGTTTTTTTCTTTCTTTTTGTGATATATTATTACAGAAATTATTGCATTAAATTTTCAACCTTTTAGGAGATCTTTCTAATAGCATGAACCTTACAGTTCTTAGGGCAATAATAGGCAGCAGTTTTCAGAAAAATAAAAATCAACTAAAAAGCTACTTTATTGACAAACATTTAAAAAGACTGAGTTAAGGAAAGCCTTGACTTAGACTATTTTTATTTTTAATCATAATTATTAAGGAGTAGAATTCACTGTAATCATGTACAGAACAACAGTTAATGGAAGTTAGCATCTACATTTCTGTGCTGGAGTCCCTAACTTGAGACAGTAAATTACTTACCATCAGTGGACTTATACAACCCAGATTTTGTCTGACCTCATGGCTGTGTCTAAACAGCACAGTTTAGGCAGTATTGAACTGTACCCTTACATATATATGTGTGTATATATATCTATATTAATGCTCTATATATCTATATCTATACTATATATATATATTTGTATATATAGATATATATATATATGTTAGCTCACTGGTAAGGATAGCTGTCCCACCTGACTGATTTACTATTCTACCTTCATCATGATTCTTTGAATGGTCATTTCTTCAAATAAATGAAATATTGGAGGACCACCTGCAAGCAGAAATGTAGCTGTGCATTGCACCCCTTTCTTTTGTTGCCTGACTTGAAGGATGTTTAGTGTGGCTACGTCTTTCCAATGAGCATAGAGCAGGAAGGATTTTCTCAAACAAGACATGGCTTGTGTGGTGACAAAAAGCTGGCCACCTTTCTAAGTGAGGCACTGTTATAATTAAAGTGGAAAAGCAAATCAATTTTATGAAACATCAAAGGTTTGAAGCCTATTTCATTTTTCAATAAAATGAATGTGAGACTAGGTTTTCACAGAGAAAGAAAGGCTTCAAACAGGCTACTACTGAGTATTTAAAGCGTGGAGTGAGGATGGCTGAACTAGATTCTGTGCTTTGTCTCTTTTGGAGCAGAGAGGTTTTATTAATTTTTGCCCATTCTTATTCAAGCAATTGTTATTTCGGATCTGAGAGATTCTTTCCACAACCTGTCCTTCCCTAGCTCTCCATCCAAGTCTTCTGTGTGTAAGAATTCATCCTAGCAAAAGTTTAATTGAGATTTATTCATTTTCACAAAATATTTAGATTCAGCCAAATTGCGTTTTTCCTAGTAGGGAAAAATATAAGGAAAAAAAATAATGAGTTGTAATTATATTCTGCATGTAGCTATAGGGGAGAGAGTATACAAGATCCCAATGGTAAACCAGAGTGTGAGTTACAACTCTTTTTACTTTCTTGCATAGAAAAATAGTAGAACTATTTTAGAAAGACATGGTACTTGTCCAGACACCAGAGGTGGTCTCTGTGTATAGCAGTCAAAAAAATGATCAATATTGAATGTTCAAGGGAAGCAGATTGCATGCATAGCATAATTAGGTTGCTTAGGTGACCAGCCCTTGGAAAAAAATAGTTTCCAATAAGCAGCAAATTGATTTGCTCATTCTCACCTCCTCCATATTATACATGCCACTTATGTATTGCAACTCACATTTTCTTGTGCCAGGGTAACTTTTTGTCATTGAAATATCCCAAGGTGAGATTTCAGTGAGGAAAGAAAAAAAAAGTCAGGCCCAGTGCAGAACCCTTTAAAAAATATGGAACATTGACACTTTGGCATTGTAGTTGGTTGACACAGTTAACAATTTATTCAAGGGGTTTGTGGTTCCTGGTATGTTTGATGATATTAAATTTCTTTTTCTGTCTCTCATTCCCTCATTCCTTTCTGGGCAGAAGTATTTTTTTCCCCACTCTAGATGTTGATCTTGTAATAGTTATTTCAGTTGTACATGAGGTAATATTATCATGATTTTGTCAGAGCTGAAAAGGGCAGTCATTAATGAATGAATCAGGTTAACTAAACTGTAAGGGAGGCTCTGCAAGCTGGAATTGCTCAGCTGGCTCACTGGTAGAAAACAGACCTGCTAAAGCAACATGTTTTCCGCCAGATGACTGTGCTGACCTGCCTCCCTGGAGACAAACCCGTTTCCACACACGAGGCAAGGCACAGGAGCAGGGAGGAGCAGCAGGAGGAGGGAGGCAGCGTGGGGCTGCCTGACCTTCAGTGGATGCTGCTGGGCACACGGGAGACGTGTCTCAAGGCAGCAAGCAGGAGAGAAAAGTGAGCTGGGACTGCAGCTCTGAGCCTTGTGTCAAGATATCACAGGCAGCCTGTGAGCTCACCCTGCCCTGCAGCATCCCAGGTACCTCAGGGGGTTTAGCTCTCTCCAGGTTGCTGCTTGCAGCATCTCCTCTCCTGTCTCCTCTGTGTCAAACCTTAAATTCTGAATGTTCATTTCTTTTCCCATCGTCTTTTCTGGAAGAAACTGAGAGTAGCTTCTCTTTTCTGTGCAGAAATTGGGAGTAAAGTTAAAAGATTTACTCTTTCCTGCTGTTTTAGCTTTGGCTGTTCCGAGTAGCAAATGTTATGCTCACTTGTGCCTGCAAAAATTTCCTCAGATGTGCCAGTATCAACAGTCCCTTCTCAGTGACAAGTGGTGTCTCTCAGGGTTCCACACTGGGAGCAGTGTTATTTAAAACCTTCATTAATGGCACAGATGGGGGGATAGAGAGCACCCTTAGCAAATTTCCTGCTGACACACCTGAAGGACAAGATGCCATCCAGAGTGGGCCAGGACAAGCTCAGCAAGTGGCCCATGGGAATCTCATGAGGTTTAACAAGCCCAGCTCCAAAGGGTTACACCTGGGTTAGAGCAACCCTTGGCACCAATCCAGGCTGGGGATGAGCAGATCCAGAGCAGCCCTGGGAGAAGGACCTGGGGGTGCTGGTGGGTGAGAGGCTGGACATGCCCCGGCCATTGGGAGCCCAGAGCCCCCCGAGTGCTGGGCTCATCCAGAGCCCCGTGGGCAGCAGGGCAGGGAGGGGATTCTGCCCCTCTGCCCCCTCTGCCCCCTCTGCTGAGAGCCCACCTGCAGGGCTGCATCCAGCTCTGGGCTCCCAGCACAGCAAGGACAGGGACCTGCTGGAGCCAGGCCAGAGGAGGCACCAAGGTGATCAGAGGGATGGAGCAGCTCTGCTGGGGGGAAAGGCTGAGAGAATTGACTTTGCTCAGCCTGGAACAGAAAAGGCTTCATTAATTGTGGCTTTTAGTGCCTGAAGGGAGCCCACAAGAAAGATGGAGAGAGATAATCCACAGGAATATGTAGCAACAGGACAAAGGGGAATGGCCTCAAACTGAAAGAGAGTAGGTTTAGATTAGATATTAGGAAAAATATCTTTGATATGAGGATGGTGAGGTTCTGGCACAGGTTGTCCAGAGAAGCTGTGGGTGTCCCATCCCTGGAAGTGTTTAAAGCCAGGCTGGATGGGGTTCTGAGCATCCTGTTCTAGGTGAAGGTGTCTCTGCCCAAAGCAGAAACCAGATGATCTTTAAGGTCTAATAGAAACTGTTCTATGGTTCTATGATTCTCCCTGCATTACTTTACAGGCTTGTGAAATGTTTGTATTTAATCTTGAGTTTAAACATGCACATTAAAAATTGCATGAATTAACACAAGTTTTGTATCCATAATTAAGTTGTAGCCCATGGTCTGTTCTCACCCCCACCAAGGTGTCAGCTCCAACATCCATGGGTGTTATGCATTATCTCTCTTTTCTATCAAAACCATTTATTTAAAGAACTACTGTTATCATGTTAATTTATGTTATCAGTGTGAACTGCAAGCCACAAAGGTTTTTCATATTTAAGGATATAAGCACAAGATATGAATGGGATTTCTCTAAAGCAGTTCTCACAAAGGAATTTCTAGTTTTGTTCACAGTGCATATGATTCATACTTTGTTTCTCTTCAGGTAGTTTCAGTTCTTTGACTGCAGACTTCTGCAAAATGTTTTCATTTCAAGTATAATGATTCCACCCAAGCATAGAGTACTGCTCCAGGTTTATTTCCTTGTCAAGATTTTGAATAACCTTTCATGCTAGCTTATATCTACTCATTCCAGTAGCAATTTGCAGGTTTCTCTCTTTAGGCTTCATCTCTGTTTTCCTTTTCCTGTTCCAAAACCCCTCACGTTTAATAGCCAGGGCCATCATTTCATCTCCATTTGTTTTAATTCTATTCTTTATGGTGTTGCTTTTTTTTATTAATTAATTAATTCCTTAATAATTTTATTAATATTAGTTAAGATATCAAAGCACTGTCTTTCTCAGATCTTGATTTCTATTACCACTTGACCTCAGTTTATGTTTCCATAAACTCTCTAATTCAAGAGGACTTTGACTGGATTTCAGATTTGATGAAAAATTTTCGCAAGTTTCCTACGCAAATTTCTTCCTCTTCTGGAGTTCTCAGATGAAATTCTCCACTTTCTAAAACATAGCTTTTAGAGAGTTATGTTTCTGAATTTTTATGGGCTGAGCTGGTAATTGGTTTTCACTTCTTTGATCCATCTATAGACTGCTAAACAACTTTTGATTATCTGAAAGGTTATGTTAGGACAAAAGAGTTTGATTTAGTGCATCTCTGCCTGATTGCATAAGTAGACAAAGCTCCTACATGAATTTCTTCCAGATGTCTGCTGCACTTCTAGGTTGCACAGATCCATATTCCCTTCACTCCTTAATTTTTTCACTCTACCCTTTTTTTGTATTTTTTCACTCTACACTTTTTCCTGTTTTCAGGTTGGTACTTCTGCTCCTGTATTGAACCAGATGCACTCTGCAGGGCATGTGGGGACAGAGGGTCCCCACTAACATCTGTCCTGTGCCAGGTAATACAGGGAGATAGGTAACTATGATGAGGGCCCAAACCAGCAGGCACACCTGTCTAGACCTCTTTTTCTGTTTTGTTTGTTTTCTTTTTTTTTTTTTCTTTTTGAGAGTGAGCTTCCCAAGGATGATCAAAATATTTTTATGCCAAAGAAAATTCGTTGGGTTTTAAGCTATAAACTAGTTGGCTCTACTTTTTTTAAAGAGAAAAAGCCAGACAAGCCAGGCAGCAAAGGAAAGTAAAGGTTTTACATCCCATTTTCCACCCAACTTCCGTGTCCTTGTGTTTCCAGGCTGAATTTCCCCTAACTTCTGTGTCCTTGTGTTTCCAGGCTGAATTTTAGCCAACTTTTAATTGTAGGAAACCTGACACAGCTCCCTCTGGGAGATCAAGTAACAGTAGGTTTTCTGCATCATGTTCTCCCAATATTTTCTAAATTTCAACATCATTCTTCTTGCCCCTGCATTTGCTCCCTTCTTTCAGCCCTTGCAATAGGTTCAGTGGTTTCTTTCCACCAGGAAGACCACATGAATCAGCTGGGGATTTTGCCTCAAAATAACAATACATACAAGTTTAGAATGGGCAAATCAGAGACAATTATTGCAATACTTAACACACAGATCACAGAAAAGTTGTGAAAGATGCAGAAGCTTGTCTCTGTCATATTACTAAAATCCATAAGTAGGAGCAGCAGCCTTCTCAAAACAGCTTCCCAGTCTCCTAAGGCCAATTATCTGTACAGCTGAGTTAACCATGGTATACTGGAAATTTTCATAGGAGTGGAAAACACAGATTTGTTCGGCAACTGTGTAGTTTGTTTGCCGAGGAAAAGAAAAGCCTTTCCTGTCTATTTCCTTTCTCATTTTCTGGCATTGGAAAAGTAGCAGCAATGTTCTTAAAAAAAGAAAAAAATCTAAAAAACTAATCTAAACCTATTTTCTTTCAGTTTGAATACCTTGTTCTAACACAACATGCCCTAATTTATGTTTCCCTAAATTCACTGAGTCCTTACTGCTTCTCCTTTAAGTCTTTTAAAAATGGGATGAGATTTCTATGACCCTTTGGTATTTGAGGAATCTTTACTCAGGTGTGTTTGTTTGCTGTTTGTATTACAGCATTTTTTCCCCCATTCTTTCCCATTTTGGATTTGTTTCAGTTGGTTTCATTGTTGATATGGGGAGTGTTTTTCTGTTTTAGTTTTGCTTTAACTAACATTTTACTGATTGTTGAAACAAAGAAGACAAGAAGAAAATACTCCAACCAGGAATTTGTGACTATGGTTAAATCTTGACATTGATGATAATTTTCAGGGGTTTCATTTTTCAGGCCTTGTGTTTTTCTTCACTGATAAAGAGAAGAGAAATTCTTAAAAAGTGAAAAAACAGCAAGTAGTATAAAATGAAGTTGGCAATGGGAGGAAATTTCTCTTGTGCTCTGTGGATAACTGCTACATTTGGTGACACAGTATGTGCTACAGAAATATTTTGTTTTCTCAGGTACAGGTACTTTTTGACAGCTGTGTTTAGATGATGTTTTGATACTTTAATTATATAAAGTAATATAATATATAAAAACATATAAAGTGTTATATATTATAGAATATATAGAATATATAGAATATATAAAGTAATATAATTATATAAAGTAATTTAATTACTTTAATTTATAAATTCAGTGAATACTTATGAAAAAAAATGCAGGCAAATAAAAAAAATAATTTTTTTTAACAAAAATTCACCACAGTTAAAGACTGATTTGTGTCCTTAACTGTGATGATCAACATCTGTGCTAAAGAATCTGAACCTTCCTTTCAACACTGCCTCAGGGTTTCTGCTGCAAAACTGATTAAATTGTACAGAGATAAGACACTTGTAAATAGTCAATAAGAACTGCTCCTGCAGAGGCAGGAAAGGTCATGGAGAACAGTCTTCTGTGTGTAAGATACTTAGGAGGTGCTTTTAATGGAGTTTAAATTAGCCAGTTGCAATGGATCCTGCATGTGCCAGAGAGGTCATGCTAAAACCATGTGCCAACTGCATTATTGGAGCCAAGCAGAGCAGCAGTTCAGGGGGTCTTGCCTGACATTACTGAAGGTGTCATTGCAAGGATCTTGGATCCTCTCTTCTCTGCAAGCACTAATTTATGCCAAGATCTCAAAAATAAATTAGTATTTTTTTTTTAATTTTTTTTTTTTAACACAGGCTCTGCATTTTAATGTCTCTATCACAGGTTTCAGGTATTCTGCCATAATCTGAGCAGCATTTGGGCAAATTCTCAAAAGAATTTGGGGGGCAAGTTAGGCATTTAACAATGGATTTCTAAACTTCTGTGGGATGTGGAATTGGAAACAGAGATGACTTGATTTTCCAGAATGAGAGCTGTGAATCTCTTTGAACTTGTCAGAATTCATGCAGCCAGGTGAGAGCTCACCAACCTGGTGTAAAACCTGGTTCTGACTGCTGCTCCCCCACCAATGCCTCCAGGCTGAACAGCTGGGTTATAGTGTGACTCTACAAACCATTCAGGTAAATAAAAACCATTTTCATAAACTTGTGAGACTGTCCTCTCTTCAATGAAAAGCAGTCAAAAGAAGATAACACTCAAAGAGGTAAATTCACAAAGTGGAGCTGATAATTTGCATGGATTTTAGCATTTATTTCCAATTTTTTTTATATATTTCTTCCTTTCTTTAAAATTATTGCTCTTTCTGGAAGATGCTACAATTTATTATGTCACTTATTGGTGTTGTTTTCCACTGGGGAAAATGCCTCCTGCTTCATATGTGGCATAGAAAATGTTGTGTACTTGCTGCCTGGCTCTGTAACACACACAGTGAACAATTTTAAAATGTCCCACTGTATGATTGCTTCTTCTCTTCCCTGAACAGAGTTATTTTTAAAACTACATATTGATTTCCTTCTTTTCACTTTAAACCTCCCTGGAAACGACCTCTCCTGTCCTGCAAGGACCCCTGTTTGTAGATGGAGGCTCAGTTTCACAGTTAAGTGGGAGTCTTCCATTGATCCCTGAAGGACCAGTGATGAGCTCCTCAGGGAGCACTGCACTAACAAGCACCCTTTGAGAGAAATACTGTGTGAAATAAAAGAGACAACCTCCAAAATGGCCCTACATTTATATTTTCATCAAAATTTCCTACAAGGCATGCAAGTCTACCAGACTTAGCTACATTTTGGTAATTCAATAATATGTTTTTGTCATTCAACAATTCAGTTCACTCCCAAATCACTTGGGATACTCCTACAGGAAACCAAAAGTGCAGAAAGCCACAATCACCTCAGCATAAATCCCATGGAATCCTGCTTTTAGTCTAAAAACATTTATTATGATTTCTCCATTGAAAAGATGTTATTGTGGGAAAAAGACCAGAAGCATCAGGACTGTCAGCTTGAGTGCTTTCTCTTTCTAAAAAAGAAAAAAAAAAAAAGAAAAATTGTGTGCCTCCTTCCCCTCTAGTTCCTGGTGAAAATGTTGGGATACTGTCAAAAACAAACCAGAAATGGAGCTTGTCATGTAGGACTAACACATTTCATACTTTGTCCACAGCTGTTACATTTTCCATTTTCTAAGCAAGGTTTGGTTCCTTTCTCTAATGTGAAGAAAGTGTACAAGTATTATTATTTAAAATAACACCTTGGAAGGGTAAAAGGCCTTTCTTGCAAGGCTGAATGTATATGTGTTTGCTCATAAAAGGATTGAGAATATCTGCCATTGTGTGTCCTTTTCCAGAGTTTTTTTCATGTCAGTAACAAAAGTAATTTCTTTGGAAATAAAGAACTAAAGAATTTTTTTTTTACATTTTCACAACACTAGGTGTATATTTTCACATGGATTTAAAGCCATTTCCCTAAATGTTTCTTGTAAAATGTAATGATAGAATTATCACACAAAATGTTTCCTTTCAGGTTTGAAAAAAAGAAAGAAAAAATAATTTACAGTAACTCTTGTGTACATCTATCAGCTGTATTTATGTTCCAGACTGAACTGAAAAATCAATTCAAACATTTACAAAATAATCTGTTCGGTATGGCAATTGGCTTTTGCCATGACAAGATGCAATATTTTTTAAATACCAGAAGATGTTTCAATGGATTCTAGTACTTTATTAGATATGATAAAATAATATCAAAATAGTAAAAACTCTCAGAAAAAAGTAATTGTCTTTGCTGATGCACAGCAGATCTATTCTGTTCCGAGCAGAATGAAAAGCAAACTCCAGAGCAATGCTTGTTGCAGAATACTGAGCTGCCTGCAAGGACAGAATAGTTTGTAAGTACAAATGATTTAACTCCTCACATTTTCAATAACTAAATGGTAATATGATCCACTTTGTAGGTGCTTTGTCTTTTTTATTAAGCAGTCCTTTTTTATTTTTGGTGAAACACTTTCCTGTATCAAACCAATTAGTCTTGTCCTGTGGCTGGAATACCACTATGTCTGGTGGGTTAGCTGCTTTTTGTCCAGTTGTGAAATATAGTCTAGCTCTGTTTGCTGGGTGGATTTAAGAGGTGCCATGCCAGTGGGTAGCATGCTTGGAGTGAGTGGCAAAGGAATGGTTCTGAAGCTCTTAATTTGGTCTAGTTTAAAAGATGCCTCAGGGAATTGAAGGATGCAGCACTCCCAGATGGCAGAGAGCTGTGAGACAGAAAAACATGTGAAAGCAGAGCATGGTTCTAAAGAAACATATGTGTGGGGTCTGCTCTAAAATTTGTCTGTGATCACCTGATTTCTAAATCTGAAATTGATCAAACTTCCGTCTATATTTTAATATATCTTGAGTGTGTCTAAAAAGTAGATGGTTAAAAATGGCTACTGGCTGTCCACATGCCAGAGCAAGGGAAAACTGAGAGGAGAGGAGGAGCAGCAGAGAGAAGTTATTATGGACTGACCATGGTCCCCATTCCTTTTCCCCTGCTCTGCTTGTGATGGGAGATGTAGGGGGGTGGGAATGATGGAGTGAAGTTGAGCCTGGGCAAGGTTCTGAAGGTCTTACTTCATTTTTTTGCCTTTGTTCCTCACAACCCAAAGTTATTTTGATTACCAATAAGTTAAATCAATATCCCCCAAGTCAAATCTGTTTTGTCTGCAGTGGATACTGATAAGATGTTTATCTTGCCCCATGAGGTTTTCTGTCTTATTTCTCCCACCGTCCTGTTGAGGAGAGCAAATGAAAACTGCTGGGTGAACATCTGGCACTTGGATGAGGTCATCCCATCACAATTATCCTTATTTTTTGAAAGATTTTTGAAGCATGAATTTATAGGCAGCCTACAATATCAAGTAAAAATTTCAATATAATATTTTTTCTTTTAGAATAAAGATATTTTATCCTATCAAAAAGCCACTTACTAAAAAAATCCTTCTAAATAATGTGCATTTCCATTCTCCTACTAAGGCAGAATACAAATTAAAAATTTTTTTGGCATTTTGTTTACTGAGGCCCCAAAGACCAGTAGAATTAAACAGGAAATATTATCCATTAGAGTAACTGAGTTCAGGTGTAAGCATGGGTATTCATATACATGAATATTCTTGCTTTAAAAGTGTAGTTAATTTTAAAAGAATTTGTCTGCCTGATGTTTCCTGTACTTGCAATGAGGGATATATAACATGGACAGCTTTCCAGTCAAAACTCCAAGGTAAGAACAGAAACAAAAGGCTGTGCACACAAAAATAGAAATTGTGTAATTCTGATCACTTGTGAGCTTTCATCTCTGTTTAATACTGATGTAGTTTACCAAAGAGAAAAGAAAGTGACATCTAATATGGGGTGAAAAAAATATGTTTAGTTCAGCCAAGATTGTGTCAAAACTTTCCAGTTTCTGAGTTACATTTCTTACTAGAATGAATGTCTCTTTAATATCAAGGTGTTCCAGAATTAAAATTAAACTCTCACGGAGCTACTGCTGCCAGTATCTCATCCTTTCTAGAGTATACTTCTCTTTATTTTCCTTGCAATCTAAAATTACAGTCTGGAAAGTAAAAAACTGAACTGGCTTCATCTTTTTGCATATACTTTAGAATATATTTGAATCATTTATTTGAAAAAGAAAAAATTAATAAGAAAGTTTTTTGAGTCCCTAACCTGTTATCCATGAAGAAGATGAATAAAATCACGCTTCTCTGAAATTTGCTAGTTGAAGAAAGTCAAGAAATGAAATTCTCTTAGGCATAGCTATCAGAAAAAAAATGTTAAATACATTAATTTGTAGGAAGACTGTAAACTCAAAGACCCCTCAAAGTGTTAAAGACATATAAGAGAAAAATGTTTGAGCTACTAATGTAATTTCACTTACAATTTAACTTTGTTTTTTCCAGGAAGGTTGACTTGCATTTATAAAATCTGCTTGAAGATGTCTGAAAGTTGTCCAAATAATCCAAATAATTATCTGTCAGAAGTTTTACATAACAGAAAATTAATAAACCTGCTTACAGTTAATTATTGCAGTTTTTGTGCTTTTCAGTGTGCATATAATAATATGAGGTAATTCTGCACTACTTTTTGTGGATTCCAAGAATGCTGTTTTAATAGTCTCAAATTTATGAAGAGATGCATATGGTGTGTGTTTTATTATAATCATCCCTTGAATAATCAGATGATAGTCCTTAGTAGAAGTGAAATACCAGACTAGATGTACTGTTCTTGTGTTTCCTATGCCAAAATCATATGTTTCTATGGCAACAGAGTTAATCTATACTGTTTCAATTGGATGAGCCCTGTTAAATTTTCCTACCTAAAGTAATCTCAGCTGTAGCCCAGCAACATTAGATTGCATAAAATAAATTGTCTGAGTCTAGTCTTTGTCACTATTTAACCAAGATGCATTAAAGTGTTCAAGGTAACACAGCAGTCCCCATTCATAACTGCAGTGTGGAGAACAAAAGCTGCCTCTCTATGAAAATATGGTGGTATTTTCTCAGCTGCTGAAGGAACTGTGTCCTACCAAACTGACTTTCTACCTTTTGTTTGATTCCCTGCGATAAATGCAGTTTGAGATTTTGAAATTTTGCCTCTCTAAACATTAAATTGTTAGTCGAACCTCTTTGCCATGCAACCTTGGGGATGTTCAGCTACAAAGACACCCTCACAATATTTCTAAACTTGGTTCTCACACCATGGGTCAGTGAGACTCTTAGAAAACAGAATCTTGGATCCAGCTCCCATAGATCCAACCCAGTCTTCACTCGTGTGCCAGAGAAATTCAGGTGCTTGCAGTTTTGCCTTTAGAAATACCTGGTTTTGAATCACAGATTTTTGTGGGTAAAATAAAAAAAAAAAGGGAAAAAAAAAAAAAGAAGGAAAAGAGCTCCTTCTTAGTGCAAGGAAACATAGAACTAATTTAGGGGATGAGGTTTATCATGTGTCTGCTTTTGCTGTTCTTTGGCCTTAAGCTGTGGCTGCTCAAGGAGTCAGGGTTTCGTTCCCTGTGGCATTTCCCTGGCAGAGGAAGCCTTTTTTCCTGTGAAGTTTCCCTCTTCAGATGAACTTGCAATTAGTAAAGACATCTCTGTTCCTGTAGTTATTTCCAGACCTGCTCTTGGCCTTCTTCCTCAAAACATGACTTAAAACTTTAAAGGAAGCTTAGCTAGCTTTCAAGTTTCTTTGTCAAGTGACCCTGGATGACTGTCATCTGTTTCTTGCAATGTCTTTGTAGGTGATTTTTTTACTCCATTTTCCCTTTAATTCTTCTGAAGTAGAAGTTTAAATCAACAATCATGGCTGGTTTTGTTCATAGCTTGTGCTACTTAGTCCATGTATCACGAAAATTCAGGGGTAGGAATCAGAACTGGTTCTCAGCAGACAGGGTGAAAAAAGAGATTTCCAAAATGAAGTTCCTACTCTACTGTAAATGCTGGCAAAATCCTAACCAAACTTCAAATGTTTTATAAGAGAAAGAGACCTTGAAATAGAATATTCCCAAGCAATGAAAGTACTCCCCAGACCTTATTTTCAACCTGCAGTTCGAGCAGCATACTCCAGATGGCACACAATGATGAGGAAATTACACATGTGCTGCTCTGAGGGATGGAATATGCAAACAGCAGGAACTTGTTAACACAAAGCCCCTGAAAGCCCTTCAGGACTGACAGTCATCTGTACATTCAGAAAACACACAAAACTATTCACTCTTTAAAAGACAGTGGTTTGGGGAAATAAACAAACAAAATAAAAAATCCTGCGCTAATCTCAATTATAATGCAGGATACACGAATGTTTGAAGAATTGTCATCCTTTATATGCTAATAGATATTGAATGGCAGATGTTTTCCAAGCAGAGAGATGATTAATTTAGCTTTTTGTTACAAAGAAACAAAGGATATATGAATTTTTAAGGGAGATTATTACTTGAACACAATTAGAAGGGGTATACCAGCAACATTTTATATGAAAGACGTGTTGCACTACTTTTTTTCTCATTCTGAACAAAACTTTTCCTTGTGATTAGCCTTAATTATAATGAGTACTGCAAACTGCAAAGGGCAACCACATCTGAAGAGTCATGTGCTTAGATTTCAAGAATAATTCCATGAGACATGGATGCATGCCTGTATATGCAGCACAAGAGAGGAGACAATTCTCTGACTCCATTTTAGCAGCTGATCAAACCCCATATTGCATAAAATTTTTTCTGACTAAACCTGTGGAAGATGTTGAGGCTTTTGAGTTGTGGGATAAACCCTGTATTTCAAGGGAAATATTGAATTGTACAGGCTGCAAGTGCTGGTTCTGACTTTGACTGAGTTTTTGAATGTTTACAGAAAGAATAAAAAGAGATTTCTGAAACTAGCAGTGTTAATGCACTTTGTAACAAAAATCCAGCTATGTCAGAGAAACCCTTCAAAGGGCTTGCAAACTGGCCTTCTCACATTGCTGCCCAAAAGGTTCTCTTGAGACCTCATGAAAACAGCTTTCCTGAAGGACTAGTCCCATCTTAGGGCAGGCAAACACTGAAGCACTTATCTAAAAGCAACAAAAAATGGCACTAGTGGAGCAGCTTTCTCTACAGCAACCCTCTGAAGCACATTTGAAAAAGTTTATTTTGTAGTCTAGGTGGCTTTAGATAAATGCTGCAGCAGTGCTCTTTGTAAATGCACAAATCTAGGTAAGTACTGCATTGTGTGAGGGGGCAAGGTTTACTTTTTGTAGTTCCACACATTGATTCTGATGAACATTTCATGCAAAAGGAGTTTCTGTAGTAGAACATTTCAGAATTCATGAATAGTAATTGAGCCCTTTAGTTCTGCACTAAACTTAAATCCATTATTCTCCATTTAAAGCAGACACATCATGTTGCTCTACAGAACACTGCTCTGTCAATTCAGTGCTTTTTTCAGTGAGCTGGGCTAGAATATTAAGCACTCTTTGCTCTCAGTATTCTTGCTGTGCTTGGCACATTTGGATTCCATTTGAAATAGGCAAATAGCAATTCTGTTGTTCACAATGAATAGCCTATATGTGTATATGCACCTTGCCTTTGAAAAGGGGAGCAGATATTATTTGCCACATCTTGATTCTTGGCAACTGGGTTGCTTCATTTCCTCTCTCTCTTGCTCTCTCTGCACATAAGCAGCGAGATGTAAAATGTAATAAAAGCCCCTGACACATTTCTGTCCTCTGTACTGAACAATCCACTCTCTTTTGGAATTCAGACTGTAATTTATTTTATTTTTCTTGTCACGGACAAACTAAAGAAACGCATGTTAAAACAAAGAGTTAAGTAAGCAAGATTAAAGTTTCTAAAAGTCCCCTCCAATGCTGAACATTTCTCAATCATTTTTTAGCACGTAGCTATTACTGTGCCTAGGTTGTGGTGTGCTGATGCAGCCATCTGCCTGCTCCTACCCTGCTACTCGAGGTAGACACCATTCAACCTCTCCCCATATAATATTTTTGTTGTTGTTGCTGAAGCTCTATGAATACACAGCCTAAACTCTGCTGGCGTGTCCCAATGAGGTTGTGCACTGGAAAGATTTAATGTTCATCTTAGGCAATAGACTATGTGGTTTTGCTTAAATGAATTAGGGTGTTTGAGAACGGTGTGGTAAGCAGAATTTTGTAAAAGCATGCTAAAATTTAAAGTTTTCAGCTTCCCAATTTTTTCCCAGTTAGCTATGGTTCTATTACATTTAGATCTGTGTTCATAGGGTTTGCCTGCACACAGTCTGGGTGGAGGAGGAATTGACTAGAGCACCTGAAGAGAAAGTGTCAGTCATACATTGCTTAACACATCTTCTATTCAGATTCCTATGACTAAGGAGAATTCATGCAAGGAAATCTCTCATTTCCATCCATAGTTTTCAAGTAACCCTAAAATAATGAGATTTTAAGGAGAAATTATGATGATGCTTATGCAGCAACATGCACAAAGCATGATGTTTCTCTGGTTTTATTTTGACCAGCCAAGTTGAAATACTGTTACAAAGGACAATTCTCTTTTTCTGCACTACTTCAGGTATGAACTGAGGTATAAAGCCCTCTGCTTATGCCTGCATTGGCTGGCAGTGTTTTGATCTGTGCATCAAGAAGATGTTGGGGTAAAGGTGAACAGCAAAAGAGCTGAAGCTACCAACATTATGATGATGATTTAAAATTAAAGTTGTTGAAGAAGGTTCCAGCAAGTCTTTACCAGCAATTAGCTGATTAGATTGAAACAGCCCTGTGAGTGAAACAGTCCCTGGGGAGAGATCACTGCCAGCCAGGGGCTCTTTAGCACAGCACACCTGAGTTCAGTTATCCCAGCACCCATTTGTAGCTCTCTTGCTAACCAGTGATGTTGGCACTGAATGATCTGCATGTTTTACCTGGTGTGATAACACTTGTGCAAAGGGAGTCCCCAGTTTCCTGCAGGAAAAAGCAGATTGAGAAGATTTACAAATGTACTCCAGTCTTCCTAGCCCAGGAGATGTCAATGGAGTGCTTTAAAATTACCAATTACAACTGTCTTGTTTGAACTGGAAGATGTGTGAGGAATGGTGATGGTAGATTAGAAAATTGTTTGAAATGCAAAACATTGCCTTGCCTCACAATCAATTTTTCAAGAAAATAAGAAGGTAACACTTTGGAATTTAAAGATTGTAATTTGAATTTAATATCAATGCTTGGATTGCAAGGCTAATTGACCTGGGTCTCATGTAGTGGAAAAAGTAGATGCTCAACAAGAAAAGCAGGTTTTATTTGTTTTAATTTTTTTTTTTTTTTTTTTTTTTTTTTTTTTTTTTTTTTTGGTGAGAAAATTGAGACATTGTGCTACGGGCTGGATTTGGTTCCTTGCAGAGGTCAAACCAGTGTCTGCTTGAAAAATTCATGATCCAGAAAAGGTAATTTTTAATGAATATTTATGAAAGATGTCCTTTCTTATCAGAGCTGTGCAAGTTTTCAGAAGCTTGCCACTAAGTCTGGCTTCTGATTTTTAGCAAATAACTTGTGAGTTCCATCTGAAAAATATTCAGGTTACATTTTTGTCTAGCTTTTTCTAGTTTTTTCTGGGTTGTATCTTTTTGCACAGTAAGACATATCACTGTGAAGCATGTGTAACACATCACATGCAGGTTGGTTTTTTTTTTTCCCTGTAGGAGACCAGTATATTGCGAGGGTTAATGTTTTAAATCCATCCTACCACACTTAATCATTTTTTAAAAATCATCATGATAATAAACATGAGCTGATGGGTTTATATAATTCAGTTTTCTAAAGTAATATGTAGCTAGAATGGCCAAAGATGAAAAACTAGAAGGCTTTGCTAGACTAGTTTGATTTTTAGAGTCTCAGTTCTTACCTGCTAAGTCTTGGAGTGCTGCTGAGCAATAGGTGAAAAAGATTTTTTTTTTTTTTTTTTTTTTGCAGTTGCTTTGGCTTTAGCTGTGGCAGCAGCTAGAAAAGGAAGCTGAGATTGGTGCCTGGTGCTTGTTATGTGTCTGAGGAGCTTGTTGTGCACAAGGCAGGGAAAAAAGGATCTGGAGCCAGAGGTGCTCCCAGGTGCAGGGACCTGCCAGGGCCTCGTGGCAGGGATGGGCTGAAGCTTTACCATGATCCACTTCCAGACTAAGTTTTGGGTTCCACTGGAAGTGTTGTCCTTAAATAAGTCCACAGAAAATATTTCTAAGAAAAAATATTGCTCCTGAGTCTAGATAGAGTCATGAAGGGTAATTAAAATACTGGATTCTGATTTCTTCTGACAGTTTTAAAATTTACAATTACTGTGTGGATTTTCACTCACTTCCCTCTCTCTTTTCTGCACCTTCTGTATGTTAAAAAGGCTTTACATTTTTATGTTATTTCTCATACCTGAGAGGTTTAGCTAATATTCCCAATCCTCTCACCTTCAAACCTTATTTACTAAGTACTTTATCACACATCCCAGTGTCATTATTTTTATTTAGCCATGCCTTTTTAAAAGACAATTTGATCCCAGCAATGCATCCTTTGTATAATGCCACCTTGGTGGGTGCCTTTACACCCTGGGACCATCCTGGGGCCAGCAGAGGCAGAGGTTTGAGGTGCATTCAGCAAGGAAAGACCCTGATAATTCCACTGCAGCCTGAATTTCTGCTCTGCCTGCTGAAGAGTTTCCTTTTATTTCTGGCCCTCTGGGCTGGTTCCCTCTGGAATTTCTTTCAGAGTTAATCCCAAGTGGATGGGAATTATTCATAACTTAATTTAAGATAGGAGTACAATTCTCAGCTGGTGGCAGTAGTATATTACCTCAGAGTTCTTTTTAATGTTCTGGCTGGTAAACACTGATTTTGTAGACAATATCAAAAGTAATATTAGCTTTCAGTGGAATCTGGGAGGATCCTGGTGGAGAACAATCACCTCATGATCAAGTACTGAGTTCCTTTGTTTCTTTTTAAAGATTTTAATTTCAATTATGTAAATAACAATATTTTTACCTGGGAAAAAAAAAATAAAGGAAACTTCTATTAATAGGAGAAATACAATATCATGTGACTGTACAAAATCATAGCTGAGTGTATTTGACATTTTATGGAAGATAAGGAAAATCAAACCCAACCCACAACCAACCCTCAAATGGGAAACAATAGCAGGTAAATTTTCATAAATATCTCAACCAGGTAATTTCAATAAACTACAGGATACCAAAGAATCCAAAATTTTCAATGTGTTACTGAAGTTAAATAATAAAATACTTTCTAAAACTGTTTTTGTTATGATAGCTTGTCTTATACCTGGTAAGTAAAGAAAGAGTCTTGAAGAACAGCTGGTTTTGGAAAACAGAGAAGGCAGGGAGTCACATAACTGTTTTGACTGTCTTTGTTTTAGATGACTGTCTCTAATGGATTTGATGGAAAATGTGATAGAGATGCATAAATCTAGCATTTTTATCTCAGAAATTACTTTTAATTACAAGAAAATATTAAGGGTCTAAATGTATAAAATTAAAACAGGGTTAAGGTCTTCTGCTGCTTGGAGTTGAACTTGTCTGACACTACTTGTGCTGTTCCCTGCCCCCTCCTCTGATTATGGGTTTTTCCTCTCACATCAATGAATTCATTGCAAAGAGCAGTTCTGTGACCATCTTGGTGATGGCTTCTCCTGTGCCTTCCCTGTTCATGCATTATTTAGCTCTGAGAAGATCAGGCAGGAGTGGTGGTTAACCTGACTGCCACCTCCCCAAACAGATTGATGAGGAAAATCATGCAGCATTTATTGTTGGGTTGTGTGGTTCTTTTCCTCAAGAAGTTTTCAGTAGTGCTTCTGCTCCTGAATAGTGGGAAATGCTCTCAAAGTGCAAAATAAAGCATCTTTTATAAAAAACAATAAGCACATAATGAGACATGCAAGTGGCTGCCAGCCAAAAGAACCTTTTTCTCTCTCTTCTTCAGTCCTGCATCTCCATACAGTCATTTCTCCTTTGTTCCCTCTTGTGCTATTTGGAACAATATGTCTTTTTTTTTATTTATTCCCACAGAAAATAAATAGTAATATACTGACAACTCATAATGATACCTTGCTTCTTTCTCATTAGTGGATGCAGTCAAGCCTCATCTTTAATTGATATCTTAACTGATTAGTCCTACTTAAAGTCACTCCTGCCAGGTTTAAATATATGTACTAGACAGTCTCTTATTTCAACACTGCCTTCTGTCCTCCTTCACTGCCCTGCTGCACTGATTTCTTCACATTTTCATTGCTCAACTTCTTGGTTGGACAGCCCCAACTCTCTGTTTGTCTTCACAGGAGAGCTGTTCCAACCCTCTGAGCATCTTCATGACCCTCCTTTGGGGGCAGTGGGCAAATCAGCAATTTAAGAAACCAGTGTCAATACCAAATTGACAACGAGATTGGGATTATTCTTAGATGTCTTTAATTGTTATTTTACACTGCAATTTTTTTTTCTTAACAAAAATTAAGAAAAATTTGGTAATTTACTGTAATTTGGTAATTTACTGTAATTTGGTAACTCTTAAAAGAGTTACAAAACTATTGCTAGCAGGCAATAATTCCTTAATAGTTCCTTTAAAAAATCATAGTAGGAAAAGCTTTTATGCTCATTTTGGCCTCATCCTTGAATTTCCATTTGGGTTTTAACTTGCACATATCAGCTCTGTTCAGCTCTGTTCCTGGCACACTGAAATAGATGAGCATTTTCTTAATGGCTTCACTGAAGTAGGGTTTA